>NC_138314.1:3602500-4220833 GCF_965601325.2 Salmo salar | reverse complement strand
GACATCATTTTCTGGAATTTTCCAAGCTGTTTAAAGGCACAGTCAACTCCGTGTATGTAAACTTCTGACCCACTGGAATTGTGATACAGTGAATTATAAGTGAAATAATCTGTCTGTAAACAATTGTTGGAAAAATTACTTGTGTCATGCACAAAGTAGATGTCCTAACCGAATTGCCAAAACTATAGTTTGTCATCAATAAATTTGTGGAGTGGTTGAAAACCGAGTTTTAATGACTCCAACCCCAGTCAAATGAAATCAAAGTTTATTTGTCACGTGCGCTGAATACAACCATATGGAAACCATATGTTTGATACCATTCCATTGACTCCATTCCAGCCATTATTATGAGCCGTCCTCCCCTCAGCAGCCTCCATTGGTTCACAGAGCACTTTGTACACATAAATGTCAGTTGCAACCGGTCCAAAACTGCTCAAAGTCCCCCAAATAGGGGACGTAACATCTAAGAGGCTAGACAACACAGTAATGTGAGAGTGGAGCTGTAAACCAGATTAGGAATGACATTGAAGTATTTGAGTGTCTGTCATCTTAAAGGCCCAGTGCAGTCAAAAACATGATTTTCCAGTGTTTTACATATATTTCCACACTTTGAGGTTGGAATAATACTGTGAAAATGATTATATCCTTTTAGTGTAAGAGCTGTTTAAAAAGAGTCAGAGTTTTGGCCTTCCATGGTGACATCACCAGGCGGTAAATTAGTTAATAGCCTCTCTGACAATAACACATTTTCGGTTTTCCCTCTCCACTCAGACCACTTCCAGACAGTCCTAACAAAATGATTGCTTGAGAAATAGACCCTTCTCTAAGCCCCGCCCCAGAATTTTGGCCAACCAATGGATAGCAACTGTCGTCGAGTCCGACACCTCGGACAAGCTCACGTTTCAAATGCATGAAAGCCAATGAGAGCTATGGCAAAACTGAGTTAATAAAAAAAATTGCTAAATTGTTTAAACAGTGCACCTGGGGTACTTGCTAATGTGATTCCTGAAATGCAAAGCCTATTGGAGTATTTTTCTCATCTGAAATTATACTTTTGTTACATTGTTTGCTAGCTCAGCTGGTTAGTTAGCTATCAGTCTCTTTGACCACCAAACGTTAACGCTAGCTAGCCAGCCAGTTAATGTAACTTGGTTTTCTCGAAATGTATGTTAGCTAGCTAAGTTTGCTATATTATGAATCCAACTATCATCTGCTGTCGACATCAGGATACGACTTGAGAGAACTAGTTAGCTCCAAAAGTAGCTTTGAGTGCATTCAGCCATCCAGTGGCTAGCCACTGTACCAGGTTCCCGTGAAGCAATTGTAATGACATTCCACCACAACATACCTGATAGTCTCCTGACTAGCAAGGTGTAGTCTGTGTTCACTTGATTGTGTATTAAAAACACAGTTTGAGATCGTTGTGAGGTTTTTTTTCTTCAGTAGTTTGAATTGGGAACAGAGCTTCCCAGGAAAATGTTGTCTGAGGTTGCAACAGTAACCAAAGGGGGCAGGGCTTAGCGAAGGGTCAATTGCCCGTTGCTAAGAAGCAATTTTTGTTTCTTTCTGAACATTTTATTTGAAAATAGTAAGGTACTTCATTGTTGCTTCATTGTTACACAGAAATGAGTTGATATTGAGATAAAAATGGCTGCATTGGACCTTTAACATCAGTTGAGCTCAATAAAGGTACGTTTAAAACTAGACTGGCAACTATTGAACGTTTTACCACAGAATGCATGAGATTACACTTGATTCAATGAAATGGAAAGGCTAATAGAGGAGACAAAGCAGACAGTATATTTTTCTTTGTTTTAGGGTTGTGGTTTGTTATTTCCTATGGGTACAGGACCACCGGGCACGACCATGGCTCGCCATCCATTCCACCCCTCATCCCTTCCTCTCTCCCTCCCCAGTCCCCAAAATCTTTCCTGTTTGTTCAGATGTGGCCCAGGCAATTATGATCAAGGCAATATTCCAGACAGCCCCGGCCTTATCAGGACCCTCGTTTGCTCCCTAGAAACTTCAGAACGAGCGTGAGAGAGCTACTAATTTGGAGAGAAGAGAGATGGAGAGGAGGAAGAGACGCATTAGGCCCTGGCCTTTGGCCATCCTAATGGACAGCAAGAGCAGACCCGCTGCCTGCCTTCATCTCCCTCGTGCCCCTTTGTCCCTGGCACATCAGACAAGGCCAAATGGTCACAGCCAAGTTGGCCTCCGACTGACTACATACAAGACTACTTAATCAGAGAGGGACATAGGTAAGAGTCTCCTACTTTGTCTGTTATTCTTACAGATGGGGGTCGTACCTTACAAGAACGGCTGTGCCCAACGAGACATAGTGCTGCACATGCTTTCCTCGCTTTTGGCTGTCTACTTAAGGCCTGATGAATTTGGTGAAGGAGTTTGATTTGTAAGGATTCTGCCAAAAGTGCTATGCTTTCACCTGCCAACTCCTGTCCCGCTGTCAGGGACAAGTGCAGATGAGGATGCCTCTCTTTTGTGTCTTTCTTTCCCCATACTGACAGCCAGGTTGCAGATGCGGCGTGTGTGTGTGTGTGCACAGCGGCTGAATGGCGAGGCCACTGGACAGCAATGTGGAGACTGCCATCGTCTGCCACCCCGCTGTTTCCTTCACAAATACCCCCAGGTGATGGGCTGGCTGCAGATAGCACACCATCCTCCCCGACCGACACTCGTTGCCTCCCTCTCCACAAAGAGTCCAGTATTTCACTTCCAATCATTAATTAGGTCCCCTCTCTCTCTCTCTCTCTCTCATAACCAATTTTGATGCTTTGTTTTTCAAGGTATGCCAGTGGAGGTGTGAAAAATTGCTTTTCTTTTCACAACTTTGCAAACACCTGATCCCCTCCCTAGAAGTACGCTGTGATTTGCACCTCCACGTTCCAATATTTCTAATCAGTTGTAATTGTGTGTTGAGGAATATTGTGTTGTGATAAACAGTTATTGCATCTGACTTGAACCTGGAAGGTATACCCAAGGGAGCCACAGGCACTACGGTGGTGTTCAAACTTGTCAGACAAAAGTATGTGAGACAGATTTTAACACCATAGTGCCTATATGTGTGTGTGTGTGTGTACCCAGCTGGTGTGGTGACACATACGGCAGTCCCATACCTCCTATCTTTGTTTCCACAGACGAGCATGTGAGGAGGGCTGTCTCTCAGGTTGACACAGGAGAAGTCTCCCGCTGAGTTCCCCACAGACATCTCCGACTGGCCTGTCTCTAGGCTGTACACCTGGATCTGAACACACATACCAACACAGTTAAGACTCATTCACTACTGTTGCAAAAGTTAGCACCAGAGGCAACACATAGAGGTTATTTGACAATGGCTTCTGTTGCTACAGACATATTTATTCATCCCTGAACACTGCAGCAAGAATTAGACAGCACCTGCATATGAGCAGATAAAATGCTGTTGAGGGAGTCATTCAGTAGTGGATACAGCAGAGTAAATAGTCACAATGTACTCTAAATCCAGCAACAGCGTCAGACTTAAGGCAGTAAAGACAACTTTCTAGTCATGCACACACTGGACTGGACGATATGGACAAAATCCATATCACGATAAATTGACTGAATTATCACAATAACGATAAATAGCAAGATATGTTTATAACATTAATGTGAACCAGTTCTACATTCTTTTTTTTATATCACCTTAAAACTAGGCTACTATTATTACTTTGAATGTTGTGGCTATCAATTGTCCCATTAACAATCACCCATATTAGGAGACTTATTTCATTTCAAACTTCACATTTCTCCAGTATAGGCTTCTTATCGTAAGGAACAATATCAGCAAAATGTCCACGATAGGTGGTTGGTTCAGTCGGTGTCGCTCATTTTCGGTTTATCGTCCCAGCTCTATCACCAACACGCCCTAATACACACACAGCACTATTGGCAAAGTCTGAGAGCTACTGAATTATGCATCTGAATCTCCCAAGATGCCTTTCAGAAGTGTGCCGAGTTAAAAGCCCACTGAGAATCACTCACACTTGTCTGTCTGTCTGAGCTAATAGACTTCTCACAACCCTTTCCTTCGACTCACATTTACAAAGGAATTCATCTCTGTGCTGTTACCAGGCAGAAGACGATGCTTTGTAACAGATACAATTAATTGTGTTCCCTCCAGTCAGAGAGAGAGAAAGGTGGATAAGAGAGAGAGTGGGGAGAGGAAAGAGAGTGGGGAGAGGAAAGAGAGTATGTAAGAGAAAGGCAGAGGAACCAAAAGAGGGAGAGAGATAGAGATGAAAGAGAGCAGGCAGCATGATGTAAGGCTTGAGAAAGTGCCAGCTGTTTTGTGTTTCCTATTTTGGCCACATAGCCTTAATTGTGAGATGGCCCTGAGCGCTGCATGCCAAAATCACACACAGACGGACGTACAGACACACACACAAGACTTTGAAATGACAGCTTGGACTGGGGGGTAGGATGAAAGGGAAGGAGAGGTAAGGGGGCTGTCTGCCTGCATGTCTTTCTTTCGATTAATCATCACCTTTTTGGGGAGGAGGTTTGATTAAAAAGCATCCCAAACCAGCTATTATGTGGAGGAGCCATCAGGGCAGTTTAAAAGCTAATGTCCAACCAGTTAAGTGGGCACTTCAGCATGTGTTGATGAAAGGAATCATGGCTTGGCTACAGCAGTCATCGGGTTAACGTGCCTGATAGATTCCTAGTGGGATAGTTAGGGGGGAAAAAGGAACCTCTAATCTATAATTTGTCCTAACTCACTCCCTTCACCAGTCCCTTTGTTTGGTAAACAAACACATATGTCCCTTATCTATTGTCAAATAATGCAATGAGTTGATGAGTTCATGTTGCATTAGACTTTCAGGTGCATTGTTTAAAAAGGCAGTGCAGTTAAATGTGATTTTGCTGTTTTTTTCCTCATATTTCCACACTATGAGGTCGAAATAACACTCTGAAATTGTGAAAATTACAATAAATGCCTTTTTGATTAAGAGCTGTTAGAAGAAAAAAAAATCCTGGAATTTCAGCCTTATCAGATGGGATGGAACTTTTAGCCCACATCATGACGTCACAAGGTGATCTGATTATAATAGACCAATGACTGTTCATCTGGGTAAGGGGGTGGGCCCTGGACCATGCTATCAGCCAATCAGGGCTGTATATGTAAATATCTTCACATTTCTTTCCGAACGCCCACACAGACTGAGCATTTCAAGGGCCAAAGGAGGCTCAGGGAAATAAATTACTACAAATATATTCTGGAGTTAGTTTCATGAAATAAACACACACAGTGATTTGTTAGACAAACATTGGTGATTTAAAAACATAATTACAAAGACTGCATGGGGGCTTTAAGCTAATGCTTTTAAACAAGTTGATCTACAGAACATAGACTGACATGGACATAAATTACGCTCAAAGAGTTTGAAGATATGCCTACAAAGCAACCGGTCAGAAGTGAATCAAGAGCATTTATCTAAAGGACAAAACGGAACAGGTCACACTTTCCCCTGAACAAATATACACTGAGTGTACAAAACACCTGCTTTTTCCATGATATAGACTGACCAGGTAAATCCTGATGAAAGCTATGATCCCTTATTGATGTCACCTGTTAAATCCACTTCAATCAGTATAGATGAGAATTTGTTGAATTTGTAATCTCTCCTTTATATTTAACAGGTTAAAGGAGGATGTTGAAACCTCGAGACAATTGAGACATGGATTGTGTATGCGTGCCATTCAGAGGCTGAATGGGCAAGACAAAGATTTACAGTAAGTGCCTTTGAACGGGATATGGTAGTAGGTGCCAGGCGCAACGGTTTGAGTGGGTCAAGAACTACAACGCTGCTGGGTTTTTCACAAACAACAGTTTCCCCTATGTATCACGAATGCTCCACCACCCGAAGGACATCCAGCCAACTTCACACAACTGTGGGAAGCATTGGAGTCGACATGTGCTAGCATCCCTGTCGAACACTTTCGACACCTTGTAGAGTCCATGCCCAGATTAACTGAGGCTGTTCTGAGGGCAAAAGGTGGTGAAACTCAATATTAGGAAGGTTATGTACACTCCGTACCAAATGGTTCTGTTCTGTGTAATCTATGTAATGGTTGTGTTCTGTGTTAGGTCTACAAGCCGTGCCGCCTGTGGTTTTACCAGCTCTATTCTGGGTGGCCGGAGGGTACAGGGTAACAGGAGCCCAGTAGAGAGCAGCTGAGCAGATGTCCAGACCCCCAGGTCCACTAGAAAGGGAAGGATTGGGGAGTTGGGGGTGTAGGTCCCCTGGCAGGGGAGAGGGAGTAGTAATGAGGACCTGGAGACTGACTGCTAGCTGACTGGCTGACTCTCGCAGACACCAGACAGACATAGACCGGCCAATAGACACAGTCATGAACAAGACACAGATATCGACATAAGACACAGACAGACACGTAAGAGACAGGAAAGGCAAACGGACAGACAGACAAGAGAAGAGTGGCACATCGTTTGACCTGGATAACAAAGATAATTCATGTCATAATACATCCAAAACATTTAGCTCGTAGAAAAGCAACCAATCATAGTGATGACTCACTTTTCAGTGTGAAAAGAGAGAGATAACATGTCTGGATGCTACCACCATTTCTTTGACAGCTTTTAATTAGGCATATGTCTTCTCATTAAATAGCATATAACACATTCTGCCTCGCCAGAGTCTGTTGGCAATTCTTACTTCCCTCTTCGCAGTAGGAAAATGCTGTCAGAAACACTATGAAACCGATAGACTTGTTAAAGCGGATTAAAAGTTGTAATTTTTAAGTTTAATTAGTGAAGGGAAAATGTGACAATCATGAATTGGCATAATTTTGTGAAGATGAGCTAGCTAGGTCTATAGTGGAGAAAGAAAACAAAAGAAACTCAATGCTCAATCTAATACATGACCAATACCATATCAAATATACAAACTTAGAGATGTTGCCTTAGAATATTTGATTGGATAGTGAAACTATTCAAGTAGCCGACACAATTGTGGACGGAAAGACACACCAACAAAAAGTGTACCAAGATCTATGGAGCTGGCAGCCTATATGACTTCTCTCTTGATTGTAGAAGCAGAACTCCAGTTCATAATATGATTTAGTTTAGCTGTAATCTCTTGTTAACCCAGCAGTAAAATCGAGTGAAATTTGGTCCGATGCATGATCAACTTCTGTGTTCATACTTAGAAATCGAGAAGTTAGAAATTGATAGCTCAGGCAAAAGTCCCCCCCCTTCCGATCTGTGTGGGCACACATGCAAAGCACTCGAGGCAAAGCAGTAGAAGCACCGCCTTCGCCCAATCCTGATACGTCCAAATAACCAGTGACGATACCCCAAAAAATGGAACGAATGCCCTTCGTTATCTCACGCATTCCATTCAGTCCCGGTAGATTCTTTGGTCTACATGCAGAATCTGCCCACGGGAGATCAGTTTAGCTGTAACCTTGAGAGGAAGGAGTAAAGTTATCCCTCAAACTTTCTCTAAGGTCCACTATGTGGTGCTGTCGGGCTAATATAACAACATCAGCAATGAGAACATTGTAATGATGTCAGGGGGAGAGTCTGCCAAAGACCTGTCGAACCAACAGACAGAGGCTCCATTTGGGACCGGTCCCTAGTCACTTGACTAATTACTTAAGTACCAGTATCGGTGCCTAAACAAAACATACAACTTTTAAGAGGAGAGAGACAGACTGAGGTTTTTATCTAAGTGGGTTTTTGAAACAGTGAGATATTTATTTTTGTCACAAAACACAGAAAAAAATATCTCCTTGCAAAGATTTGTCTTGAAATACACTGGAAAGCATGACAATGATTTCGTATTGAAACCCAAACCTGATCCCTGAGCAACTCTTTTGTCTCCTGGGTATGTAATCTGCAGAGGGATAAATAAAGGTATGAGCCTCCGTTAGGAGCAGGGTCCTTAGATACAAGACATTAATAGACGCAAACAGCAACTTCTTTGGGAACAAGAGACTAAACTTGTTTAGTGTGCGTGTGTGTGAGAGAGTTTGTGCGTTAAGAGAGTAAACTAAATACTACAGTAATTAGGAACAATACCCAGTAGGAGTAGTTCAGCTATTTCTATGCCCACAATCCCCAGCGGGTGGCCCCATTTCTGTCCCAGGTTCCCCAAGTTGGGGTGCACCACCCCATTGGGGTTCCAGAGACTAAATACACTCAGATTGGTGCATTGCTACTCAGACTCAGAGAGACGCAGGTTTGGGGTGACATAATAGGGTTGCAATTCATTTAGGGCTTAAATTCAACCCTATACTAACATCAATAAAAGCCTAATTCAAGGTTGGCCAATTTGTAGCCGTCCAAATGTGTTGAGTGCTTAGAAACATAATGGTGTGGGCTTCAGTTTTGGCTTTGCGCATAGCTTTGGCATACCTACCTCAATTTAACCCTGTTCCCAACTCCAAGGACAGTAGAACAAAAGCCACAGCTGGGTTGTATTTATTAGGCATCAAAATAAAAATTGTGGAAAACGGCCTGGAACAAAGTTGTGCCCTGATGAATAGGACCATGTAAAAAGACTACTTTAGTACACTGTTGATGCACCCACCTTGTTGCCTCCATCGTTCATGGCCCAGCCACAGCTCTTGACCCCCAGGGCAGCGTGAGAGGCCGAGGCATCCAGACAGGTGATGGGGTGGCCGTAGACGGTGTGGAGCACCCGCGGTTCCAAGTCCTCAGGGGCCAGAAGGTACACCGTCTCCCCAGCAGACAGGGCCACCAGGGGGACATTGTCCCCTCCTCGCCCCCCGGCCCCTGGCACCACAACTATAGACTCCACCTGGGACCAGAGCCTCTGTTAGAACAAATTATAACAAATGTATTCAGCCTGCTGACTACTGTCACAGGGAGTGAGACGTCTAAAGTAGCTCCCATATGAAAAGTCCAGTTGCACTGTTAATGAACAAACTATTATGGTATAATGGATTGACTGTGACATAAGGTTGAAATTGAAATCACAACAGCACACTGGATCAATGTAGACACCCCATCATTGCTACAGGGAATTGTATCATAATCCTCATTAAAATTATGAAGCTGATGGTGCTTTTCCAGACAAAACAGAGACAGACAGACAGACAGACAGACAGACAGACAGACAGACAGACAGACAGACAGACAGACAGACAGACAGACAGACAGACAGACAGACAGACAGACAGACAGACAGACAGACAGACAGACAGACAGACAGACAGACAGACAGACAGAGAGAAAGAGAGTGAGGTAGACTCACAGGTTTGGGTAGCGTGGCCTGGCAGAGGGTCCTCCAGTAGCCCCTCTCATCAGGCTGGTCCAGCCGGACGTCTAGCCCAGCAGCAGTAGCCAAGGTGGGGCTCTCCTGGCTCAGAGCCAGGGCGTGGACCCTCCCAGGGATCTGGAAGTGGTGGACGGGCTCCTGTCCCGTCTCTGTGCTCCACACATCCACACATCCTACACAGGAGAAGAATATACAGTTAACATGTACCCAAAGACTTCTCAGTGTGGCCATCCATGTGTCCATACACCTTAGTGGAACTTGGTAATAAAGTGTGAACTGTACATCTGCCTCCTGCCAGTCATTATCATGCCTTCTACCAGAGGCACCAGGGTGGTTATACCTATCAAAACCGGCACTTCTTTCGAAGACCACCAACCAACAGGTGGCGCTCCTTTTCAATGCCCTAAACTGGAAGGCAAACCAGTAGAATAGCCACTAAGTTGACTGCAGAGTTGAGGACCTTCACTCACCATCGTCATAGGCAGCCACAGCCACAGTGTTGTTGACCCGGATGTGACTGACGTGAGGTCTGGGGGTGACGTCTGCCGTCAGGGGGCTTGGCTTTAGGAAGGAGGCTGCAGAGTCCCAGTGGAGGGTGTCCCACAGTCTCACGTCCCCTGATGTGTACCTGAGGAGACAAAAAACAATGTAAGGGATGCAAAATTTTATTTTGAAATGACCAGCATGTCTAAGGCTCAGTTTAAACAAGCAGACCAATTCTGATATTTTTTTTCACTAATTGGTCTTCTGAAAAACATTGGATGTTAAAATATCTTATGTAATTGGTCAAAAGACCAATTAGTGGAAAAAAGATAAGAACTGAGGTGCATGTCTAAACACAACCTAAAAAGCATGAGGATGCATCCTCATTTTTCCCATTAGATATGCTAACTGTGAACCATGGTAACCATCCGTGCATTATTATGTGAATATGAGTGGATGTCTGTGTGCTTATGGGCGACATGACAGTAAATGGGTGGGTGGTGATGTGGTTGAAATGTGTGAGTATCTGAGAGTATCAGTCAATTGGAGGCATGGCAGAGATAACACAGCCTTTCCAGGGGGTGGGTATGGTGGCAGCTGAGTCCTTCACAGACGGCCTGGGACGAGCCACGCCACCCCAGGCCCAGCCATATACCCCAGCACCAGCTGCCCTGGGCTGCCTCAGACAGACAGAGCCCCTCTCTGGTGCTGGAGCCTGGAAGTGGTTCAGGATTCGTGCTGAGCTGGGCAGCTGGAGAAAGCTGCAGGCTGACAACCACAGAGAGTGGCACCAAAGGGCTGCTGGATAAAACCTTTCAGCTATTTAGCTACTAACAACACTGTGGCACAAACAACACGGTATGATAGCTAGCTTCCATCCCCTCATTAACTTAAACCACATCAGCTAGCTACTGTACCACCTACTTCAATCAGCATCCGTATCCCAACATGAGGAAACAAGAGACAGAGAGAGACAGAGAGGGGGAAAGGGGGCTAAAACACTCCATCTGACATCTCGGGGTTTGTAAGGAAGGTAACAACAGGCACACACTCTACATAATTACTGCATTATCTTTCAGCCAAGAATCAACAGGAGAAATGTATGCCTCAGCTGGCACTTTTCTTCATCCAAATAATCTCTGGAAACTTCTGACATATCAATTCCAAGGAAGATAACAACCTACAGTTCTGCTTCATCAGTGCATCTACAAGATACTACATAAAAGTGAGAGAAATATTACCTTATGTGTCATTACAAAATGTCCACAAAAACACGACCTTGGTTAAACAAGGATCCTAATTTCAAAGGATTGCTCAAATCTACAATGAGTATCTTTAAAAAATCAGTCATCCAAATCTCTAGATGTGAATAGATGTAGGTAAAAAAAAAAAAATTGCAGCAGCAGCAGGCAGGCCTCTATTGTCTGTGTACTCTGAGTCTGTGTACTCTGAGGCTGTGTCTCAAAATGGAACCCTATTCCCTATATAGTTCACTAGTTTTGACTAGGGCCCGTAGGGGCTCTGGTCAAAAGCAGTGTAATATCTATGTAGGGAATAGGATGCCATTTGGGACACAGGCTGAGAGTTCACCGGGGCCAGGGGAGAATTTAATCAGACCACCCCCTGGGCACTAGCCTCCTGATACAACGTTTACCAGATTCATTTCAGCAGCTGAGTACTCAAGTCACGCTATCATCCTACAGTAATGGGCCCAGTCAGTTTAAGTAGCTTACTTGCAGCAAACATTTTTTTACAACAGGTTGAATTAAAAGAGTTTGAGAAAAAAACAGTTCAAAGACAAGTGGTGGGTCTATTTTAGTACAAAGTCAGTGCAGCAGCTCAATTTCTATCGATCACTGTTTATTGGGCTGAAACCGTGCTGATCACCACAGCTGCTTGCCCCTCCTGACATTAAAAACTAAGGATGGGCATTTTAAATGATTTCACTATTCAAATAATATAATGTTTTTTTTCGGAATCCGGATAGTCTAAATAAAAAATACATATTTTGCTCTACTCTCTTGACCAATCAGAATGATGCAACATGCCACAACAGCAGACAGTGCGCAATTGTTTTCAGGGTACTATATCGCTAGTTTTTGGCTAACAGTAGCCTAGGCTAATAGCAACAGTGAAAGAGAAGTCTGATGTTCTCCATCATATAATGTTGTGTTTTCTGGTGAGTATTTTGCATTGATCTGTGTCAGGTCTTGTGGACCCTGCGTTGGTGCGTGCCTGTAGGCTAATCGTTATTTGAAGTGGGAAAAATACCATACGGTTGTCAGGGCTGACCGGAGGGATAAATGTGCTATGATAGTAAAATGCCCTTTCATGTAAAATGCAACCCATAGAGCATGAGAGAAAATTAGCTTGAAAAGAAAACAATCCCATTGTATGTCCTCTGAACTGTAATCTACATTTACTGTGTGCAACTGTAAACAATGTTCTGTCAAAGCCATGTGACGTCTGAAGCCGTAGTAGCTCAATGTGCCATACATAAATACTACATTCTAAAGTTTGTTGTTTTATCAAATTATGCATTTCAAATGTCATGATATATTCTTGTGTGTAACAAATTAACATGGGCAATTTAATTCAGACAAAGCTTTTCATTGTTAAAATAAGCATTAAAAAAAAGTGTTGGAATACTAACGTCCATTCGGATATCCAGATATTTGATTAACCGTGCCCATCCCTACTAAAAACAGGTTATGTTATATCTTACCCAGCAACAACATAGCTGTCACAGGAACTGACATCACACAACACTTTTCCCAGCTCGTACTGCAGTTGGCTGATTGATCCAACACGATTCTAGGAGTAGGAAGAGAGACACAAAACATGTTATTTCTAGACATCCCTATGTAATTACAATGTTGTTACTATAGTTAATATTTTACAGTTTGATGGGTGTAAGGGCAACTTCAGGTGAAGTGTTGCCAAAGTGTCATCTCAGAAAAGCATTTAGTTAACTGAACCCCTACCTTCCAGTTGGAGCGCACAGTGTTTTCAGAGTTCTTGCAGTCTCGTAACATGCTCTTCCAGCAGGGGGAGTCAGAGACAGAGGCCCCGTGGTGATAACCCTCTGTCTGACACATCCTAAACCACAGCACCTCATCCTCTGCCAGGACCCCCCACGCCTTGCTCACCTGTGAAAGTATCGGAGAGGGTATAATGAATACTCATTGATCATCATAGTAGATTGAACAAAACAATGTAAAGTCAATATTCAGACCTATGTTTCAAGTGACAACAGAGTCATTATGATTTGTATGTGATTGATAATCATAGTTTACCTGAGCACATCGCCCCAGCTCTGTCTGACTGAGGTACTGGAAGATCTTCAGAGCTAACTCGTAGGGCAACTCAATGTCAAAGAAGGGAATGTCATTTGTCTCATTCTGCAAAAATAGGAAAATACCAATGAAATCGAGATCCACACAATGTCTAGTGGTAGGCTACCTCACAAAGACTATCACCCTCATCTTACCAGGTCTTGAATGAATTGATCCACTAATTTGTGACTCTTGTTAATTTTCCTCTGGGGTTGTTGTTGGGAGGAGGTGTTACAGGCGCTTGTCAGACTGTAGTATTGTCTCTTCCTTCGAGTCCTCTCTTCCTGAATCCTCTCCAACAAGGGACTGGTCCTTCCATCTAGCAAGCCCTCGGCTATCGACACATACTCGGGTTGGTCCTCCTTTGGCGTTTTTGCTGCAGACAAAAATGCATCCTGTCCTCCCTTACTGCTCCCCTGTGATGTTGAATCCTGTCTTTTTTCTGGTTCACTTCTGTCCTGACCAAAATCTTCAAAATACCGTTTTAATTTAGAGTCTTCCCGACTTGGTTGAAGAGTAACGTTACAGTTCGAATGCGCCTCGTTTTTAATCGTCAGTTCTTGCTTCCAATGCTCTCTGAACGCCAGAAGCTCGTCTTCTGCCATGTTTTTCTAACATAGTTACAACAACATACATATAGTTGACTTGTTATTTTTAGACAAAATTACAAATTGGTAGGGTTAAATTGTTAGTAGCTGGCTAGGTAACTTAGGCTAAAACTAAAACAAACACTGAAGTCCTGGAACAAAAACTGTCCGACTAGAGAGACTTTGCGGTCTTAGAGTTCCGCGATGTTTAATTCCTCATTGTTTATTTTAGGCGTTGCGAACTGTGGTGGATTATTACAATATTTCATTTAAAAATAGGATAACTGGTACAATTAATAAGATTGACATGAAAATACATAATTATCAAATAGCATAAAATTCCGATTGTGTAAAATTTCTAGGGGCAGTAGCCTGTATTGTACTTATTATTTTCAATCCTATGATTATCCAATTAGACATCGCTATTCGTCCATCCTATCAAACAAAAGGCTCGTCAGATAAGATGAGACGACGTTTTTTAAGAGTTAATGATTACCTCTCTCTTTTGGGAAAAGATGATGTAAACCCCTCACACCATGTGACTCTTTAATCATGAATAACGCGAGGGAGAGAGAGAGAGAGAGAGAGAGAGAGAGAGAGAGAGAGACACATTCCAGATCTGATCCGGACAGTAAAGAGGATAATTTTATATAAGAGCGGATCAGAGGAGGGGACATATAAAGAAGATTGAGCGATTTTTAGAGAAGATGTGCTGGCTCCCGATAGACGAGCCTCTGCCTCTACCCGGCGACGTGATGGTCTGTGCCCAAGGAACCTCACAATGCTCCGGGACCCAGTCACTCGCCTCTCGCCTCAGGTGGATCGGGGATGAGATGGATAAAAACTGGACGGTTGGATCTCGAGATAACAGATATAATGAGAAACTTGGGTTGAAAAGAGAAGCCCACTTTAAAGGCTTTGTATGCACAGCAATACAAATCACCGTCCTCATACTCTTTCTTAGAAAGCGACACCTGTAGATGTAAGTCACTGCAACGGCAAAACCAGCAACAGGTAAGCTTCACAGGTACACATCATATGTTGGTTTGGCTATGAGTAATGCAAACAAACTTGGTTGCGAGTAAAGACGCTTTATTGTCGACCTTCCCTACAATGTTCAGCATATGATTGTGGTTATAGATATTTAATTATAGTTGGTGTGAGATTTAGTTTATTTACAATTGAGTATTTATCATTGCTGATAATTTATTTATACAATTGGGTATGTATCTCAATGAGTGTGTATCATGGAGTTATTCATAAGAACAACTGTGCTGGGCTATTAACTTCTTCTAAATATGATCTAAATGTTTTATTATACGCTCAAAACAATTCATATTTATCCACTGTAGATGGTGCCTTCAGGATCCTGAGGAGAGAGAGCTGTCAGAATATTTGCACTGAGAAAAAGGATGCCAGCCAGCCACAGCCAGCCGAGGTTCAGTGTGCACCGAGGTCATAATGACCCAGTGGCGGTTCTAGACCATTTCAACTGGGGGGGCCAAGCTGGGGCCAGTTGTACTGTTAGAGGGGCCAGTTACATTAGACGTTATTGTTGTCATAACGTTTTGCATATGGTACGATACTGTTGTGTTCCGCCTAAAGCCGCCCCTCTAGAATATGTGTGGGTTAAATTAGTGTTCCGCGTTGCCACTGTCTATTAACGGGTGTAAAAAGAACGATAGCAAAAATTAGTTATGTAAAAATTATTTCATACTCCACATTTAGGGGGTCCAAAATTGTTGTCACAGGGGCACTGCCCACCCCCCCCAGAACCGCTAGTGTAATGACCATGCCCCAAAATCGGCGAGACAGTTAGGAACAGGGTACATTTTTTGTACTTTGTTGGCTAAGGAAAATGTTGTGCTTCGGAATTCATGTGAATTATGTCACAGAGATTAAGTAACATTTTCAGTTCTTGTTTTATGGATATAAGATGTAGTACTGTGTGTTTTTTTATAATTATTTTTAATTACGTCATTTCCCAGTTTATTTTATTGTTTGACTCACTGCTTGGAATTCAGTAGGATTTAACAGACATAAATTGTGTTAGTATCATCACTCACTTTCTGGCGGTTTTTCCGAGAATAGAACGGTGACGTCATCCTCCCTTGGCCGTTACCAAAGGAAAAACGTACTATAATTGCCCACGCGACTGTCATACGTGGACGACCTTAAACTTGAATTATCGATGCACTAATATACGATGTCAATTACCTAACTGAAAAAGCTTATTTGTATAAAAAAAAAATACATGTTTCTACTTTTTAGGCGCCCCGTCCCCTTTGAGCAATCTTGAAATGGTGCTCTGTGGAGAAATAGCACTGTACTTTTTACATACGGTTCTGTAATTTAGAGACCATGCAAAGTCTGGATTCTATGCTTACTAAATATGAAAATCAATTTGTAAAGGTTTTTTTCTGCAGTAATTTTTATTAGGTGAATAATGATGTTAGTTGTATCAAATATTGATAACTAAAAAAATAAGTAAAATCAACTGTTCTATTTTTTGAACTTTTGAAATTGGCTGGGGGCTCAGCATTGTTAAGGCAGATAATGTTTATGAAACCATGCAAGAAATCTTGTGTGCAAAAATAAGGGCATGCTATTCATGTTTACAGTACATAAGCTGTTTTTATATATCGCAAAAACTGTAGTTTTCAATTGCAGTGCTGAATCTGTGTCTTTTATAAAGAATGTGTTCTTTACATGCTATTTAAATTTGTATTACATTGTGAATTCTGTGCTCACTCTGGATAATAAAAGTTTCAAAGTAAAAATGCTTTCATTGTTATGCAAAAAGTAATGACAACATAAAACATTCAACAAATGCTGAACAATACTGCTTCAATCATGGTTTCATTGAAAAATTTGATACATACTGAAAACACACTTGTGTTCGAGTTTCTCAAAAATGTTTTGGTAGGTCTGATTTCATCAAACATAAGCTGTATCTTTACTAGAAATCAGGTGAAATGTATAACATGTAAATTGTTGCAAGAATGGTAACATTAGTGAAAGATCTACGAAATACATCAGCAAATGAGCAATTGATGTGCTGACATAAGCTACCCTGTACAAGAATACTGACCAATACCACACTGTGCTGTGCTGCACGGAGATACGTTCACATTCTATTTCTTTGCAAGGATGGATGAGACAACTGTATAGACTGTAGAGTTTAGACTCAGTGTGGAGTCTAACGGGCAACACAGTAAGGGCATACTAAAATGACTTATTCCTCTGTAATGTCCTCCAGTCTCCTGGAGGCCAATGGCTGTCAATCCCAGCTAGTACATCTGGAAGTGGGCAGAGGTGGGGCCTATGACCACAGGGTGGGCATGTTTGCTCACGGTCTAACCAGAAATACAGGCACTCCTCACAGAACACATGCTAGGGGGGAGAGACAAACACATGGGCTTTACCCTCACATTCACTTTGGTTTACCACAAGGAGTATGCATTGAGTATTGGTCAGTTATTCAATACAGTATTGATCAGTAAGGCCACAGAAAGAAACAAAAGAGTCATTGACATTGACTTTAGCATCAAGCTACACCACACTAAGGGTCATCATTTTTTTATTTATTTCACCTTTATTTAACTAGGCAAGTCAGTTAAGAACAAATTCTTATTTACAATGACGGCCTACCCTGGCCAAACCCTCCCCTAACTCGGACGCTGGGCCAATTGTGTGCCACCCTATGGGACACCCGATCATGGCCGGTTGTGATACATCCCATACTGTTACAGTCGGCTTGTGGTTACCATGGTTAACACCAGCGAATGGTGTTAGAGTAAAGTATGTAGTAGCAGAGCTTATGGTTTGATGTATGTACTCTCACATGCCAGAGAAGAGCTATGGGGTTTCTGAAGTCACCCTGACAAATAGCACGCACATCTCCGGCCTCACTGCACTGCTGGCCCTCACACCATAACTCTATGGGTGATAGAGCATCAGGTAGGCGGTCACAAAGAGACAAAGCTTGTGTTTACATTCCCATACCATACAGCAGGGATTATCAACTAGATTCAGCCGCGGCCCAAATATTTCTTGAGCGGATGGTCGGGGCACCGGAACATACAGTAAATACAAATAATTTGAAGACTGCAAATTGACCACAAGAAGCCCAAACAGATATAATATTTGACTAAAACATAATCATTTCAAACCTTGCGATCATTTGTTTATGATCACGTGTCTCCTTATTATGGAAATACTTGGGAACAGAGTTCCAAATTAAAATAACTGGGAGCTGATTTCCTGGTGTTTTTACCGTTTTTTATGCCCCCCAAAATGTAATAATAATAATAATTCTCAATTTGTTTTGCTCTGAAAACTTGGGGGGCCAAATAAAACACCCTCAGGCCACCAGTTGGGGAACCATGCCATACAGGGTCAACTCACTGTATACAATATCTTCATTCTGATGTTGCACTTTAATACGCTATATGTAGTAAGATGATTCAGAGTGCAAGATCAAGCAAAACCAATTGACAGTTGAAGGTTTACAACTGTAGCTAGTAATGTTATAGGGCAGTGATGTGGGCTGGTATTTGGCCCTGATACTTTTCTTTACAGAAAGTAATCATTTCTCACCTGAGAACTGCAGAGAATTTCCATGGCCTTGCATATGGCTGATACTCGTTAACACAGAGGTCAAACGACTGAAAGATTATCACATTACACAGTCAAGGCACTAGAATCGGGTGCATTAGTGCAGCCCTGGAACAAAAGCCTGCCTCCGGACCAGGTTGGTGACCACTGTATAATATCCTTAAAACATGACAAATTCTCACTCTGAAACATTACAAATTCTTCTCCGAATACAGTGCCCTAGTGATTCCTTTTTTATGATTCCCTTTCTGCTCGACTTAATGACTCAAACCCACCCCCACTTTCTCAAATGTTCTATTCTTTAACCACTCAGTGATGGGCAGTGTCCTGTCCCATTTTGCAATATTCCGAGGACACACCTCTGTGAACAGCTCTGACTCAATTTCTCCAAGTTCTCATGATCTCAATCCATAATACTTTGACAGCTGCACGCACCCATTTACTAGGATGTTTTTGCACACAGCAGCAAAAATAAAGGGTTAAATACATATCAAATCTGTTATTCCATGTAGTGAATTTGTTATTCAATTCATTTTTTTAAATATATTTTTTTTGATACTTCAAGGGGTCTTAAAATTCAAAATCAAATAGCTAAATGATCATCCCCCAGCTTTGACAGGGCTTAGACTTTTATGGGTTAAGAGCAGCACACTGTAAGAGTTTTAAAGCAGCACGCTCCAGACTAAGCATGGCCCCTGGCCTAGGCTTCACAGGCCACAGCTTCTTTCCCCATTGTCCCTTCCTGCCCCTAGTCCTGACTACACACACACACACACACACACACACACACACACACACACACACACACACACACACACACACACACACACACACACACACACACACACACACACACACACACACACACACACACACACACACACACAACCACTTGATATGTCAAACTAAAACTGGACTCCAGCTTGTTTTGTTTCATTAGTGATGCTGACCTCTCAACCTACCAATCAAAGCCTACCCAGCAGTTGGGTACGCCACCGTTATAAGTAATTCCTATCAGCTGCTAAAAGCATGTTTCATTCAATCTTGCTTCAGGTGGCTGCATGGTAATTAGAAAATACATTTCCCTGAAGTGGGAGTGCACCGACAGTGCCAAAAATGTAGCCAACAAGCCATGTTAAAATAACAGTAGAGCAAAGTAAATCAAATACATTTACAACCCACCACAGTATACAGTTAATCAATGCACAAGAGTCTGGCCTGTCTTTTTCTGTAGGCCTCCACTTGTGCCGACTTGCCTGTTTGTGCTTGTGAGATCATTAAATCAGTCCTTCCGTGGATGGAAGAAAAAGCACGAAGCAGAATGATTGGCTGATGTGTGGCCATGACTTCATCGGCTGAAAGTGGGCCACTTGGGCCTGTTTCAGGACAAGGTTTGGTTGGGGCAGAGGGTGGTAGGAAAGGTGGGGGTTGGTTGGTCGGTTGGTTTAGTGGTAGCGTGGCGCGGGTACCCCAGCAGCCGAGGAGGAGTGGGAGCACACACAGCAGTAATGGTTCAGTCCCAGGGAAGGATGACCTCACCTCTGCACCCCCCCCCAGGGAGAAATGAGCTCAGTGGCAGCAGCCTCACTCTCTGATTGGCCTGTTTATCAGCCGAGTCAAAATACACTCTGTGACCCCAACAGGCAAAACCTGCACGCAGATAGAACACCAACAGATAGACAGACACTGACAAATACACACTCTTTCTGTCACCACACCTTGTTATAAACAACACCTTCGCGTGGATAAGACACCAAAATCAACACACACACACGCATACGCACACGCTCCCACATTGTGACCCCCAGGACATAAGTGAAACTTTAATGAATATAAAACACACACAAGCTGTGACCCTCAGGACACCAGAAAATACATTATGAATATAACACACTCACACACAGGCTCTTACCATGGATGTAAAGGCCCGGAGGATCTTGGGCAGAAACAGGGTGAAGTCTTTCAGGCCCATGGTGAAGTACTTGAGAACAAAGTCAGTGATCCCCATCGCCCAGATCAAAGAAGTCAAAGCTGTTGATGTTGGGCTTTGCAAACATCAGGCTGAGGTGGGAAAAAAACAGCAGCGATGAGACATGAAACTTCAGTTCTGTACAGGTTGAGGTTTGATCATGGATAGACGTGATACATTATGTCTAGTCTCTATTGGTTACAAGGGAAACTTTCACATTGATCAACAGAAGATTTAGTAACAAAAATGAACAACGTAACACACATTTCATAAAACAAAACTAAATGTGATAACAGGTGAAATTATAAATAAACAAAATCAATACTCACAGGACACGTAGTCACATGGTGACATATGCCTAAAGACAATGAAAATAACAGAGCATAAAGGACAAAAATGAATGAATAAATTACCACACGCATTCTGTACACACACAGATAAGAAAGAAAACCAAATCAAAGACAACAATGTCAAACAAAAGCAAACGGTTAACCTAATGTATAGGCCTAAACATTCAGTGGTTGACAATGTCACATTTTTATAGTGCCATATGAAGAGACAACCAAAGAAACATGGTTTTACCATACCTGTTGTACAACTCCGCAGCACTGAATGTGTAGTAGAGATACAATATTTTTCTAGATAGGAGCATGATCATCCACAGTGCTACAACCACAGAATCCTGATATGCAGGCAGACAATTAGTAAATAATCAAATGCATTATTAATCAGTAATGTACATATATTCTCACGAGCTGAGCCAGAACCAATTCTCAAGCTAGCTATTTATGTAGACTAGATAACACTCAAGAAATATGCTCAAATGTTTATAAATGTAAAAACCTAAAAACTATAAGAATTATGGTCTCAGATCGAAGTTGTATAAAATGTGAGGATTACCCATAGCGACACCAGGTGCTTGAATGTTGAATTGGCGAAGGAAACGTGCTGGCCGTCCCAGCACACAGCAATACCTACCAGAGAGATACAAAAGAGTTATCAGTCAGTCACACACACTATCTGACACTTCCCAAGTTCCCAAATGTTCCTTATTCCACAAAACAACCAACTCCATTACTTTACAATTACAAAGCAACTACTAAAGTATTAGGCCAAGAAGATGGTTTAGTATGAAAACTCTGTGACTAGGCAACAAAAACATTATAAATCAGAGTAGTAATTTGTGTTTCTACATTGGTATAAGAGTCCCTTTAATTTATTTGTAATCTAAAACCAGTCTTACCCAGCTTGTGCTGAAAACAAACTTTATCTAGGAGGATCAGGAGGAATGGGAATTCCCTCTGCAGCCAGGTGACTATGGACTTCAGCTCTGATATGGCTGGTGCTAGTGTAGAGGGCTCCTCCGAGACCACCTTCCTGTTCCCATGCAGCCGAGTGCAGGAGGGAGGTAGGGCCCACCCTACCTGGGCCCTACCGAGTGCAGGAGGGAGGTACGGTGCTGGAGTGACTGGTGGTGATGAAGTAGCGCGGGCGGGGGTGGTAGAGCCCACCCTCAGTGTGGTTAGGACCCTTTTCCTCCCTGGAGGAGACGGTCATCTGGATGAAGACGTCTTGGGTAGTCCCCAGAACCAGACCAACCGCCTGGAAGTTAGCTGAGGGCACGCCGGACCCAGAGGGAACCCCGACCCCAACCAGGCTGGAGAAGAGCTGCTGGGAGAGGTAGGCGAGTCAGGCTTCAGGCAGTCAAACACGCCTTAGTCCAGGCTGCTTTATGATCCCAGGGTTTGGCTACGGGTCCTGGAGAGCAGAGAGAGGATCAGCTACATCTTTTGACGGTTCAAAGACTGTTGTCTAGTCTATTTCCTGCATTGCCTTTCAATGAATTTGGGTTCCTGAAGTTAACATGTTTTATCTACCTTCCTCGTTAGTGGGAAATGTCAGGTTATAATTAACCTGCAGAGAGGCCCGTGTCCTAGAATGTAGACTCGAACCTTTCTGAGGGCATGCCATCGGTGATACTGCTATGCCTCCTCTGCGTGGCACATCCAGTCCATCCCCATTTGATCCAGGTCTGTGGTGGGGTGCAGACAGACACAGATGGCAACGAGTGAATACGGTAAAAAGCAGCAGGGGTGGTATCGATGGTTGGCTAGCCTTCTATTGCGACATTATAGCTAGCCGCAGATAGATTGTACATGTAAATGGTTTACTGATTTTTCAGATTTATATGGTTGCTTCCTAAATTCATAGTTTTGAAGGAAATTGTTGAGCTCACCTGAATCATCGTTTTATTTATAATTATAATTCCCTTGTTGCACACACCAACTATGTCGTAAGTGAAATTATAAATCGACCAACTAGCGTTCACTTTCCCACCACACCACATCCGATTTTGGAAAATGTTTTGATGGTGGACGTCAGAATGATTTTTGTATTTTTTTTATTTCCGAGGCTTTCTCTGTCATTTCTCTGAAGTGAATGTCAGCAACAGGTGTCTTGTAGAGTTATAGCCAGTTAGTGATTAATTCTTACAGCAGGTTACTAACGTTAGCTAGCTAATGCTAACTCTAGCAGTTGGATGAGTACAATAGCTAGCCCAGTGTCGTTAGCGTGTTCACATGCGAACAAAGCAGTCTTTATCCAAAACGGCTTGCTAATATTTACTTTGTAGCTAGCTACCTAGCACTACGTAAATAGTTTTTACAGCGACCACGTTTTCTAGCCTAGCATTGCTAGCTAGCCAGCAAAATGGGTTAGTTTGCGGTTATGGTGTTGACCAAACAGTTACTCTGTCATAGCCAGACACCCCAGTTGAACTGCAAGTCTCTACTGAACAGTTTATTCAGCTTGCTTGTTATTGGAGCATTCCTGCAATTCAATTCCTCTGGCTGGACAAGGTGGTCGCTGGGATCTCCTAAAGTCATGCCATGGTGCTACGAAAATTACTGAGAAAACGTTGGGTGCTAGGTGTGGTGTTTGGACTTTCTTTGATCTACTTCTTAACCAACACCCTGAAACAGGTATTTAAACTTTTGACATCTCAGATTTATGTCTAGCTCAAAGAACTGGGAAACAGATATTATCTTTGTCTGTACAGGCCTACGTTAGCCTAGACAGAGAGTCTGAGGTCCAGCTCGGGTGGGTATAATTTGTGGAACGTTCTAACAGTAATCTGTAGCAAAAACTTCGTAAAGTACAAGGTTGCCAACAAACGCATACAAAGTAGCATGATCAATTCAGCTAGCTGACAAATAGGCATCAACTCACCACGTAGCTTATTCTTAATGTTTGTCCATAGGCTACCAGAGTGAGGACAGACATTTTACGGAATAAACGTGGTGAGTGAAAAACTTAATTAAATAGCCCGCTCCCTACCTGGTATCTTATTCTGCCGCTATACAACTTAGTATGCGTTGTTTGTTGACAACCATGTTATTTACGAAGTTTTTGAAACAGATTCCTGTTGGAACATTCCACAAATTATACCCACCCTTTGGCTATACAAGACGTGTGAGATGAATTGTGTTCTGTTATGCAGGAGGAGAGAACCCTAAGGGATCGCACCCTGTTGGAGGCCAGGGACCCGGACCACCGGATCCCATGGAAGGTCAGGTTTAACCTGGGCAACAGTAGCAGGCCGATCACTCAGTGCCGGAACTCCATTCAGGGCAAGACGCTGCTCACAGATGAACTGGGTAAGTTATTAACCTAACTGGACTCATTCACTCACTTGTAATCCCTTAGGAAATAATGGCTTTATCTCAATCTGTGTTTCCACGATTCCTTACATCCTGTCTCCTCCCACCGGACCTTCTTCTCCAATGTGTTTTGATGAGAGAGGATTCAAGGAAAGATGAATTAAGAAAAGCCCCTATCATTGAGGTATTATGAAAGACCACTTCAATATTCAAGTCACTGACTAATCCATTGTATGTAATGGTCCACCAGGTTATGTGTGTGAGAGGAAGGATCTGCTGGTGAACGGTTGCTGTAATGTCAACGCTCTGAGCTCCAGACGGTACATCTGTAAAAGTTGTCTGGCCAACGGCTGCTGTAACATCTACGAGTACTGTGTGTCCTGCTGCCTCCAGCCTGATAAGGTATTCAAACTGTGACACTCTTGTTGTGCTGCACCCAATAGCTATTTTTTTTTGTTCCAAATGAGAATTTGCTACTTTTGTATGCACATCTGTTGGATGCATGACTTTTCAGTCAATGGTATTATATCTCTATCTTACCTTTGACCCTTCAACTCTACATTGTTTTCATCTTAACCTTTTGCAGTGGTTGAGTTATAACTAACCCATGTTAGAAATACCAGATTTTGATCTGACCTTTACACCTCTCTCTGATCTCTTCACCCAACTTTCCCTTTCTTTTTGATGTTCTCTCTCTCTCCATCACTCACTCGCCCTCTCTCTTTCTCTCTCTCTCAGCAACGTCTACTAGAGCATTTCCTGAACAGAGCTGCAGACGGCTTTCAGAACCTCTTCACCGCCGTGGAGGACCACTTTGAGCTGTGTTTAGCTAAGTGTCGGACTTCATCGCAGGTATGTTGAGTTGTGTACATGAAACAAATGCATACCTCCCTGACCCTACCCATATGCTTTCATGCAGAGATGGTAAGAAAAACATTCTAATGGTTGTGCTTACCTTCTCATTTTGCTAATGCAGAGTGTCCAACATGAAAATACCTACAGAAATCCACAAGCAAAATACTGTTATGGAGAAAATCCACCTGAACTCCGGCCTATTTGATTGTTCGATCCTCTGGGACCTATGAGACTGTAAAGAAACTAATAATAGTCCAACTAAGAGCCAAGGGACACACCTTGATGCTCCTTGAGAAGACAGGCTTCATCTTGTGCCCCATACTGGCCTTGAACAGTCTGATACCATACAGTGCCTTCAAGAACACCAGAGCAATATACTGTATAGAGGGAGTTTGGCAAACTTTGACTGACAATAACGGACACCATGTTGAACCTTTTGAAGTAATAATGTGAGTAATCGTCTCTACATATGGCTCTGAAGAACACTATCGTAACCTCACAACTATGGACAAATACTTTGTGATTTTTCTATATTATTTACACTTCATAAGTGCATAGCTTCATAACTTCATCAGTGATGATCATCAGGTCTCATTCACTCACCAGTTGGGATTCGCCTCATGCTGCCCATTGTTTAACATCATGGGCGTGTTCATTAGGGCATGCAACTGAAAGTGTTTTAAAACGTTTCGCAACATAACTAAAATGTGGGTTTCTTATTGGTTAAGTCCCTCCCTGTTTAAGTTGTTTTCTTCCATTTGGTGCTAAATGAACATGACCCATGTTATAAAGGTTTTTATTTCAAGCCTGATCAATGTACTGAAGGATGGTATTGGTTAAGTCTTCATTGTTGAGAAACATACTACAAAGAATGTGTCATCACTTGTGTGTAGTTGTGCATGCATATTGACTGATGGCTATTTAATAACGTGACTGAAAGTAATCGGCTCACGGTTTACGTTGCAATGTCTATTTTTCAGATCCTTTCAGAATAATTATCAGTATTGCATTTTGTATAGAAATTGTATCTATTTTACACTATGAAAGAATTCTATATTATGATGACTAAAGACCCTATAGTTTATCTGGGGTCAGAGAGCTGTATCAACATGTAGAATTGGCATATTTTGATTGAATATATGACAAAATAACTTTTTCAACATTGTTTTTTTTCATTGTCAATATACATTTTCTTTCTGCTGTGCTATTGTTACCTATCATTTTGACATGGGTTTGACAGCTTGATCTGCTTTACCATGCTCTGTCCACCTGCCTATGCTATAATTTCCTGGCTACGCAAAGTCCTTGCTGCAGTCAAATGCTACGCCACACCCATGGAAGTTCATCTTTGCAGTGAGTCTGGATCTGATTTGAGTACCTCCCTGACGATGTCTAGAATCAAACACATTCTAACTGTTCGGATCAGTCCCAGAAACTGATGGTTTGGGCCATAGCCAGAACACATGGGTAAAGCAGTGTTTTTCACACTCTGCTGGTTGGTAGTGATGAGCCAATAGCTGATGACTTTGTTTTGTACAACCCCCCCTGATTTTACATCACCACAAACGACTTTAAGGATGGCAGTCTCAGTCTGAAGTATTTAGCGAACATAGAGCAGTGGAATAATTCAGTTTGAGTCTTCAGGCAAATGCTATACACCCTGGAATACAATGCTTGGACACCAGGGGCCTCAGTTTCTATGCAATATGAAAAAAATATTTAAAAAATTGGCCAACGTACAATCACTGGAGAATAAACTGGAGGATCTCCGTTGAGACTATCCTACCAACGGGACATTAAAATTGTAATATCTTATGTTTTACCGAGTTGTGGCTGAACAACGACACAGATAATATACAGTTGGCTGGGTTTCCCGTGCATCGGCAGGACAGAACAGCTACGTCTGGTAAGACGAGGGGTGGGGGTGTGTGTCTATTTGTCAATAACAGCTGGTGTGCAATGTGTATTATTAAGGAAGTCTTGAGGTATAGCTAGCTTGAGGTAGAGTACCTAATGAATAGCTGTAGACCACACTAACTACCAAGAGCAGTCTATTTAGGATCACAAATTGATGCTGGCACTAAGGCCGCACTCAACGAGCTGTATAAGGCCATAAGCAAACAAGAAAAATGCTCATCCAGAAGCAGCGGTCCTAGTGGCTGGGGACTTTAATGCAGGCAAACTTAAATCTGTTTTACCTAATTTATAGCAGCATGTCACGTGCAACCAGAGGGAAAAAAAATTCTAAACCACCTTTACTCCACACACAGAGACGCATACAAAGCTCTCCATCGCCCTCCATTTGGGAAATCTGACCATAATTGTATCCTCCTGATTCCTGCTTATAAGCAAAAACTAAAGCAGGAAGTACCAGTGACCCACTCAATACGGAAGTGGTCAGATGACGCGATGCTACACTACAGGGCTGTTTTGCTAGCACAGACTGGAATATGTTCTGGGATTCATCTAGTGGCATTGGTGAATATACCACCTCAGTCACCGGCTTTATCAATAAGTGCATCGACGACGTCATCCCCCACAGTGACCGAACGTACGTATCCCAACCAGAATCCATGGATTACAGGCAACATCCACACCGAGCTAAAGGCTAGAGCAGCCACTTTCAAGGAGCGGGACACTAATCCGGACGCTTATAAGAAATCAAGCTATGCCCTCAGACGAACCATAGAACAGGCAAATCATCAATACAGGACTAAGATTGAATCCTACTACAGCGGCTCTGAAGCTCGTCGGATATGGCAGGACTTGCAAACTATTACGGACTACAAAGGGAAAACCCAGCCACGAGCTGCCCAGTAAAGAAAGCCGACCAGACGAGCTAAATGCCTTTTATGCTCGCTTCAAGGCAAGCAACACTGAAGCATGCATGAGAGCACCAGCTGTTCCAGACGACTGTGTGATCACGCTCTCTGTAGCTGGTGTGAGCAAGACCTTTAAACAGGTCAACATTCACAAGGCCGCGGGGCCAGACGGATTACCAGGACATGTACTCAGAGTATGCGCGGACCAACTGGCAAGTGTCTTCACTAATATTTTAAACCTCTCCCTGACTGAGTCTGTAATACCTACATGTTATAAGCAGACCACCATAGTCCCTGTTCCCAAGAAAGCAAAGGTAACCTGCCTAAATGACTACTGCCCCATAGCACTCACGTCGGTAGCCATGAAGTGCTTTCAAAGGCTGGTCATGGCTCACATCAATACCATAATCCTGGAAACCCTAGACCCACTCCAATTGGCATACCACCCCAACAGATCCACAGATGATGCAATCTCAATCGCACTCCACACTGCCCTTTCCCACCTGGACAAAAGGAACACCTATGTGAGAACGCTGTTCATTGACTACAGCTCAGTGTTCAACACTTCAGTGCCCACAAAGCTCATCACTAAACTAAGGACCCTGGGACTAAACACCTCCATCTGCAACTGGATCCTGGACTTCCTGACGAACCGCCCCCAGGTGGTAAGGGTAGGCAACAACACATCTGCCACGCTGATCCTCAACACGGGGTCCCCTCCTGTACTCCCTGTTCACCCACGACTGCGTGGCCAAGCATGACTCCAACACCATCATTAAGTTTGCTGACAACACAATAGTGTTAAGCCTGATCAACGATGAGACAGCCTATAGGGAGGAGGTCAGAGACCTGGCAGTGTAGTGCCAGGACAACAACCTCTCCCACAACGTGAGCAAGACTAAGGAGCTGATCATGGACTACAGGAAAAGGAGGGCCGAACACGCCCCCATTCACATCCACGGGGCTGTCATGGAGCAGGTCGAGAATTGCATCTTCCTTGGTGTCCACATCACCAACAAACTATCATGGTCCAAACATACCAAGACAGTCGTGAAAAGGGCACGACAAAACCTTTTCCCCCTCAGGAGACTGAAAAGATTTGACATGGGTTCTCAGATGCTCAACAGGTTTTACAGCTGTACCATCGAGAGCATCCTGACGGTTTGCATCACTGCCTGGTATGGCAACTGCTCTGCCTCCAACTGTAAGGTGCTAAAGAGGGTAGTGCGTACTGCCCAGTACATTACTGGGGCCAAGCTTCCTGACATCCAGGACCTATATACTAGGCGGTGTCAGAGGAAGGCCCAGAAAATTGTCCAAGACTCTAGTCACACAAGCCATAGGCTGTTCTCTCTGCTACCGTATGGCAAGCGGTACCGGAGTGCCAAGTCTAGGTCCAAAAGGCTCCTTAACAGCTTCTACCTCCAAGCCAAAAGACTGCTGAACAATTAATCAAATGGCCACCCGGTCTATTTACATTGACCCCCTTTGTTTTTACACTGCTGCTACTTGCTGATTATTATCGATGCATAGTCACTTTACCCCTACCTACATGTACAAATTACCTCGACTAACCTGTACCCCTCGATTAGACTTGTTATTATTTTGTGTTACTTTTTATTTCTTACTTTAGTTTAGTTAGGCAATATTTTCTTAACTCTTTCTTGAACTGCATTGTTGGTCAAGGGCTTGTAAGTAAGTATTTCATGGTAAGGTTGTATACCTGTTGTATTCGGAATGTGACAAATAAAATTTGATTTGAAAATACTACTTAGGAACAGAATTTAGAATGTGTGTTAGCATAGAAAAGGTGTGATTTATCAAACAATCCTACGAGCGTCATGCACACACTGGTAGGAGATAACCATAGATAAATACCAATATTGTTCTCAACGTCTCAGTGCTCACACCCTACCATGAAATACAACGGCGAAACCAAAAAAGCTACAAAAAAAATATATTAAAAAAATTCTGAGACTGAAATAGAGGTGCTAATGTCTGCGATTGAGTTCAACCAAAATGTTGTATTTCGCTCATTCAGTTGTGGCTTAACCAGTAAAAATAAAAGCATAGCTACAAAAAGAGGACCATTAGGACAATTCAAGTTGCTTTAGCAATGGCAAAAATACTACAAATGAGTAAACAACACTCGTCAATTAGCCATCCATCTTGTAGACGTATAGGCCAACATTGCTGTTCTGCAGAATTAACGAGTCGTGCGTTCCACCTGGCCACCTTATTCAGCAGCGTCTTTTGAGCATCACATAACCTATCAAATGCACATAAAGAGTGGAAGCTTTTTCTGTTCACATGCATAGTTAAAATCACCATAGCAAAATGATTTCATGGCAATGTGGATGCTGTCTATTGCTCTGTTTATATTTGGGAACCCATTAATGGCGGCATGGCAGACACCCCTCTTGACTTCACCCAGTTGTGTGATGATATTTTTTTAAACCAGGCAAGTCAGTTAAGAACAAATTCGGCCTACACCGGCCAAACCTGGATGACTCTGGGCCAGCTATGCGCCGCCCTATGGGACTCCCAATTACGGACGGTTGTGATACAGACTGGATTCAAACCAGGGTGTCTGTAGTGACGCGTCTAGCACTGAGATGCAGTGCCTTAGACCGCTGCACCACTCGGGAGCCCAGTATGTTACTGTTAGTTTTTCTGATTATTGCATTCAAGACATTGGCTCATCGAGGGCTCCGAGATGCCGATCAGCAAGCTCCCTTCGGAAATGTGCCCATTGCCAAAAACCCGAGGGGGGATAGGGACAGTGCCGATTTTACCATGTAAATCTTGGTGGGGTAAACTCCCAATTTTTGGGGGGGTTGATGCATGCCAGCAAAGCCTCTACACAACACTACAGTCGTGGCCAAAAGTTTTCAGAATGAGACAAATATTAAGTTTCACAAAGTCTGCTGCCTCAGTTTGTATGATGGCAATTTGCATATACTCCAGAATGTTATAAAGAGTGATCAGATGAATTGCAATTAATTGCAAAGTCCCTCTTTGCCATGCAAATGAACTGAATCCCCCAAAAACATTTCTACTGCATTTCAGCCCTGCCATAAAAGGACCAGCTGACATCATGTCAGTGATTCTCTCATTAACATAGGTGTGAGTGTTGACGAGGACAAGGCTGGAGATCACTCTGTCATGCTGATTGAGTTTGAATAGCAGACTGGAAGCTTCAAAAGGAGGGTGGTGCTTGGAATCATTGTTCTTCCTCTGTCAACCATGGTTACCTGCAAGGAAACACGTGCCGTCATCATCGCTTTGCACAAAAAGGGCTTCACAGGCAAGGATATTGCTGCCAGTAAGATTGCACTTAAATCAACCATTTATCGGATCATCAAGAACTTCAAGGAGAGCGGTTCAATTGTTGTGAAGAAGGCTTCAGGGCGCCCAAGAAAGTCCAGCAAGCGCCAGGACCGTCTCCTAAAGTTAATTCAGCTCCGGGATCGGGGCACCACCAGTACAGAGCTTGCTCAAGAATGGCAGCAGGCAGGTGTGAGTGCATCTGCACACACAGAGAGGCGAAGACTTTTGGAGGATGGCCTGGTGTCAAGAAGGGCAGCAAAGAAGCCACTTCTCTCCAGGAAAAACATCAGGGACAGACTGATTTTACATTTACATTTAAGTCATTTAGCAGACGCTCTTATCCAGACCGACTTACAAATTGGACTGATATTCTGCAAAAGGTACAGGGATTGGACTGCTGAGGACTGGGGTAAAGTCATTTTCTCTGATGAATCCCCTTTCTGATTGTTTGGGGCATCCGGAAAAAAGTTTGTCCGGAGAAGACAACGTGAGCACTACCATCAGTCAGTCCTGTGTCATGCCAACAGTAAAGCATCCTGAGACCAATCATGTGTGGGGTTGCTTCTCAGCCAAGGGAGTGGGCTCACTCACAATTTTGCCTAAGAACACAGCCATGAATAAAGAATGGTACCAACACATCCTCCGAGAGCATCTTCTCCCAACCATCCAGGAACAGTTTGGTGACGAACAATGCCTTTTCCAGCATGATGGAGCACCTTGCCGAAAGGTGATAACTAAGTGGCTCAGGGAACAAAACATCGATATTTTGGGTCCATGGCTAGGAAACTCCCCAGACCTTAATCCCATTGAGAACTTGTGGTCAATCCTCAAGAGGCGGGTGGACAAACAAAAACCCACAAATTCTGACAAACTCCAAGCATTGATTATGCAAGAATGGGGTGCCATCAGTCAGGATGTGGCCCAGAAGTTAATTGACAGCATGCCAGGGCGGATTGCAGAGGTCTTGTAAAAGAAGGGTCAACACTGCAAATATTGACTTATTGCATCAACTTCATGTAATTGTCAATAAAAGCTTTTGACACTTGTAATTATACTTCAGTATTCCATAGTAACATCTGACAAAAATGTCTAAAGACACTGAAGCAGCAAACTTTGTGGAAATTAATATTTGTGTCATTCTCAAAACTTTTGGCCACGACTGTACATTAATTGCACTATAACGGTGACAAATGGTGCCCACAAACTGTTAGGGCCTACATAAAGCTGTCCCAACAGCAGAGCTTTCTTTTCAGCACCATGGAGTGAATCCTTACCACTGCTACACTTGGCTATCAACGGAGCCTTGTCTGGCAGCGAAACAGTTAATTCAGCCTAATTTACTGCCTTTTCAAAAAACATTGCTCATATGGCTGACTTGCTTAAACAAATGTGGTTTCTACTGACAATTGAGATGTACTAACTATGGCATAAGGGAATGATGAGCGGAGAAGAGGCAATCCGTAATTTCGATTAAGACAATAAGTGAGCTAGGATGGACGTAGTCAATATAACTATTTGTTCAGCACTTTTGAAATGTACAGCGACAAAATTCAGAACATGGGCCGTTCTTACAGTATTCTCCCTGTACACCAAGTCAGAACCGTAGGATAAATAAAGGGGGCCTATAAGCAGACAATGAAAGCTCTTACAATATTAGATGATTACATTTCTCTAATACAGGCTATAGGTTACATGTGCACCACCAAGTCAGAACAGTAGGCTAAGTTATGAGGGGGAACGGGACCAGCTTACTACACAACATACACTTAGTGTTACTTTCTTAGCTACAGTATCTCCATGGTATATTACATAATTTATGCAGCAGCATACAAGACAATTTTGGACATACCTTGTTGTGCTGTGCTCACATGAACAGGAAGGTGTTGCGGTGGTTCTTCTTGTGGGCAAATTTTGTCATCAAGCTTTGTCATCAAAGTCTGGCATTTTCTGGATTTATGATGCTTTCAAGACAAACTGGGAACTAAGGAAAAAAACAAGGTCGAATCATGACGTCCGTGATCTTCTGGTTGGAGTTCTAGAAAGAGGCTGGAGTTCCCGACTTGGATGACTGTTCAAAACGTATGTTCCCAGTCGGAGGTAGTTTTTTTTCAGAGTTCCAGATATAACAGACTGACCCTAGCCCCCCGACACAAACTATTGCAGCATAAATACTGGAGGCTGAGACAGGAGGGATCGGGAGACACTGTGGCACCGTCCAACGATACCCCCGGACAGGGCCAAACAGGCAGGATATAACCCCACCCACTTTGCCAAAGCACAGCCCCCACACCACTAGAGGGATATCTTCAACCACCAACTTACTATCCTGAAACAAGGCCGAGTATACCCCACAAAGATCTCCCCCACGGCACGAACCCAACCCGGACAGGAAGATCACATCAGTGACTAAACCCACTCAAGTGACGCACCCCTCCTAGGGACGGCATTGAAGAGCACCAGTAAGCCAGTGTCTCAGCACTTGTAATAGGGTTTGAGGCAGAGAATCCCAGTGGAGAGAGGGAAACCGGCCAGGCAGAGACAGCAAGGGCGGTTGGTTGCTCCAGTGCCTTTCCGCTCACCTTCACACTCCTGGGCCAGACTACATTCAATCATAGGACCTACTGAAGAGGCGTCTGCGTCTCTCACATGGGTAGGCAGACCATTCCATAAAAATGGAGCTCTATAGGCCCTGCCTCCAGCTGTTTGCTTAGAAATTCTAGGGACAGTAAGGAGGCCTGCATCTTGTGACCGTAGCGTACGTATAGGTATGTACGGTGGGACCAAATCGGAAAGATAGGTAGGAGCAAGCCCATGTAATGCTTTGTAGGTTAGCAGTAAAACCTTGAAATCAGCTCTAGCCTTAACAGGAAGCCAGTGTAGAGAGGCTAGCACTGGAGTAATATGATACAATTTTGGGGTTCTAGTCAAGATTCTAGCAGCCGTGTTTAGCACTAACTGAAGTTTATTTAGTGCTTTATCCGGGTAGCTGGAAAGTAGAGCACTGCAGTAGTCTAACCTAGAAGTGACAAAAGCATGGATACATTTTTCAGCATAATTTTTGGACAGAAAGTTTCTGATTTCTGCAATGTTACATAGATGGAAAAAAGCTGTCCTTGAAACAGTCTTGATATGTTCGTCAAAAGAGAGATCAAGGACAAGAGTAATGCCATGGTCCTTCACAGTTTTATTTGAGACGACTACAACCATCAAGATCTATTGTCAGATTCAACAGAAGATCTCTTTGTTTCTTGGGACCTAGAACTAGCATCTCTGTTTTGTCAGAGTTTAAAAGTAGAAAATGTGCCGCAATCCACTTCCTTATGTCTGAAACACAGGCTTCCAGGGAGGGCACATTTGGGGCTTCACCATATTTCATTGAAATGTACAGCGGTGTGTCATCCACATAGCAGTGAGTTAACATTATGTTTCCGAATGACATCACCAAGAGGTAAAATATATAGTGAAAACAATAGTGGTCCTAAAACAGAGCCTTGAGGAACACCAACATTTACAGTTGATTTGTCAGAAGACAAACCATCTACAGAGACAAACTGATATCTTTCCGACAGTTTCCAATCTCTCCAAAAGAATGTGGTGAATGTCTAACAGCACGAGGACAGCCTTGGTCTGACACCATTAAAAGGTCATTTACCACCTTCACAAGTGCAGTCTCAGTGCTTTGATGGGGGCTAAAACCAGACTGAAGCGTTTCGTATACATTGTTTGTCTTCGGGAAGGCAGTGAGTTGCTGCACAACAGCTTTTCTTTTTTTTTTTGAGAGGAATGGGAGATTCGATATAGGCCGGTAGTTTTTTAGATTTTCTGGGTCAAGGTTTGGATTTTTCAAGAGGCTTTATTACTGCCACTCTTAGTGAGTTTGGTACACATCCACTGGATAGAGAGCCATTTATTTTGTTCAACATAGGAGGGCCAAGCACAGGAAGCAGCTCTTTCAGAAGTTTAGTTGGAATAGGGTCCAGTATGCAGCTTGAAGGTTTAGAGGCCATGATTATTTTCATCAATGTGTCAAGAGATATAGTATTAAAAAACTTGAGTGTCTCCCTTGATCCTAGGTCCTGGCAGTGTTGTGCAGAATCAGGACAACTGAGCTTTGGAGGAATACTTGCAGTTAGCCTCTGATTCCTTCCAAACCACTCATTGTTGAATTTGCTATTTCCAACTTGTGTAATTTTATGTCCAATGGCCGATGAGCACCGATACGTTTTTTCTATAGTTTCTCTTCATATGACAAGGATTGAAATTTGTCAATAGTTTGTCGACTTAATTCATGACGATAACTGCTTGTCTAGCTTGCAAGCTAAGATTTTGAAAGTATGATGTTGACATGATCAGTTCAATCAAAGCTACGGTAGATATGTGATTTGACGTAATTTTATCTGTGGCCAATGACCTTGAGGCTTCTTCTTCTTGGTCACTTCTAATGTAAATCTATGGCAGCACCCAAGGGCCTTGAATGTTTGAGCTCTCCCTGTAGATTTTGTGATGATGTAGTGTCCCCACAAGTGACAGAACACTGAGCCAATCATTGCGCAACTAGAGAACATCACCAACCCCTACATTCTGTATTTTTCGCTGGCTGCCCCACCACCACAGAAAGCACTGAGCTAGGCTGAAACATCTGCATTTTGGAGCTACCTTACTCAAGGAAGCAAAAAAAGAGACCATGTTTGATTGTGGCTTTATTAACTCCATGCAAACTGATATGTGACATATTAATGCCCAAATAACATGCAAAACAGGCAACAAATATACAGTACCAGTCAAAAGTTTGGACACTGACTCATTCAAGGGTTTTTCTTTATTTTTACTATTTTCTACATTGTAGAATAATAGTGAAGATATCAAAACTATGAAATAACACATGGAATCATGTAGTAACCAAAAAAGTGTTAAATATAAAATATGTTTTGATTTGTTTAAGATTCTTCAAAGTAGCCACCCTTTGCCTTGATGGCAGCTTTACACACTCTTTGCATTCTCTCAGCCAGGAGTTCCCACATATGCTGAACACTTGTTGGCTGCTTTTCCTTCACTCTGCGGTCCAACTCATCCCAAACCATCTCAATTGGGTTGAGGTCGGGTGATTGTGGAGGACAGGTCATCTGAGGCAGCACTCCACCACTCTCCTTCTTGGTCAAATAGCCCTTACAAAGTCTGGAGGTTTGTTGGGTCATTGTCCTATTGAAAAACAAATTATAGTCCCATTAAGCACAAACCAGATGGGATGGTGTATTGCTGCAGAATTCTGTGGTAGCCATGCTGGTGAAGTGTGCCTTGAATTCTAAATAAATCACTGACAGTGTCACCAGCAACACACCATCACAGCTCCTCCTCCATGCTTCACGGTGGGAACCACATATGCGGAGATCATCCATTCACCTACTCTGCTTCTCTCAAATTTGCACTCATCAGACCAAAGGACAGATTTCCACTGGTCTAATGTCCATTGATCGTGTTTCTTAGCCCAAGCAAGTCTCTTCTTATTATTGGTGTCCTGTAATAGTAGTTTCTTTGATGTGTCTGTTACTTAAACTCCGTGAAGCGTTTATTTGGGCAGTAATTTCTGAGGCTGGTAACTCTAATGAACTTATCCTCTGCAGCAGAGGTAACACTTTCCTGTGTCGGTCCTCGTGAGAGCCAGTTTCATCATAGAGCTTGATGGTTTTTGCGACTGCACTTTGGTGAAACTTTCAAAGTTCTTAAAATGTTCCATATTGACTGACTTTCAAGTCTTAAAGTAATGATGGACTGTTGTTTCTCTTTGCTTATTTGAGCTGTTCTTGCCATCATAATATGGACTTGGTCTTTTACCAAATAGGGCTGTCTTCTGTATACCACCTCTACCATGTCACAACACAACTGATTGGCTCAAAAAACATTAAGAAGGAAAGAAATTCCACAAATTAACAAGGCACACTTGTTAATTGAAATGCATTCCAGGTGGAGCTGGTTGAGAGAATGCCAAGCATGTGCAAAGCTGTCATCAAGGCAAAGGGTGGCTACTTTGAAGAATCTCAAATATAGTTTTATTTGTTTAACACTTTTTTGGTTACTACATTATTCCATATGTGTTATTTCATAGTTTTGATGTCTTCACTATTATTCTACAATGTAGAAATTATCATCAGCAATAGCAGTGGTTTGTGCAACTTGATAACCAAGCTTCCAGTTGGCTTTTCTGAAGCACATTATTCATAGAATTACGTCTCCATGCGTCTGTATCCAAGTCTACAATGTAGAAAATAGTAAAAAATAGTGAAAGACCCTGGAATGAGTAGGTGTGTCCAAACCTTTGACTAGTACTGTAATATTGAATATATACAGTACCATTCAAAGGTTTGGACACACCTACTCATTCCAGGGTTTTGTTAAATACAATACATTAAAATTGTAATAAATAAAATATGATTTAAAAATAACTAGTTTTGCCAACCTCCAAAATGAGTGAATCCTGAGACCTGATTCTTCTCACCAGGATTTAGGGCTACTAGAATCTATGGTATTCTGGAATCGACTATAGATTCCACCCAAACCACAAGTCCCGGGACTGCTTCCTCACAACAATATTTAAAAATACTGAAAGACATTATGAAAGTGCACAGTGTCAGATAGTAGTGCTTTCTTTTTGTGTTGTGCTTTCTTTTTGTGTATAATTTTCAATCTAATATAATTAAATGTGTTGTAATGGAGTGTAGCTGTGGGCACACGTTGCATAATATAACCTGCTGTTGACTTCATATAGAAAATCTCATATGCCATGTCTTCAGTTTTTATTGCTTATGTTGTCAGTAATATAGCTAAGAATAAATTGCTTAGCCAAGTGAGTGTGGCCATAGTCTTATATTCATCTTGCTTTATCATATGGTGTAAAAAGTACTGTGGATATGACAAACTTCCTTCATACAGTATCTTACAATGTGCTGTCATAATAGGTGAAACCCCATCAGAAAAATAAATCAAGATGTTTCCTTTTTAAATGGTTATTTGGTCAACTAAACACAAGTTTGAGTTTGTTGGCTTATGAATTACATGTCTAACTATCCACTGAATCATCCTTTATTATTCTCATTCAATTTAGCGGTTTCTCAACTTCAGGAAGTTTATGGGCAAGAAAGTGATGCAACTACTACCAAAGTAATGCAACTGAGTCATGAGTGTAATCAATTCAAATTGTATTGGTCACGTATTTAGCGGATGTTATTAGGGGTGTAGCAAAATGCTTTTGTTCCTAGCTTCAAAAGTGCAGTAGTATCTAACAATTCACAACAATACACACAAATCTCAAAGTAAAATGGAATTAAGAAATAGATAAATATTAGGACGAGCAATGTTGGTGTGGCATTGACTAGAATACAGTAGAATACAGTATGTAAACATTATTAAAGTGACCAGTGATTCCATGTCTATGTACATAGTGCAGCAGGCTCTAAGGTGTCGGGTTGACTATCCAGGTGGCAGCCGGCTAGTGACAGTGACTAAGTTCAAGGCAGGGTACTGGGTGGAGGCCGGATGGTGATGGCTATTTAACAGTCTGATGGCCTTGAGATAGCTGTCTTTCAGTCGCTCTGTCCCAGCTTTGATGCACCTGTACTGACCTCTCCTTCTGTATGATAGCGGGGTGAACAGGCCGTGGCTCAGGTGGTTCACGGGGTGATAGTCATTTAGCTCAGTTAACTTTGATTTCTTGGGTACAGGAACAATTGTGGACATCTTGAAGCAAGTGGGGACAGCAGACTGGGATAGGGAGAGATTGAATATGTCCGTAAATACTCCAGCCAGCTGGTCTGCACATGCTCTGAGGACGTGGCTAGGGATACCGCCTGGTCCGGCAGCCTTGCTAGAGTTAACACGCTTAAATGTCTTACTCATGACGACCACGGAGAACAAGAGCTCACTGTCCTTGGCAGCGGCCTGCGTCGGTGGCACGGTGTTATCTTCAAAGCGGGTGAAGGTGTTTAGCTTCTCCGGGAGCAAGATGTGGGTGTCCACGATATGGCTGGTTTTCCCTTTGTAATCAGTGATTGTCTGGAGTTCCTGCCACATACGTCTCGTGTCTGAACTGTTGAATTGCAACCACGCCAGCCCAGGACCTCTACATCTGGCTTATTCACCCGAGGGATCGTCTGAGACCAGCCAATGAAACTGTGGGTTTGCACAACCAAAGAATATCTGCAAAAACTGTCAGAAATGGCCTCAGGAAAGTCATGTGCATGCTCATCGTCCTCAGCAGGGTCTTGACCTAACTGCAGTTCGGCATCACAACCAACTTCACTGGGCAAATGCTCACCTTCGATGGCTACTGGCATGCTGGAGAAGTGTGCTCTTCACGGATTAATCCTGGTTTCAACTGTACCGGTCAGATGTCAGGTATGGCGTTGTGTGGACAAGCGATTTACTGATGTCAACAGAGTGCCCCATGGTGGCAGTGGGATTATGGTATTGGCAGGCATAAGCTTCGGACAATGAACAATTGCATTTGATCTATTGGCAATTTGAATGCACAGAGATACTGTGATGAGATCCTGAGGCCCATTGTCGTGCCATTCATCCACCGCCATCACTTCATGTTTCACCATGATAAAGCACAGCCTCATGTTGCAAGCATCTGTACACAATTCCTGGAAGCTGAAAATGTCCCAGTTCTTCCATGGCCTGCATACTCACCAGACATGTCACCCATTGAGCATGTTTGGATGCTTTGGATCGACACGTACGACAGTGTGTTCCAGTTCCTGCCAATATCCAGCAACTTCGCACAGCCATTGAGGAGTGGAACAACATTCCATAGGCCACAATCAACATCCTAATCAATTCTATGTAAAGGAGATGTGTTGCGCTGCTTAAGGCAAATGGTGATCACCAGATACTGACTGAGTTTCTGATCCAAGGTATCTGTGACCAACAGATTTATATCTGTATTCCCAGTCATGTGAAATCCACAGAATAAGGGCCTAATTAACTCATTTCCTTATGGACTGTAACTCAGTAAAATCTTTGAAATTGTTGTATGTTACGTTTATTTTTGTTCAGTGTAGTATTACAGAGAAACAACTTTTTATTTTTTATTAAAAGAAATACATCATTTTAAACAGGACGAATCTAAGAGGGCACGTGCACTTGTGCCCCCTATGGTCATGACTTCTCTGTTCATATCAATCTCATAACAAAAAATAAATAATTACAAATTGCACATTGACAGAATGTGCAGTTTTCAAAAAATGGCCACCAAGACTTAACTTGATATAGCTGAGACCAAAAGTTCCAAGTTTAAACACAAACAAATAGCAGATACGTTTATACAAAATAACTTACAGTACATGAATGAATAGGTTTTTAGTATACATTGAACATATGGCATTACTAACACTTTCGTATACAGTATCAGAATGGAACAAAGATGCCAACCTGTTATCTGTGTGTTCTGAGGATGCAAGGAGGACGTCATGAGATGTGAATGATAGGGGAGTCAGTGGCAGCTGTTCCAAATGGCACCCTATTCCCTATTTAGTGAACTACTTGGGCTCTGCTCATAAGCAGTTCACTAAATAGGGAATAGGGTGTAATTTGGGACACAGGCTCTCAATCTCTGGGGCCTTCTGACCTTCCTGTACGTCATAGTACTACTTCCTGTTCTTCTACCCCACTCACCAACCACAGCCCTCAAACCTCTATGAAACACCATTTGAGTCAGAGGGAGATGCACCCTCAACCTAGCCTAATTTAGGCTAGTAGGGACAGAAAAGACCGGGATGAAAATGTCCATGTTCCTCTCCATGACAAGAGTGAATTGAAGAACTTAAAAGTGAATAACAAATTTGATAGTGTTCCTTGCGGTCCTTGTTCTGTTTCGAAAATAAATTAGAACCTGAACTGAAAACAAACTAAAATAAATAGATGTAAATATATACTGTGCAGTAATCAAACCACAAACTTCTTTCACATTCACATTACTGGCGACGGGCCTGTGTCCCCTTATTGTTGATTTACATGAAATTCCTGAATAAATATCCTAAAATCACCCTTAAGTGACAAACAATCACTCTCTCTAACCCTCACATACAGTATTAGCCTTAAAGCCAGCAACTTCCAGCACCATGGCCAGAAAATCCTTATGCCGGTCTAGCACTGCCCAGCCATAGATCTTCTTCTCATACTCATCACGGGACACGTCTTGGGCCACCTTGGTGGACACAGTAGTGGTATTTGAGTCCAGGATCTGCAAGAGCTTCTCTACGCGGCCAAAGAGGTTCTGGAGACGGTTCATGGAATCCCTCAGGAGCCGCAGGAGTATCTGAGTCTCATTATCTGAGGGCTCCAACAGGTCAGTCATGTATTTGATTACTGTGTCTATGTGCCAGTAGAAGAGCATGGCTCTGTTGTGGATGTTCTGTAGCTTCACCTTATGGGTGGAGCCAGTGATGGTTGTCGGTGGGACCCCATCCACGACTGGGGCCTGCTGATCGGTTGGGAAGCCATTTGTTTTGATCTGGAAGCGCATAAAACAGTGGACTTTCAATTCAATTGCACATTACTTGCAGCGTGGTAGTAAACACAGCAGCATAAAATATACTGCTAAAGTTTATAATACACAAATCAGTGGTTATTACACAGTTAACCTCTTCCCCAGGCGAATTGCTACCGAATATAACAGAGAGAGATGGCTGGTAGACAATAATAATACACAGTAGTTACACAGGCGAGCTAAGAGCATGACTATCCCCCAATCGCTCCTGCAAGTGAACAGTACTTGTTTTGGTAGATAAAATGCAGTTAGTTACAGGTATAGCTTTCCCAGGAATAATACTCAGCAGTGTTTGAAATACTGTACTGAGAAAACACCACGCAATCTTTAGTTATTTAGTGGAGAGTTCGCAATTGTCACTGTGACCAACTGGGGTTTAAACCCTGATCCCCTGTGGTCCTCAAGATTGTGTTACCCCACTGAGCTAAAGGCCAGGCATCGGGTCAAGTTTCAGACAAAGATATTCACCGAACCAACTCAGTTGCATCTTGTTACTTACGTAAGTAGTCAGGAGGATGCCAGCTTCGTGATCCAACAGGTTGAAAAGCTCTACGATCTTGTCTAAAGCCTTCTGACACTTGTCCATGTTTCCAGAGTGGGGTGCAGCTTGTACCGTCTCCAACTTGATCACAAGGAGAACACAGATGAACACTGGGGAAATTCAAAATGTACAATGTAAGGGACACAGCACGTATGAACATGATCACACACACACGTAAAAAAATGAAATGTGTACCTAGTCATCAGCAAAATGACAAATCATGAAACCATAGATTATTCCATTACCAAGCCAAGTATGTGACAAAGGATTAACTGTCAAACTCAATATACACAAATATTACTTTAAATATTAAGTATACATATTTACCAAAGTCTGTTAGAGTTGTTCTGTGCTGGTGAGCCATGGAGACACTAATGGTGGGTTGATCGACTCACTAATACCATATGACTGGTGTCTCTAAAACAAGAAGCATTCTGATGGAAACAAAAACGTACTCCGTAAAAAAAAACGAATCACATAATGACTGTCATGAAGACATTGCATCACTAGTGTGACAAAGTATGTGTAATACTTCTCAACCCATGTCCAAGCTATTTGTTGTGTAAATTCATTCAAAACAAAGTAAATGTTATCTTAATAAATTGGTGACAATGTATCCATAATGAAGTCCAGAAATACATTATTTAATTCAATAGTCTTTATTGAATAAAGCAGTACATTTTACAAATATTTCACAGTACATTTTTTTTTATTGTACAAAATGTCATTGTACCAAAGAAAAATTATATTTCTAATGATATTAGTAGCTTCATTATCAGTCTACAAGGAAATGAAAAACAAAGTTGTTTATTGTGCAAATTGGAAAAGTAAATGTAAATAAGACATAGTGTTGATCGTATCAAAGGAAATACAACGCTACAAAAGTAAAGAAATGTTGACCCTTAAAAAAATTCTGAGTAACTTATTATTGATGTTGTAACTGCATCACGGCACCGAATAAAGCCGCACTTAACCTTGGATGATCATGGGATTTTTGAAATATATTTTGTAGTATTGCCTGCAGGTTTTCCAAGAAAATACAATTCTGATAGATTTGTTTAACAATTAACAGAATAATTTCCACAAACACACTTTAAGTTTGAATGTTGTAAAAAACATAATTGGCCAAAATAACACTCTGTGCTGAGATTTCAAAGAGTGTCTTCAGCTATTGGGTGTGCGATTAGGAAATGTACGTGCCCTACTACAAGTAGAATTTGTGAAGATGTGGCAAAAGTGACGCACCAACGGAGAATTTTTTTTACCAAGCATAAGTTGTGCTTCACATAATTCACTCACACAATTAATTTGACCTTTGACACAAAGGGGGTCTTTGACACATACTATTACGATAAACATCACTGGAAGACTCAGCCGTGTTGTTTACAGTCCTAGTAACATGTTTGTGCCCTGCGGCAAGCAGGAAAGTAACATAAGAAAGTCCTCACGGTAACACTTTATAAAAAGGCGACAGGTATAATGTGTTATTTGTCGTTATAAGAGTGTATGCACCTTTATAATAATGCGTTAAGGCTTAGGCTATGACAGGTATCCCCCTCTTTAACGTTATATCGCTCTATGTAGGACATTTTCAAATGACTCAAAATTGCTGTTATTTAGTCAGTTCTTGTTATGGGGTGATAAGACATAAGGGGGTTATATAGGCTTATAACAAGTCTTAGAATGCATTCATAACCACATCATAATGCATTATACCTGCAGTCCTTAAGTACAGTACTACCATCATCACAACTGGACTTTAAGTTCACCAATCCCCTTATCCCGCTGTGTGCATTGGTCAGGGTCTAGGCAGCATCCAATCGGTGCGTGTCCTTTAGGAGTCTGGGAAGACAAGAGGCTCTCTTCACAGACACCCCCTACTAGAAGCGCTTTTGGTGGTCATGGCAACAAAGTTCATGGTTAATACTGCTCACGCTGCAGTGCTAGTCTAGGCACAGAGTTAGCATCTCTCTCCAGCCCTGTACTGCCCCAGGCCCAAGACACGGAGAGGGGCGTAGTACGGACCAGGCCGCCATCAGCAGGCTGGCTCTTTCCTGTGCTGCTGGAGCATCTCAGTCACACTCACTATGTCCTCTTCAGGGACCTAGAGTAGAACACAGGAGAGAAGAGATTGCAATTCCTATTCCAATGCCATCAGCATCTTCAGCATGAGAAGCATTCTTACTGATGGCTCATCTCCAAAGTGTAAGGTTTCTGTGGGGTTTTCCTACATAGGATAGACCACAGGGGTATTTTAATAACACATCATATTAGTAAAAGCATTTTATCTTGGGCTCGTTGACTGACATTTGAAGATAAAAGGCTAGGGGGAGTTTAGAACAGTTTGTTAGGTCAGGTATTCATCTCTTCATGTCAAACTATCAGTGTCATTCAAGTGCCAACTATGTAGATGGCGCAGAAAGACACTGCTGACGTCAAACCAACATACAAGTTGTAAAGTCTAAGGGCAGCCAATGATTTAGCATTATCTGGCGTTGATACTTCTATGACAAATCAGAAAGTAAATATGTAATTGAAGAGCTGCTGACATTCTTGTCATTTCTGTAACCAGACACGTCAAAGTCCTGTTACACAAACACCTGCTACTGTAGTTTAGCCTTAGATATATTATCATGGCATTCATTACACACTAGCCTGAATCTCTGGCGAACAGTGCCCTCTGCTGGTCAGAATCAGAAAATACCCCCCCCCTTCTAGAGTTCTGAATTCCAAGTTACGTAGAGTAATGCTGGGTGTAACTCACATCAGCAGCTTAAGACTTACTCACCAGGGCATGGTCGAAGCTGAAGGTGCTGATATAATAGGCGGAGATGTCACTGTCAGCTAAAGGCTGGGATATCTGGGCAACAATGCCACACTCATCTGGAAAACAAGGCGGAGAGAGGGACACTAAAATATTAGTAGGCGTGATTGAATCCCAATCCCATATTTATAGTGGGTCTTTATATTATTAATAATTAGTATTAAAGGGTAGCCTACCGAAACCCAGAGGCTGTCCCCCAATGCGCACCATCCTCCACAGCTCCCCGGAAGAACTTGTGAAGAGCAGATCAGCAGGGAACCTTAAGAAGAGAGGACAAACACACACATTGCTGTTACCAACCTGATACGTCCAACTGCCCACCGACACACAGCAGGGACCACCGGTAGTCTCTTCTCCCTGCCACTGTAGCAGTGCGCCCAGATTCTGGTGAGCGAGATAACCCAGTGTGTCATGTGAGAGCTTCAGGGCAGCTCATATTTAAGAGAGGTGAAAGGAGATGAGTCTTACTGTCTCTGTGCCTCAGTGTCCATGACCAGAGAGACGTAGCCATCGATCAGGGAGAAGGAAAAGAACTTGATACAGTCCAGATCCTGGCTGGGAAGAGCGCCCTCTTTAGGACTGGGGGAGAAAATAGTTGACACTATCAGGACTGTAGGGTCTTACAGGTTAATGTTTCCAGACAAAAACATTTTCCCAGTCCTTATTAATTAGTTCATTATCAAATAGTTTACCGGATATTTTGCTCAAAGGCAAAATGTACTCCCTATATTACGATCAACCCCATGTTAATGACTGGTTTTACACAGTGGTCATCTTTTGTATTAGTAAGGCTATAACTGAGAAAAGGTCACCAAGGAAGGGCACTGTATGCAAGAGCAGGTTTCACCTGCTGGAGTAGAAGAGCACGTCGATAAGTGTGGTGGCAATGGCAGGCAGAGTGTCTGGGTCTAGACTCATCACACAGAACTGGTTCGGTGGTATCAGCACCGGGTGCACCGTAGGCTGGGGGGCTGGAAACAAAAGGAGAATATTGAGTTGGTTTTCATTTACAAATCTCAACCATGTGTGAATGAACCCTAAGCACTGGGACTGAATCGTGGTCTGAAAAGCAGTAAAGACAGTAGCTACAATGCATTGTGAAAGTATTCAGACCCCTTGACTTTCTCCACTTTTTGTTAAGTTACAGCCTTATTCTAAAATTGATTAAATAAATGTTTTCACTCTCCAATCTACACACAATACCCGATAATGACGAAGCGAAAACAGATGTATAGATTTTTGGAAACTAATAAAATCACAGAAATACCTTATTTACTGAAGTACACAGACCCTTTGCTATGATACTTGAAATTGAGCTCAGGTACATCCTGTTTCCATTGATCATCTTTGAGATGTTTCTACAACTTGAATGGAGTCCACCTGTGGTAAATTAAATTAATGATTTGGAAAGGCACAAACCTGTCTATTTAAGGTCCCACAGTTGACAGTGCATGTCAGAGCAAAGACCAAGCCATGATCCGAAGGAATTGTCCGTTGAGCTCCGAGACAGGATTGTGTTGAGGCACAGATCTTGGGAAGGATACCAAAAAATGTCTGCAGGTCCCCAAGAACACAGTGGGCTCCATCATTCTTAAATGGAAGAAGTTTGGAACCACTAAGACTCTTCCTAGAGCTGGCCGCCTGGCCAAACTGAGCAATCAGGGGAGAAAGGCCTTGGTCAGGGAGGTGACCAAGAACCCGATGGTCACTCACAGAGCTCCAGAGTTTTTCCTGTGGCGATGGGAGAACCTTCCAGAAGGACAACCATCTCTGCAGTGCTCTACCAATCAGACCTTTATGGTAGAGTGGCCAGAAGTAAGCCACTCCTCAGTAAAAAGGGACATGACAGCCCGATTGGAGTTTGCCAAAAGGCAAATAAAGGACTCAGACCATGAGAAAAACAAGATTCTCTGGTCTGGTGAAACCAAGACTGAACTCTTTGGCCTGAATGCCAAGCGTTACATCTGGAAAAAATCTGGCACCATCCTTACGGTGAAGCATGGTGGTGGCAGCATCATGCTGTGGGGATGTTTTTCAGCGGCAGGGATTGGGAGACTAGTCAGGATCAAGAGAAAGATGAACGGAGCAAAGTACAGAGACATCCTTGATGAAAACCTGCTCCAGAGCACTCAGGACCTCAGACTGGGGCGAAGGTTCACCTTCCAACATGACAACAACCCTCAGCACACAGCCAAGACAACCCAGGAGTGGCTTCGGGTCAAGTCTCTGAATGTCCTTGAGTGGCCCAGCCAGAGCCCGGATTCAAACCCGATCTAACATCTCTAGAGAGACCTGAAAATAGCTGTGCAGCGACACTCCCCATCCAACCTGGCAGAGCTGGAGAGGATCTGCAGAGAAGAATGGGAGAAACTCCCCAAATACAGGTGTACCAAGCTTGTAGCGTCATACCCAAGAAAACTCGAGGCTGTAATCTCTGCCAAAAGGTGCTTCAACAAAGTACTGAGTAAAGGGTCTGAATAAATGTGATATCAGTAAAAAAAAAAATGTTTACACATTTGCAATGTATTTCAATTTTAGAATAAGGCTGTAACGTAACAAAATGTGGAAAAAGGGGTTTGAATACTTTCCAAATGCACTGTATGCATCAGCTATTAGTCAGAGATAATGGATTTAACTGCATGTCAAATCCAAAATGGGTTAACTTTGGTGTTAATGTACATTTGTTGCACATTCCATCTGTCTCCTTCTCTCCCCATCCTTCCCCCTACCTCATCCCTCTCTCCTGAACCGTACCTTCTTTGCCGTTCTTCTGGAAGCCATTGCGGACATCTTGGCTGAGTACAGCTGAGTACTCTCCCCCCACCTCTCTGTAGATGTTGAACTCTTCCTCCAGAGTGTGGATAACTACAGCCAGGTCCTTCTCCCGCACCTGAGGAAAAAATAAATAAATAAATAAATAAATAAATAAAAAACGGAAAAAAAGCTTACTTTGTAGTCAAAATAGACTAGTTGCCTACCTGGCTCAACACTACCACCCTTGTGTAATATGCTCCTTCCCTCTTTTGACACTACCAGTATTTTGCCCTGTCATAACAGAGCCCATGAACTCTGAGAACTATGTCAGGAATTAACATATTTGCTGACGGGGCCGTCTGGCACTACGTTTGCTATTTCTGCCCACTTAACACTTTCACTGGTGAGACGTCAACAACTGCTATTAGAATATTCAGCTAAGTTCCGGTTCTCAGTACAGTGGCTGTTAATACCTCACCTGTTAAAAATGTCAAGTTGACAAATAATACAGCCTATCGCTTAGCAACTGTCACGGTTAGACATCAGGGCCATGTTTAGGAGGGTGTAACAAAACAGAATTTCTGTCTGGACATTAAGGCCCATTATGTTGTAGAAGAACAATAAATAAATCGTATCAGCCAACCCAATCAGCCCCAGGTATAAACTGGTCGGAATTACAGCCACAGTTTGCGGACTCACCAGGATGAAGTCCGTCTGATAGGTGGACAGCATGAAGACTGACACGTGCTGCTGGGCCAACGGGGCGATGACGGATTTGGCGATCTTGGTCACGCCCACCGCTTGTGAGCTGCTGGAAGCGTTGCCGTTGGAGATGACGTTGAGTGGCAGCCACACGGATCCCTCCACCTGAAGGTGCTCCGAGGGCTGTAGCTCTGGAGGGGGGAGTAGGGGAGGGGTGAGGGTCACGTCAGGACAGGGAGCAGACACACACAAACAACACACACAAGTTGGACACAGGCCAAATGCAAAGTTGTTATTTTACCAACCTAGCCTCAAGCCATGTCTACACAGCTGCTTTAAGTAATTTCCTCTGAACTCCACCCCGACTGCCAGTGCCTTCCTTCATGGGGCTCTAAAATACCTACGCTATTTATAAACTATGAGTTAGCTATGAGTTACAACCAGGAAGTGGATCCTATGTCATGACATAGAAACAAGTTGGGACTAGGATGGAGTTTCCCAAAGAGACTGATCTAAAGTCAGTTTCGTAGTTGTACCTCTAAGTGGTTGAGATTAAGATTTGGGGAGGGTAAGGTGATTCTGGAGCAGTAGGCTACTTCTATCACTAGACTGCTTGATGGTTATTGTGTGTGTGTGTGTGTGTGTGTGTGGTCTGGGCAGGGGTCAAGTGTCAGGGTTCAACCAGACCCTCCTAACTCTCCGCTCTGTTTGCACCAGTCTATTCACACCGGATGGGCACGGGCCAGGGAAAACAACACTATTCCCTACTGGGCCTAGAGGGTCTAAACTGACCCATAAACAGGATATTGCTCAGTCCTCACCTTCATTGCAAAACAGTGTTTTAATCAGTTATTTGGTGACAAGTGAATATATTTTGTATAGTTGCATACTTTAATGTTTCACTATTTTTATTTGTATGACATTCATTGAGTAGGATGGTCCTGGTGCACAACCACCATTTACAGTTGAAGTCAGAAGTTTACATACACTTAGGTTGGAGTCATTAAAACTCGATTTTCAACCACTCCACAAAACTATAGTTTTGGCAAGTCGGTTAGGACAACTACTTTGTGCATGACACAAGTAATTCTTCCAACAATTGTTTACAGACAGATTATTTCACTGTATCACAATTCCAGTGGGTCAGAAATGTACATACACTAAGTTGACTGTGCCTTTAAACAGCTTGGAAAATTCCAGAAAATGATGTCATGGCTTTAGAAGCTTCTGATAAGCTAATTGACATCATTTGAGTCAATTGGAGGTGCACCTACAGATGCATTTCAAGGCCTACCTTCAAACTCAGTGCCTCTTTGCTTGACATTATGGTAAACTCAAAAGAAATCAGCCCAAGACCTCAGGAAAAAAAAAGTCTGGTTCATCCTTGGGAGCAATTTCCAAACGCCTGATGAAGGTACCACGTTCATCTGTACAAACAATAGTATGCAAGTATAAACACCAAGGGACCACGCAGCCGTCATAATGTTCTGTCTCCTAGAGATGAACATACTTTGGTGCGAAAAGTGCAAAACAATCCCAGAACAACAGCAAAGGACCTTGTGAAGATGCTGGAGGAAACAGGTACAAAAGTATCTATATCCACAGTTAAATGTGTCCTATATCGACATAACCTGAAAAGCCGCTCAGCAAGGAAGAAGCCACTGCTCCAAAACCGCCATAAAAAAGCTAGGACTACGGTTTGCAACTGCACATGGGGACAAAGATCATACTTTTTGGAGAAATGTCCTCTGGGCTGATGAAACAAAAAAATATAACTAGTTGAACATAATGACCATCGTTATGTTTGGAGGAAAAAGGGGGATGCTTGCAAGCCGAAGAACACCATCCCAACCGTGAAGCACGGGGGTGGCAGCATCATGTTGTGGGGGTGCTTTGCTGCAGGAGGGGCTGGTGCACGTCACAAAATAGATGGCATCACGAGAAAGGAAAATTATATATCCACATAATTTAAGCAACATCTCAAGACATCAGTCAGGAAGTTAAAGCTTGGTCGCAAATGAGTCTTCCAAATGGACAATGACCCCAAGCATACTTCCAAAGTTGTGGCAATATGGCTTAAGGACAACAAAGTCAAGGTATTGGAGTGGCCATCACAAAGCCCTGACCTCGAACCTGTAGAAAATTTGTGGGCAGAACTGAAAAAGCGTGTGCGAGCAAGGAGCCCTACAAACCTGACTCAGTTACACTAGCTCTGTCAGGAGGAATGGGCCAAAATTCACCCAACTTATTGTGGGAAGCTTGTGGAAGGCTACCCGAAACGTTTGACCCAAGTTAAACAATTTAAAGGCAATGCTACCAAATACTAATTGAGTGTAATGTAAACTTCTGACCTACTGGGAATGTGATAAAAGAAATAAAAGCTGAAGTAAATCATTCTCTCTACTATTATTCTGACATTTCACATTCTTAAAATAAAGATCCTAACGGACCTAAGACAGGGACTTTTTACTGTGATTAAATGTCAGGAATTGTGAAAAACTGAGTTTAAATGTATTTGGCTAAGGTGTATGTAAACTTCTGACTTCAACTGTATATAAGACACAGGCTAATAATGCATTGTACTGGATTGAACCATGTATGCATTCAGCTCTGAGTTTTCTAAAGGAAATGTGTTTGTTGCTGTTACTTTATCCTCTATAGCATTATGTTTCAAATGTGTGAAGTGAACTTGTTTTTCATCCCCTGAAGTAATTGAACACTTGTTGACTGGGAAACTAAATGGTATTTATTCACAACATTAACAGGCAGTTCCAGGACCCTTCAATCACTAATGAAACGTCACTCGCTCATACCCTCCCTCTCTTTCCCCCTATTGCTCTCGCTCTGTCATTCCCCTTTCCATCTCTCTATTCCCCTTCAAAAGGGCCACTGTTCTGATTACAATAATTTGTCAGAAGAAGCCCCTTGTGGCTTCTCTGCACCAGCTTTCACCTCTTAAAATAGAAAGAGAGAAGGCCCGGAGGCAGTATGCGCCCGTAATATCAACTACATCTGTGAGAAAAAGACGCTGGGAATAATATGACTCAAAGATAAGAATGGGCCATAAAAACATGTGATGTGACGTTGAAGTTGTTGCAGCATGTTAAGGGAGTGTGATTGAGAATAGGCCATGGACGGAGGTTTGTTAAGTGGTGCCTCTGGTTAACTTGATAAGAAGTAGGGGAATCATTTACCTTTAAATCCCTCTTCATCAAGGACGACAGTGAAGTTCTCTGGGGTCTCTGTCAGACTGAAGAACTTGCATCTGAGAGAGACGGAGAAAGAGAGAAAGGGATAGACAAGAGGCAAACTGCTGGCCAATCACCAAGCCAAGCTCTAGTCTTCCCTGTGCCAACATTCCCCCAGCTTGGTCTGCTCTGCTCACAATGTGTGTGTGCCCAAATCAACAAGGTCCTGCTTTGCTTCAATCACCCACAGTTTTTATTTTTTTTTATCCTGGAGAGAGCAGAGCCAGACCTGTTTTTAGATGGGTTGGCAGCACAGTCATTCTTTCGAGGGCCCCATTTGTTAGGCCTATTGCTGTGTAGCCTAGCAGTGGGGAGCACTGGGAACATTGAGGTAAGCGGGGGACTCGGAGTAGATTCACTTCAGGCCTGAACCCAAAATACTTAGGTCTCAGATTTTGGGACAGGGGGAGTTTCAGGGACACACAGTTGTCTTTGTGGCAGGCGGTCCCCTGCCCAGCGGGAGAGAGATCCATTCAGGAGAACTATGGGATGAGATCGGGCCCTGGGCAGAATACAAAGTTGAACATGTCCAGGAGAGGAGTGTACTGAAAGAGCAGGTTTCACAAAGTGCTAGTCAGTGCATTCAGCATAATGATAAGGGTCTCATTAAACCCCACCCCTCTCCCCTGCAAAGCGGTAGTTGCAAAACGGAAGAGAACAGACATAGCCTAGTCCCAGATCGGATGGTGCTCTAGGTCTATATACTAGTCAACTTCTATGGTCGTTGTCATGAGTGCAAAGTTGCAGAGTCAGACCATCTAATCTTCTGGATGATTAAACTGTGCAACATCCTCCCCCCCCTCATCATCCCGTCTCCCACCAGCTGCATTACACTAGAATACGGTCCTACTCAGCAAAATGTAATCTGCTGGTTCCATGAGACGGGGAAATTCATCTAAAAGAGGGGGGTGTGTCTGAAATGGCACCCTATTCCCTACATAGTGCACTACTTTTGACCATGGTAATGCATAAAAAGTAGAGCACTGCACATCATACAGTAAGAAATAGGGGAGCCATTTTGGACGCAGCCAAAAAAAAAAAAGACAGCTACACCCAGCCGACTGTATAGCGAGCAAGGTAGCGAGCTAACATAGCAGCCCATTGTCTCCTGCCACCTCCTAGCCAGCCCTTCCTGTTGACCTCTCACTCTGTCCAGCTCTACAGCTACTTCCTGATAGGTAGCCAGTGCCAAGGCCCAGAGTATGAACGGGGCTTGTAAAAATTTGCTTCAGGATTTTAGGCCTAGATTTTCCACTTGTTATTGTTAAGCCCGCAAGAAGAAGGGAGAGAGGACAGTGCTAGCAACCCTCTGTCTGCTTTGTTTAGGCTAGCCTTCTCATGGAAAAAACATTAAAAGCTCATGAATTATTTTTATACCAGCGGGAGAGTGCATTATAGTTAGCCTAATTGGTAACAATTTACTTTGACTTCCTATTCATAACACATTAATTACAAAACTATAAACATCTCATGAACTTGTTATAACAGGTCCCAACCACATTATTAAAGGTTCATGAAATATATCCATAGCACATTCATGTCATGCTATGCAAGAGCTCATTTTTAGGTATCTTAATAGATGCATTATCACAATGTCAGCATAGCGTCATTACGGCTGTTCTCAAAAGTGTGGTTCTGCCATACCAGCTCTTAGTGAATATGACAAAAGGCCAAACCACGTTTAGAAAATGATGCTAATATATAGCCAGCCTGTACCAGCCCCATTTCCCCCACTGGCCAGTACAGACCCTTGACTTAGCTTCTTTTTCTTCTCACTGAGGTCAATGGTGCATGAAAATCCTGACAGGGTTGAATCCTCAAGGTAAATTCTACGGATCAAATCATGTAGTTGAGGGTCATATCATAACTCTTTCGTAACTCATTAACAGCCCTCCACATCACAATTAACTTGGTCATGCTGGTCTATAAAACGCACACATGAATGAATTATATGCAGTCAATGTAATGTAATTTCTATTTTTCCATTCATAAAACAAGAATATATAAACATGCCTCACATTTTCCAGATGTAGCTAGCACATAAAACAATTGATGAGGACATCACCAAAGAATCCTACTACTGCCATTTTTCAGTATGACTTTTCTTGAATAGATGAATAGCCTAGTGGTTAGAGCGTCGGGCCAGTAACCGAAAGGTTGCTGGATCGAATCCCCGAGCTGACAAGGTAAAAAATCTGTCGTTCTGCCCCTGAACAAGGCAGTCATTGGTAGGCCGTCATTGTAAATAAGAGTTTGTTCTTAACTGACTTGCCTAGTTAAATAAAGATTACTTTTTTTTTTTTAAATGTTCAAAGCATTCAAATTTAATTCCCCATTTCAGACTCATAGCAATAGTTATTTAAGTATATATATATTAAAAAAAAGATTAATATTGCAGGAGTTTCCCCTTGAAATCAGACATATCCGTGGTAAGGACAATCTGGTTGCTGATAGTCTTTCATGGATGGGCAGTCAATAAGTTGTGTGTTTAGCCAGTATGTCCCTGGCACACATTTTGTTTTGACTAAACGGTTTGCCGTATTTTAGATAAGGTTTGTTTTGGTTGGGCTCGTACCAAGGGAGTGAGAGTTATAGAAATGTATGTGATTTTACCTCTGTTTTTCAAAACTTCCGAGTTTTAGGCAGCTATATAAAAAATATAAAAAGGAAACAATGTTATATATATATATATATATATCAGACATATCAGTGTGGATGACGGATCACCACCTCAAGCTGAACCTCGGCAAGACGGAGCTGCTCTTCCTCCCGGGGAAGGACTGCCCGTTCCATGATCTCGCCATCACGGTTGACAACTCCCTTGTGTCCTCCTCCCAGAGTGCTAAGAACCTTGGCGTGATCCTGGACAACACCCTGTCGTTCTCCACTAACATCAAGGCGGTGACCCGATCCTGTAGGTTCATGCTCTACAACATTCGCAGAGTACGACCCTGCCTCACACAGGAAGCGGCGCAGGTCCTAATCCAGGCACTTGTCATCTCCCGTCTAGATTACTGCAACTCGCTGTTGGCTGGGCTCCCTGCCTGTGCCATTAAACCCCTACAACTCATCCAGAATGCCGCAGCCCGTCTGGTGTTCAACCTTCCCAAGTTCTCTCACGTCACCCCGCTCCTCCGCTCTCTCCACTGGCTTCCAGTTGAAGCTCGCATCCGCTACAAGACCATGGTGATTGCCTACGGAGCTGTGAAGGGAACGGCACCTCCATACCTTCAGGCTCTGATCAGGCCCTACACCCAAACAAGGGCACTGCGTTCATCCACCTCTGGCCTGCTGGCCCCCCTACCTCTGAGGAAGCACAGTTCCCGCTCAGCCCAGTCAAAACTGTTCGCTGCTCTGGCACCCCAATGGTGGAACAAGCTCCCTCATGACGCCAGGACAGCGGAGTCAATCACCACCTTCCGGAGACACCTGAAACCCCACCTCTTTAAGGAATACCTAGGATAGGATAAAGTAATCCTTCTAACCCCCCCCCCCCCCCCCCTAAAAGATTTAGATGCACTATTGTAATGTGGTTGTTCCACTGGATATCATTTGGTGAATGCACCAATTTGTAAGTCGCTCTGGATAAGAGCGTCTGCTAAATGACTTAAATGTAATGTGTGTGTATATATATATATATATATATATATATATATATATATATATATATATATATATATATATATATATATATATATATATATAATAAAAAAATATTCATTCCAGGGTTTTTATTTATTTGTATTATTTTCTACATTGTAGAATAATAGTGAAGACATCAAAACTATGAAATAACACATATGGAATCATGTAGTAAGCAAAACAGTGTTAAACAAATCAAAATATATTTTATATTTCAGATTCTTCAAATAGCCACCCTTTGCCTTGATGACAGCTTTGCACACTCTTGGCATTCTCTCATACAGCTTCATGAGGTAGGCACCTGGAATGTATCTCAATGAACAGGTGTGCCTTGTTAAAAGTTAATTTGTGGAATTTCTTTCCTTCTTAATGTGTTTGAACCAATCAGTTGTGTTGTGACAAGGTATGGGTGGTATACCGAAGATAGCCCTATTTGGTAAAAGACCAAGTCCATATTATGGCAAGAACAGCTCAAATAAACAAAAGAGAAATGACAGTCCATCATGACTAAGACATGAAGGTCAATCAATCCAGAAAATGGCAAGAACTTGCAAAAACCATCAAGCGCTATGATGAAACTAGCTCTCACAAGGACCGATACAGGAAAGGAAGAAGTTAAAGTTAAATGCACTTCAGATTGCAGCCCAAATAAATGTTTCACAGAATTCAAGTAACAGACTAGAGGTCGACCGATTAATCAGGGCCGATTTCAAGTTTTCATAACAAATCGGTAATCGGCCTTATTGGATGCCAATTATGGCCAATTACATTGCAATCCATGAGGAAACTGCGTGGCAGGCTGACCACCTGTTATGTGAGTGCAGTGTCAAAAGGACCTTGTGGCTACAATGAGCCAAGGTAAGTTGCTAACTAGCATTAAACTTATCTTATAAAAAACAATCAATCTTCACATAATCACTAGTTAATCTAGTAATATCATCAACCATGTGTAGTTAACTAACTTGTCCTGCGTTGCATATCATCAATGCGGTGCCTGTTAATTTATCATCGAATCACAGCCTACTGCCTTGGGGTGGCAGGGTAGGTTAGAGCATTGGGCTAGTAACCGAAAGGTTGCAAGTTCGAATCCCCGAGCTGACAAGGTACAAATCTGTCGTTCTGCCCCTGAACAAGACTGTTCCTAGGCCGTCATTGAAAATAAGAATTTGTTCTTAACTGACTTGCCTAGTAAAATAAAAAAATACTTTGACAAACGGGTGATGATTTAACAAAAGCGCATTCGTGAAAAAAAGCATTTGTTGCAGAAATGTACCAAACCATAAACATTTCTTAAAATCAATACAAAGAAGTATATATTTTTTAAACCTACATATTTAGTTAAAATAAATGCATGTTAGCAGGCAATATTAACTATGGAAATTGTGTCACTTCTCTTGCATTCAGTGCAAGCAGAGTCAGGGTATATGCAACAGTTTGGGCCGCATGGCTCGTTGCAAACTGTTTCTTCCTAACAAAGACCGTCATTAATTTGCCTGAATTTTACATAATTATGACATAACATTGAAGGTTGTGTAATGTAACTGCAATATTTAGACTTTGGGTTGCCACCCATTCGACAAAATACAGAATGGTTCCGTATTTCACTGAAAGAATAAACGTTTTGTTTTCGAAATGATAGTTTCCGGATTTGACTATATTAATGACCAAAGGCTCGTATTTCTGTGTATTTATTATAATTAAGTCTATGATTTGATATTTGATGGAGCAGTCTGATTGAGCGGTGGTAGGCAGCAGCAGGCTCGTAAGCATTCATTCAAACAGCACTTAACTGCGTTTGCGAGCAGCTCTTAGCAATGCTTGAGGCACAGCGCTCTTTATGACTTCAAGCCTATCAACTCCCGAGATTAGGCTGCCAATACCAAAGTGCCTATTAGAACATCCAATAGTCAAAGGTATATGAAATACAAATGGTAGAGAGAAATAGTTGACGAGTCATAATTCCTATAATAACTACAACCTAAAACTTCTTAACTGGGAATATTGAACCACCAGCTTTCATATGTTCTCATGTTCTGAGCAAGGAATTTAAACGAAAGCTTTTTTACATGGCACATATTGCACTTTTACTTTCTTCTCCAACACTGTGTTTTTGCATTATTTAAACCAAATTGAACATGTTTCATTATTTATGAGACTAAGATTTTATGTATTATATTAAGTAAAATGTAAAAAAAAAGGTTCACTCAGTATTGTTGTAATTGTCATTATATTCTCTGTGTGTGTGTGTGTGTGTGTGTGTGTGTGTGTGTGTGTGTGTGTTTATATATATATATATATATATAACATTTCGGCCGATTAACAGGTTTCAGCTTTTTTTGGTCCACCAATAACAGACATCTCAGCATCAACTGTTCAGAGGAGACTGCGTGAAATCAGGCCTTCATGGTCAAATTGCTGCAAAGAAACCACGACTAAAGGACACCAATAAGAAGAAGAGACTTGCTTCGGCCAAGAAACACGAGCAATGGACATTAGACAGGTGAAAATCTGTCCTTTGGTCTGATGAGTTCAAATTTGAGATTTTTGGTTCCAACTGCAGTGTCTGTGACGCTGAGTAGGTGAACGGATGATCTCCGCATGTGTTGTTCCCACCGTGAAGCATGGAGGAGACGGTGTGGTGGTGCTTTGCTGGTGACACTGTCAGTGATTTATTTAGAATTCAAGGCACACTTAACCAGCATGGCTACCACAGCACTCTGCAGCGACAGACCATCCCATGTGGTTTTCGCTTAGTGGGACTATCATTTGTTTTTCCAACAGGACAATGACCCAACACACCTCCAGGCTGTGTAAGGGCTATTTGACCAAGAAGGAGAGTGATGGAGTGCTGCATCAGATGACCTGGCCTCCACAATCACCCGACCTCAACCCAATTGAGATGGTTTGGGATGAGTTGGACTGCAGAGTGAAGGAAAAGCAGTCAAGTGCTCAGCATATGTGGGTACTCCTTCAAGACTGTTGGAAAAGCATTCCAGGTGAAGCTGGTTGAGAGAATGCCAAGAGTGTACAAAGCTGTCATCAAGGCAAAGGGTGGCTACTTTGAAGAATCTCAAATATATTTTGATTTGTTTAACACTTTTTTGGTTACTACATGATTCCATATGTGTTATTTAATAGTTTTGTCGTCTTCACTATAATTCTACAATGTAAAAATATAAAAAATAAAGAAAAACCCTGGAATGATTAGGTGTCCAAATTTGACTTGCATGCATGCATGTATGTATGATGTTTTGTCGAAGTGTTGACAGCCAGTAAACACCATGTTTATATTGGACAAGGCAATGCATTTAAATAGCGACGCATTTAAGTGGATCATGTTGTGAAATTGAAGTTGTTTTCTGTCGGTTTTGTCCAACAAAATATATATTTGTTGTCTTAAGGGGGAAGGTGTTACAGGATTTGGCTTTTCCATTTATATTTCAAGGTTGGACGTTAGCAGTTTGGGCACACCGATTGGTGTCACCTCGTTAGTCAGTATGTGTTAGACCTGTGCTGGCTTGTCATCTCGTTAGTGAGAAGGTGTTTCATCTGTGTTGGCACAGGTGATATTTAAGAGCTGCTGGCCCAGTGCGCCAGTTGACTTGAGAGTTGGGGAGGGTTAACACCTTCAGTTAGCTCGCCCCATTTGATTTCTTAAAATAAAAAAATAAATCTCATCTTCCTTGTTTTTCCTTTTGCTCCACTTTGGTTTGCTTCCAGTCTTTAAGTTTAGTGTGGGTTTTATTTTTGTTTGTCTCTTATGCAAATTTATTGGGCACTCCTGGTGTGTGTCTTTTAGGTCCCCGTTGATGCTAATCAACTTTCAGTGGACACCCCATGGGTATCTTTCAGAACCCGACCCATTTTGGTTGTTGCTAGGGACTTTGTTCGTTCTCCCTTCCGTTTGATAAACTATTTTTGGTTTCTTGCTGGGAAACACTGACAGGGATGTTCCCCAGCAAGAAACCAAAAATTGTCACTCAAACAGAAGGGGGAACTAACAAAGAGTCCCTAACAACAACCAATAGGAGTTCATGACTGACATTGTATGTTTGCACATTTAAAATAAAAAATAGCTAATAAGAAACCAAAAGAATGCTAGGTTGTAACCCGAAGTGAACACAGTTGAAGTCGGAAGTTAACAAACTTAGTTTAAATGTATTTGGCTAAGGTGTATCACAATTCCTGACATTTAATCCTAGTAAAAATCAACTGTCTTGGGTCAGTTAGGATCACCACTATTTTAAGAATGTGAAATGTCAGAATAATAGAGAATAATTTATTTCAGCTTTCATCCCATTCCCAGTGGGTCAGAAGTTTACATACACTCAATTAGAATTTGGTAGCATTGCCTTTAAATTGTTGGGTCAAACATTTTGGGTAGCCTTCCACAAGCTTCCCACAACACGTTGGGTGAATTTTGGCCCATTCCTCCTGACAGAGCTTGTAGGCCTCCTTGCTCGCAAGGAGATCCCTGATGTCCTTACACAGCTCTCTGGTCTTGGCCATTGTGGAGAGGTTGGAGTCTGTTTGATTGAGTGTGTGGACAGGTGTCTTTTATACAGGTAACGAGTTCAAACAGGTGCAGTTAATACAGGTAATGAGTGGAGAACAGGAGGGCATCTTAAAGAAAAACAAACAGGTCTGTGAGAGCCGGAATTCTTACTGGTTGGTAGGTGATCAAATACTTATTAATTTGAATTTTATTGCATGACATAACTTTAAAAAAAATCATACAATGTGATTTTCTAGATTTTTGTTTTAGATTCCGTCTCTCACAGTTGAAGTGTACCTATGATAAAAATTACAGACCTCTACATGCTTTGTAAGTAGGAACACTGCCGATTTTGCAGGTTTATCAAATACTTGTTCTCCCCACTGTAAGTGGCTCGGGGAACAAAACATAGATATTTTGGCTCCATGGCCAGGAAACTCCCCAGACCTTAATCCCATTGAGAACTTGGTCAATCCTCAAGGAGGCGGGTGGACAAACAAAAACCCACAAATTCTGACAAACTCCAAGCATTGATTGAGCATGAATGGGCTGCCATCAGTCAGGATGTGGCCCAGAAGTTAATTGACAGCATGCCAGGGCAGATTTTCAAGACCTCTGCAAAGAAGGGTCAACACTGCAAATATTGACTCATTGCATCAACTTCATGTAATTGTCAATAAAAGCCTTTGGCACTTATGAAATGCTTGTAATTATACTTCAGTATTCCATAGTAACATCTGACAAAAATATCTAAAGACACTGAAGCAGAAAACTTTGGAAATTAATATTTGTGCCATTCTCAAAACTTTTGGCCACGACTGTATGCTTGGGGTCATTGTCCATTTGGAAGACCCATTTGCGACCAAGCTTTAACTTCCTGACTGATGTCTTGAGATGTTGCTTTAATATATCCACATAATTTTCCTACCTCATGATGCCATCTATTTTGTGAAGTGCACCAGCCCCTCCTGCAGCAGAGCACCCACACAACATGATGCTGTCACCCCCGTGCTTCACAGTTGGGATGGTGTTCTTTGGCTTGCAAGCCTCCCCATTTTTCCTCCAAACATAACGATGGTCATTATGGCCAAACAGTTCTATTTTTGTTTCATCAGACTAGAGGACATTTCTCCAAAAAGTACGATCTTTGTCCCCATGTGCAGTTGCAAACCGTTGAAAAACGAGTTTTAATGACTCCAACCTAAGTGTATGTAAACTTCCGACTTCAACTGTATGTCCTGTTTTAAAATAGTGAAATGGCTACCTAACATTGTAACAAAATGTTTCATTCGTTTTATGACAAATTTCTAACTTTTATTTACAGAGTTGGAAAACGTGTTGACATTGTGCCAGGGGCTTAGCTAGCTGCTAGCTAAATTAGCTAATGAATAAGGGGGAAATGCTGGCTAGCTTTACCACCCTGTTTGATTATGTTCTACTCACAAAAATAGTTAAGAGTCTGAATCTTTGAATATCAACCTTTGTTAAATCTTTTTTTTTTTTTTAAGTCACAGATAACTGCCAATAGTAGGATTCTTTGGCAATATCCTCAGCAATTGATTTATGTGCTAGCTACATTGGAAAATTGTAATAAAAATGTTCATATTTCCTTGAACCATTCTGTGTTGTGTCCGTATTCTTCTTGATAAGTGAGGCATGTTTATAAATGCATTTGAAATTAAATAGAAATGACAGTACATTGACTGCATATAATTAATAAATAGACCTTTAATGTTGGTGTTCTAGATCATAGTGGCAAACTGCACAGTTAAATTACCAAAAGCTATAAATGCTTTATAAATGGGGGGAAAAAAAAGACTACTTTGACTGCATAGAATTCATACATAGACCTTTCATGTGTGCGTTATAGACCAGTATGACCAAGTTAATTGGGATGTGGAGGAGGGCTGTTAATGAGTTACGAAAGAGTATATATATATATATATATATATATAGTTTGGCCTTTTGACATATTCACTAAGAGCTGGTATAGCAGAAGTACACTTTTGAGAACAACCATGACACTACACTGTCATTGTAATGATGCATCTATTAAGATACCCAAATATGAGCTCTTGCATAGCATGATATGAATGCACTATGGATATATTGTATTAAGCTTTAATAACGCGGTTGGGTCCCGTTATAACACATTCATGAAATGCCTGTGTATTATAAATGCATTATGGATATGTAGTCAAAGTAAGTCGTTACCGCCTAATTTAAGCAGGCACTTTTTTAATGGTTTGGAGCCGGGTCTTCAACCTCCCATCTGCGTAACACCGTTGATGGGTTAGTTTCCTGTTTCTGTGGTAATCATTCACATTTTTCTATGAAGCTTCTTCAAAACATCTGAGGCACTGACGGGGAGATTCAACATTATAATTCTATATTCTAGGCTTAGATGAGAAAACTAAGCATCCATTCCATTATGTCCTCAGTTCACTGCATGTAGCAACAAAGGCACAGTCATACCTTAATGATTGGTGATGAACAAGAAAAAACAAGTTATTTCTTTGGTGGCGTTGAGTGAGCAGACGTACAGTACATTTGTGAGAGACGGCAAGAGAGCGAGCGAACTTGATTTTGCAACTGATGTTTCATCGGAAGAAGTGGGAGGGGTGTGAGCCATGATGATGTCATTCTATTATGCACAATCTCTCACCATTTCTGGTGACCATGGTGTGTATGTGAGCGTGCACATTAACTGAGGCGCAGTGGACAGGGTTAAAAGCAAAAAGTTCCTTGGCGTGCACATCACTGAGGACATAAAAATGGTTCCAACACACCGACACTGTGCTGAACAAGGCGCAACAGTGCCTCTTCAAACGGAGGCGACTGAAGAAATTTGTCATGGCCCCTCAAACTTTTACAGATGCACCATTGAGAGCATTCTGTCGGGCTGCATCACCGCCTGGTACGGCAACTACACCGCTTTCAACCCCATGGCTCTCCAGAGAGTGGTGCGGTCAGCCAAAACAAAGACCAAGAAGATCATTAAGGACCTCAGCCACCCAAGCCATGATCTGTTCACCCAAGGGCTGTTGAGGTGACCACATTACCGCCAAACCGGCGGTCACTAGTCACGAAGGCAGTCAAATTCAACATGACCGATTAGTCACGATAATTACTCTTCTCCAAGCTCTGCTGATGGTCATTAGTAGCCAACCAAACTTGCTAACTGCCTGGTACTCAGCACTATTGTCCCTGTAATGACTCTGACATCAATGCAAATGTATTCAAAAATCTAATCAAACACTTCATGAGAGCCCATGAGCTCATGTTGCACAACATTTCTATAGGCTATGCAATTGCGGGAGAAAACATTGATGGCCGCTAGTAAAAAGACAAGGATCCCATCAGCGTTCTATAGGCTAGACCACCTATATTTCTCAACTTTCCAAATGTTAACCTCTCTGGGCTAGGCGGGACGAATTCGTCCCACCTACGCAACAGCCAGTGTAATCCAGTGGCGCGATTTTCAAATACCTTAAAAATCCTATTACTTCAATTTCTCAAACATATGACTATTTTACAGCTATTTCAAGACAAGACTCACGTTAATCTAACCACACTGTCCGATTTCAAAAAGGCTTTACAACGAAAGCAAAACATTAGATTATGTCAGCAGAGTACCCAGCCAGAAATAATCAGACACACATTTTTCAAGCTAGCATATAATGTCACAAAAACCCAGAAGACAGCTAAATGCAGCACTAACCTTTGATGATCTTCATCAGATGACAACCCTAGGACATGATGTTATACAATACATGCATGTTTTGTTCAATCAAGTTCATATTTATATCAAAAAACAGCTTTTTACATTAGCATGTGACGTTCAGAACTAGCATACCCCCCGCAAACTTCCGGGGAATTTACTAAATTACTCACGATAAACGTTCACAAAAAGCATAACAATTATTTTAAGAATTATAGATACAGAACTTCTCTATGCACTCGATATGTCCGATTTTAAAATAGCTTTTTGGTGAAAGCACATTTTGCAATATTCTAAGTACATAGCCCAGCCATCACGGGCTAGCTATTTAGACACCCGGCAAGTTTAGCCTTCACCAAAATCAGGTTTACTATAACAAAAATGTTATTACCTTTGTTGTCTTCGTCAGAATGCACTCCCAGGACTTCTACTTCAATAACAAATGTTGGTTTGGTCCCAAATAATCCATCGTTATATCCAAATAGCGGCGTTTTGTTCGTGCGTTCCAGAAACTATCCGAAATGGTAAATCAGGGTCGTGCGCATGGCGCAATTCGTGACAAAAAAATTCTAAATATTCCATTACCGTACTTCGAAGCATGTCAACCGCTGTTTAAAAATCAATTTTTATGCAATTTATCTCGTAAAAAAGCGATAATATTCCGACCGGGAATCTCCTTTTCGGCAAACAGAGGAAAAAACACAAAGACGGGGGCGGCCAGTGCACGCGCCTAAGCCCACAGTCCCTTGATCGGCCACTTGAGAAAGGCGATAATGTGTTTCAGCCTGGGGCTGGAATGACGACATTCAGGTTTTTCCCGGGCTCTGAGAGCCTATTGGAGCCGTGGGAAGTGTCACGTTACCGCAGAGATCCTAAGTTTTTGAAAGAGATGTCAAAGAAAGACAATAAATGGTCAGACAGGCCACTTCCTGTAAAGGAATCTCTCAGGTTTTGACCTGCCATTTGAGTTCTGTTATACTCACAGACACCATTCAAACAGTTTTAGAAACTTTGGAGTGTTTTCTATCCAAAGCCAATAATTATATGCATATTCTAGTTACTGGGCAGGAGTAAATCGGGTATGTTTTTTATCCAGCCGTGTCAATACTGCCCCCTACCCTCAACAGGTTAAGCACATTGCTTATATTTACAATAGGAGTATAGCCTACCTGGCTGGCATGAAGATAAACCATGGGGAAAAGCGTCCTCCATTCACTATTTAAGTGCATAGATGCACCTGTATCGAAATGCTGCCCCCGTTTCGATACAGGTGCATGATAAATGGTCCATTCTAAATCAAAACAAAATGTCACATTTTTTATATATATGTAAAGACAAGATTAAATCAAGAATAGTCTAATGGTTGACAATATTATCACTTGTGAATTATATATTATCACTTGTGAATGATGCCCAGCATAAGAAACAATGTCTTTTTTTGCGACTTTTTCTAAATCATAGTTGCACACCTCATGTAGCCTAGCCCATAGGCCTATATGTTTTAACAAGGTTTGTATCACAACTAAAGTGGCCAAATAACTTCTTGAAATTAAGCACATTAATCCGCTTTACAAGGGGTTGGCATACATAAGCAGCGTGTGAGTTAAGTTTGGGGAAGATAATTTTTCACCATAAAAATGCACCTTTATAATAAAAGCATTACATGCATAATTGCATTTGCGGTCACTTTTGATAAAGGTGTTGTCCGCTAACGGAACATTTGCGCTTATAGCCTCCTACCATGTGTGCATTGCTGCACTTACAATGTGAAGATATAGCCTAATAGTTTATCAACATTTTAAGCTAAACGTTCTGATCGGTTGCATCAGCCACATTGCATAAAAACATTTTTATGCTAGTGGTTGTATTAATTTGGGATCTATCGCATCCCACAACTGTCCCAGACTACAGTATGTTTGAAATATTTATTTCTTGCACAGAATAGGTCGACTTCTATATTATGGGGGATAGCAGATTGATATAGGCTAGTGCTTTTGCTGTTAGGCCTACTCATCTTGTTGGCTGACGAAAAGTAAATGTGGACAGTCGGAAAAGGACACGCGCAGTTGCGTCCCCGATGTGTCTGTCTTCACTTAGAGAAAGACCCGATCACGTGACGGAGAGCCATGTGAGTGAGATGGCTAGCCCCAAGTCGTTATTTGGGGGCTAGCCATTGCCATTTGCCTCATGACTCCTGCATGCTTTGTTGACTATGAACTTTCTTGTTTACCCAACCGTGGGATAGATTGTTTGTTCCCACACTCGGGACTCTGACTCTATTGGTTACACTGACTTTTGGCCCCCCATCCTATTCTAACCACCTCTTGCCGGCTTTGTATTCATGTTACCTGATGAAATTGCTGTATAATATGATCCTGCTGCCATCTAATGCACATTCAAATGTCATAAAGCAACACTGCAGAGCTCTCCCTGTCCTCTGCCGTGCCTTGATTGTATTACTGTTGATGATATCTGGAAATGTACATGTACACCCTGGCCTATCTACTTTTGCTTAGCCCCAATTCTGACTTGTGCTCTGATATCTGTTTCACTGATTTCTGCTCTCGTAAAAACCTGGGTTTTCTGCACCTTAACACTAGAAGCTTAATACCTAAAATGGATCAATTGAAAGTGTGGGTTCACAGCTTCAATCCAGATGTGTTAGTCATTACTGAGACGTGGTTTAGAAAGAGTGTTTTGAATACTGATGTTAACCTTTCTGGCTATAACCTTTTTCAGCAAGACCGATCTTCCAAAGGTGGGGAAGTGGCTATCTTTACCAAGGATCACCTTCAATGCTCGGTTGTCTCCACCAAGTCTGTCCCCAAACAATTTGATTTTCTGGTTTTAAGCAATAAAACTTTCAAATATCTCTTCGTTGACTGTTGCAGGGTGTTATCATCCTCCATCAGCACCGGCCTGTACCATACCTGCCCTAAGCCCTCTCCTGGCTCTTTACACTAAGTCTGAATTAGTCCTGCTAGGTGACCTAAATTGGGACATGCTTAAACCACCTGACCAAGTCCTAAAGCAATGAGACTCCCTAAATCTTTCTCAGATTATTACCAATCCCACAAGGTATGACTCCAAACACCCAGAAAAGGCTACTCTCCTCAATGTTATCCTCACAAATAATCCTGATAGGTCATTACAGAAAACACCAGACTGGTACCTTAGTGATCACTGTTTTACAGCCTGTGTTCGTAATGGCTGCTCAGTGAAACGACCTGTCCTGATTTGTCATAGACGCATGCTAAAAAACTTTAATGAGCAAGCCTTCCTTCATGACCTGGCCTCTAAATTGGTATAGAACCAGCTTGATCCCCTCTGTCGAAGAAACTTGGACATTCTTGTTTGATATCTACAGTAATTGTTAACAAACGCCCCCAAAAAATAAAATTAGAATTAAAAAACAGGTTCAGCCCCTGGTTCGACCGTGATTTTGCCATGTGTTGCTACTATGCTGTTGTCACCATGCTATGTTGCCGTCTTAGGTCTCTCTTTATGTAGTGTTGTCTCTCTTGTCGTGATGTGTGTTTTGTCCTGCATTTTTATTTAATGTACTTGGTATAGAGGTCCTGGATGGCAGGAAGCTTGGCCCCAGTGATGTACTGAGCCGTACGCAATACCCTCTGTAGTGCCTTGCGGTCAGAGGCAGAGCAGTTGCTATACCAGGCAGTGATGCAACCAGTCAGGATGCTCTCGATGGTGCAGCTGTAGAACCTTTTGAGGATCTGAGGACCCATGCCAAATCATTTCAGTCTCCTGAGGGGGAATAGGCTTTGTCGTGCCCTCTTCACGACTGTCTTGTGCTTGGATCATGTTAGTTTGTTGGTGATGTGGACACCAAGGAGCTTGAAGCACTCAACCTGCTCCACTACAGCCCTGTCAATGAGAATGGGGGCATGCTCTGTCCTCCTTTTCCTGTAGTCCACAATCTACTTTGTCTTGATCACATTGAGGGAGAGGTTGTCCTGGCACCACACGGCCAGGTCTCTGACCTCCTCCCTATTGGCTGTCTCATCGTTGTCGGTGATCAGGTCTACCACTGCTGTGTCATCAGCAAACTTGGTGTTGGAGTCGTGCCTGGCCATGCAGTCATGAGTGAACAGGGAGTACAGGAGGGGACTGAGCACGCACCCCTGATGGGCCCCCGTGTTGAGGATCAGAGTGGCAGATGTGTTATCTACCCTTACCACCTGGGGGTGGCCCATCAGGGAGTCCAGGATCCAGTTGCAGAGGGAGGTGTTTAGCTCCAGGGTCCTTAGCTTAGTGATGAGCTTTGAGGGCACTATGGTGTTGAACTAGTGTAGCCCACAGCCATTTGTAATAGCCACATCAGGACAACTCAGAGTATGCTATTCTTTTCTTCTGAAATAGACTGCAATTTCTTCATATCATGCTTATTTAGACCTGTCTAAAATAAATCATGGATTTCTTATGAAGGTGTAGGCTATATTACATGGATTTCTTAGACTTTTTATAAATGGCTTGTAGGCTGTGTGGATTCCAGGAGATACTAAATGTGTTTATGTTAATTAATGATAAATTACGTGAGACCGACAGTTACTTGCTTGGCAATCACCGTCTGATGAAATTTGGTCACCGCCACAGCCCTAGTTCACCCTGCTACCAGCTAGCAGACAGACGGTACAGGTGCATTAATGCCGGGACCATGAGAAACAGCTTCTATCACCAGGCCACCAGACTGTTGAACAGGCATCACTAGCCGGCTACCTGCCCGGTCCTCTGCCCTGCACCTTGAGACTAACGCGCCAAGCATATAGAGATATTCAACACTGGTCACTTCTACGATCTATGTACTGTTTATATACGGTTTCTTCCTCACGGTGTATGTATACTGTATTCGACATACTGTAGGTATATTAGAATGAACTACTACTGTACATACCATTTTCTTTTCCAAATGATATACACACACCGCGTATTTATATCCTGGATTCTGACACTGCTCACTAATATATTACTTTGGATTGTTATTTTGACATTTGATTTCTTGTTTTGATTCGTTTTATTATTTGTGTATTTGTGTTATTTGCTAGACATTCTACTGCACTGTTGGAGCTAGTAACATAAGCATTTCGCTGCACCTACTATACACTGAGTGTACCAAACATAAGGAACACCTGCACTTTCCATGACAAATGGACCAGGTGAAAGCTATGATCACTTAAATGTCACTTGTTAAATCCACTTCAGTCAGTGTAGATGTATTAGGATGTTTAAGCCTTGAGACATGGATTGTGTATTTGTGCCATTCAGAGGGTGAATGGGTAAGACAAAATATTTCAGTGCATTTGAACGGGGTATGGTAGTAGGAGCCAGGCGCACCGGTTTGAGTACGTCAAGAACAGCAATGCTGCTGAGTTTTTCACAATCAATTTCCTGTGTATCAATAATGATCCAACACCTAAAGGACATCCAGCTAACTTGACAACTGTGGGAAGCATTGGAGTCAACATGGGCCAGCCTCCCTGTGGAACACTTGACACCTTCTAGAGTCCATGTCCCGACAAAGAGGCTGTTCTGAGGGAAAAAGGGGGTGCAACTCAATATTAGGTAGGTGTTCCTAATGTTTATACACTCAGTGTATAGCAAGTGTCTTCTCTTAAACAATGGCTAAAGTTTACCCAGCTCTTCCCCTGTTGCTAGCCCAGGGCCCCCGGGCCTTCGCAGTATAAACATTGGGCACCGACCTTGACTGCCTACTGGTGCAGGCAAGTGGAAAAGTCTCCATTGTTTTTGGCTCAGAGGCGGCATTGTTGCGACCCATGCTCTCTCATTAGCAAGCTGCAGAGAAAAAAGGGGCTAGCTTGCCTTGCCCTTCGGTCTTTGTACCACAGATTGGAGAGTAGTCCTATTCCGTTTATGGGAGATTCCAGCATTATGGACATTCCATTTGCAAAAAATAAATTTAAAAAAATCACAACTTTCATGTCTCACAGAATGGACAAACAAAATATAAATGTAACTTTGTGTGTGTGTGTGTGCGCGCCTATAGTACCCCTTGGGGGGCGTGTATACCCAATAAAGCAGACTTGTTGAAGAAATAAGCAAATAAGAAGTGTCATGGATGTTACATGAAACGGACAAGCTTTTTGGGGAAACTGAACATATTAGCAAAGGTCTGAGTTTGTAAGTCTTAGGTCATAACATGGATTGCCATTTCAAAGGAAAGGCTTGGCTGAACACAAAAACTATCATTTTGAAAATATTGACATTTCCATTATTACTTTAGGTATGAAAAACAACTAATGGATGTTACAGTCTGAAATGGGCATTAAAATCTTAATGATTTCTTGATCAAAATCTATTATAACACATTGGTTGTCATATGTAATGTTTTAAATGGCAGCAGAAGGTATAGTACCTAAGGATTGTACAGTATAATTACAGGTAGACGGAATAGTATACTAGACCAGGCAACACACCCTAATAGGTTATATTATATTTTGTCATATCTCAAAATATACCTTTATCAGTTTACCAATTTAGACACAAATACAATTTTTGGGGGTATTACAATTTCTGTAATATTGTAAAAAAATATATAAAAAAATAGATGATATAAAAATGTGCCTACTGTATACTGACAATACACTTTTCTGGACACTGGATGAAGTCTGTATACTTTGGGGGGCTTTCATTTGAAAAAGACACTCTGGGACTAGTGATGGGAGTGAAAAAACAATACAGTTATACATTTCAATATTATTTTTGGACGATATTATATCGATATAGGTAGTGTTAGCTAGCGCATGTCAGCTGTACCTGCACCAAAACGCTGGTATTTCTCATCCTATAGCTTGTTCTCCATCTTCTTTTTAAATAGTGAGCCAATATGTTCAGGACTTCTAATGTCTCTGACTAGCTAGGTTTCCATCCAATTGGCGACAGATTTTCACGTGAATATTCTAATATGCATAAAGAAAATATTTGCATTTTCCCTGCAGTAGTGCGTTTACACCAAACTGACTTGAAGAGAAAATGTGGTGCATTACAAAAAGTAATTTTTCACTTAAGTTTTCATATGCCAAATAAAAATCTATATCTATTGGAAAGGAACATTAAGCTTATAGGGTGCACTTTCAACACCCTGTGAAGTTAATCATAACTTACTTCATCTGTACCTAATAAACTATATAGTTTTCCGAGTCGAAGTGGGAGGACCACACACACAACATATCATCGCGTGACTCCAAGTTTGCTTCGATATGAGGGTTATTATATCAGCATTTGCGCATAAATGCGCTTCTACTGCAATTTCTGGCATAATACATTTTACCGAAACAAAAACATCCCACTTTGTCGAATTAACTAATTATTTGTCGGCATTTCTTTTTTTATTTAATTAGGCAAGTCAGTTAAGAACAAAATCCTTATTTACAATGACGGCCTACCGCGGGCCAAACCCGGACGACGCTGGGCCAATTGTGCGCCGCCCTATGGGACTCCCAATCATGGCCGGATGTGATAGAGCCTATACACTTGGTACAATACACAGAATTGTACCGAAACGTCCTGTTTCCATCACAGCCGTTGTCATTTTTTTTTTTGTATACGGTATGACTTTACTTGCATGAAAATGTGGTTACTGATCAAAATGTGTTCTCATGCTCGCTCTTCAGCAGACATATAGTGAGCAATACATATCGTATCGGCACCCAAGTATCGTGAAAATAATATATCGTGAAATCCCTTGCAATTCCCAGCCCTATTCACAGATTATCAAAAATCACTTCTATTTAAAAATGTTTTTTTTTTGTTTTTTTTAAACAGTACTGCCATATGACAAATGCATTTCAGCATATATTTTCCAAGAGAATCTTAGCTAGCACACTAGTGAAATTCTGAAGAATAAGCACACAAAATGTGGTGAATGCAGAAGCTTCTAAAGCCAAAATATGATCCATCAATATCCATCACATCCACAACTGTTATGTTACGGATATCATAATGCTGGAAAAGGATACTGACAATGAAAAGAAACAAATTATAGACCACACAAAACCTTGACGAAAGTTAGCTTAACAGAGAAAGATCCAAGATGATCAGATGTTCCTAAAAAATGTTGTGGATGTTACATTGTCTGTACCAGTCACCCCCCTATCTTTACAAGGCTGCAGAACACGCAAACAAAACTCAAGACACTTCTATTTGATCTGTATTGCTTCATTAATATCTCATCTTCATAACAAATACTGGGGGACAGCTTAGTGGAAAAACAAGCACACTGAGCCCTTTCTAAAAGCCATGAAATATGATTGACTGAAAAGCCTTTGAGACTTGGCCACCTACTCTGTAAATGGTCAAAATGCATGCAACTTCCTACTTAAGATCTATATGTTGGAGTTCAGTTTATGGGTAATTATGAAAATGCTTTCATTTGGAAATGACTAACCTTACTTGTGCATGCTCAGGTTGACTTTTACACGGAATCGGCAGTATTTATAGGGAAGGCAGCAACATAGGCTAACACTGTACAGTGTGCACACACACTTCATAGATTAACACAGTAGCAACATAGGCTAACAGTGTGTGCGCGCGCACACACACACACACACACACACACACACACACACACACACACACACACACACACACACACACACACACACAGGTGTAAAGTACATAAAAGTATTTTTACTTAAGTCGTTTTTTGGTATCTGTACATTACCATTTATAATTTGACTACTTTTACTTCACTACATTCCTTAAGAAAATATTGTACTTTTTACTCCAAACATTTTCCTTGACGCCCAAAAGTACTCATTACATTTTTAATGCTTAGCAGGACAGGAAAATAGTCAAATTCACACGTATCAACCAAACATCCCTGGTTCCTCTGATCTGGCGGACTCACTAAACACACATGCTTCGTTTGTTAATTATGTCTGAATGTTAATGTGCCTGTGGCTTTCCATAAATTTAAAAAAAACAAGAGAATGGTGCCATCTGGTTTGCTTAATATAAGGATTTTAAAATGATTTATACTTTTACTTTTGATACTTAAGTATATTTTAAACCAAATACTTTTACTCAAGTATAATTTTACTTGGTGACTTACTTGAGTCATTTTCTATTAAGGTACCTTTACTTTTACTCAAGTATGATGGTGGGGACTTTTTCCACCATCTCCACGCACACACGGCCATCATAGTTCAACACTGTAGCAGACTCTCAGCTGAGAGTAAGAGATACTGCATCCTCCTCCTTAAGCTTTTCTTCAAACCCTTATGTAGGCTAGCGGTACCAATTTTCACCAGAAGAATAGAAAAAAGTAAGGCCTCAAACATAACCTTAAATAGAGAAAGAACTGATAAGGCTTAATAAAAAGACACATTTACTAGCTAATTATTGCTGAGCACACACACTCATATGGCTTTTCTAGAATAGCAATGCTGAATGAGAATTGTGCTACTGAAGAAACTGTCAGACAGAGCTAAAACAAAAAAATAGGCTACTTAAGCTTTGCTTTCTTTCTATGCATGGTGATGACTTCTGAGTGGTTGGTTAGCCTACCTCCTTAAAAAAACTGGTTGTTTGCTTTTGGCGATTTTGTGCTCTTTCTTGGGTAGCCTACTATAGGACTAATTAAATGGCAGCTAGAGGCCTGTAATAGGGAGAACTCAAATACCTAATGCAATTATGAGGCTGTTCAAAAAAGAACATTGTTTACATTAGGGTTTGTTGATATGTTCCCCAAATGCATTCATGGTAACTCTAGTCTAAACAATTCAGCATAAACCCCCCCCTTCTCCACATGGCCTGACCCCCACTCCAAAAACAGGAAAACATCAAGGTCAGGAGACAACAGAATGATAGGGCAATATGACATAAATACAAAGCATGACAACAAAGACAAAAACACAGCCAGAGTCCCTAAACAGCTACTGCAGGCTAGGCCATGGGAACGTCCTAGATGTACTGTCATGTAGTGTACCCATAGCAATATGTCTACAGGTACAATGAATAGCCTACTACTGACTCAATGGAGGGAGTCGCTGATAAATTCCTTTAGAATGTATTATCGAGCAATATATCCGCTGTATACATGTCTAAACATCTAAAAAGGTCATCATGCACCAGAATTGGTTGTCAGAAGGTAGTCAAGGGGCAAAAGCCAAATCTAACATTGATGACGCTTGCCAGAAGAGTATGGTGCCTAAGCTGGTAGACTGAAGTTCCTGGACTGATCTATAAAACTTTTATGATAAGCAAGTCCTTGAAGACAGCCGGTAGTGCTGCTTGGACCTCACATAAAGTGAGATCTGGCCTATAAATAACCTTTTAAACTGCCTTCTCCCACTTGGCATGTGTAACCGATGTGAAATGGCTAGTTAGCTAGCGGTGGTGCGCGCTAATAGTGTTTCAATCGGTGACGTCACTCGCTCTGAGACTTGAAGTAGGGTTTCCCCTTGCGTTGCAAGGGCCGCAGCTTTCGTGGCGCGATGGGTAACGATGCTTCGTGGGGTGTCAGTTGTTGATGTGTGCAAGGGTCCCTGGTTCGAGCCCGGGTTGGGGCGAAGAGAGGGACGGAACCTACACTGTTACACATGGATGGCATTTCTTCCCATTTAAAGACAGGCAAACTACAGTATGTAAGCTTTGCTGCAGGAGGGACTGTTGCATTTCACAAAATAGATGGCATCATGAGGATGGAAAATGATGTGGATATAATGAAGCAGCATCTCAAGACGTCAGTCAGGAAGTTAAAGCTTGGTCGCAAATGGGTCTTCCAAATGGACAATGACCCCAAAGCATACTTCCAAATTTGTGGCAAAATGGCTTAAGGACAACAAAGTCAAGGTATCACAAAGCCCTGACCTCAATCCCATAGAAAATGTGTGGGCAGAACTGAAGGGTGTGAGAACAAGGAGGCCTACAAACCTAACTCAGTTACACCAGCTCTGTCAGGAGGAAATGGCCAAATTCACCCAATTTATTATGGTAAGCTTGTGGAAGGCTACCCAAAACGTTTGACCCAAGTTAAACAATTTAAAGGCAATGCTACCAAATACTAATTGAGTGCATGTAAACTTCTGACCCACTGGGAATGTGATGAAAGAAATAAAAGCTGAAATATATCAATCATTCTCTCTACTATTATTCTGACATTTCACATTCTTAAAATAAAAGTGGTGATCCTAACTGACCTAAGACAGGGAATTTTTTATTAGGATTAAAAATGTCAGTAATTGTGAAAAACTGAGTTTAAATGTATTTGGCTAAGATGAATGTGAACTTCCGACTTCAACTGTATATACAGTGAACTCCAAACGTATTGGGACAGTGACAATTGAGTTGTTGTTTTGGCTCTGTACTCCAGGACTTTGGATTTGAAATGATACAATGACTATATGAGGTCAAAGTGCAGACTGTCAGTTTTCATTTTAGGGTATTTTCATCCTTATTGGGTTATCTTTTTATTACAGCACTTTTTGTACATAGTCCCTCCATATTAGGGGACCAAAAGTATTGGGACAAATTCACTTGTGTATTAAAGTAGTCAAAAGTTTGGTATTTGGTCCCATATTCCTAGCACGCAATGACTACATCAAACTTGTGACTTTACATTGCGTGCTAGGAATACGAGAACAAATACCAAACTTTTGACTACTTTAATACACAAGTCAATTTGTCCCAATACTTTTGGTCCACTAAAATGAAGGGACTATGTACAAAAAGTGCAGTAATTTCTAAACAGTTCACCCAATATGGATGAAAATACCCTCAAATTAAAGCTGTATCATTACAAACCTAAAGTGCTGAGTACAGAGCCAAAACAACCAAAATTGTGTCACTGTCCCAATACCTTTGGAACTCACTGTAGTAGACGCCAGATGTTTAATCCTTTTTTCCTGGCTGATGCATATGCAAGCCAGGCCAAGTCATTAACTATTACAGAATAAAAAGGCAGGGCTCAGCAGAAAATTGCCACTGCAGCCGCCATTCATTCAGGGCACTTAAAAAGCTGAACTACTATATTCAGTTGTTAAAGCTGAATACTTCCATAAAGCTGCCTTTGTCTTTAGGATACAGTCAAGTCAGGACAGGAGCCTTGGAGAAGTGATTAGGTCCCATTGAAAGTAAAGTGCTTTCATCATCATATTATGTGAGAACAGACACCTGAACAGGGAAAGTGAAGTGTGGGTGGCTATATAGGGTGAGTCTTGTGGATGAGCTAATCACATTACCCAAAGGCTATCTGTATCCAACAGCTGATTGTATTATTTTGTTTGTTAGCATTTATTTTAACCAATTAGGCAGCCTATACCTAAGACGCTAATATTTTAGATGCTAATACAGTGAAATATGAATGTCTAATACACACAATAGACTGACTGGAAATGTGATTTCCCACAATCAAAGTCCTGCAATAAGCGCTAAGACATTAATATTTGTGCAAACTCTACACAGTTCTGTCCTGTGAGAGAATATCCATAATATCCACAAACCTTTACAGATGCACAATTGAGAGCATGCTGTATCACCGCCTGGTGCGGCAACTGCACCCCCCGCAACCGCAGGGCTCTTCAGAAGGTGGTGCGGTCTGCCCAACGCGTCACCGGGGGCAAACTACCTGCCTTCCAGGACACCTACAGCACCCAATGTCACAGGAAGGCCAAAAAGATCACCAAGGACATCAACCACCCGATCCACTGCCTGTTCACCCTGTTATCATCCAGAAGGCGAGGTCAGTACAGGGACCGAGAGACTGAAAAACAGCTTCTATCTTAAGGCCATCAGACTGTTAAATAGCCATCACTAGTCAGCTTCCACCCTGTTATGCAACCCTGCACCTTAGAGGCTGCTGCCCTATATACATAGACTTGGAATCACTTGCCACATTAATAATGGAACACTAGTCACCTTAATAATGTTTACATACTGCGTTACTCATCTCATATGTATATACTGTATTCTATTCTACTTTAGTCAATGCCACTCCGACATTGCTCGATCTACTATTTATATATTTCTTAATTCCATTCTTTTAGATGTGCGTATTGTTGTGAATCGGTTTTAGATACTACAGCACTGTTAGATACTGCTAGATGATTGCAATACAGTAAAAAAGCATGTAGTCCTTGGCTCAGACAGTGTGGTAGTGTGGGCTCAATAGCATCTCATTAGTGTGCAAGATCTTGAGAATCAGCTGTACATGTGATGGAAGAGTGCACTGCACATGTGATGGAAGAATGCACTGTGCATGCAGAGGCTTGCAATTCCATTGAATTGGGGATAGTTTAACCAAAATATGCCACAAGACCAAGATTTGCCTTGTGTATCCCACAAAAAGGTTCACTGTTATAAGCTAACTTTTTAGATGAATTTAAGCAAAATTACCAAAATTCCCATGCTTAATTTCCAAGTGGAAAATTTCAGGAAATTTACCGGAAAGTTTCCGAACCTTTGCAACCCTATATACTACTGCAATGTTGGAGCTAGTAACACAAGCATTTCGCTACACCCGCAATAACATCTGCTAAATATGTGCATGTCCAAGCAGGTCCAAGCTAGCATGTGTGTCTGCCATTACCTCTCGAAAACTCTAGGCGGCATTTTGCTTTCTCCCTACAGTTCTCAGCCATTACCTTAGCCCAGGACTGCCTGACGTGAACTACAATCCTGCCGTTGTGTCTTAACGTTTTGAGACGTTAACTAATTATCGCATGTGTAAAGGCTTTCGAAACATATGGCCCTTATCTTTCATCTGCAATAAAGAATCCTTCAAATAAAAAAACTTAAACTGCTACAGTAAAGTGTAACACAAATCTATACAGCTATGGGTGCCTCCATCCGATTAAACTATAGTACACTTCGAGTTAAATTCACACACAGGTGTTAGGACCCTCTTGTCTTCTATAAACAAGCGCTGTAACATGTAAGTAGATATGGCCAGGTGGGATCACTAACCCTATCAAGGTGTGTATAAATTATACCTTTAAAAAATATATATCGCTGATATGAAAGGTCCTTATGTTTGCAAAACCGTACCGCAAGCCATGTATAAGAATGTTCAGACCGAGCGTCAGGGATCTCGAAACTTATCCTACAGAAGATGCCTTCTTCCAATGACCCTTATGTTTAATGTAGCCTAATGGCACAGAGTCATGATCAAGGGTTAGTCTGCCAACAACACCGACCTGGCAATGTTTTTTAAATTATTATACTTTTTTGCACGTTTTGGGATCGCGGACGACTTAAAATGAACAGATCTCTTCACACAAATAATCTTACCTTGTTCTTTTCCGCAGAAATATGAGTTTGATCAGTGGGTGAGTGAAATTCACCAGCCCATTTTTGCAAATGCTGGTCACTCGCAGTCTGTGATCCAGAATGTGTAAGTCCATGGTTCTGAATAGCGCAATCCTGCCTGAATCTGTCTGAATGATTTTCTAGTTCCAGGCACGATCCAATAAAAAGTTTATGAATTAATGTTGACTGTGTTATTTAACTCCCTTGGATTACAAACGCCCGTAGTTTAGATGGACTGTGTCTTGCATCAGTCAGTCACCGATAAAGAGAAAAACATGCTACGCAATCCGACTCCACTCAACTCAACTACTCTATATTCAAATAAAAGACACGGCCTCATATAATAACACGCCCCCCTGGTCTTAAAGCTACAGAGGAAGCTAATATATTATAAAATGAATAAACGTGACAGATATAATATAGGCCTATCTGATATTCATAGTAGCCTATTTATCACATCCATAACCCCAAAACATTTACAATTCTAGAACAGTGAACAGTGCTTGCAACTTCGGGTCTGCATGTCCCAGTATCTGTGTGTTTGAGCCAGTATCTGTGTGTTTGAGATGTTGACAATGAGTGAGATGGAAGCTCCGATTCAAAATCCCATTTGACAGCTCTGAAAGCATTACAATGTCAAAATATGTTCTTTACTCAACAAATATTGAGTTTCGCTGAACTTTCATTTACTCCCGTTACCTCTGATGTGTTTCTAAAAAAGGTCTAAATAAAAATGTACAAGTTACCATAAAAATGCCTCTTTGGCACTTCCAATGTATTGAGCTGTTGTAGACAACCAACCTGTGTGTGGCAGTAATGAGTGAATGAAGGTGCTGAATAGACATTTTTTCGGTTACTTCTACATTTTTATTTACACCTTTTTTGGAAGTACATACAGGCCTTAATGGGAGCAAATGAAGATAATTGCTCAGCGAAACTCCATATTTTGTGAGTAACAAACATATTTTGACATTATAACGCTTGCAGAGCTGTTTAATGGGAGTTTGAATCAGAGCTTCCTGGGCATTAGAGAGGAGGCATCTCATATCCACATCTCCAATGCGCAGATACTGGGGCAGGGTCTGCAATACCATCACTGCAAAAGCATGTTTCCATATATTTAATAAATTCACAGGTCAAATAATATGCATAACAAATGTTGATCAATAGATGAACATGAAATAATTTAGCACAAGACAAAACACATAATCAATAAAAACATATTACATAACCTCTAATAATCCATGTTCAAATGGGCTCATTGTAATGGTTGGAATGGGATGAATGGAATAGTATCAAACACATGGAAACCACATGTTTGACTCCGTTCCATCTATTCTATTACAGCCATTACAATGAGCCCGTCCTCCTACAGCAGCATGAGGACTGGTGAATGTGAAAGTGTGTGTGTGTACAGTGCCTTCAGAAAGTATTCATACCCCTTGACTTAACATCAAGCTATGTCTGTCTTTACAAGACAGTTGCAGCCTATACTCTATATGTCAAGACAAAGTATTACATGATCATGAAATAAAAGGGTCTGAAATTATGATCAGAGGTCACAGTCAGTTTCAGTCTGATCTGAAGCATGCATTTATTTCTGGTCTATCCTAACTAGGGTTGCAAAGGGAGGGTATATTACTGTAAACTTTCTAAGTTTACCAGTAAATTGCCATAATTTTGGTAACTTTCAAGGAATATATGGAATCTTATCAGATGGCATCTAGTGGCCTTTTTGCGTACTTCAAATTATCACAGATGTCTGTAATAATCTCTGGCCCTCTGTGTGGCCTTATCACATGTAATATATACAGTATATAAAGCAATCTAATAAGATGATTTTAAAATAAAAAATAGAATGACAAAGTTATAAAACATTATCACAATTTAGTGAATATCACTGGTGTTTAATATGAGGGTTTCAGCATGAAATGTCCTTTATTTGTTTTATACACTTTTATTGATTTTACTATGTCCGTATGTCTTTGTTGAAAATGTTTTGGGGCCAAACTAGTGACAGAGTTATAGATAAAATAATGCCATTATTGATTAGATGCCTTTTTCATTAATTCGGCTATTTTCTCTTGAACCATATGGTCTATCTACTAGAAATGAATGGACAATATGGACACAGATATAAACATTGTTATACTATATATGAATACATTTTATTAAAAGTTATTAAAATACAATACAAAGTGACCATAGATTGCCATAGATTACCTAGATCATGTTAACTTTGGTAAATTACCGGTAGCTTTGCAACCTTAATCCTAACAGACGGAAGCAATTTACATGTATGCCCTATATGACTAACATTAATACTAACTTACTAACTGCCCACAAGCCTGTCATTCCAACAGCAGCTAGCCAGCTAACTAGCTAGTAGTCAGCTAGCCACTGCTAGCAGTCATCAGCTACCTTTAGCACGGACAACTCTCGCCAGTCTGCACAGCGCGACTCAAACCTGAGCAAATCGGGCTTATTTTTCTCCACATCTCCGGATTCCTACTGCAAGCTCTGAACCTTTTTGTCTTCCCCCACCTGGATCACCGCAGCTAGCTAGCTGCTATCCGAGTGGCCACTCCTGGCTAATGTCTCTGTCCCGAAGCAAGAACCAATTAGCCTGGAGCTAGCCTTGCTAGGCCCATCTGCAAAGCCCATCTCCCGGCTAGCCGTAGAGGTCCATCAGCCACTCCTTGGGCTTCAATACCTATTTTGCCGACTGGCCTGGACCCCCACTGACCCATCACAACTGGACTACCGACGTGATTCGCCCGAGGGGGTCTCTCAACTGGCTCCTCCGTCGCGACGTCCCCTGAATGCCCATTCGCTAGCCTGCTAGCCGCGGCCCGCTAGCTGTCTAGAGCACATCGGACTGTTAGCTTAAGAGGCCCATCGGACAAATTCTTTGGCCACTACCTATTTTGCCAATTGGCCTGGTTTACCACACGGAGCCCTGCTGATCCGTCTGCTGACGTAACAGCATGAAGGGGCCACAACAGACTTTCTTCCGTCGCGACGTCCCTCAAAGGCCCTTCTGCTAGCTTGCTAGCCCCGGCCCGCTAGCTGCCTGAAGCCACTCACTGGACTCCTATGATCACTCGGATACGCATGCCTCTCCCTAACGTCAATAGGCCTTGTCCATTGGTGTTTTGGTTAGTAATTATTGCCTTATTTCACTGTAGAGCCTCTAGCCCTGCTCAATACGCCTTAGTTAACACTTTAGTTCCACCTCCCACACATGCGGTGACATCACCTGGTTTAAATTATATTTCTAGAGACAATATCTCTTTCATTGTCACCCTATGCACAGGTTTACCCCCACTGTATTCACATCCTACCATACCCCTGTCTGTATATTATGCCTTGAATCTATTCTACCCTGCCCAGAAATCTGCTCCTTTTACTCTCTGTTCTGAAAGTACTAGACGACCAGGTCTTTTAGCCTTTAGCCGTACCCTTATTCTACTCCTCCTCTGTTCCTCTGGTGATGTGGAGGTTAATCCAGGCCCCGCAGTGCCTAGCTCCACTCCCATTCCCCAGGCGCTCTCATTTGTTGACTTCCGTAAAAGAAAAAGCCTTGGATTCATGCATGTTAACATTAGAAGTCTCCTCCCTAAGTTTGTTTTATTCACTGCCCTAGCACACTCTGCCAACCCGGATGTCCTAGTCGTGTCTGAATCCTGGCTTAGGAAGACCACCAAAACCCCTGAAATTTCCATCCCTAACTATAACATTTTCCGACAACATAGAACTGCCAAAGGGGGCGGAGTTGCAATCTACTGCAGGGATAGCCTGCAGAGTTCTGTCTTACTATCCAGGTCTGTGCCCGAACAATTTCAGCTTCTACTTTTAAAAATCCACCTCTCCAGAAACAAGTCTCTCACCGTTGCCACTTGCTATAGACCACATTCTGCCCCCAGCTGTGCCCTGGACACCATATGCGAATTGATAGCCCCCCCCATCTATCTTCAGTGCCCGTGCTGCTAGGTGACCTAAACAATCTAAGCTTGAGCACAATCTCACACAAATTATCAATGAACCCACCAGGTACAACCCCAAATCCGTAAACACGGGCACCCTCATAGTTAACCAACCTGCCCTCCAAATACACCTCTGCTGTCTTCGACCAGGATCTCAGCGATCACTGCCTCATTGCCTGAGCTGGTCATGGGTGCACCTCAGCCATGCTCAAGGACCTAAACAATATCATAACTGCCATCGATAAGAGACAATACTGTGCAGCTGTATTCATCAACCTGGCCAAGGCTTTTGACTCTGTCAATTACCACATTCTTATCGGCAGACTCAACAGCCTTGGTTTCTCAAATGACTGCCTAGCCTGGTTCACCAACTACTTCTCTGACAGAGTTCAGTGTGTCAAATCGGAGGGCCTGTTGTCTGGACCTCTGGCAGTCTCTATGGGGGGTGCCACAGGGTTCAATCCCCGGGCCGACTGTTTTCTCTGTATACATCAATGATGTCGCTCTTGCTGCTGGTGATTCTCTGATCCACCTCTACGCAGACGACACCATTCTGTATACTTCTGGCCCTTCTTTGGACACTGTGTTAACTAACCTCCAGACGAGCTTCAATGCCATACAACTCTCCTTCCGTGGCCTCCAACTGCTCTTAAATGCAAGCAAAACTAAAGGCATGCTCTTCAACCGATCGCTGCCCAGACCTACCCACCCGTCCAGCATCACTACTCTGGACGGTTCTGACCTAGAATATGTGGACAACTACAAATACCAAGGTGTGTGGTTAGACTGTAAACTCTCCTTCCGGACTCATATTAAGCATCTCCAATCCAAAATGAAATCTAGAATCGGCTTCCTATTTCGCAACAATGCATCCTTCACTCATGCTGCCAAACATACCCTAGTAAAACTGACTATCCTTGATCCTTGACTTCGGCGATGTCATTTACAAAATAGCCTCCAACACTCTACTCAGCAAATTGGATGCAGTCTATCACAGTGCCATCCGTTTTGTCACCAAAGCCCCATATACTACCCACCACTGCGACCTGTATGCTCTCATTGGCTGGCACTCTCTTCATATCCATCGCCAAACCCACTGGCTCCAGGTCATCTATAAGACGTTGCTAGGTAAAGCCCCGCCTTATCTCAGCTCACTGGTCACCATAGCAGCACCCACCCGCAGCACGCGCTCCAGCAGGTATATTTCACTGGTCACCCCCAAAGCCAATTCCTACTTCGGCCACCTTTCCTTCCAGTTCTCTGCTGCCAATGACTGGAACGAACTGCAAAAATCACTGAAGCTGGAGACTCATATCTCCCTCAATAGCTTTAAGCACCAGCTGTCAGAGCAGCCGTTCTCACTGCACCTGTACATAGCTAACCTGTAAATAGCCCATCCAACTACCTCATCACCATATTGTTATTTATTTAGCTCCTTTGCACCCCAGTACCGCTACTTGCACACTCATCTTCTGCACATCTATCACCCCAGTGTTTAATTTGCCATACTGTAATAATTTTGCCACGATGGCCTATTTATTTCCTCGCCCCCCTTATCCTACCTCATTTGCACACACTGTATATAGACTTTCTCTATTGTATTATTGACTGTATGTTTGTTTATTCCATGTGTAACTCTGTGTTGTTGTTTGTGTCGCACTGCTATGCTTTATCTTGGCCAGGTCGCAGTTGTAAATGAGAACTTGTTCTCAACCTGCCTACCTGGTTAACTAAAGGGAAATAAAACTAAAAAGAATTCTGAGGTGTGTGTGTGTGTGTGTTCTCTCCTACCTGTGTAATTAATACACACTAGAATCCCATCCCTCCTTCAGCAAGAAAGTGTTTCTGGTCTCGTCTCTGGACTGGAGGTCTTTATAAGCTGAAGAGATTGTTAAGGCTTGGTAATTGTGGAGGAGGAATGAGGCGCAGGAACCAGCGAACACAGGGTAGTGGTGTTTTTAATATACACTCACCAAAAAAAAACAAATGTTCCCACACACAGGGGAGAAAAATACATGCGGCGTACAACAACGTCGACATGAACACAAGCCGTCACACAAGAAACAATCATTAATCCCGCACGAACAGGAGCGGGCCAGCTAAACTAAATAGCCCCTCTAATGGCTAATTGACCACAGGTGTCACAAAATAAAAAAAGGGAAAAGCAAAAGGGAATCGGTGGCAGCTAATAGGCCGGTGACGACGACCGCCGAGCGCCACCCGAGCAGGAGGGGGCGCCACCGTCGGTGGGAATCGTGACAGTACCCCCCTCCTGACGCGCGGCTCCCGCAGCGCGCCGACACCGGCCTCGAGGTCGACCCGGAGGGCGAGGGGCAGGGCGATCCGGACGGAGGTGGTGGAACTCCCTCAACATAGATGGGTCCAGGACGTCCGCCGCCGGCACCCAGCACCTCTCCTCCGGGCCGTACCCCTCCCAGTCCACGAGGTACTGTAGGCCCCTCGCCCGGCGTCGCGAGTCCAGAATGGCCCTTACGCTGTACGCCGGGGACCCCCCGATGTCCAGAGGGGGCGGAGGGACCTCCGGCACCTCATCTTCGTGAAGGGGACCAGCTACCACCGGCCTGAGGAGAGACACATGAAACGAGGGGTTAATACGGTAATAGGAAGGGAGTTGCAACCGATAACACACCTCGTTTATCCTCCTCAGGACTTTGAAGGGCCCCACACACTGTGGCCCCAGCTTCCGGCAGGGCACGCGGAGGGGCAGGTTCCGGGTCGAGAGCCAGACCCTGTCACCCGGTGCGAACACGGGCGCCTCACTGCGGTGGCGGTCAGCACTCCTCTTCTGCCGCGCACTGGCCTCCTTTAGTGAGTCCTGGACGGCTCTCCAGGTCTCCTTGGAGTGCTGGACCCAGTCCTCCACCGCAGGAGCCTCGGTCTGACTCCGGTGCCATGGTGCCAGGACCGGCTGGTAACCTAACACACACTGAAAGGGTGATATGTTAGTAGAGGAGTGGCGAAGTGAGTTCTGGGCTAACTCAGCCCAGGGAATATACCTCGCCCACTCCCCTGGCCGGTCCTGGCAATACGACCTCAGGAACCTGCCCACCTCCTGGTTCACCCTCTCCGCCTGCCCATTGCTCTCGGGGTGATAACCGGAGGTCAAACTGACCGAGACCCCCAGCCGCTCCATAAACGCTCTCCAGACCCTGGATGTGAACTGGGAACCTCGATCAGAGACAATGTCCTCCGGCACCCCGTAGTGCCGGAAGACGTGGGTAAATAGGGCCTCCGCAGTCTGCAGGGCCGTAGGGAGACCGGGCAATGGGAGGAGACGGCAGGACTTAGAGAACCGATCCACAACCACCAGAATCGCCGTGTTCCCCTGAGAGGGGGGAAGATCTGTCAGGAAGTCAATGGACAGGTGCGACCATGGTCGTTGTGGAACGGGGAGGGGCTGTAACTTCCCTCTTGGTAGATGCCTAGGAGCCTTACTCTGGGCACACACCGAACAGGAAGAGACATAGGCCCTCACGTCCTTAGCTAAGGTGGGCCACCAGTACTTCCCCCTTAGACTCCCCACTGTCCTCGCCTCACCAGGATGACCCGCAGTAGGTAGCGTGTGCGCCCACCGAATCAAACGATCACGAACACCGAGCGGCACATACATGCGCCCCACGGGCACCTGCGCAGGCGCAGGTTCCAACACCAATGCCCGCTCGATGTCCGCGTCCACCTCCCATACCACAGGTGCCACCAGCCTAGACGCTGGAATGATGGGAGTTGGATCGATGGGCCGGTCCTCCGTGTCATAGAGACGGGACAGCGCGTCGGCCTTAGTATTTAGGGAACCCGGTCTATAGGAGATGGTAAACCTAAACCGGGCGAAGAACATGGCCCACCTCGCCTGACGTGGATTCAGTCTCCTCGCTGCCCGGATGTACTCCAGGTTTCGGTGGTCGGTCCAGATGAGAAAGGGGTGTTTAGCCCCCTCAAGCCAGTGCCGCCACACCCTCAAAGCTTTAACCACTGCTAGCAACTCCCTGTCCCCCACATCGTAGTTACGCTCCGCCGAACTGAGCTTCTTCGAAAAGAAAGCGCAGGGGCGGAGTTTCAATGGCGCACCCGAGCGCTGTGATAGCACGGCACCCACCCCAGCCTCGGATGCGTCCACCTCCACTACGAACGCTAAAGACGGGTCCGGGTGCGCCAACACGGGTGCGTCGGTGAACAGCGTCTTCAATTTCTTGAAGGCTCCGTCCGCCTCCGTCGACCATCGCAAACGCACCGGCCCCCCCTTCAGCAGTGAGGTAATGGGAGCCGCTACCTGGCCAAAACCCCGGATAAACCTCCGGTAGTAATTGGCAAAGCCTAAAAACCGCTGCACCTCCTTCACCGTGGTTGGAGTCAGCCAATTACGCACGGCCTTAACGCGGTCACACTCCATCACCACCCCCGTGGTGGAAATGCGATAACCCAGAAAGGAGACGGCTCGTTTGGAAAACTCACACTTCTCAGCCTTAACGTATAGGTCATGCTTCAGCAGTCTGCCAAGCACCTTGCGCACCAGGGACACATGCGCGGAGCGGGTGGCGGAATATATCAGAATGTCATCGATATATACAATCACGCCCTGCCCGTGCAGGTCCCTGAGAATCTCGTCAACAAAGGATTGAAAGACGGCTGGAGCATTTTTCAACCCATACGGCATGACGAGGTACTCATAATGGCCCGATGTGGTACTAAAGGCGGTTTTCCACTCGTCTCCCTTCTTGATACGCACCAGGTTATACGCGCTCCTGAGATCCAGTTTTGTGAAGAACTGCGCTCCGTGAAATGATTCCACCGCCGTAGCGATGAGAGGTAGTGGGTAACTAAACCCCACCGTAATAGCGTTTAGACCTCGGTAATCAATGCACGGACGCAGACCTCCCTCCTTTTTCTTCACAAAAAAGAAACTCGAGGAAGCGGGTGAGATGGAGGGCCGAATGTACCCCTGTCCCAGGGATTCCGTGACATATGTCTCCATAGCCGCCGTCTCCTCCTGTGACAAGGGGTACACGTGACTCCTGGGAAGCGCAGCGTTAACCTGGAGATCTATCGCACAATCCCCCTGTCGATGAGGTGGTAATTTAGTCGCCCTCTTTTTACAAAAAGCGATCGCCAAATCGGCGTATTCGGGGGGAATGCGCACGGTGGACACCTGGTCTGGACTCTCCACCGACGTGGCACCTATGGAAACTCCTAGGCACCTACCTGAACACTCCTCTGACCACCCCTGGAGAACCCCCTGTTTCCACGAAATACGGGGATTGTGACCAGCCAGCCAGGGGACCCCCAGCACCACCGGAAACGCAGGCGAGTCAATAAGGAAAAAACGAATGCGTTCCTTATGATTCCCCAGCGTTACCATGTCCAGTGGCACCGTAGACTCCCTGACTAGCCCTGACCCTAATGGTCGGCTATCTAGGGAGTGCACGGGGAAAGGAGAATCTATCGGCACCCGCGGAATGCCCAGCTTAATGGCAAGTCCACGGTCCATAAAATTCCCAGCTGCGCCTGAATCGACTAGCGCCCTATGCTGGGAAGAGGGAAAAAATTTAGTAAACAAAACAGGTAAAAACACATGACCAACAGGGGGTTCTGGGTGAAGTGTTCTGCCTACCATCTCGACTCCCAGACTGGCTCCTCCGGCACCGGTCGGCCGTGTGTCCTCTCCGACCACAGCTGGTGCAGGAGGAGCCACCTCCTCCGGTGCCCCTTGGCACGGCCCCCCCTACCTCCATAGGGGTAGGGGCGGGGGTGCACGGGGGTGGAACGGGCAGGACCCTCTCCGAACGCCCGCGGGCAGCCAGCAAGTTGTCCAGTCGTATGGACATATCTATCAGTTCGTCCAGGGACAGAGCTGTGTCCCGACAGGCCAGCTCCCTGCGGACGTCCGCCCGGAGACTGCAGCGGTAGTGGTCTATGAGGGCCCTGTCGTTCCACCCCGCCCCAGCAGCCAAGGTCCTGAAGTCCAGCGCGAAGTCCTGGGCACTCCTCGTCTCCTGCCTGAGGTGGAACAGCCGTTCACCCGCCGCTCTTCCTTCCGGAGGGTGGTCGAACACGGCCCGAAAGCGGTGAACTCCGGGTAGTGGTCCCTCGCCGAGTCTGGACCGTTCCAGACCACATTAGCCCACTCCAGAGCTCTGCCCGTCAGGCAGGAAACGAGGGCACTCACGCTCTCCTCCCCCGTGGGAGCAGGTCTAACGGTGGCCAGGTACAGCTCAAGCTGGAGCAAAAACCCCTGGCACCCAGCCGCCGCCCCATCGTACTCCCTCGGGAGCGCCAGACGAAGCGCGCCAGAGCCAGACGTCATGGGAGGCGAAGATGGCTGTATCGGGGCAGGTGGAGGTGGAGAGAGGATACCACTTCTCTCCCATCTGTCCATCCTCTCCATCATCTGGTCCATTGCCGATCCGATGCAATGGAGGACTGTCGTGTGGTGGAGTACGCGTTCCTCCATCGAGGGCAGAGGAGTGGCCGCTGCTCCCGCTGATTCCATGCCTTCTATCGTGGTGCGGGATTCTGTTAAGGCTTGGTAATTGTGGAGGAGGAATGAGGCGCAGGAACCAGCGAACACAGGGTAGTGGTGTTTTTAATATACACTCACCAAAAAAAAACAAATGTTCCCACACACAGGGGAGAAAAATACATGCGGCGTACAACAACGTCGACATGAACACAAGCCGTCACACAAGAAACAATCATTAATCCCGCACGAACAGGAGCGGGCCAGCTAAACTAAATAGCCCCTCTAATGGCTAATTGACCACAGGTGTCACAAAATAAAAAAAGGGAAAAGCAAAAGGGAATCGGTGGCAGCTAATAGGCCGGTGACGACGACCGCCGAGCGCCACCCGAGCAGGAGGGGGCGCCACCGTCGGTGGGAATCGTGACAGAGATTAACTAATGACATACAGAGATATTAGTACACATGGATAAGTATGAACATATCTGTCAGTCGTTTTGATAACTTAATGTCATGATAAAGCACAGCATCTTTTCTTATTTTTTATGTGAATGATGTGAGAAAATGTAAGTCCATTGCTTCATCAACCATCTACAGTAAATAAGAAAAGTAGTCCAGCTATGTGCACAATCTTTTCTTTTCAATTGATTTGGTATATAGATATACACTGCTCAAAAAAATAAAGGGAACACTAAAATAACACATCCTAGATCTGAATGAATGAAATAATCTTATTAAATACTTTTTCTTTACATTGTTGAATGTGCTGACAACAAAATCACACAAAAATCATCAATGGAAATCCAATTCATAAACCCATGGAGGTCTGGATTTGGAGTCACACTCAAAATTAAAGTGGAAAACCACACTACAGGCTGATCCAACTTTGATGTAATGTCCTTAAGACAAGTCAAAATGAGGCTCAGTAGTGTGTGTGGCCTCCACATGCCTGTATGACCTCCCTACAACGCCTGGGCATGCTCCTGATGAGGTGGCGGATGGTCTCCTGAGGGATCTCCTCCCAGACCTGGACTAAAGCATCCGCCAACTCCTGGACAGTCTGTGGTGCAACGTGGCGTTGGTGGATGGAGCGAGACATGATGTCCCAGATGTGCTCAATTGGATTCAGGTCTGGGGAACGGGCGCTCCAGTCCATAGCATCAATGCCTTCCTCTTGCAGGAACTGCTGACACACTCCAGCCACATGAGGTCTAGCATTGTCTTGCATTAGGAGGAACCCAGGGCCAACCGCACCAGCATATGGTCTCACAAGGGGTCTGAGGATCTCATCTCGGTACCTAATGGCAGTCAGGCTACCTCTGGCGAGCACATGGAGGGCTGTCAGTGTTGCTTCCTAAGTGGACAGTTTGATTTCACAGAAGTGTGATTGACTTGGAGTTACATTGTGTTGTTTAAGTGTTCCCTTTATTTTTTTGAGCAGTATATATAGATATATATAGCTTCCCTGTGGCTCAGTTGGTAGAGCATGGTGTTTGTAACGCCAGGGTTGTGGATTCGATTCCCACGGGGGGCCAGTAGAAATAAAACATTTAAAAAAAATGCATGAAATGAAAATGTATCAAATGTATGCATTCACTACTGTAAGTCGCTCTGGATAAGAGTGTCTGCTAAATGACTAAAATGTAAAATATATTATCTACATTGCCACTACCATCATCAGCCTGCCTAGACCCAGAGACATATACAATCTATGGTCATAGAGAACATACCCAAGAAGATAAACATCTATCTTCAAACAAAACCAACAGGTCTGACTTAACTGTGTATGTAATGCGTATGTAGGCCTGCCTCACACTCCATTGTTTACAGTACTGTATGTTTGGATTGCAGTGCCTGACTGTCAATGAGTATGGTGTGTGAATCTGATGCTGTTGCATTCAGTGTAGAAAGGCCACAGGTGGTTATGAAGTTCAAATCTCTGTCTGTCTTCATACTTTAGTATCATCATCTCTAATGATGTCATTGTTGTGTGTCTCTATTTCAGCCTGGAACAATGATCGAATGAGGGATTCATTGGTAAGACTTTGATGAGACCTCAACTACTCTTTGTTTGAAATACAGGTGCAGTTTATCAAAATGCATGTAATTTATGTACACAATACCTAACCAGTAAATGTTTCACTAGCATGTCAAATTTGTCCAATATTAACTGTATTTATTAATAATCTTGCTAAGGCACGGACGATCAAATACAGAAAGGAGAATGACGAGGCAGTTGGAGGGTTATTCTCACAGGTAGGAGACCTGTATGAAGTTCATCATAGACATAACATAGTAAATGAAAATCCGGGACAGTCAAATTAGGGGAAAGGGGGGCACCTAGTCAGTTGTCCAACTGAATGTATTCAACTGAGATGTGTCTTCCGCATTTAACTCAACCCCTCTAGTATGATATGTTAAGTTTGGAATGGTTACATTAGAATGAAGGTTACTTAAGGCAAAAGCTAGAGGGAGGGTGGATATTTGGTTGATCGTATAACACGAACGTCTAGCAACCCAAAAGTTATGCGTTCGATACTCATCACGGGCAACTTTGCAACTACTTACTACTTTTTAGCTATTCTGAAACTACTTAGCATGTTAGCTAACCCTTCCCCTAACCTTAACCCTAACCACCAGCCTAAGTAACGTTAGCCACCTAGCTAACATTAGCGTTAGCCAACTAGCTAACGTTAGCTCCAACAAATTGGAATTCGTAACATATCATATGTATTGAAATTCGTAACATATTGAACGAATTGCAATTTGTAACATATCAGGCAACTTGTAATTGTAACATATCATACAAATTGTTATTCATAACATATACGAAATCGATGATAGACATCCACAAATTACTTACATACCATACCAAACATAACTTATCTAACTAATTTGAGTGTCCCGGATTTGAATTTACTATGGTATGTGTCCAGGTTGTAAAACAATGACAGGATACTCTTACAAAAAGTTATATTTGATATCACTTGATATGTATTTTGAATGATACATTGTGGTATTGGTTTATCCAAATAGAAGTATTTGTTCAAATATATTTTTTAAACCCCTACTTGATTATTGTTCAATTTGGTTAAGTGTTCAATGCAGGGTAGCCTGCTGAATAGCGCATAGGTGCACTGTAACACCAAACCAGCAGGTGTCACTGTTGCATTGGCCAAACTATTTAGACCAAGCTAGACTAGAGAGAAAATTGAGTGTCATCACTGTACAAGAGGTCCGCCTATAGCCACGAAAAGGTATGTGATAACTACTAATATTAGATCAGGGTTAACATAAGATAACTTTCGATTACATTAAAAGAAAACATTGGATAATGTTAAGATTAGGTTTTCATGAGATTTCACTGCCTCATTTGAAATTGCACTGACACCTGAATTGACTGTTTCTGTCACTACTTACCAGCTTGGTCTTGGTCCCCGTACCAGGTATTCCAGCTCCCCACCACCTCACATGGATAGTCCTGGTCTAAGTGGAGCTTGCTCTGCACCTCAGCCCTGAGTTCACAGGAAAAGGTCAAAAGACACATTATCCACAGGTAGTGGGATATGTCTGTATCACCCTCTACTGTGAAGTCAAGTCAGTGAAAGACATATGAATGGCCAAGAGAGGAGTCCGTTAGCATTTACAGCACACAGGAGAAACAACGAAAAATGAATCTTATATGCCTGCAGACACTCAGTCTTGACATTGTGAACTGAGAGAGAAAGGAACAGAATAACAGTCTGAATATTGGTGGGTGGACATTAGGCTATTAAAAAAATCATATCACATACTCATCAGCTTCCTCTGTACAGTATTTATTGGACTCATGTGTTATTGCCTCTGCAATCATTTTAAATGGACTATTTTAGGATCATCATCTTTCCAACCCAATTTTCCTGGTGTAATTCCAATGTCAAGTTGAACAAAGCTACTGACAGACACTGGTCAGAGCACAAACTAACAAACTATCAAAGATACTTGCAACTGTAGGCCTTTCTGAGACAATCAAAAATCAACAAATAATTGCTCAAAAAGAACAACATGAATGTAAAATGAGAAGTAGAAATGAAAAATACATTTTTGTCATGTAATTAGAAATGTTCGCTTTATTTAGCCATGTTGGTGCTGCAATTATTTTCCTGTAGGTCCCTCGGTGAAATATGCATTAAATTAGAATAATAATTTCACTGAGCGATATGATGAAATGTCAAACAGAGGCTATGCTGTGCACTAAGGCAAATTGAATCCAATTCAGTATAATTTGCTGTACAAATTAGGTTATGTTTGACCCTGAATCGCCCCTCTAGAGCAGTGGTTCCCAAACTGTGTGGTGTGCACCTATGGTGGGCTTGGTTGTCCCCCCCCCCCCAAAAAATTTATTTAAATAAATAATAATATTGAATTTTAAAAAATGTGGAACTCATTCCGGCTTTTTACTCTTGAAAGTTGCAATAGTAGAATTTATGTATTTATTTTATTTCACCTTTATTTAACCAGGTAGGCCAGTTGAGAACAAGTTCTCATTTACAACTGCGATCTGGCCAAGATAAAGCAAAGCAGTGTGACAAAAACAACACAGAGTTACACATGGGATAAAGAAACGTACAGCCAATAACACAATAGAAAAACCTGTATACAGTGTGTGCAAAATGAAGTAAGGAGGTAAGGCAATAAATAGGCCAATAGTGGCGAAGTAATTACAGTTTAGCAATTTACACTGGAGTGATATGTGCAGGTGAGGATGTGCAAGTAGAGAATACTGGTGTGCAAAAGAGCAGAAAGACAAAAACAAATATGGGGATGAGGTAGATATTTGGTTGGATGGACTATTTACAGATGGGCTGTGTACAGCTGCAGCGATCGGTAAGCTGCTCTGACACCTGACGCTTAAATTTAGTGAGGGAGATATAAGTCTCCAGCTTCAGTAATTTTTGCAATTCCTTCCAGTCATTGGCAGCAGAGAACTGAAAGGAAAGGCGGCCAAAGAAGGTGCTGACTTAGTGAAATATACCTGCTGGAGCATGTGCTACGGGTGGGTGTTGCTATGGTGACCAGTGAGCTGAGATAAGGCGGGGTTTTACCTAGCAGACTTGTAGACGACCTGGAACCAGTGGGTTTGGCGATAAATATGTAGCGAGGACCAGCAAACAAGAGCATACAGGTCGCAGTGGTGGGTAGTATATGGGGCTTTGGTGACAAAGCAGATGGCACTGTGATAGACTGCATCCAATTTGCTGAGTAGAGTGTTGGAGGCTATTTTGTAAATGACTTCGCCGAAGTCATGGATTGGTAGGATAGTCAGTTTTACGAGGGTATGTTTGACAGCATGAGTGATGGAGGCTAGATTTAACTTTGGATTGGAGTTTGTGCACAACATTTGAGAGAAATAATATTTTTGTGCATATGGAACATTTCTGGGATCTATTATTTCAGCTCATGAAACATAGGAACAACACTTTACATGTTGCATTTCTATTTTTGTTCAGTCTAGCTGTTTTACCCCCCCAAAATTACCCCCGCGAAACTGCGCTAATCCACTGCACTGCTATTGTACTTGTACTGTACCCTCCTTTCATTCCTTGTACCTTAATTATTAGATTCAATATTGCCTACACATTCAATAGACCATTATTTGTTGGACACTGAGCACCCTTATAATTAGGTTACGATTCAAAGTAAATACAATAATTGGGGTTCTGTTCATAACCTCAAAGTATTTAATTGCACTTTGTAAGATTTAGGTAACATGTAAGCATTTAAAACTTCCAAGTTCCAAGTAAAGTTTCCCTTTACCTTACGACCTGCAACTTGACAGCTAGCCTGCGATCTGTACAGGGTAGTTTTGTTAACCTTTTAATGCAGTGGGCTAAATCAGGGTCAAACAGGGGGATTATTGGTATTGTTAAACAAATCTACTTTGAAACAAAAGTATACACCTTGCACACATTGTTAAAAAAAAAAATCGCCTTTATTAATGATAAAATTATGAAAAATATTAATAACATTTCAACCATGAGGCCAAAGAGGGCACTTTTGGTCATTGACTGCAGGAAAGGGATTATGAGCCCTGATGCTCGGTCTGATCATGAACACGCATCGCTTGCGATACGTTTTTGGAAGCATAAGGACCTTATCTTTTATATCAGCGATAAATAATTTTCAAAAAACAAAAGGTTAAATTGATACACATCTTTTATAGGGTTAGGGTTAGTGTTCCCACACTGTCATATCTGTAAAGGGGTGCGTAACTGATGGCAGGGAAGTCAGACGCAGGAGAGTAGAACTAGGTAGTAGCCGGAGCAGTTTAATCCAAAAAACCAACGGCATAAAAATACAACAGAATATGGGCACAAAAAAACCCGATGCGCACCAGTAAATATGTGCACAAGCATTTACAACAAACAATTCTGCACAAAGACATGGGGGGAACAGAGGGTTAAATACACAACATGTAATGAGGGAAATTGAGACCAGGTGTGTGAGAAGACAAGACAAAACAAATGGAAAATGAAAAGTAGATCGATGATGGCTAGAAGACCTGCGACGCCGAGCGCCGCCTGAACAAGGAGAGGCACCGACTTCGGCGGAAGTCGTGACAATATCTCCATGTCACAACGCATGTTTACGGAAGACAGACAGAAGACTGATGGACCACCTGTGCTAATTAGCTATCTATCATGCTCCGAACACCTGTGTGTAATGGAAGAAGGCCGCTATTGCTGATCAAAACCTTTTTTGTGCTGCCTAACCAATGCTGTGCTGTCTAGGCCTACAGTGGCATTTCAGGAGAGTCAAAGAATTCTTCAGAATTCTTTTTTTTTTTTATTCGGTCTAGTCCACAAAATGTAAAATCTTGTGTGCGGACAAGCCTACACTCTAAAAAGAAAAGGTTCCTGGAGATTCCTTTAGAGGTTCTTCAAATTGAAACTATATAAGTTCTTTGAAGAACCCTTTCTAATGGCTCCTCGAAGAACGTTTTGAAGAACCTTTTGGGGTACATTTTTTAACTACCCCGGTTATTATTATTATTATTAGTAGTAGTAGTATTATTAATAATAATATGCATAACAATAACAATAACACAATATTTTAGTTCTCAGTGTTTATTATGATTTTTGTAGCAAAGCACAATTAACCCAAAAAATTAGGTAAACTCCAAGCAGAGCCCAAAGTCCAATGGGTATATCCTCTGGTATGTTGATGTTGATGGGTTGATGTTCTCCGCATCCATAGCCAGAATGATTTTGCAGTGCATGGTGATCGAACAGGTTTCCTGTTATATTCAGAGGTCTGGTAAGGAGGGTGAAGTCTGTGAATACAAAAAATTTTAATTATACAGATGATTAACAAAACATGCACATAACAGAATTCATACCTTGGTTTTTGTGGTGAATGTGAATAAAAAAGCTAAACTGTTTTGATCATGGTTTTCATACACATACCTTGTCCATAATGAAGAGGCCTATGGGATATTCATTGAAGAGGTAAGGGAGCAGGATGGTAAATGTGATCTACATAACATACCAATACCAGTTGACATACCTGTGTATGCCTCCTCATCTGAACACAGACACAAAAGGGAGCAATTCAGTCATCTGCACGCAATACAGCTAGCCTTAACATATTGTTATAGCCTGCATATTCTTACCTCTTTGTTGACTGATATCCATTGAATTGTGTCCATTTTCTGTTTTCGAAAGATTGGCACAAATATGAAAAGATAGATGGTATCATCATCATAAAACAATATCAATTTAGATCATATAAGGGACACAACTTACCATAAATTGAGGAGACCTTTACATTTTTCAGTTAAGTGCCTGCACCTGCTGTCCTCTCAAATTGAAATGTTTCATTTGGGCAGTTAGTTTCCTGCAAGAACCCCCACCAACTAAGGAGGTTCCTCAATGAACCCCACCTCCTTTTCAGAGCTAGGAACCCTAAGGTTCTTCAAAGAACTTTGACGATCTTAGAAGAATCCTTGTTGAACCCCAAATTACGAGAATGCACTTGTTTGACAGATGAAATTAGGCTATAGGCTGCTATACAGTTTACAGTACATACGTAGATTTAAACAAGTCAAAAGATGTGCCATGGGAGCTTGCTACAGCCCTTCCTACACTGGTTTGTACTTAGGTAAATTACTTAATTTTGGATCCTTCTAAAATAACTGTTATTTGACTGGATTATATGGTGGGGATGCTATATTGATGATGTTTGCCTGTTCTGGTCTTGCTCAGAAGATGAACTTATTTTATTCCACCAATACCTTAACAGCATTAACCCTAACATCAAACTAACTATGTTGTACAGCAAGGATAACATTCATTTTCTGGACCTCGACATCAGTAAAAATGACAAAGGTTGTTTACACACAATCTTTAGGAAGCCTACAGATGGCAGACAGCTTTCACCCGAAAAGGCTAAAAGAGAACATTCCATCTGGCCAATTCCAAAGAATCTGCAGAATTTGCGATCAGGAAACAGACTACAGTGTCAAATCTGCTGAATTGGAGAATCGCTTCTTGAACTGGGGTTGCAGCGCTCAGGTCCTGTAAGCTGCAGGTATAAGGGCCGGATGACTTGACAGACAGAACTTGTTGCAAAGGGGAGTGCCTCGTGATGCACCAGAGAGAGTGTACTACATTACAAAATATAGCACTGAAGCAGAAAACATTATAATAATCATAAAAAAATAATTGGGGAATCATCCAAAGTGATACACTACTATGCAAAGTCTTCCCAGAGCCACCAGTCATACGCTTTAAGAGATGTCCTAGTGACAAATTAGTCCACAGCTACCTTCCTGGTGACTCTCAAAAAACTGTGCTAGACCACAAACCCAGGTGCTCTTTTAAATGCAACCAGTGCAACCATTGCAGAAATATTGCACAGAAAAAGTATTTTGTTGACACAACTTCTAAAATGGAATATCAACTTAAGCATTTCATTAACTACAAAACCACTCATGTCATCTACAGATTGGAATGTCCACAGTGCAAGGTGTTCTACATTGGACAGACAAAGAGATGCCTTCAAGACCGCTTAGAGGAACACAAGTAGGCCATACGTGTAGGCAACGAAGACTACCCCATGGCAAGGCACTACAAGTCCTTACACCATGGCAACCCTGCCTCCCTACAAGCTATGGGTATTGATCATGTTTCGGCCTCAATTAGAAAAGGGGACCGTCTTAAACAGCTAAACCAAAGGGAACGTTTTTGGATTTAAAAACTACAGGCCACTAATTACCCTGGTTTAAATCAAGATATTGATTTCTCACCTTTCCTGTAGGGTCGTGAGAGGCCCCTTTGCTGTCATCTAGTGGACATATTGCTCTATTGCCCTCAGCTATGTTTAGACTGTGGTGGTACATATTTGCTGTGATCTAGTGTACTATAAAATTGATGGCTCTCCTATTGTTACCACTTTGCCCACTCATATTCAAGGTTAGAACTACTTTTATAGGGGTTGATGCTTCTAGCATTGATTTGCATTTTGATAACATATCTACAGTATTGAACTGTTTTATATGTATAGTATCGCTTACTAGGTGTTGTCCAATTAATCACGCCGTCTTCAAATCAGGGTTGATTGGAAAAAGCTGTTCAAAAGAGGACATTGACGAAGGCCATGCAGCCGAAATGCGTCTGAGTTTTTAATCTTTGTTTCCATTGAACATGCCATACAAATAAAGGTATTTTAATTAACTGTATGAAGAGTGCCTTGGTCTTCCTTTCTTTTTGACATTCGTAGATTTGTTGGCCAATTCCTCCACCCACCATGCACTCTTCAAATAGCCTAAATTCCATGTCAGTGACGGGCTGTTAAGTTAAAACCAGGACTCGAATTGACGGGGTATGAGAGGGTATGCCACCTTTTATTAAAGAAAATGCAAAAAGCACAGGCACATTGTTAGCTTAAGATTTTGCAAAAAATGTTATGAAGTGATCAATAACAGCGCTTTGGTCCGCAATGCTTTATGCTAGAAACAAGCTGTAAAATACACCGGAAAGACATGAATCCAATGCATATGGTGGATATCATTGTTTCATTTCTTTGACATTCAGAGGCTGAGCTACAATCTTCTATAGCCGAGGAGACAAAACATGGTTGCTTGGGAAGTAATCTAATTCTGTCACTATCAATTGATTAAGCTATTTACATTCTGTACAATAGAAGATGTTTAAACCCAGACAGCTTTAAGAAAACACTTGTTACCTCTGTTGGGTTAAGCCAAGGAAGAAGAGTCGCCAGCAGTTAAGGCTTCCATTTTTCTGTGTCGGTAGGCCTACTGTCTGGGGTGGAAAGGTAGGCCTAACTTTTGAAACTACCATGCTCAGATTCCTTATGACATTTCTGATTTCATTATTTGCAAACAGGGAGAGTTTCGTCGCAAATAAGACATACTGGTTTGGCATTGGAGGAATATGATAAGATGAACACAGGCCTATCTCTCTGTCCATTCTTAGCCTGTAATTTCAGTAATTTGTGTGGTATTAAAATGGCATATCTAAGGCTCTGGTCTGTCCAAGAAGTGGGGTAAGGATGCTCTTTGCTATCCACTTTATGTTTTCATTATTCTTTTGGGTATAGGGGAGGGTCACTTGTTTTTTTTCAAGCGTTCGGGGAGGGTTTAGGTAAAATAAACTTCGCTGAAAGGATGGCCATCCATTTTCATTTCAGAGAGGTCGGATTTTCTCTATCTAATTACAAATAACATTCACACCCTAATTGGAGTGCCAAGGATTATGTTTACTATATAACGTCTACCCCTGAGTCCAGGTTGAAAATATGAGTGTGATGGTCTGGTGGGTAGGCCCTATTATCTGTACACATTGTCCAACATAGACCATATAGAAATGCACACAGTACAGATAGGATGTGAAAGCAATATATCATTTATACAGATCATGATGTTCCCAAAAATGGAGTGCCCATTTCCACAAGCACTAAGATGTAAAGTACAAGTACTGTAGTTCTTCAGTACAATTGACAAGTTGTCTTGGTGCTGTAGGTGAGAAAGGTTGTCAATGCACTGTGCATTCAATTCACCTAGATTTCCTAAACATCTGATATTCCAGACACTTTGCTATCTTGAAGAAAATATCTCCTCTTGATGGGTCAAACCAGGCCACTAAGGAAATAAAAAAAAAAAAAACAAAATTGTATTAGTCTAACAACTTATTAACTTGTTTCATTCAGACTCCCTTCATGGTTGGTGATTCTCTCTAATAGAACAAACCATTGTAATGTTTCACTGCTTTGTTTTGCAAAAACAATATAGACTTTGGGTAGTTGCTTGGTAATGCAAAGTAATCAAATGGAAAACCTCTCACTTAGGCCTTTGGTTTTCTGAATGTGTTGATTCTTCCTCCATGTTTGACTCTGATGTTTGGGAATATGTCTGTTAAGGCAACGTACAAATCCTCAAAGTCCTGATTCACTGTTATGTCCTAGAGGTTATAGTGTACAGAGACACAGAGGCACACATTATCAGGTGAGTGGCTTTGCATCAATAGGTAGGTGGTGTGTTGTGAAAGGGTTATTCATCCAAGTGAAAATAACACAAGTGAAAATCCATGACCTACAGAAAAGTCCAGGCACTCCATAGCTGATTCTGGGTTTCCCTGGATTGCTTTCAGGACTCCGTAACACCCGGCAGTCTGTATAGGATTCCTCCCCATCTGACCAAAGGCAGGTCAATTAACATAGAATCACAAAAGATAACACTGGCAGATATTAATAGACATAGTATCACATTTTATAATTTTTTTGTCTTTCTACAACCTCGTTTTTGAGGCTGCTTCTTGGGTGTTTATCTTGAAAAATATAGTGATGAGCCATTCTATCCCACTTTTACCAATTTCTCCCTCACGCATATTCCCCACTGCTTTCCAAACTGCAGCCAATCTCTTTTCTGACTTACATTGAGTTTTTTTATTGTCTTGTTTACTTTGAGGCCCATGGTGAAGCGGATCGCACCTTCAGGGGGTATTCGATTGTTACTGTGGGAGATATAAAAAAAACAATAAGTGTTGGGGGTGTGAGGCAAGCAATATAAAACTGTTGCCTTTCAAAGGACATCTTTACATTTTGATATGATAGCAGTTATCTTGTAGAAAGTTTTGCAAACAAACTTCAATAGGTAGTCATCCGTCTAAATAAATAGCCATATGCCATACCATGCTGCCTATATAAGGACCATCTGTTTAATAACTTTTAATGTTAATTGAGAAAAGTGTATAAGCATAACAAGCAAATACAGGCAAAAACCTTTGTACCTTATATTGAGGTCCTCTAGAGTGTTGTTGTCTTTGAGAGCCTCTCCTAAAGCTACGGCTCCATCCTTACCCAGGCCGTTGTAAGACAGATCCAGTGTCCTGAGGAATATGTTGGCCTGGGACATTACAAGTGAATGGTATTATTACAAACCATTTCACAGTACTCCGGAACAGAATATCTGATTAAACTGAGCTCATTTAGAGTTTCATGAAATCATTTGAACAAGATCAGATACTGTAGATGTAATCTCGGCAACCCAGAACCAAAATCTAGTGCCAGAGCTTGTACGTCTGTCCACAAGAGGTTAATAGATGAAAAGCTAATTTTTCTCAAATTTCATACTGTATAAATGGGTTGAAATGATCTATTATAAAGGCTATTACGTCTTGTGTTAGTCTCTGGCATTCACAAAGTGAGGACTAGGCATATTACTGCAAAGCCGCCTGAAATCAACAGATACCTATCTATGTACTAGACCTAGATTTCATAACATGTACGCTATGTTATATGATTTACCCCAAGGCCTTTAGCCAAAGCCACCGCTCCTTTCCCACGTATACAGTTCCAGGCCAGACTCAATGATTTCAGCCCTGTGTTCTCAGCGATAGCATGTCCCAGGACCTGACCTGATGAGAGAAAAATAAGCTGTGTCTCAATAGTCTTAAGTGGCCTCCTCAATGGCCTCCTCAGTTTTATGTGTCCCCCTTGTCTCCTCTTCTTGTCACCTGGAAGCAATATGGTGGATCCCTACCACTACCAGGAATTTGCTTTCACCTGTCCACCTTTCTTTTCTGTCAGTGTATATGAAGGAAAGGAGAGAAGGAGAAGAATGCCACTTTAAACGGAGATGCACCCCAAGAGAGTGGATTATCCTCATTGAGGAGTAATGCATTTCTATCACAATGATCATATCTCCTTTCAACACGTATAATTCACTGTTATAGACAGTGATGGCTCTCTGTTTACCTTATTCTGCTCTGTGGAAAGGCAATAACAGTCAAGAAAAACGAATAAAATGTCAGTATATCTTAATTGACACTGTTAATCATCATGGGTCAATATTCAAGACTGGTGTTCCTATGACAACAATCACAATGTATGAGAAAATTATATATAATTGATTAAATCAGTGATGGGAAGAGTACTGTCTGATATGAGTGTTTGATTCAAAACTAATACACACTGATAATTTTAGAAGAGACAGTGAAGATGTTACGAACACACACTACCCCCTCCACCCACACTTGGAAGACACTTCCCAAGTGGAAAAAAACATTTTATGTATATTTCTCAAGAATTAGAATTATACTAAAATGGTATTTCAATTAGAATTCCTGTATTTTCTTTACATCAACAGTGTATTTCTAATGTATTTCAAGTATTCTTGTACAACTACACTTCCACTTATTAACCACATCAGCTATTGTAATTAGTCACGTAAAGGTTACCTTGATTGAAGCAGCTGTGGCCATAGCTACAAATTAGTGATGGGTCGTTCGCAAACGAGTCGGCTCTAAGAGGTGAACGTATCAGAAGAGCCAAATCTATTTATAAAAATATAAAAAAATGAAGATATGAATAATCAAAAGATTTAAATGAATAGAATCAACTCATTTAAAGAACGAAAAAAGAAATAAAATAATATAGGCCTAAATGCTCAAGCGCACACATTCGTTCTGACTGTCTGCTCAGACTAACAGCCTCACCTGTTGTTCCTGTCAATCAGACACGCAGTGTCAACCAATGAACCAAAGATGCGTGAGGGAGGGCCGAGCCAACTCACTCATAGTCACACACTTAGCAGCCGAGGAGAGAGAGGAAGGACAGCTGTGAAAACAACAGCTGGAAAATGAGTCGGAAGCACAGTAGCATTTGGATACATTTTAATAATGTAGACAATGTTAGAGCAGTGTAGAATTTGACAAAACAAAATCTCATATAAAGCCGGTTCTACTCACAATTTACACTGGCATTTGCGAACTGTGCACCCAACTGTGAAGCTACCTGTAGCGGAGCTTCGAGAAACTAGCGGGCCTGCTTGTGATAGTGGTGGAGCCAGCACCTCCACATATGGAGATGTATCCACTCAGTCAAGTAGGCTTACTCCGTGACCCATAGCAACGCAGTCGTCTATGGACCAGTTTACGCCAAAGTCTATGTCTGTAGCAAAACAAGGCCAAATTGATATTGCATTGGCTAAAATGATTGCCACCGATTTCCAACCATTTTCGATCGTGGAGGACAGAGGTTTTAGAAATTATAGCAATAGTCTAAATCCAATGTACACAATTCCAAGCAGGAAAACCCTTTCAAAATCACTTATTCCACAACTGTACGAGAGCACACAAGCTTCAGTGCGGGAAAGAGTCCAAAAAGCTACTGCAGTTTGCCTTACCACTGACTGCTGGACATCAAGTTCTTACACGTCAGTTACATGTCACTTCATTGAAGATTTTTCGATGTCTAGCTGTCTTCTGGACTGCTTTGAGTTCAGCAACAGACACCTCAGAAAACTTGGCAGAGGAATTGTTGAGTGTGGCCAGAGAATGGCAAGTAGATGGAAAAGTGGTCTGTTGCGTTAGCGACAATGCAGCTAACATAACCAAAGCCATGAAAATGTTTAAATGGACCCATCATCCATGTCTTGCCCACACAATCAACCTAATTGTAAGAGATGCTCTGAAGGTGATGAAGCCCACTGTGGACAAAGTGAAAGCAGCTGTGGAATACTTCCACAGGAGCACAGTAGGTGCTGAAAAACACCAGATGGGGATGCCTGAGCTGAGGCCTAAACAAGACTGCACTACATGGTGGAATTCAACATTTTATATTTTGAAGCGGTTTCTTGAGTCAAAGGATGCCATCATCTCTACCCTGACCATTGTCAATGCACCTGTTGATGCTCTGACCCAAGAGGAATGTGAGGTGGTGGAGGAGGTGTGCAGAGTCCTGGAACCCTTTGAGCAGGTCACTGTGGAGATCAGTGGAGAGAGTTACAGTAAGCACTTATTACTACATCATTATTTAATCCAGTATTATATATGTATATGAGCAGTAGATGAGAATGTCGTATCAGTAGACAAAACATAAACCTGAACTAATAAGTTACTGTTCTCTCTTTCCAGCTATGTGACAGCCTCAAAAATGATACTCCTGTGTAAGGGTCTGCAGAGAATCACAGCCAGCCGCCAGAGAGAAGCAAATGTAACCAAAGGACATGTGACAGAGTTGATGGACACCCTATGTTCATCAATAGACAGAAAGTTCCACAGAATGGAATATAATCACGTGCTATCAGAAACCGTTGCACTTGACCCCAGGTTTAAGACGTTAGCCTTCAGTGATGCCAGAGCGATTGATGAGGCTCTTCAAAGAATAACCTCAGCAGCAGGGAGGGACGGCCCCAGCAGTCTGACTCAGGCACCAGGGCAACAGGAAGAATAGGGATCAGATGGAGCAGACACACCAGCAGTAGTGCCACAAACGTCTGCTGTTTGGATGCTGTTTGACAAGAGAGCAAACGGGGTATGCAGCACGAAGGAATCCCTCAGCAGATGCCATAATGGAGGTCCGATCCTATTTGGAAGATGCCCTCCTCCAAAGATCTGCAGATCCTCTGAGCTGGTGGAAGAACAAGGCCTCTGTCTGCCCATGGTTTACTAAAGTCATGACAGGGAGACTGCATAGTGGCCACATCCATTCCCTCCGAGAGGGTCTTCTTGAAAACGGGACAAATAATTACAAAGAGAAGAAACCGCATAGGCCCCTCAAGTGAGCCAGCTTGCATTTCTGAATGAAAATCTCTCATAAAAGCAAAATATGGTCAGCATTGCTGTGTGCTGCTGGTTATAACATGGCACTAAAGAAGAGAGAAAAAGAGGGATCAGTTTAATGTTTTAAGTGGGATGCAGCAGTTTTGCATATTGTTATTTATTTGTCTTTGATATGGTGCAATATTCTATTATTATGTTGTTCAGATTGTATTCGTTTTGAATGGTTAGATTTATATGCACTTTGTTTATATACATTAAAAAAGTTATACTTTAAATGCACATGTGAAATAGCCTCCTTATTTTTTACATTTATTTCAATTTGTGGGATGCTGCAGTTTTGCAAATTGTTATTCATTTTTCTTTGATATGGTGCAATAATCTATTATGCTGTTCAGATCGTATTCGTTTTGAATGGCTAGATTTATATGCACTTTGTTTATATACATTAAAAAGTTATACTTTAAATGCAAATGTTTAATAGCGTTCTTTTTCATAACTAACAAATGCATTTTTAAATACATTGTTGTTAAGGCAGAGTATGATTTCATTTAATAATATAATTAGAATTGTTTTAACACCAATCATTTTTTAAACTGTTCAACTTGAAAAAACACGAAACATATTTTTTTAAGGAACCGTTTGGGAGCCAAAAGAGCTGGCTCTTTTTGGTGCACTGAGCCAAACGAGCCACATGGTTAGCAGGTGTTAATGCAAGTGTAGCGAAATGCTTGTGCTTCTAGTTCCGACCATGCAGTAATATCTAACAAGTAATCTACCAATTCCACAACAACTACCTTGTACACACAAGTGTAAAGGAATGAATACGAATATGTACATAAAAATATATAAATGAGTGGTGGCCGAACGGCATAGGCAAGATGTAATAGATGGTATGGAGTACAGTATATACATATGAGATGAGTATTGTAGGGTATGAAAACATATAAAGCAGCATTGTTTAAGGTGGCTAGTGATACATTACATCAGGATGGCATGATGCAGTAGATGGTATAGAGTAGAGTATATACATATGAGATGAGTAATGTAGGTTATGAAAACATTATATAAAGTGGCATTGTTTAAAGTGGCTAGTGATACATCTAATTACATCAAGATGGCAAGATGCAGTAGATGGTATGGCGTACAGTATATACATATGAGATGAATAATGTAGGTTATGTAAACATGATCTAATATTAACAATATTACTTTAGTGCCTTGTTACATACAAGATGTATGTTTTGGAATATTTTTATTCTGTATATTTGTATTCCTCTTTTCCACTCTGTCATTGAAGTTATTCTTGTGGAGTCACTACAATGTTGTTGATGCATCCTCAGTTTTCTCCCATCACAGCCATTGAACTCTGTAACTGTTTTACAATCACCAATGGCCTCATGGTAACATCCCTGAGCAGTTTCATTCCCGTGCTGCAGCTCAATTCAGAAGGTCCTACGGTCTTTGATGTGTCTGGGTCGTTTAATACATAATCCACAGCATAATTATTAACTTGACCTTATTAAAGAGATATTCAATGTCTGATTTGATATTGTTACCGATCTACCAATCACTGCCCTTTTTAGGATGCTTTCAAAAGGCTCCTGGTCTTTGTAGTTGAACATGTGCTTGAAATTCAATACTTGACTGAGTGACCTTACAGATGTTGTATGTATGGGGAACAGAGGAAGGGTTAGTCATGAAGAAATCATGTCAATCCCTATTATTTCACACAGAGTCCATGTAACGTATTCTGTGATTTGTTAAGCCAAATTTTACCCCTGCAGTAATTTAGGCTTGCCTAAACAAAGGAGCTGAATACTTATGCAATGACTATATTTTAGTTATCAAATTTGTATTAATCTTATTTTTTATTATTTTACTTCCACTTTGACATTGCAGAGTATATTGAGTTCGTTGTTGACAAAAAAATGACAGTTAAATCAATTTTAACGCCACTTTGTAACGCAGTAAAATGTGAAGGAATACTTAGTGTACTTGATCACTCATAGAGTTTCATTAAAAAAATCAATGCTTCAACTTAAAAACAGTGTGTATTTTCAAAGTGTATATTCAATTAATATAATAAATTACAATTAAAGCGTTTGAAATTTAAGTACAGTTTTAATGAGTGTGTTTAAGTTTATTGTACATTTATAGTATACTAAAAGACTGGAAAAAAACAATGAATATAAAGTACACTTTTAATAAGTGTATGGAAGTGTAATGATATTATAATTGTAGAATACTTCAGATATACTAGAAAAATACTTCTCGTATTTGAAGTATATTATTTGAATTTTTTGTATTGTATATATTAAAATATATTTAATTTCTCAGACCTTGTCTTTTAGTCCCACGGTCTGGTTTGTCATTTACTCTGTGTCAGGTAAAGGTTTTTGTTACAAATCTCATCCATGATCACATCCTAATTGAGTGGGCTCATAATGAAGGAGATTTATTGACCTTTGAATGCCACAATCTGCTACAAAATATGTGGTCTGTGTCTAGCCGCTCTGCATCAGTATGTCACCACCAGTGTGTGTCCGTGTGTATGTGTATCTGTGTGTTTCATAAACTCACTGGCTGCAGTCTTTTCAGTTGTCTGGAACAGATTTCAGTTGTCTGGAAATGTTTTCTACGCCCCACTGGATTGCGATAAACTGATACATTTGAGCGATTGATTAGGGCATTTAGAGCTTGAAATTGAAGTGATTCACTTTTGTTGGGAGTAATAGTGGATTACATGAATTTGTTTATCTAATATGCAAGTGCTGTGAACTATACCAGAGGTGACTGTAGAGTGGAGGCTGTTATCCAGTATTCTTTAGAAAAATAACTGTAATTTCTCTGAGACCTTCAATGAAATTAACTTCTTGAATGGAAAAAAAATCCTCATCCAAGAATAGGAAGACGTCATGTTGTTTAGAGCCTATATTGGAATGTACTGTATGTTGAAGCTTAAGTCCAGGGTTTGGGTTAGATAGACACACTACTACAACCCTACTGTACCTGCTGTGTCTCCCCATCATGTTGTGGCTAAGGTCACACACACACACACACACACACACACACACACACACACACACACACACACACACACACACACACACACACACACACACACACACACACACACACACACACACACACACACACACACACACAAAATGTGTCCAAACCCTACCTGCTGCGTCTCCTATGGTGTTGTGACTAAGGTCTAGGGTCTCCAGCTTGGTGTTGGAGGTCAGGGTCTGGGCCAGGTGTTGTGCGGCCCGGTCAGCCAGCTCGTTCCCGGACATGCTGAGTGAGATCAGTGTGGTGTTCTCCAGCAGCATACTGGACAGGGTCTGGGCACCACACTCCCCCAGCCTGTTCTCCCCCAGGTCCACCTCTGAGAAGGAGACACACAGGTTACAGAGAGGTCTGTCATACAGGGTTAGAGTAGAGCAGAAGGTTGAGCTGTTAGTTGTTGTTTGTGAGTATCTGTCCTATCCTCTTATATGGTATAGGTTGTCATTAATGTATTCATCCTATTGTAATGTTGTCTGCCTGCCACATTATAGATTATTCAATTGATTTGTATTTGTTGAAACCAATTTGTCCTCTCATCAAAGCTACAATGTATAAAATCTAATGTAATCTAATGAGTCATCTGCCAGCTTTGTTCAGGTGAGATACAATCTTAAAGCATCACATTCCACTTTCATTGGCAGCAGTTAACCTATTATTCTAATAGCAGTGTCATTAAGGCGTTGTGAATGACATTTATTAGTTCTGAATTAGGACCATTGGAATTGTGGTTGTGGATTTAATGACACACTCAGCGGTGAAACAATTTCTCCCTTGGATCTTGAACTGTGTACGGAGCTTGCTGCTAGCTAGACACTGACTGAATATTAAATAGGTCCCTAGGTGTCGAGGCACGACAAGGATGGCAGTGAGTGAGGTCGGTGCGTGGATGGGTGTGGGTGGCACCGCCGCCTTCCTGAGTCCCCTGGGCCCCGGATTGGAGGTTGGAGGAGTGCCCACCTGTGATGTAACAGTTCTCCTTTAACATCTCGGCCATGGCAGCCCCGCCAGTCCCTTCCATGCAATTATCCCTGAGGTTCAGCTTCAGGAGGGAAGTGTTGGTTACCAAGGAAACCGCCAGTGCTTTGGTGCCCTACAGAACACATTTCACACAAAGACTATTTAGTTTGTTTCTCGCTCTCTTTTCTCTTTTTCTCTCTCTTTCGTCTCCTGTTGTTTCCCCCCCCCTCTTTAAAAAAAATGAAAATAGGAGGATGTGCTCTCGAGAGCAGGTGCGTGCCTGTATGTGTGGGTTTTTGTCTCTTTTACCAGGTACCTATTATGAAAACACCCCACACATCTAATGGGTGCCAGAATGACCTTGTTCTTTATTGAAGAACCTCTCATATCCGCTAGGCTTTGGTTGCTCAGTTTAATAACAAAAGAGATGCTCCATGGTTTAGACTAATGAAGCAGACAGAGGTCACACGGAGAGAGGCGTGGGTTCAGGGAATGAGACAGTCTAAGAAATGATCGTTTTGCCTGGCTAAAGAGAGAGTACATGGCTGTGCAGATGATATGAAAGAGGCCTTTTACCTTAGCTTCAGGCTCCAGTCAGCCAGCCGTATCAGTACATTTGGTGTTAAACAGTATCCAGAACTATCTACTTAGCAATTAGATAACAAGCTGGCTGGCTACTGTGTTTTTTCAGAGCTGTTTTAAGTGCACAGCTGCAAGGTAACGTTTCACTTGAATCTTCTGTTGTAAAGGCTTCATAATTCTGTCAGGATAATGACAAAGCAGAGTTCATAACCGAAGTCCTGACAATTGACTTCAGTTACAGTATAACACAGAACATTACATAGCTAAACTAGTTGGCTAGTTTTAATCTAGATAATTAGCTAAACCTAATACCGTTTTTCTCATCGCTATGTAGCAAAAAGTAAATTGTTAAAACCTGTTTTGTTACAAATGCTGGAACGTGTTATGCCATACATACTGTATATTCATAGTGTTATGTAGCCTTAATGATACAGAGTTAAGTAAAGAGTAACTGAATCGACTCCCCTCATCCCGCATTACTGATCTGATCTGATTGGACTGGTGAAAGCAACATGCTGGAAACCCTCCTTTCACCCTTAAACATTCTGTAAAATCAGTAACCACTGAAAATGAACATAACCAGTAAGGAAGGAGAAGGAAGGGAACATGTTTACATTATTCAAACAGGGCACTGGTCAATTAATTATGTAAAATCCTTGCTTCCTCCATCCATGTTTGCTCAATTCCTTGCTTCGCTCTCAAAGCTTATTGGAGGAGGAGACCATGAGGGAGCATGAGGGAGAGACCGTGGAAGGGAACATTTTTGCATTATTAAACAGGGCACTGGTCTGGTCAGTCTTACCTGAGGCCCTAGGCCATGGTGCATCATGGTCAGCTCAGTGTTGCCCATGTGTTTCAGGAAATAGGATACAGGGACTACGTTGAACATTCTACACGCCTCCCTGTATTGAGTCTGGCCCGTCGGGTCATACGCCTCCCTCACATCTGCAAGAGAACCAAGCAGACACAATACATATACTTTAGCTGGGCTTGAATGAACTTGCCTGACACAATGTCTCAAGTTTTAAGTAGAATAAAAACACACTAGAAGTAGAAGAAGGTAAGTAAGCTACAGGGTCAGTTCCATGGTCAGTGCCAATACCATATTTATAACATGAAGGGATACTGGAGTGGTAGAGGTAGATATGTTTAGGGGTAAGGTGGCTAGGCATCAGGACATATGATAAACAGAGTAGCAGCAGCGTATATGATGTTTCTATGTGAGTGTGTGTGTATGTGTGTAGATTCAGTAGGAATGTGTGTGCGTGTTATGTGTGTGAGCAAATGAAGTGTGTGTGTATTGGAGTGTCAGTGTGAACGAGTGAGTGTGTAGAGTGAGTATGTGAGTGTGCATAGAGTCAGTGCAAAATACAAAATTAAATAGAAGGGTCAGTGCAGACAGTCCATGTAGCCATTTTGTTTGCTATTTAGCAGTCTTATGGCTTGGGGATAGAAGCTGTTCAGGTGCCTGTTGGTGTCAGACTTGTTGCTCTGGTACCGCTTGCTGTGCGGAAGCAGTGACAACAGTCCATGGCTTGGGTGGCTGGAGTCTTCAACAAATTCCCGGGCCTTCCTTTCACACTGACTCATATGGTCATAGACGGCAGGGAGCTCGACCACAGTGATGTAATGGGCTGTCCACACCACCATCTGTAGTGCCATGCAATCAAGGGGGGTGCAGTTGCCATACCAAGCATTGATGCAGCCAGTCAAGATCCTGTATACATTTTTGAGGATTTGAGGGCCCATGCCAAATCTTTTCAACCTCCTGAGCACTGTTTGCGTGAGTGTGGACCATTTTAAGTCCTTAGTGATTTGGACACCGAGGAACTTGAAGCTCTCGACCCGCTCCACTGCAGCCCCCCCCCCCCCCTGTGTCAACCCCCTAGGCTGTGTCATCGTCGCCGGTGATTGTGTCATCAGCAAACTTGATGATGATGTTGGAGTCATGCGTGGCCGTGCAGGCATTGGTGAACAGGGAGTACAGGAAGAGACTAAGCAAATACCACTGCGGGGCCCCCGTGTTGAGGGTCAGTATGGCAGAAGTGATGTTGCCTGGTGTCGGTCCATCAGGTAGTCCAGGATCCAGTTGCAGAGGGAGGTGGTCAGTCCCAACCCAAGCCTGGTGACGAGTTTGGAGGGGACTATGCTCTAGTCAATTAACAGCATTCTCACATAGGTATTCCTCTTATCTAGGTGGGCTAGGGCAGTGTGGAGTGCAATTGAGATTGCCTCGTCTATGGATCTGTTGGCGTGGTATGCAAATTGGAGTGGGTCTAGGGTATCTAAGATGATGAAGTTGATGTGTGCCATAACCAACCTTTCAAAGCACTTCATGATTCCAGATGTGAGTGCTACAGGGTGGTAGTCATTGTAGCAGGTAGCCTTAGAGTTCTTGGGAACAGGAATTATGGTGGTCAGCTTGAGACGTGGGGATCACAGACTGGGACAAGGAGAGGTTGAAAATGACCGTGAATATGCCTACCAGCTGTTCTGCGCATGGTCTGTGAACGTTCCCTGTGATACCGTCCGGACCCACCGCCTTACGAGCGTTGACCTGATTAAGAACCTTACTCATGGCGGGCTCAGAGTGCGAGATCACCCAGTCCCCTGGGTCAGCGGGGGTCCACATGCACGGCTCTGTGTTGTATTTGTCGAAGTGTGCATGAAATGCATTTAGTTCGTCTGGTAGAGAGGCATCGTTGGGCAGATCAAGGCTGGGTCTTCCTTTGTAATCCGTAATGGACTGTAGCCCCTGCAACATGCAGTGGGCATTTGAGCCTGTGTAATAGGATTCTACCTTGTTCCTATATTGCCGTTTTGCTTGTTTGATGGCTCTGCGAAGGTTGCAGCGGGACATCTTGTACTTGTTCGTATCCTCAGCCATAGCCTCGGGGTTTGCTGCAATAGCCCTGTGTGCGGTAGCCCTGTCCTTTAGTTTAGCACCAACCTCGGTGTTAATCCAGGGCTTTTGATTGGGGAAGCGGCGAACCTTCACTGTGGGGACAACGTTGGCAATGCATTTCCTAATGAAGCTGGTGACGGCGGTGGTTAGCTAGTTGATGCTATTGGCGGAGTCCTGGAACATATTCCAATCAGCGCTAGCAAAGCAGTCTTGTAGCGTAGCATCCGATTCAGAGGGCCATTTCTCAATGGAGTGCATCACGGGTGCTTCCTGTTTGAGCTTCTGCTTGTAAACAGGAAGCAGGAGTATAGAGTCATGATCTGCTTTGCCGAAGGGGTGATGAGGGAGGGCCTTGTACGCTTGTTTGTGGGTAGAGTAACAGTGGTCTAGGACTTTATCACCCCTAGTGGTGAAGGAGATGTGTTGATGGAAGTTGGGCATTGTGTCTTAATGACGCAGAATTCAATTCACCGGCAACAAGGAAAGCAGCCTCCAGGGGCAAGGTTTTCTGCTTGTTTATAGCCTCGTACAGTTCATTAAGTACTAGCTTGTTGTTTTTCTTGTCCTGAGGTGGAATATTTACAGCAGTCACGATAACAGCTGAAAACTCTCTCAGTAGGTAGAAGGATATTCCAAGACGGGTTAACAATGGGTCAAGATTTAGAGATGCTAGAGTCAGCACAACATTTGCTGTTGATGAAGCGGCATACCCCTCCCCCTCTCGATTTCCCTGAATCCAATATCCTCTGCTCGATGAATGGAGAATCCATCAAACTGGATTGCCTTGGGGGTATCTTGTCTGAAAGCCATGCTTCAGAATGGCAGAGTCCCGTTGAAAGCAAATCTGCGATCGGAGGTCATCCATGTTATTATCAAGAAACTGGAAATTGGCAATAGAATGGAGGGAAGAGGTGGGCGGTTTTCCCTTCACCTTAATCTCCCCAGGGTTCTCCCTCTCCTGTCTGTTTTTTGCTGACGTTTACTCTTGAATTACACAAAGAGCCCAGGGCAGATGAGTCGAAGTGGACGTTGAAGCCAGAATTGAGGTTAGTAACGTGATGTTCAAAAGTTATTTTCGAGCATAATAAATGATAACGGATGCATTCCGTGCAAAATAAATAAAGATAAACGCCAAAATAGTTGGGTCAGAGCTCACAAGATGGCAGCCATACAGTACGGCGCCATCTTGAAAATGGAACCAATAGAATAGTCCCAACACAGCAAACTCCGTCCACTGAGCACTTCAGACAAACTAAAGCAAACGCTCAAAGTATTTGAAAGATTTCAAATAGTATTTGAACCCAGATCTAAACCAGCCATACGTTTCTCCAACAGAGCCGCTCACTATCAAAACATTGAGTTAAAGGACTTGGCATCTCTACATATCCCTCTGAGACATTCTAAGCTGTCAATGTGACTTTGGTCGTTAAAGTCCCTTGCGGTTGATTTCACCACGTCTGGGGACTGGGTAGTGGGTTCTAGCTCATTCATGCACCAGATGGCCTTCACTTATGGTGAAAGAGGCCTTACTACAAAGCCTAGATGAAGTCATTAAGATGCAGAACAGGAATATATGTTTGCGCAGGAGTGTGTGTAGGTGTTTGTTTCTGCCATCCCTTCAACTGATCAGTAGGAAAAGCGAAGAGGGGGAGGGGAAGTGAGAGATGGAAAGAGAGAGAGAGATTTATTGGGACAGTTGCTCATGTTCAAAGCATGATCTAAACATGATGAAATGATCACAGTGGGGCTTCAGAAATAAGATGAGGTTTATTTTCTATGAAAGAGTGAGAGAGAATATGAAATTGTAAACGATGTCTTCCCAGAAAGAGAGAGCGAGAGAGAGATACAAACAGAAAGAGCATGTGAAAGTGTGATGATCTAACAGAGATGAAACGGTTAATGTCAAACACATGACTCATCAGTTAGCCGTTTCTCTTCCCCCGAGACGAGACAGTGGCAAACCACACGCACACTCTGCCCCTTAGCTCTCGTACACCCTTTATCAGAACTTGTGATTCACCCACCTTTCTCTCGTTCTCTCTTTTATTAAGAACACGCAGCGCTACGATGTGCTACCTACCTCCCAGCTCCAAGTCTGTGTCATAGTCCTCATCTGAAGCTGTGATGACACATTCCTTCCCCCTCTCCTGTGTGTCTCCATCGCCACCTCCACTGCCCTCTTCTTCCTCCTTCTCCCCCTCATCCTCCTTTCTCTCACCCCTGACTGACACCTCCCCCTCAGGGCTAGAGTGGCGGCCGGACCCTGACCGGGTCACTGTCTGCAGCAGGGAATGGGAGAGAGTGAGGCTGAGGCTCAAAGAATTGACACTCTGATCATACTGTAGCAGCTGGTTTTAGAATAATAGTGGAGACATCCCCGTATTAGAGATGTACTGTAAGTACAGGGCTGCATAACTCAAACTCTTGAGAGCTGTAGTACGCTGGTATTTATTCATGCCTTTTAATCAGAGGCTAATCAAGAAAACCAGTAGGACTGTGTCCCTCAAAGTGGATATTGACAAAAGTAAAAGAAAGTGACAAAAAAACAAACATTTTCCAGTGACACACTACCAAATCTATATCCTCCAACGATTATCTTTCAAGTCAGATCCACCTGCCCATTTACCTGTCTGTCAACACTTCCCCTACTGAAAGCTTTCCTGGGTCTGCTGGGTGGTCGGCTCCCAATCCCACCCAGCTGCGCTCTCTCGCTCTCCGTCTCCGCGTCATCATCCTCCAGCACAGACGGTAGCAGGGACTCTTTGGCCAACTTCTTCCCAACGACCATGGTTCCAACACAATGGACTTGACTTGTCTTCCACCCAATATATTTTGTTGCTTGTAAGCTTTCGCAAGTAGTTTTGCTAGTTTGAATGTGCCGATGTAAATATAAGATGTGTTAGAAATCAGTGCAGTAAACTTTTTGGCTGCTGCCCCAACATATCTTGCTCAGTAGGAGGGTCAACCTAGTAAAAACTATTGACTGGCAAGCTATTCAGCTAATTAGGAAGTTGTGGGCTTTTCACTCTGGCTCACACCCACCAATCCACAGGAGGCTGAGGACATAGGGGCTGATTTAATGTTTGACTAATTTACTTTGTTGTTGGGTTACCATGGTGCTGGATTGTATCTCTAGCTGAGTGCCACTGCCAACACTTTGCATATCGGTACCCGTATTGTACCAGAGTCCCTAGCCTGTTGTGAAGGCTTTGAGAATGACAACAAGAGCAGGAAGCACACAGAGCTGGCTAGATTGCAGTAATTATAAATCAGTTCAATACAGAAAAGGCACAGGACATGGATTGTACACAATAGATCTCCTATACATACAAAGATTAAGTAACTGCCTGAGCGCAGGCAACGCTCAACAACAATCCAAGCTGACCTTAAACTGCACTATCCACATCTCACTCATTTAAGATCCCATGACACTAGTTTAAAAAACACAAGAAAATACAAACACGGTATTGACATATACTGTTAATGTTTTTTTTATTAAGTAAATGCAAAGTTCCTTGCAGTTTGCATTAAAATGGAAACCGCCAAAGTTGATCAATTCCACACCAAGGAGCATATAGCAGAGGCTGTTTGGGTTGTTGGAGTTTAGCAGCAGCGATACAAACACAGAAACCCCTTCAGCACATCAACCGTCTGTCCCATCACACTATACAGTGAGGGAAAAAAGTATTTGATCCCCTGCTGATTTTGTACATTTGCCCACTGACAAAGAAATTATCAGTCTATCATTTTAATGGTACGTTTATTTGAACAGTGAGAGACAGAATAACAACAAAAAAATCCAGAAAAACGCATGTCAAAAAGGTTATAAAATTATTTGCATTTTAATGAGGGAAATAAGTATTTGACCCCTCTGCAAAACATGACTTAGTACTTGGTGGCAAAACCCTTGTTGGCAATCACAGAGGTCAGACATTTCTTGTAGTTGGCCACCAGGTTTGCACACATCTCAGGAGGGATTTTGTCCCACTCCTCTTTGCAGATCTTCTCCAAGTCATTAAGGTTTCGAGGCTGACGTTTGGCAACTCGAACCTTCAGCTCCCTCCACAGATTTTCTATGGGATTAAGGTCTGGAGACTGGCTAGGCCATTCCAGGACCTTAATGTGCTTCTTCTTGAGCCACTCCTTTGTTGTCTTGGCCGTGTGTTTTGGGTCATTGTCATGCTGGAATACCCATCCACGACCCATTTTCAATGCCCTGGCTGAGGGAAGGAGGTTCTCACCCAAGATTTGACAGTACATGGCCCCGTCCGTCGTCCCTTTGATGCGGTGAAGTTGTCCTGTCCCCTTAGCAGGAAAACACCCCCAAAGCATAATGTTTCCACCTCCATGTTTGACAGTGGGGATGGTGTTCTTGGTGTCATAGGCAGCATTCCTCCTCCTCCAAACACGGCGAGTTGAGTTGATGCCAAAGAGCTCCATTTTGGTCTCATCTGACCACAACACTTTCACCCAGTTGTCCTCTGAATCATTCAGATGTTCATTGGCAAACATCAGACGGGCATGTATATGTGCTTTTTTGAGCAGGGGGACCTTGCGGGCGCTGCAGGATTTCAGTCCTTCACGGCGGAGTGTGTTACCAATTGTTTTCTTGGTGACTATGATGGTCCCAGCTGCCTTGAGATCATTGACAAGATCCTCCCATGTAGTTCTGGACTGATTCCTCACCGTTCTCATGATCATTGCAACTCCACGAGGTGAGATCTTGCATGGAGCCCCAGGCCGAGGGAGATTGACAGTTCTTTTGTGTTTCTTCCATTTGCGAATAATCGCACCAACTGTTGTCACCTTCTCACCAAGCTGCTTGGCGATGGTCTTGTAGCCCATTCCAGCCTTGTGTAGGTCTACAATCTTGTCCCTGACATCCTTGGAGAGCTCTTTGGTCTTGGCCATGGTGGATAGTTTGGAATCTGATTGATTGATTGCTTCTGTGGACAGGGCTCTTTTATACAGGTAACAAGCTGAGATTAGGTGCACTCCCTTTAAGAGTGTGCTCCTAATCTCAGCTCGTTACCTGTATAAAAAGACACCTGGGAGCCAGAAATCTTTCTGATTGAGAGGGGGTCAAATACTTATTTCCCTCATTAAAATGCAAATCAATTTATAACATTTTTGACATGCGTTTTTCTGGATTTTGTCGTTGTTATTCTGTCTCTCACTGTTCAAATAAACCTACCATTAAAATTATAGACTGATCATTTCTTTGTCAGTGGGCAAACGTACAAAATCAGCAGGGGATCAAATACTTTTTTCCCTCACTGTATGGATGGATGGAGTCACAGTCGTACTGAGTGACACAGTGCTGGTAGGTAGACAGAGCTTTTTTAAAAAGAGGACACAGAGGTACAGTACATCATGCATTCAGCTGGTGCTGTGGTTTTTCCCATGCCTAAAGGATATCAGGGAAACCACTGTAGTCCTTGTTTGTTTTCTTATGGGTTCTTTTTACCAAGCAGAAGAGACATAACAATAATAATAATTATATAATCAAAATACATTCTTAGAAAAAGTTAGTTCAAATAGTTCCGTTTTGTTTCTATGTCTTAGTATATATGCTATATATATATATATATATATATATATATTAATTTTTATTTTTTTTGTTTTGTTGTTGCACATTTTACATCAGAGTTTTGGCAGCCCTCATTTGAAATCCCCCAAAACCTGCTTAAACAAATAATGTGGAAGAAGAAAACATTCAGCAAGAGGAACAATTAACAGGTTTGCCTATTTCTCCCCCCAAAAAAACAAAAAAGTTCCCCATTAAAAACGTACTCTATATGCGCCAGTAAGTAGCAGAGAGACAGAACACAGAAAGCCATTACGTTTCGATCATGCTGGTGGCCATTTTAGTTTGGAAACAAAGGAAGTACTTAAGGAAGAAAGAAAAGCCACAGGTTACTGCGGAGTTGGTTACCATTGGAAATGTTATCACAAATGTCAATGACACGTTTAGAATAGAAACATGACTCAGAGCAGCCCTGCAAAGGCATGGCCTTCAAATGATGCTCAGTGAAAAGTGGGAAACAAAGTAAAAACAGTGCTTTGACACGAGCTTGCGCCGAAAACCCATCAGCAATAAACATATCTTTTTAATTAAGATATCATCCTTAACCTTATTTTATAATTAAGTAAACTCAACATAGTTGAATTGTAATGACAACAACCAAAAGCAATGACCCGTATGATCTATTTCTTGATCTTGAAAATACAAATCGGAATTGTTTGGGTTTGCAGAGGGCACACATGCTGTAGCGTTCAAGGTTGGTGTGTGTGCAGGGGGGCAGAAGGAAGGTTCATTTAATTCTCAACAAAGACAAAGAGCATGTGAAAGTATTAAGTGGATGGTTACAGTGAATGTAGAATACATGGAGACAAATACATTTTGTTTTCGCAAAAATACTTTAGTATTTTGTAGTGGTTATCACACAGCATTCATGGACGCATGCACGCGCACACACAGCACTTGACAGACCTTCAGACAGGTGTCAGGTCTCAGTGAGGAGGGAGGTGAGGGGGAGCTGTGGAAGCATCACAAGTCATGTGGGCAGGCAGTGGGAGGTGGTGGCAGGCAGTGGGAGGTGGTGGCAGAGAGAAAGAGAGAAAGACAGACAGACAGACAGACAGACAGACAGACAGACAGACAGACAGACAGACAGACAGACAGACAGACAGACAGACAGACAGACAGACAGACAGACAGACAGACAGACAGACAGACAGACAGACAGACAGACAGACAGACAGACAGACAGACAGACAGACAGACAGACAGACATGAAGGAACGATAAAACCATAGAGCAACACATCTACTCGTGCACTGATGTCAATATGAGATTTCTGCTATTTGAGATTTCTTCTATTTGAGATTTCTGCCTCATGAGATCTACGCCACTCTGCCCTAAATCCAGATGTGATAAGACAGACACTGCAGGGCTCCTTTACATGGATAGTTACATACACATAGCCATATATAAAACTCTGGTTACATGGAAGGTTATAATGATGGTAAAAACGGAGATCGCAAGGAAATGGTAATGGTTGGTCAAGGAGAACCAGCAAAGTATAGCAACCCAACACCCAACCTCTTGATTAATTTGAAATCATGAATCCGTTCCTTACTCTTTCCCATTGTAAATACTATGCAAATTACTTTCAAGCCATCAGACAGCACCCCGATACCTCAGCATTTGGTCTTAGCGAATAAATAGGAAGGCAGTCAGATATGTACCATGGACTTTTCCTTTGATAATATTGTATACCATTTATAAGATGCAGAGCCCTCTAGATTATACGTAGTTGTTTTTATGTGTAATATACTTAAATATTGGTTATGAGAATGTATACAAGAGATAAACATGCATAGGCTTTCCCATGGCATGACATGACATTTCAAACATTTCAATGGCTTTCGTCCACATCTATATGCAGTTACTGTTGTGAAACCAGACCACAAAATGGGGAGAAAACGTATATTCTGACAGGCAGGCGGAGAGACAGACAGGCAGGAAACAGAGAAAGCTGACAAGAGGAGCAGATGCATTTTAATGGACTTTCAAGGAGAGTCTGAACACTATTGTAGTTTTGGATGACCGTGTGGCCGGAAGGTTGAGGTTATAGGTTAACCAAATCCAGTTCATAGTTATTCACTGCACTCCGAGCATAGCCTGTCTGTATCTAGTTCTCTCCCTCTTTCATTCTCTCCATCCATTTCTCTCTCTCCCACACTCTTACAAAACCTTAAAAAAAGAATAATAATAATAAAATAAACTGGAATCTCAGTTATGAACAATACACACCAAAGCAGGCTAGACCAGCTCTGACTGACATGGGTTTGGCCTTGTATACGCTGAAATACACCAGAATCAGTTGGTTGGGAATGGAACTCAGACTGAATCGCCAATCAAAGCATTGTGACCTTGTTTCCAGGTACCACAAGTAGTCCTGCAAATATAAAAGTTTAGCAAAAGGTTTTGACTAACATTAAATAGCTAACAAACAGTATGATATATTTATTTACTAATATTCTCATCTTGCTCATGCATCAACAAAGTGGCAGGTATAATACTGGGTGCACATTATGATGCATAATGAAATCAGAAAGTCATCAATTTAACAAAACATCTCAATGTTCCTGTAAAATAAAATATTTCAAACGTTACTACAGACTAAGTGCAGAGCCTGACTGACCATGACGAAGCAGAACTGGTATAAAAAAGAACAAAAACAAACCCCAAAATATTTTGTACAGTACAAAACTTGGCACAGTATTATCGACCAGCTGTAGTGTCACTCATTTCCCTGCTCCACTGCTGCATATGGCCCTTCCAATTGGTCCACATCAGAAAGATCCGGAAGCCCCACTTATGGTTCTACGAGCAGAACACCCTGACAGAAACAGAGAGAGAGGGCAAGCGAGAGAGAGGTTACAGGCATTACTCATCCAGCTCACAGAGGGTTTTTTGATCACAACACTGAGAAATTCAAGTGACATTTCACACAGAACCACTGTGGCTGGCCAATACAAACCGCCATACGTTATTTTGCAGCTTTTTAATGAGGCATTGTGCAAGTCTGCCTTCATTCTCCACTCCTCTTTTGACAAGTGTATATGAATAAAAAAGGAGGCTCTTATCTTTAAAAGCACAAACGCAGAGTGAGTGGAGAACATAACAGAGCCCCTCGCTAACACTGCAATCCGGTTAGTTGAGTTGGAGCCCTTTTCAACTGATTTCTATGGTTACCCGTTCTGCATTTTGAAAACGGTCATAAATCAAACCAGAGGCTGTATCTCCAGTGTATCTACAGCTATGCAGGTCCCTCCTACAGGTATGGCACAACATGCAAAGACATCAAAGATGTCCTGGTGACAATTGGTCGCCGTGAAAGAACTAGAAGGGAACAGAATGGAAGCTGTGGGGGAAAACTCTAGACTCACTCGTCAGAGTCCTTTTTGCTTTCCTCGATGTAGGCGATGGATTCTGAACGCAGCCGGTTGGTGACCTCATAGGTACGCAGCGTGACACCGAAGATGTCCTCGTGATAACGGTTCTCGTCCTGCGAGGAGAGATGATAAGATTTGTGAGATAAGATGGGCACAGGAAGATACAATTGATTCAGTGTGGTGAGCTGTGGACAGATAAAAAAAGACAGATACAGTGATGTGCAGTGTACAGTACAGCATTGCCTTCAAAAAATGTTTCAATCGCCAAGGCTTGGATAAAAGCTTTCCTTAGTTGATCAATAAATTGGACATTTTATGTTGCAGGCAGCTCTTTCAAAATGTGTTTGATTATATACCCCTCTGCTTAGTCAAAAGTGACCTAGCCATTTTGCTCATGTGACCCTTCAATTTCAATATTTTATGTACAGTATGCAGTCTGTACAGTTGGTTGTCTGGTGGTTTAAAATTGCTTATTAAAATCTTTGAAAGTTGTGTTTTTGGTTTCTCCTTCTTTGAGTCGTTAAATGTAAGAGCCCTCCTTTCAGTTCTCTTTTGAATCCAACTGAACAATATTCTGAATGTGTCTGTCATATTCTGAAAATCCTCCACAAGTAGGTATAAGGAGTGCAGTCATCTCAAAAAGTGAACCTTCAAGGTCTAAATCTAAATTGCTTGACTTAGTTACTTTGTATGTTTTGTCCGTCAGGTTGGTTAGTTTGTTAGTTAACAGTGTACAATATAGTGAAGCATATTGTCCCTACTCTGAGTTTGCTGATGTAGAACCCAGCGTCCTCCAGTGTCATGTTTCCCTGCAATTTGATGATCTGCTGGATGGTCTTGAGGACATCCCCGGCCATACCCACGTCCCCACACACATAGATGTGTCCTCCCTCCTCCCTCAGGCACTGGTACACAGTCTCTGACAGCTTCTCACGAAGCACATCCTGCACATATTTCTGTATCAGAGACATAGGGGAAGAAAGAGATAGAATGAGAGAGATTTAATAAAATCATATAGAGATATTTAATAAAATCATATAGAGATAAACAGGGAGAGAAAGATACAGGCTCATAGACAGTTGAAGGCAATGAACAGATTGTAGTGATTGTGCATCAGGGTTGAGGATAGTAGTACATAAAATGGTGCTCCATGTGAGGAGTGAAGGGAAAACAAAAACACAGGGATAGAGATGTACACACTTTTAATTCATAAATCCACATACACATCTCCCACATGACCTCTGTCTGTGTTGCTGTGTCTTTACTATCAGAGACACATTTTCATGTTTAACCCTCGAGTAAATTTGTGTCCCCGATGAAATTTAATTAGCATAATAAAAACATTCCCATAAAAATCTGTTTAAGCTAAAGATATGTTTTTTGGATGGTCTGTGCTCTTCGTCTTCTGACGATATAGCGAAATCGTCGTCTGAAAATGTAGACCAATACGCAGCGGATGTCGTGTTCATTTTTGAATTTAATTAATTGCTCACGTGAACACTATACAAAAAAAAACAATGACAGTGCAACAGTTTTGCAGGCTATCCTAACGCAGTGCAAAAACAATCTCCCACAAAAGACAAACACACCCTCATATATGGGACTCTCAATCAAAGGCAAATAGACAACACCTGCCTTCAATTGAGAGTCCCAACCCCAATGAACCCAAACATAGAAACAGACACACTAGACTCAACATAGAATACATGAAAATCAAACAGTGCCCAAAAACCCCGGAATACTTAAATCAAATGCCCTTTTTAGAAAAACACCACCCCTAACCACATAAAACAAATACCCTCTGCCACGTCCTGACCAAACTACAATACCAATTAACCCTTATACTGGCCAGGACGTGACAATATATATAACACTTTACTTTGTTTTTCCATGTATGAATCTGTTATTCGATGCATTTCTATGGGCTAATAGCAGTAACGCCAAATTCAATATTTCATCAAAAAAATGTATTTAATTTTTGAGGGGATAACTAAATGGGTCCTAAAATTCCAAATCAAATAGCTAAATGATCCTTGGTATGACCATCTTACAACAATTTCATATGTTAGCCTAGTAGACTTTAAATGGACTAACTAAATCTTTAAAGTTAACAGTACCTTTGGTCTACCAGGCTCTCTGGAGTAGGCTGTGTAGAGCTCTTTGAACACCTCCTTGTTCTTAGCCTGGATAGTCTCCTCCTTGTAGATGTGGTCTATCTGGGACTGCCTGCACCCAAATACCAGGATCATAGGGCAGGATTTGATCCCTATAGTAACAAACACATTACATTGTAAGTTCAGATCCTAACTTCATCTTTCACTGAACTACAATGTTGGAGTCACCTAGACTAGTGTTTATGTATGTGTTCAAGCTCTGTAAAGTTGAATAAACACAAGTGATACTGGCAGCAGTGTGTGGGTTTTCCTTTTCTTTTAAGTCCTTATCAAATCATTTCCACACATACGTATACAAGTAAGATCAGGTGAGTAAGTGCTTTTCCTATTCTAAAACATAAACAAACCATTGCGTTCATAATCGAAAAGTTTCTGTTCCCAAAAGCTTCTGAAGGGGGCGATCCCAGTGCCTGGACCAACTAGGATACACGGAGCTCTGTGGTCCTTTGGCAATCGGAATGTAGGCGCACTACAATCAAAGCAATTTTTCCATCCAATTACAATTGAAGACATAACATAAAAAATACATTTACAAAATTATTGTAGAAAACACCATATAAGCTACGAATCAGGCCATTTTTAATAGCACTAGCATCAAAGCGTTTTTCCTCAATGATTGTATTATACAAACACAGTGTCAATGTTGTATATGAATCATATACGGTGCAATCATATACTATGAATACACCATATGACTCAATGTACAATGTTGACATTTGTTATAGTCCAAGATATTCTCCAAACCACCACAATCATAGAATTACATGTATTCCATTCAACGAGTAAAATCCATCATGCAGCAATATCACACACACAAGAAGCAAAGTTTTATACCCTCTAACAAAGCAGGGGACCATTTCTTCTGCCTCTATTCTGTTGAGCCATGATGAACACACTCCATGGTGGATAGGGCCCTCTCCATCTGAAAAAGAGGGAATTGCCCATCATCCACTTTACTTGCGTACCTCCTCCTCTCCACTACGCACCACGCAAACGAACACTGAAGTAGAGTACACATAATGCAGTTCCCTGGGCTAAAAGGGTGTTTGTCTCCAGTGTAGGCAAATTACTAATTAAACCATCACTCTCAGCATCACGCACATCACTTCACACATTGCATCTCGGAGAAAGAGAAACAGCTAGAAAGATGCTTGTCGCCAGCCGTTTGTGTTTATTAACTGTCAGTTGAGGTAAATTGGTGCAGATTTAAGTCACGTTGAAGCATGAGAAATAATCTTTGTTGTTACTTAAAATGTATGTAGTGTAATAGCATGCACAAATACAAACATATACACAGAAACCAATTAACCCAAAACCATTAAAGCATATGTCCAAAAATAGAGATCTTAGACGTTATTGTCCAGTCAACCCACTTACAGTGCGTTCGGAAAGAATTCAGACCCCTTGACTTTTTCCACATTTTGTTACGTTACAGCCTTATTCAAAAATGTATTCAATCATTTTTTACCCCCTTCAATCTACACACAATACCTCATAATGACAAAGCAAAGACAGTTTTAGAAATGTTTGGTAATTTATAAAAAAAAATCTAATTAAAATATCACATTTACATAAGTATTCAGACCCTTTACTCAGTACTTTTTTGAAGTACCTTTGGCAGCGATTACAGCCTTGAGTCATCTTGGGTATAACGCTACAAGCTTGGCACATCTGCATTTGGGGAGTTTCTCCCATTTTTCTCTGAAGATCCTCTCAAGCTCTGTCAAGTTGGATGGGGGGGGCGTCGCTGCACAGCTATTTTCAGGTCTCTCCAGATATGTTCGATCAGGTTCAAGTCCGGGCTATGGCTGGGCCACTCAAGGACATTCAGAGACTTGTCCCGAAGCCACTCCTGCGTTGTCTTGACAGTGTGCGTAGGGTCGCTGTCCTGTTGGAAAGTGAACCTTTATGCCAGTCTGAGGTCCTGAGCGCTCTGCAGCAGGTTTTCATCAAGGATCTCTCTGTACTTTTCTCCGTTAATCTTTGCCTCAATCCTGACCAGTCTCCCAGTCCCTGCTGCTGAAAAACATCCCCACAGCATGATGCTGCCACAACCATTCTTCCCCGTAGGGATGGTGCCAGGTTTCCTCCAGACACTTGGCATTCAGGCCAAAGAGTTCAATCTTGGTTTCATCAGACCAGAGAATCTTGTTTCTCATGGTCTGAGAATCCTTTAGGTGCCTTTTGGAAAACTCCAAGCGGGTTGTCATGTGCCTATTACTGAGGAGTGGCTTCCGTCTGGCCACTCTACCATAAATGCCTGATTGGTGGAGTACTGCTGAGATGGGAGAATCTTCCAGAAGAACAACCATCTCCACAGAGGAACTCTGGAGCTCTGTCAGAGTGACCATTGAGTTCTTGGTCACCTCCCTGACCAAGGCTTTTCTCCCCCGATTGCTCAATTTGGCTGGACTTCCAGCTCTAGGAAGAGTCTTGGTGGTTCCAAACTTCTTCCATTTAAGAATTTTGGAGGCCACTGTGTTCTTGGGGACCTTCAATGCTGCAGAAATGTTGGTACCATTCCCCAGATCTGTGCCTAGACACAATCCTGTCTCAGAGCTCTACGGACAATTCCTTTGCCATCATGGCTTGGTTTTTGCTCTGACATGCACTGTCAACTGTGGGACCTTATATATATGGGTGTGTGCCTTTCCAAATCATGTCCAATGAATTGAATGTACCACAGGTGGACTCCAATCAAGTTGTAGAAACATCTCAAGGATGCTCAATGGAAACAGGATGCACCTGAGCTCAATTTCAAAACTCATAGCAAAGGGTCTGAATCCCAATATAAATCAGGTATTTCTGTTATAATACATTTGCAAACATTTCTAAAAACATGTTTTTGCTTTGTCAATATGGGGTATTGTGTGTAGATTGCTGAGGATTTTTAAGATGTTTTATATACATTTTTTATAGCCTTATTCTAAAATGGATAAAAAAAATGTTTCTTCATAAATCTACACACAATACCCCATCTACACACAATTCATTCTACACCTCTAAGCCAAGCCTAATAGTCAGCCCTTACCCCTGGTTTTGTATGACACCACGGCCACGGTGAGGTGTATCTCCCCAGGGTGGACGTCCGGTGAGGAGCTAATGGAGTAGTATCTGGGCTGGAGCAAAGGCAGCTGGGTCAGCAGCAGGGTGGATGGCATCTGAATAGAGGGGAACTCCTCCAAAACCTCCACCATGGTCGGGTTGTTGTACCACTTCCACTCCTCATACTCCTGCAAGCCCTGGAGAGGAAAGAGGAGAGGAGGTATGTTTTTGTTTTGTACATTCAATATACCCTAATGTAAGGAGCCAGGCAAAAAATATGTATTGCTTCAGAGAAAATTAGTTATTATGGCTGTTTCTCCAACTCCACGCACCAAGAGGTTAGACATATTCCAGTTAGACGCGGCACTCACAACAAGCTAATCTAATGCCTCTCCTGATGTGATGAAATTATGTATTATAGACTTGACATATTTTTTTGACTTTCTGGCTTTAGTCATAAACTTAGCCTGACTACCTTGTGTAACCCACAGACACTGGGTGCCATGCAGGTCTGGAGTTGAACAGACAAAGAAATAGCAAGGACAGCCAGTAGCTAAAGATCCCACTGTGGCTTGTTGTTTGTTTTTTTTATTCCTCCTCCCTTCAATTTCTATTATCTTTTTTTGTTTTTTGAGAATGAGTTGAACCATGAAGAGTGAGTCACTTACTCGCCTGGCCAATGTAACGTTTTTAACACAATGGATGTGCTTTTTCTTCTTCTATATGCTGTGGTTTACCAGGCGTGGGGCTTAAATTCCATGGCGTCTGAGCCAGCCAAAACTCACCTACTCCAAGGTTATTTTCAACAAGAGCTAAGTCTATGGCATCCCAATAATGATTTAAAAAACAACCCAGGGTTAAACATTTAGATTTTTAAAACAGAAAAATTAACATTGTAAGGTCCAATATATACACTGCTCAAAAAAATAAAGGGAACACTTAAACAACACAATGTAACTCCAAGTCAATCACACTTCTGTGAAATCAAACTGTCCACTTAGGAAGCAACACTGATTGACAATAAATTTCACATGCTGTTGTGCAAATGGCATAGACAACAGGTGGAAATTAGGCAATTAGCAAGACACCCCCAATAAAGGAGTGGTTCTGCGGGTGGTGACAAAAGACCACTTCTCAGTTCCTATGCTTCCTGGCTGATGTTTTGGTCAGAGTAGTGTCCAGAGCATGGAGGCGCTACCAGGAGACAGGCCAGTACATCAGGAGACATGGAGGAGGCCGTAGGAGGGCAACAACCCAGCAGCAGGACCGCTACCTCCGCCTTTGTGCAAGGAGGAGCACTGCCAGAGCCCTGCAAAATGACCTCCAGCAGGCCACAAATGTGCATGTGTCTGCTCAAACAGTCAGAAACAGACTCCATGAGGGTGGTATGAGGGCCCGACGTCCACAGGTGGGGGTTGTGCTTACAGCCCAACACCGTGCAGGACGTTTGGCATTTGCCAGAGAACACCAAGATTGGCAAATTCGCCACTGGCGCCCTGTGCTCTTCACAGATGAAAGCAGGTTCACACTGAGCACATGTGACAGACGTGACAGAGTCTGGAGACGCTGTGGAGAACGTTCTGCTGCCTGCAACATCCTCCAGCATGACCGGTTTGGCGGTGGGTCAGTCATGGTGTGGGGTGGCATTTCTTTGGGGGAGGCCGCACAGCCCTCCATGTGCTCGCCAGAGGTAGCCTGACTGCCATTAGGTACCGAGATGAGATCCTCAGACCCCTTGTGAGACCATATGCTGGTGCGGTTGGCCCTGGGTTCCTCCTAATGCAAGACAATGCTAGACCTCATGTGGCTGGAGTGTGTCAGCAGTTCCTGCAAGAGGAAGGCATTGATGCTATGGACTGGCCCGCCCGTTCCCCAGACCTGAATCCAATTGAGCACATCTGGGACATCATGTCTCACTCCATCCACCAACGCCACGTTGCACCAGACTGTCCAGGAGTTGGCGGATGCTTTAGTCCAGGTCTGGGAGGAGATCCCTCAGGAGACCATCCGCCACCTCATCAGGAGCATGCCCAGGCGTTGTAGGGAGGTCATACAGGAACGTGGTGGCCACACACACTACTGAGCCTCCTTTTGACTTGTTTTAAGGACATTACATCAAAGTTGGATCAGCCTGTAGTGTGGTTTTCCACTTTAATTTTGAGTGTGACTCCAAATCCAGACCTCCATGGGTTGATAAATTGGATTTCCATTGATTATTTTTGTGTGATTTTGTTGTCAGCACATTCAACAATGTAAAGAAAAAAGTATTTAATAAGATTATTTCATTCATTCAGATCTAGGATGTGTTATTTTAGTGTTCCCTTTATTTTGTTGAGCAGTGTATATTGAGAGGAAACATAATATTGTAAGGAAAAATGTCAAAATTGTAAACAAAAACAAATCCAGGTATTGCAAGCAAAAAAATAGGAAACAGGATTTCTTTTTCAATTGAATACATGTGTCATTTACAACAATCTGCTTTGCTTTGTTTGCAACTTTTCCTCACCTACAATTGCCTTTCTCAGGTCTTTTCTTCTACTCAGATTTCTACAGTTACAATACTTTTTTCCTACGCTTTCATTTTTGAACCAATGTTCACGTGGGGGTGGGGTTTAGAAGGGGGCGAACAAAAATCTGTTATTATTGGTCAATACATTTGGAATGACAGTTCAATGACCACACCCACAGTCTGAAGTAAGACCAGAGATGGTAAAAAATAAAAAATAAACTTAATTTCTCCATTATCTCTGCTCAGAATTCAAACAAACCTACCACGCCCTGCTGGCTAGCCAGCAGCAACAGCCTGGCGCATTTCCCCCTTCATCAGTGGCTAGAACTTGTAAAAGTTAGTTATGTTTATTTTGATGGGCGAGGGAGAAAAGTTGTAATTTTGGTCACCATCACATGCCTATTATTAGCTAACGTTACATACTGCTCACCGGGGGCATGACTAGCCAGTGCGAATGACCAGTGCACCGGTGTTGTATCAAGGTGCTTCCCAACGTGAATTGCTTCCCACTGGACAGCTGTATTTCATGTCGCCAGCGGTAGGTAACGTGGCCAATTTCTTCCATCCCACATTGTTTTATTTTGAGTAGAATAGCAGTCTACACAATAAATAATTTGTAATATTGGTAGTAAACAGCTGGATGTCACCGGGATTCAGTCTACTGCTCAATGGGGAGAGTAGCCAGGGTCGGTAGCATGAGTATTTCTAACACTGAATCACTTCATATAAACTGTACTGAACTACACAGTTAAAACCCTTCATTACCTTACTGAGAGTCTCCAACTTCTTCCTCTGCTTGTCATTGGTGGCGAGGGAGGCAAACTGCTGCAGCAGGACAGGGCTGGGGGGTGTGGTGATGTCCAGGAAGTACTGGAAGGCCTGGTAGATGGTGCATGGGGGAATCCGAGGCTCCTCTAGCCAGTTACTGATCACACCTTCAGAAGGAAAAAAATAAAACAGGCTAAAAAAAACACCAGAAGAGATGCATCAAAACTTTAATAGTACAGTATTAGCCTTTTTTGTGTATTACATTACCCTAAATAACTTAGGAGGATTGCATCTGGTATCAAACTCAGCTTTATTCGATGTATTTAACAAGGAAGTCCCATTGAGGTTAGAAGACCTCTTTTCCCAAAGGTGTCCAGGCCAAGGTCAAGTTTTTGTCTGCAAGGGTATTTTTCATTGCTGGCTAAGAATGAAACTAGGACCCAGTAGACTACTAACCCAGGGCTGTGTTTCTCTCCTCTAGGAACTCCACCTTGACGATCTGATTGACAGGTGGGGCATCCTCTAGTTTCTCTATAAGGGCCGTAACCAGGTCCTCATGGTTGCCAGGGAAGATGCCCAGATGGTCGCCGGGCTGGTACGTCAGGCTGTCCTCGTTATTTGTGTGAAGTCGAACAAATATGGTGGAGCGACTGCTAGGGGATTCAGAACTGTGGTTACAGTTTGTAACTATCGTACAGTTTGGAGTTATACAGTAACAATATGCATATGAAGTACAATTTGCTACAACTGATTGAGACTAAGAAAAGTCCCATTTCAAAATGATCTCCAGTCTAGTCTACAGTATTGTAACAAAATCCACCCACTTGGATGTGGAACTTTGTAGGTTTTCACTCTGTAAGATCTTGGCTCCATAGACCTTCTTCTTGTGGATGCTGTATAGTGCTGTTGGAGGACACATTCACAATATGAAGCATCCGTAATATGACTTTGGAAGCCTTATAAAGTGTTTACGGACGCTACATTAGACCCCAAAAAACAGTGTTTAACTTGTGTTGTTGTTTGTTTACCTAGTGTTAGTGCAGGGGCCTCAGCTGTGTAGGTGAGGCGGAATTTGCTCTTCTTCCAGCTTCGATCATTACTGATCAATGAATCGTGTGCCTTCTCAATGTTCACGTCTCCAATGCAGAACACGTCACAGGCAGCCTTCAGACAGACAACCATAGGCGCTTGTAAGGACAAGTATTCATAGCTGTGTATAGTCCATTACTAAGACCTTTACCATTAGAGTGTGTATGTGTGTGTACAGTATACATACAATACCAGTGAAAAGTTTGGACACACCTACTCATTCAAGGGTTTTTCTTTATTTTTACAATGTTCTACATTGTAGAATAATAGTGAAGACATCAATATTTTGAAATAACACATATGGAATCCTGTAGTAACCAATAAAGTGTTAACAAAATCCAAATATATCTTATATTTGAGATTCTTCAAATAGCCACCTTTGCCTTGATGACAGCTTTGCACACTCCTGGCATTCTCTCAAACAGCATCATGAGGTAGTCATCTGGAATGCTTTTCAATTAACAGGTGTGCCTTGTTAAAAGTTAATTTGTGGAGTTTCTTTCCTTCTTAATGCGTTTGAGCCAATCAGTTGTGCTGTGACAAGGTGGGTGGGTGGGGGTGGGGGGGAATACAGGAGATAGCCCTACTTGGTAAAAGACCAAGTCCATATTATGGCAAGAACAGCTCAAATAAGCAAAGAGAAATGACAGTTCATCATTATTTTAAGACATGAAGGTCAGCCAATATGGAACATTTCAAGAACTTTAAACGTTTCTTCAAGTGCAGTCACAAAAACCATCAAGCGCTACGATGAAACTGGCTCTCATGAGGACCACCACAGGAATGGAAGACCCAGAGTTACAATGGCTTGCGAAAGTATTCCCCCCCCTTGGTATTTTTCCTATTTTGTTGCCTTACAACCTAGAATTAGAATAGATTTTTGGGGGAATTGTTTCATTTCATTTCATTTACACAACATGCCTACCACTTTGAAGATGCAAAATATTTTTTATTGTGCAACAAACAAGAAATAAGACAAAAAAAACGGAAAACTTGAGCGTGCATAACTATTCACCCCCCCTCTCTTGGCAGGTTTGTTGTGGTGCCATATTCTTTCAATTTTTTATAATGGATTTAATGGTGCTCAGTGGGATGATCAAAGGGATGTTTCTGATATTTTTTTATAACCCAACCCTGATCTGTACTTCTCCACAACTTTGTCCCTGACCTGTTTGGAGAGCTCCTTAGTCTTCATGGTGCCCCTTGCTTAGTGTTGTTGAAGACTCTGGGGCCTTTCGGAACAGGTGTATATATACTGAGATAATGTGACACTTAAAGTCCACCTGTGTGCAATCTAACTAATTATGTGACTTCTGAAGGTAATTGGTTGCACCAGATCTTATTTAGGGGCTTCATAGCAAAGGGGGTAAATACATATGCGCACACCACTTTTCAGGTTTTAATTTTTTTTAATTTTTTGAAACAAGTTCTTTTTTTCCGCTCCGGGGCCGCTCCAGGGCTATTACACTGACGCTAACGTTCTTTTTTTTCATTTCACTTCACCAATTTGGACTATTTTGTGTATGTCCATCACATGAAATCCAAATAAAAATCAATTTAAATTACAGGTTGTAATGCAACACATTAGGAAAAATGCCAAGGGGTTGAATAGTTTTGCAAGGCACTGTACCCCTGCTGCAGAGGATAAGTTCAGTAGATTTACCAGCCTCAGAAATCGCAGCCCAAATAAATGCTTCACAGAGTTCAAGTAACAGACACATCTCAACATCGACTGTTCAGAGGAGAGCGTGTGAAATCAGGCCTTCATGGTCGAATTGCTGAAAAGAAAACACTACTAAAGGACACCAATAAGAAGAAGAAGAGACTTTCTTGGGCCAAGAAACACGAGCAATGGACAGCAATTAGACCGGTGTAAATTTGTCCTTTGGTCTGGAGTCTAAATTTGAGATTTTTGGTTCCAACCGCCGTGTCTTTGTGAGACAAGGTGTGGGTGAACGGATGATCTCCGCATTTGTATTTCACACTGTAAAACATGGAGGAGGTGGTGTTATGGTGTGGAGGTATTTGCTGGTGACACTGTCAGTGATTTATTTACAATTCAAGGCACACTATACCAGCATGGCTACCACAGCATTCTACAGCGATACGCCATCTCATCTGGTTTGGGCTTAGTGGGACTATCATTTGTTTTTCAACAGGACAATGACACAACACACCTCCAGGCTGTGTAAGGGCTATTTTACCAAGAAGTAGAGTGACCTGGCCTCCACAATCACCTGACCTCAAACCAAATGAGATGGTTTGGGATGAGTTGGACCACAGAGTGAAGGAAAAGCAGCCAAAAAGTGCTCAGCATGTGGGAACTCCTTCAAGACTGTTGAAAAATAATTTCAGGTTTTAAATGCTGTCACGTCCTGAACAGTGAAAGAGGTAATTTGCCATAGTAGAATGGGCAGGGCGTGGCAGGGGGGTTTGTTTTGTATGTATTTTGGGTTTTCTGTTTCTATGTGGGTTTGTTTTAGTTATCTATTTCTATGTGTTGGTTTTCATGTTCGGCCGGGTATGGTTTCCAATCAGAGGCAGGTGTCTTTCGTTGTCTCTGATTGGAAGCCATACTTAGGCAGCCTGTTTTTCCTTTGGGGTTGTGGGTAGTTGTTTTCCGTTAAGTCTAGAGTACCTGATGGGACTGTTGTTGGTCGTTTTGTTATTTTGCTGTTTAAGTGTATTCATTAAAGAATTAAGAATGAGCACTATCCACGCTGCGTCTTGGTCTCCATTCCACGACCCCTGTGACAAATGCAGGTTTGAAATGCATTCCAGGTGACTACCTCATGATGCTGGTTAAGAGAATGCCAAGTGTGTGCAAAGCTGTCATCAAGGCAAAATATATGTTGATTTGTTTAACTTTTTAGGGTATAGGGGGCAGTATTTTCGATTTCGGATGAAAAGCGTGCCCAGAGTAAACTGCCTAATACTCAGATTTGGATAGAAAACACTCTGAAGTTTCTAAAACTGTTTGAATGATGTCTGTGAGTATAACAGAACTCATATGACAGGCAAAAACCTGAGAAAAATCCAACCAGGAAGTGTGTAAATCTGAGAATTGTAGTTCTTTTGAATCCCTATCGAAACTACAGTGTCTGTGGGGTCACATTGCACTTCCTAAGGCTTCCATTGGCTGTCAACAGCCTTCAGAAAGCTTGTCCATCATTCTCCTGTTACTGGGCAGAGAATAGTAGCTCAGTCAATGAGTGGACTTCCTATGGACAAAGGACTTGGTGATGCGCGAGCCCGACAGCGCGCCCCTCCTTTTTCTTCTTGAATGATATTTTTCACGCTATTGTCCGGTTGGAATATTATCGACGTTTTACGTAAAAAATACCCTAAGGATTGATTGTAAACAACGTTTGACAGGTTTCTACGACCGGTAATGGAACATTTTGACTTTTCGTCCCTGGTACTGCACTCGCGCGTTATGCCTTTGGATAGTGATCTGGACGCACGAACAAAACAGAGGTATTTGGATATAAATATGGAGTATTTCGAGCAAAACAAACATTTCTTGTGGAAGTAGGAGTCCTCGGAGTGCATTCTGACGAAGATCAGCAATGGTAAGAGAATATTTATAATACTAATTCAGAGTTTCGTTGATGCCAGAACTTGGCGGGTAGCTGTATAGCTTGCTTTGATGGCTGAGCTATGTACTCAGAATATTGAACAATGTGCTTTCTCCGTAAAGTTATTTTGAAATCTGACAAAGCGGTTGCATCAAGTAGTAGTGTATCTATAATTCTTTCAATGACTGTTGTAAATTTTATCAACGTTTATGATGAGTACTTTTGGTTTTTGTGATGCATGTCCTTGCTTGGAAAATGGCTGTGTGGATTTTCTTGTGAAGTTTATGTCCTAACATAATATAATTTTATGCTTTCGCCGTAAAGCCTTTTTGAAATCGGACAATGTGGTTAGATTAACGAGAGTCTCATCTTTAAAATGGTGTAAAATAGTTGATTGTTTGAGAAAAGGAAATTATGCGATTTTTGCTGTTTTGTATTTCGCGCCATGCTATTTCACTGGCTGTTGAATAGTGTGGGATGGTCACGTCCCACCTAGCCCAGAGAAGTTAACACTTTTTTGGTTACTACATGATTCCATGTGTTAATCCATAGTTTTGATGTCTTCACTATTATTCTTCAATGTAGAAAATAGTAAAAATAAAGAAAAACCCTTGAATGAGTAGGTGTCTCCAAACTTCTGACTGGTATTATATACACTGCTCAAAAAAAATAAAGGGAACACTTAAACAACACAATGTAACTCCAAGTCAATCACACTTCTGTGAAATCAAACTGTCCACTTAGGAAGCAACACTGATTGACAATACATTTCACATGCTGTTGTGCAAATGGAATAGACAACAGGTGGAAATTATAGGCAATTAGCAAGACACCCCCAATAAAGGAATGGTTCTGCAGGTGGTGACCACAGACCACTTCTCAGTTCCTATGCTTCCTGGCTGATGTTTTGGTCACTTTTGAATGCTGGCGGTGCTTTCACTCTTGTGGTAGCATGAGACGGAGTCTACAACCCACACAAGTGGCTCAGGTAGTGCAGCTCATCCAGGATGGCACATCAATGCGAGCTATGGCATGAAGGTTTGCTGTGTCTGTCAGTGTAGTGTCCAGAGCATGGAGGCGCTACCAGGAGACAGGCCAGTACATCAGGAGACGTGGAGGAGGCCGTAGGAGGGCAACAACCCAGCAGCAGGACCGCTACCTCCGCCTTTGTGCAAGGAGGAGCAGGAGGAGCACTGCCAGAGCCCTGCAAAATGACCTCCAGCAGGCCACAAATGTGCATGTGTCTGCTCAAACGGTCAGAAACAGACTCCATGAGGGTGGTATGAGGGCCCGACGTCCACAGGTGGGGTTTGTGCTTACAGCCCAACACCGTGCAGGACGTTTGGCATTTGCCAGAGAACACCAAGATTGGCAAATTCGCCACTGGCGCCCTGTGCTCTTCACAGATGAAAGCAGGTTCACACTGAGCACGTGACAGACGTGACAGAGTCTGGAGACGCCGTGGAGAACGTTCTGCTGCCTGCAATATCCTCCAGCATGACCGGTTTGGCGGTGGGTCAGTCATGGTGTGGGGTGGCATTTCTTTGGTGGGCCGCACAGCCCTCCATGTGCTCGCCAGAGGTAGCCTGACTGCCATTAGGTACCGAGATGAGATCCTCAGACTCCTTGTGAGACCATATGCTGGTGCGGTTGGCCCTGGGTTCCTCCTAATGCAAGACAATGCTAGACCTCATGTGGCTGGAGTGTGTCAGCAGTTCCTGCAAGAGGAAGGCATTGATGCTATGGACTGGCCCGCCCGTTCCCCAGACCTGAATCCAATTGAGCACATCTGGGACATCATGTCTCGCTCCATCCACCAACGCCACGTTGCACCACAGACTGTCCACGAGTTGGCGGATGCTTTAGTCCAGGTCTGGGAGGAGATCCCTCAGGAGACCATCCGCCACCTCATCAGGAGCATGCCCAGGCGTTGTAGGGAGGTCATACAGGCACGTGGAGGCCACACACACTACTGAGCCTAATTTTGACTTGTTTTAAGGACATTACATCAAAGTTGGATCAGCCTGTAGTGTGGTTTTCCACTTTAATTTTGAGTGTGACTCCAAATCCAGACCTCCATGGGTTGATAAATTGGATTTCCATTGATTATTTTTGTGTGATTTTGTTGTCAGCACATTCAACTATGTAAAGAAAAAAGTATTTAATAAGATTATTTCTTTCATTCAGATCTAGGATGTGTTGTTTAAGTGTTCCCTTTATTTTTTTGAGCAGTATATATTCATGCATGTGCATTACATGTTCATGCATGCGTGTGCGTTATATGCCCCATAAGGAAACGCCCAGTCACCCCACCTTGAAAACCTTCTTGGCCCAGTTTCTGAAGGACTCTTCCTGGCCACACAGCTCATCTCCCTCCCCCATGCGTAGGATGCGCTCCCCCCCCAGCTCCTCGAGCAGCGTGTCCACAGCGTGGGCAAAAGCACAGAAGTGTGGGTAGGCTCTTGAGCCAAGGCCAAACACTGAGAACCTGTAGAGAGAGAAAGAACAGAAAGAAAAAACGAGTGAGAACGAGAGAGAGAATGAGAGAGAGAGAGAGAGAGAGAGAGAGAAGGACAAGTACACAGGCATGCAAAGACACACTGATTTGATTCAGACAACCATACATCACCATCACCTGGCATCAACTGCATCACCATCATCAAACTCAGTTTAGGAGTCTGAGATTGCTGATCTACTGAGGGAGTCATACTCTGTGGCTATGACAATGTCATCCTGTCTTTTGTTTTGTTATGTGTCAAATGTGTAACCAAAATATGTATGCCTAGTAAGCTAGGTCTACTGTGTAGTCTAGGAATGCTATGTTTATGTTGGCAAAGTTTTTGAACCATTTAATTAAAAGGACCACAATGGAAATATGTTTTTTCAAACGTTTGTGTGTCATCTTTGACGATTTTAAATGCGTGGTTGTATTGTGTTTGAAATTGTCAAATCACTATCCATCTACATACAAGGGAATTGATCAAAAGAGCTTTCTTCCTTCCTCAGTATTTACAGAACTCTATACAGACAGGCAGTATAAAGGGATGTTTATGTGTTATCTGGACCAGATGTCCCGTCTGTGTTCGGAAACACTGAGGTGGTGATGGTAAACGGAGACATTCCCATCACCCATCAAAAGACATCAGGTTTAAGAATACATGTCCTAGGAGTTCTCCTCAGTTCAAACACCTTGGCTATCACCTGTACTCACATGTCTGGATGTTTTGTTAACCTATTAAACTCTGCTCATGCGAAAAATATATATTTATGCCTAGATTCAAGCAGAATTTGCTTTAAGACGCATTGGCCAACATCGCCATAGCTGATGTTTTGGCAGTGTTGTAGGTGTAATTATTGGTGAGTGGCTGCTTGTGTGTCACAAACCACTCCCTTCCCTATTATAGGATTTGATAGCTCTAACGCAGTTCCACCTAACGCAGTTCCACCTCCGATGCCAAAACAACCCCTATGTAGGTGTCACCTAGTGCAGATCTGATAGAATCTAGCCCTTCAATCGAATCAGATTTTGTTTGACATAATCTTGGGCTTGCTTACTCTACCTGACGTTGGCGAGGGGTCCGGTGCTTTCAAAGTTGACCCTGGTCTCAGGTTCGTCACTGGAGGATTTGCGGGTGTCTGAGTAGGAGGACACGCTGTTGAAACGCACCTTGTAACTCCTGAGAGAGAGGCAGATACAGGGACAACAAGTACACTCTCAGTATAGAATAGTACTTTATTAGTCCATTATTAGACAAATACTTCTGCTCTCCACCCAACCCCAGGCAAAAAAACAAACACCCATTTTTGGAGGAGCACAGGGTCAGTCGCAGTGCAGCACCCCTGGAGCAATTTTAGGGGTTAATGGTCTTACTCAAGGGTAAGAGATGGTACACTCCCTCTCACAAAAAAAATCCATTGCAGTTAAGTGATGAGAAGTAATGCTGTGAATCTGTATGAGGATGTCTGAGGATTACTGCAGCCATGATTACATCCCAATTGGCATCCTATTCCCTATATAGTGCACTACCCACTATGGGCCCTGGTCAAAAGTAGTGTACTATATAGGGAATGTGGTGTCATTTGGAACACATACCATAAAAACATGCTCTGTTTGAATGGGCACTCACTTTCGGTCCTCTGTGTTAGATGTTGGATGTCTCATCTCCATCAAGGCAGCTCCGAATTTCTATACACAAACACAAAAACACACTCAGTCAATCGCTTGCAGGTTTACCTTATGTAAATGTAACCAAAATACAGATGGTATATACTGTAGTTGTGTGAATTAAACACACACACACACAGTACTGGTCAATCATACCTCTCCATTTTCAGGTGGATCTCCATTGCCAAAGGTGCTGGTCACCGCCAACACAAGTGTTTCATGCTCCAGGTCCACCATGTCGTACTCATCCATTGACATCACCTGTGGAGTGTGTCAATCAAGATGTCCACATTTCATGACGCAATGTCATCATTGTGATGTGAACCAGAGCCATTTTGAAATTAAACAAAATAGAAAACGCATTTAAAATTTCCCACAAACAAAAAACGGCAGATATTCAAGACCAAAAAATACTCAGTGTTACCAAAATACCACAGAGACATTAAGGACAAAACCAAATCAAAACATTTCAAGTTACCAGGAAGTAACTTCTCTTCAACCCTTCCCTCCTCTGTCAAAGACCACAAACATTCCACACGGTCATGAGCCCAGGACCTGAGTCCATAGAGCACTAGTATCTAATGAACACTACTTGCATTAACAAGGTGATAATGTGCCGCAATACAATTAACACCCAGGCATCAGACTCGCCATCTGACTCTAGCAGCCTTCATGCCTACGGGCCATCATGCCGAGAGAACGAGAGGAAACAGGGGATGGACAAGATGATAGGGAGGAAGAGAGGAAATGCACAACCCAGCCCAGTCATTCATCCGCTCTGCATCTGCCTGTCTGACTCAAGTACAAGAAGATCCTTTCCTCTCGTATGATTGATTACATTAACAAATAGGAAGAAGAAACAGAAGATGTGATGTCCTGGAGGGAAACACTAGATGATTGAGAGCCGCAGAGCTGTGTGTTTTTATTGTGATTTTTTTTCAAACACATTTACACAGCCCGCAGTGTTTTATGATCTTATCTTAAACTACAGCTCAACGCTTGGCTGGGTTGATTCCATCGCTGTGTCCCCTGGCGCTTTGCTGCATGAGAGGGAATGGGAAAGTGACAAAAGACACATTTCCGTGTAACTTCGCCTTCTTGGTGTGAAAACTGTCTCCTCGCTTTTTTCAAATCTGCGGGCCTCAGCTTTGTCATTCAAGAAAGTCCAAAAAAGACATGACACAAACTCAGTCAAACTGTGTGGTTTACCTTTGCCTCAAAAGGCATGCTTCAAAATCTCAAAAGCGGTTAAGGGGGATGTTTTGAAGTAGGCCTTTTTATGTTCTATTCGAGATCGCATCAAAAATAGACATGACACATCAACTCAAATTCAACTTGTATGGTAGCTATATAAAAAAATATTTAAAAAAGTTACCTTTGCATCAAAGGCATGCTTGAAAATCTCACATAAGGTTTTTGCATAGTCTTGAGACTTTCCGGTCTCGGTGGCGAATAGTATCGTAGCTTTGACCCTCTTTGCCATGGCCTGGCCCATTAGCTTGGCTGAAAACTTCACAGCCCTGCACACACAGAGACAATACATTTATAATTCACAACATAATAAAATGGCTATAAATAAACATTTTTAAATGGTTCATTCATGAAAGGTTTTATATCACGTAACCAGAAATAAAAAACTGAAGTTAAATCATAGGCACCAGTGATCAAGGGCAAAACAGACCTTGTTACACCACAACCTTCTTACACCCCCCCCCCAAAGTCTTCTAAACTCAGATGCCTACTGTAGCTTACTAGCTTCCTTCCGCGCTCGTGTGGTTCGCTCGAGCAGACAGGCAGTGCTGCATGTCATGACTAAACAGCGGATGGCAATCATAGCTCGTCGTATCCTCGGGGCAATTCCAATAATAGCTCAGAACCCACCCAACGCACGAAAGAAAGAAAAAAAGCTAAACGCTTATTTTTCACCATTGTTCTGATTACTCCCTTTGGGGTTGATTGAGTGAATTACACCATTGAGTAGATCAGCTTCCTCTCCTCCCTGTGTCTGTACCACTACCTCATCTCATCCAATTCAACGAGTGGCAAAAGAAGAATAAGAGCAAATGGAGGATAAACAGACAGAAAGGTGACCAGCTGGCCGCCCTATAATATAATTGTACCCTTCAACCGAAAAACCATAAATCTCTGTTTTGGATTTTTTATTTTATTTCTAGTTGTGTAGTGAATAATCCAGAGTCTTGATATTACAAAGACTATAAATAGACAACATGTACAATACATTTCCATGGCTGTCGAGAACTCTAGACATTACAGTGGAGCTAATAAGATACAAAATCACTAACATGCTATGTTTAGTCATAGTTCTTAGTCCCAAATGGAGGACTAGGAAACAAGTGGGCACTTCAGTCTATAAAAGCAAGCAGGACTGCATGGGCGACCTCTGACCCCAATCTAGGTTAAGCATAATGTTGTCCTAAGGCATAATGAAAATACTCTCTCTCTCTACTCACTTGGCCAGTTTCTTGAAGCCAATGGCTCTTTTCTTGGTGGGTGTCCCATTGTTTACTTTCCACACGTGGTTATTCCACGGGTCAGCCTGTAGCAGAGAGACATAGTTACAACAGTCTTAACATACAGGTCAGTGGATGGCGTTACTGTACATTTGAAGGACATATTCTGATCCAAACCTGGGGTCAAATACATACTGTATGTCAAATACGCTGCTAAAGTATTAGAAAATATTTTACTTTGACCTGGCCATACAAACTCTCCTTCCTCCTCACCTGATACTCGAATGATGGCGTGAGGCGATAGTTGAGCATCTCCTGGTGAAACACTGGGGTGATGCTTCCAGACATTGGGGGTACGATCCAGACCCAGTCCCCCGGGCAGCCCCCCCGCACCCTGATCTCATTCTCCATGTGCTTCATGAAGGACTCTGTGGCAGAGTGGTGGTCCACTATGGTTACCTTAGAAGACTGGAAACATATAATGGTGATCAGTTCCTGTCTGAGGAATTCAATCATTGCAATTGTTTCAGGTTGACATTTAGTAGTACATACTATTTCACCTTTATTTCTCGTCCCTCGTGACAGCCTTAACATTGGTTCTGGGTGCCGAGATTCCACAATTTCTAACATAATGTAAAGACTTCTAAAGAATAATGCTTTAGGCTGTAATTTATATACAGTCTACAAATGTGCAGATAATACAATACAAGAACACTTGGCAATCACCTGAAAACTGTAGAGGACTGCTATGTTGATCTCCACCAGTGCCTGGTCCTTCCATAGAGAAGAGGTCTTTCTGGTATCCAGAGCCATCAGACTGGCCACTTCCTATTGGAGAGGGCAAGACAATACTGTAATAACAATAACTGTTATTGATAACTTAAGGTTATTTGCGTAACCCCGGTTCTCTGATATTACGAGTGAGATATCGCACTATGCGGATTCACCAGAAGTAGCTTGAAAGACCAATTATACACATCTGTTGGAGACCAACAGGTCGAGTGGTGAAATGATGGAGCCTCTCCCCTCATACTAAAAAGCCACTCGCCTGCCCTCTGATCATTCTTGAGCGTACCAAACTTCCTTACACTCTTGTGAGTAGGGGAATGTGGTGAGATGTAGAGCTGGGACAATAAACCCAAAATGATCGACACCGACCATACCGATCACTTATCGCAGGCATTTTGCTGATATCGTTCATTACGATAAGTAGCCTATACTAAAGAAATGTGAAGTTTGAAATTAAATAAGTTTGCTAATATGGGTAATTGTTAATGGGACAACTGATAGCTACAACCACCAAACTACTACTAGTAGTAGTAGTAGTAGTAGTAGTAGTAGTAGTACTAGTAGTAGACAAAAAAAAATGGTGCACATTAATGTTATAAACTTATCTTTATGTATTGTTAACGCATCAATTCAGGCAATTTATCGCGATATGGATTTTTGACAATGACGCCCAGCTTGAGTGAGATGTCTCACTCATAATATCAACGTTCTTTTTCAATTATTTGCTTTAACATCTCACTGTGGGATATGACCAACTCCTGTATCACACATGCTCTACGATGCTCTCTCAATATTAACCCTCAGAGGCATTGAGGACAGTAAATCAAATCAAAAGTATGCGCCAATGAAGGCACAGTGATGTCGGTAGAACTTCATAAAAGTAGGAGCGGATGCCCAACAAGCCACATCGCAAATCTCCTGCAAGAAGATGCCCTTGAACAGTGCCCAAGAGGTAACCATACCTCTGGTAGATTGAGCCTTTAGGCCCTCCGGAGGCTGTAACCTCTTGCAATAGAGCACCACAGTACGAGCTATTCATTTTTCCCTTGGGGATTTTAGAAACACTTAAAATAAGGGCTGTGTTTTGTGTAGGCTTACCCTGGCGTGACATTTTCATAACCGTGTAACTCACTCTAGGACAAGGTGACTTAACAATATTCGCCTAGATTCACCCCCAAAAAATGAAATGCTAATTAGCTGTTAATGTGGCTATCATAAAGAACTACAAATGCCATGATGATCTGGATAAGACTGCTGAATCGAGGCAAAGGTAATAAGATTAACTCTAATGTTAGCTAAATGTAGTAATGAATAAATTGGCTACATTTCTTTAAATGGACAATTCTGTGTTGTGCAAGTTTAAAAAATTGACACAATACCTTTTAGCAAAGGTGTCAGTTAGAGATGATGTGCAGGGATTTGTATACTGATTTTTTAAAAATATATATAAACGCAACATCTAAAGTGTTGGTCCCAATTATGTGCACAAATTTGTTTACATCCCTGTCAGTGAGTGTTTCTCCTTTGCCAAGATAATCCATCTACCATAAGCCTACTCCAACGTTGTTTTAGAGAATTTGGCAGTATGTCCAACCGGCCTCACAACCGCAGACCACGTGTAACCACGCTAGCCCAGGACCTCCACATCCGGCTTCTTCACCTGCGGGATCGTCTGAGACCAGTCACCCGGACAGCTGATGAAACTGAGGAGTATTTCTGTCTTTATAAAGCCACTACTACTTGTAGGGAAAAACTCATTCTGATTGGCTGGGCGTGGCTCCCCAGTGGGTGGGCATGGCTCCCAGGGGGTGGGCCTACCCATGGATGTGCCCCTGCCCAGTCATGTGAAATCTATAGATTGGTGCCTAATGAATTTATTTAAATTGACTGATTCAGTAAAATCATTGAAATTGCATGTTGCGTTTATATTTTTGTTCAGCATAGTTTTGCACGATGTCTACTCTGATACAAGTTAGCATTTTCGAATCTGAGAGTAAATAGTGCTGAATATATGGATTAAAAAAAGTCACCTTGTCTGAGAAAGATGAAGCCTACTCGGGTAAGCCTACACAAAACACAGCCTTTATTTTAAAACATTTTAAATTTTTAAATTTTCTAAAATACCCCTCCCCACCAAAAAGTTGAAAAATGATTGGAATAATTTCCCCGTTTGACCGCTAGGTTATGATATTTTGACACCTCAACTGTGGCGCTCTATAGGCCAGTCTAATAGCTTCCACAATCCAATGAGACAACCGTTGATGAGAGAGGGGCCTCCCCTTACAGGGAGTTGCCCAGTACACAAAGAGTTGGTCGCTCTAGCGCAAAGCTCTCGTCCTATCAAAGTATATGCGCAATGCGCATACTGGACACAAAGCGGTGAAGCCACTCCTAGAAATAAATTGCTGCTAACCTTGGGCATAAAGGCGGGATTGGGCAGCAAGGTGACCTTGGAAAAGCCACGGGCAAACTGTAGGCACGAATGGTGCGCAAAACGCTGCTGTGAAATGGCCTCAAGCACAATAGACCAATCCAATGATGGGGCTAAAGGCTTGAGAACTGGACGTAAGCGACGTGCCCCATTAATGAAACGTAATGGGGTGTTTTTCCACAGTGTTTTTGTTGAAGCTTATATGGCAGGCCGAGATAGCGGCAGGGTAGAACATAACAGTGGAGAAAGGTTTCCCTCTGTCCAAAAGGTCCGGCAAGAAGCATAAAACCTCTAACACAGAGCATTGGTAAGTGAGCGTGTAGAAGGGGCCCTAGCACTCTGGATTGTGTCAATGACTTCAAGAGGCAAGCCTGTCGCATCCAGATTTAACCTCTCACAGACCAGGGCCATTGCTTCTGGGTTCACTTGGGTCAGCAGCGTAACGGGAGTTGCCAAGCCTCGTCTTATAGCAGGAGAGTGATCTCCGCTATCCAGAGCTTGCCATCGAGGGGCTACCAAGATGAGGAATAAGTCTTCTTCCTTTACTCTGGCCAGAGTGGGGAGTATGAGGCTGAGGGGAGGAAAAGCGTTAAGAGTAACTTAGCGAGTTCGTTTTTTCAATTTAAGTAATCAGTTACTTTTTCAAATAAGCAATTTTTATCTTTCATTGTTGGCACAATAAAAAAAAATATATACATTCCTCTCCCCACGGTTTGCGCTCTTTCGGTTTCTGCGGTAACTGTGCGTGCTCTACTTCAATTGCAGTTCTTACTTTCCCACTAGGGGCAGTCACCTGATTTCTGGTGGCAGGTTATCTAGTAGTTCTCTGCTGTTAGCAGTTTCTTACTGCCGATAAAAACGTATGATTACCTTAATATTTTTGAGTCATTACATAATTATTTAATGTAACAAATCAAACATAAAAATATTGTAATAGAAGGTAAAGTACAAATCCAAGATATTGTGTCTGTCATTATTGCTTGAGTTAGTATAGTCCAGAGTTACAGATTACGACCAATGCTATGCAAGCCACTCAAAAAAAGTAGTGTGTTCTCTCTATTGGGCATAAGAATGAAGACGGCATCTTCAGAGTGTTTTCTGTTTTTGGAAATGCAAAAGTAATGTAACAAGTTACTTTAAAAGTAACTCCCCAACACTGGTTGACACACTTGGGGACAATGCTTGGTGAAAATGGGGACAATGCTTGGTGGGGATTGACAATTAGTCTTCCTTCCCCCTTGCTTGAACTAGAGCCGGGGGGAGAGCCGTGACACAGAGAGCACTCTTGGGAAGAGTGGATTCATTTCACAGGTGTAGACTTTACCGTGAAATGCTTACTTACAATCCCTTAACCAACAATGCAGTTCAAGAAATAGAGTTAAGAAAATATTTACCAAATAAAATAAAAAGTAACAGTAGAATTACATAACAATAACAAGGCTATATACAGGGGGCCCGGTACCGAGTAAATGTGCGGGGGTACAGGTTAGTCGAGGTAATTTGTACATTTAGGTAGGGGTAAAGTGACTCATTGTGTTTCATTACATTGGTGTCAGAAGTGATCGGACCTTGCATCCACGACAGTGCGTGTGCTTGGTCGGTGAGCGCATTCCTATAAGACGTTGAGTCGCAAGCTAGCGCGAGGATGCACTCTTTCAAAGGAGGGAGTAGCGTAACGACCCTGGGTCTATAAGCACTCACCGACTGCGGCACAGTCAATAACGCGCTGGACTTCGGGCTAGAAGGTCGAGGGTTTGAGACATGCTCCCTGCCTGTTTCATTACAGTATTCTATATTGGAATTACCAGAGAATTGAAAACCTTTTTTGTAATAACATAGTATATGGGATTTGATTTTAAGACATTTGGCTTAATTAATTAGATTTTCCATTCAGAGAAAAATTGTCAGTTTGTAAATTCAGACCGTTTCGCTCTCGGAGCACACACTGGACGTTCGGGCCGAGGAGTAGGGTTGATTTGAGCGTTCTGGCCTTACAACAGCAGTCAAGCACCCAAGCTAATGTTGGCTAGCTACTTCCAGTCACAAATGAGACCACTGACCATTTTACTCGCCCTAGCAGAGCAGGAAAGGCAGTCGTTTTGAAATAATCGCAAAAAAACAGGCTTTATTTTAGTGCATTTTTCACCCTGCCAGCTCCTATTAGTTCTATTGAGCACCGTGGCACCAACTCGCCTTCCGAATGTTCTATTCCCAGCTTATTGTTCAACGTCACAATGCCTGCTTCGCTATTTTTGGCAATGAGACCTGCTCACGTTGTTTTATAGTTAAAATGTAAACAACAAAATGTAAACAACAAAAATAATATTGGAACTCTGCGGTCTTCCCACTGTATTCTATGGGGGAAATATAGGCATGTCTGTCTATTTTGCCAAATATCTCACAATGTGTATATTTAGATTTTTTTTCAAGTCGGGTGTAACCGGTGTGAAATGGCGGGTATGTATGCCTTATGATTAACGAGACGTGGTGTGATCATAACAACATACAGGAACTCAAGTCCTTTTGCTCACCTGACTTAAAATTCCTTACAATCAAATGCCGACCGCATTATCTACCAAGAGAATTCTCTTCGATCATAATCACAGTCGTATATATTCCCCCCCAAGCAGACACATCGACGGCCCTGAAAGAACTTAATTTGACTCGATGTAAACTGGAAACCACATATCCTGAGGCTGCATTTATTGTAGCTGGGGATTTTAACAAGGCTAATCTGAAAACAACGATCCCTAAATTTTACCTGCATATTGATTGCGCGACCCGGGCTGGCAAAACCCTGGATCATTGTTATTCTAACTTCCGCGACGCATATAAAGCCCTCTCCCGCCCTGCTTTCGGAAAAGCTGACCACGACTCCATTTTGTTGCTCCCAGCCTATAGACAGAAACTAAAACAGGAAGCACCCGTGCTCAGGTCTGTTCAACGCTGGTCCGACCAATCGGATTCCACGCTTCAAGATTGCTTCGATCACATGGACTGGGATATGTTCCGCATAGCGTCGAACAACATTGATGAATACGCTGATTCGGTGAGCGAGTTTATTAGCAAGTGCATCGGTGATGTTGAACCCACAGCGTCTTTTAAAACATTTCCCAACCAGAAACCGTGGGTTGATGGCAGCATTCGCGCAAAACTGAAAGCGCAAACAACTGCTTTTAATCAGGGCAAGGTGACCGGAAACATGACCAAATACAAACAGTGTAGCTATTCCCTCCGCAAGGCAATCAAATAAGCTAAGCGTCAGTATAGAGACAAAGTAGAGTCGCAATTCAACGGCTGAGATACGAGAGGTATGTGGTATGTGGCAAACTACCTGCCCTCCAGGACACCTACACCACCCGATATCACAGGAAGGCCAAAATGATCAACAAGGACAACAACCACCTGAGCCACTGCCTGTTCAACCCACTATCATCCAGAAGGCGAGGTCAGTACAGGTGCATCAAAGCGGGGACCGAGAGACTGAAAAACAGCTTCTATCTCAAGGCCATCAGACTGTTAAACAGCCATCACTAACATTGAGTGGCTGCTACCAACATACTGACTCAACTCTAGCCACTTTAATAATGGAAAAATGTATGTAATAAATATATCACTAGCCACTTTAGAAATGTTTACATACCCTACATTACTCATCTCATATGTATATACTGTACTCTATACCATGTACTGCATCTTGCCTATGCCGTTCGGCCATCACTCATTCATATATTTTTATGTACATATTCTTATTCATTCCTTTACACTTGTGTGTATAAGGTAGTTGTTCTGAAATTGTTAGGTTAGATTACTTGTTAGATATTACTGCATGGTCGGAACTAGAAGCACAAGCATTTCGCTACACTCGCATTAACATCTGCTAACCATGTGTATGTGACAAATAAAATTTGATTTGCGCTAGTTAGCGGGGTGCACGCTAATAGCGTTTTAAATCGGTGACGTCACTCGCTCTGAGACCTGGAAGTAGTTGTTCCCCTTGCTCTGCAAGGGCCACGGCTTTTGTGGAGCGATGGGTAACGATGCTTCAAGGGAAGCTGTTGTCTATGTGTGCAGAGGGTCCCTGGTTTGAGCCCAGGTAGGGATGAGGAGAGGAACGAAAGCTAAAACTGTTACACGGGCGCCATTTTAAATCAGGAGAATCTCCTCTTTGTAATTATGTAAGTCTGGGCAGTGAGCTTGTTTGTCATCGATCACTAGACCAGAAAAAGTCAGAAATGCTTATTTTTTCCCTACTTTTTCATTACGCAGACATAAACACAGTTGACACCATCGAGGTGCGGTTGTTTACTTTCTACACAAGTCGTTTTTTTCCAGTTTCGTCCGACGAACAGATTGTAGTGGTAAAATAAAAAGGGATACATTTTTTATGGAATTCTAAGCATCACTCCAGTCAAAACAGGCTCTGCGAATGTTCGATTTCATTAATTTGCTATGGGCTCGAGCTAGTGTTCCAGTTTAGCCAACGTTCTTAAGCCAACGTTCTTAAGCCGTTTTTCAGCCTTGGGTGAATTTTGACTCGTTCTATTGTCCAGCCTATAGATAGCCAGAGCGAATTTACGAAAGCACCCATTGAGAAAGCACAACGACTATACCATTTAGCTAAGCTAAGAATGACGAGAACAATCAAGTCAATAAACATTGGGTAGTTAGCCTATAGTTAAAACAAATAATTATTATTTCACCTTTATTTAACCAGGTAGGCTAGTTGAGAACAGGTTCTCATTTACAACTGCGCCCTGGCCAAGATGAAGCAAAGCAGTGTGACAAACACAGAGTTACACATGGAATAAACATACAGTCAATAATACAATAGAAAAAGTACATACAGTGTGTGCAAATGAGGTAGGATAAGGGAGGTAAGGCAATAAATAGGCCATAGTGGCGAAATAATTACAATAAAGCAATTAAACACTGGAGTGATAGATGTGCAGAGGATGAGTGTGCAAGTAGATATACTGGGGTGCAGAGGAGCAAAAATAAATCAAATAAATAACAGTATGGGGACGAGGTAGTTGGATGGGCTATTTACAGATGGGCTATGTACAGGTGCAGTGATCTGTGAGCTGCTCTGACAGCTGGTGCTTAAAGTTAATGAGGGAGATATGAGTCTCCAGCTTCAGTGATTTTTGCAATTTGTTTCAGTCATTGGCAGCAGAGAACTGGAAGGAAAGGTGGCCAAAGGAGGAATTGGCTTTGGGGGTGACCAGTGAAATATACCTGCTGGAGCGTGTGCTACGGATGGGTGCTGCTATGGTGACCAGCGAGCTGAGATAAGGTGAGGCTTTACCTAGCAAAGACTTATAGATGACCTGGAGCCAGTGGGTTTGGCGACGGATATGAAGCGAGGGCCAGCCAACGAGAGCATACAGGTCGCAGTGGTGGGTAGTATATGGGGCTTTGGTGACAAAACGGATGGCACTGTGATAGACTGCATCCAATTTGTTGAGTAGAGTGTTGGAGGCTATTTTGTAAATGACATCGCCGAAGTCAAGGATCGGTAGGATAGTCCGTTTTACGAGGCTGTTTGGCAGCATGAGTGAAGGATTGCTTTGTTGCGAAATAGGAAGCCGATTCTAGATTTAATTTTGGATTAGAGACGCATAATGTGAGTCTGGAAGGAGAGTTTACAGTCTAACCACACACCTAGGTATTTATAGTTGTCCACATATTCTAAGTCAGAACCGTCTAGAGTAGTGATGCTGGACGGGCGGGCAGGTGTGGGCAGCGATCGGTTGAAGACCATGCATTTAGTTTTGCTTGCATTTAAGAGCAGTTGGAGGCCACGGAAGGAGAGTTGTATGGCATTGAAGCTCGTCTGGAGGTTAGTTAACACAGTGTCCAAAGAAGGGACAGAAGTATACAGAATGATGTTGTCTGCGTAGAGGTGGATCAGAGAATCACCAGCAGCAAGAGCGAGCGACATCATTGATGTATACAGAGAAAAGAGTCGGCCCAAGGATTGAACCCTGTGGCACCCCCATAGAGACTGCCAGAGGTCCAGACAACAGGCCCTCCGATTTGACACACTGAACTCTGTCAGAGAAGTAGTTGGTGAACCAGGCTAGGCAGTCATTTGAGAAACCAAGGCTGTTGAGTCTGCCGATAAGAATGTGGGGATTGACAGAGTTGAAAGCCTTGGCCAGGTCGATGAATACAGCTGCACAGTATTGTCTCTTATCGATGGCGGTTATGATATCGTTTAGGACCTTGAGTGTGACTGAGGTGCACCCATGACCAGCTCGGAAACCAGATTGCATAGCAGAGAAGGTACGGTGGGATTCGAAATGGTCGGTGATCTGTTTGTTGGCTTTCGGATAGACATTAGAAAGGCAGGGTAGGATAGATATAGGTCTGTAGCAGTTTGTGTTGAGAGTGTCTCCCCCTTTGAAGAGGGGGATGACCGCTGCAGCTTTCCAATCTTTGGGGATCTCAGACGATACGAAAGAGAGGTTGAACAGGCTAGTAATATGGGGTGCAACAATTTCGGCAGATCATTTTAGAAAGAGAGGTTACAGATTGTCTAGCCCGGCTGATTTGTAGGGGTCCTGATTTTGCAGCTCTTTCAGAACATCAGCTATCTGGATTTGGGTGAAGGAGAAATGGGGAGGCTTGGGCAAGTTGCTGTGAGGGGTGCAGGGCTGTTGACCGGGGTAGCCAGGTGGAAAGCATGACCAGCTTTAGAAAAATGCTTATTGAAATTCTCAATTATCGTGGATTTATTGGTGGTGACTGTGTTTCCTAGCCTCAGTGCAGTGGGCAGCTGGGAGCAGGTGCTCTTATTTTCCATGGACTTTACAGTGTCCCAGAACTTTTTGGAGTTTGTGCTACAGGATTCAAATTTCTGTTTGAAAAAGCTAACCTTTGCTTTCCTAACTGCCTGTGTATATTGGTTCCTAACTTCCCTGAAAAGTTGCATATCGCGGGGGCTATTCGATGCTAATGCAGTACGCCACAGGATGTTTTGTGCTGGTCAAGGGCAGTCAGGTCTGGAGTGGTTGTACATTTTTTGAATGGGGCATGCTTATTTAAGATGGTGAGAAAAGCACTTTTAAAGAATAACCAGGCATCCTCTACTGATGGAATGAGGTCAATATCCTTCCAGGATACCTGGGCCAGGTTGATTAGAAAGGCCTGCTCGCTGAAGTGTTTTAGGGACTTTTGACAGTGATGAGGTGTGGTCGTTTGACCGCAGACCCATTACGGACGCAGGCAATGAGGCAGTGATCGCTGAGTTCCTGGTTGAAGACAGCAAAGGTGCATTTGGAGGGCAGGTTGGTTAGGATGATATCTATGAAGGTAACCATGTTTACGGATTTGGAGTTGTACCTGGTAGGTTCATTGATCATTTGTGTGAGATTGAGGGCATCAAGCTTAGATTGTAGGATGGCCGGGGTGTTAAGCACGTCCCAGTTTAGGTCACCTAACAGCACGAGCTCAGAAGATAGATGGGGGCAATCAATTCACATATGGTGTCCAGGGCACAGCTGGGGGCAGAAGGTGGTCTATAGCAAGTGGCAACGGTGAGAGACTTGTTTCTAGAAAGGTGGATTTTTAAAAATAGAAGCTCAAATTGTTTGGGCACAGACCTGGATAGTAAGACAGAACTCTGCAGGCTAACTCCGCCCCCTTTGGCAGTTCTATCTTGTTGGAAAATGTTACAGTTAGGGATGGAAATATACTGTCAAGTTTGATTTAGAACTACTAACGTTAGCTAGATACCTAACATACCGGTACGTACTATTGCAATGATATGCTATGTGGTTCGTAAGGACAGCGTAGCTAACAAATTGTCAGCCAACATAATGAACAAGGTAACTTATTTGAAAAGTCATTACTTTATTACATTGAGTAGCAAGCTACCCCTTGGTCGTTAGGGCAAATCTGGTCTGTGATAGGAGGGGGTTTTCACACCTAGCTTGGCTATTAGACTATTCTTTAGTAAAGCTTGAATAGTCTATTGTTCAGCTATTAGCCCTGCTCCCCAAGTTGCAACAAATTGATGTTCCTATCGCATTCCTTTCCCTCTTCCACGCATCATCATTCTGCTCCTGAGTGGCTCGATTGTGGGCATGCTGGCAGGATATAGCAGCATTTTTGGTTGTGCGTCAAGAATTCTGCATACTGTAGCACGTTTGTATGAAAGTGTGGTTATTCACAGGCAAATTGTTGTATGCTATGGAGGTACATTTTTGTCAAGAGCAAAACCTTTTTTATTTTCAATCAAAAATAATTGTTCTGAAAGCAACTTTCTTCCGACACAAAGGAAGTCAAAGCGGACACCTACGAAGAGGGCATCTCAGGTAAGCAGCACTGGGCTGTATTGACGTATCCTAAAAATTACATCTGCTGCTTTAGATTGAACGGTCATATCTCAGTTATTGTTTTCATATCTATAAAAAAATAAGCTGTTTTCTTTACTTTCAGAGAGTGAGCTGACCAGGGGGTCGAAAATGTAGATATTGTCAGATGTTCACTGTCCGAGAGACAGGCCGTGGAAGCTTTATTGCTGGCAAAAGTCTACATAACCAGAGGTAATTAAACTGTCCTGTGATCTTTTTCTCCATCTCTGCCTGTCTTGTTGTACTTGGAACCTGTATCATATGCATTAATTTAAAAACCCTTAAGATGTCAGCTGCTAATTTTCTGATTTACACCACATAAACACAGTCATTTTCATTGGACTATCTGTTACTGCCAAGTCATGATTTCCCTGTGGGTTAGCCTTGCAATAACCAAGTTGTGAGACACATAGCCCTCTATATTTAAATGTTTCAGGTACACTCCGATAGGTGTGTGCGCCACATTAGGTATCTTCTATTGACATTATCTTCCATTGTTTGTCCTCATGTGTCTGTTTTTCAGCATAAAGTACTCTGTAGCCACTTAGAGTGGACACCAGGTGAGACCACACACACACAATAACAGTCTCTCTTCTTCACTTCATCCCTCTCCTCCTGCTCCCTAAATCCTCTAGGTTATGTCAGCTGTTTTGGTGAACCCCTCCCGCATCTGAACTGGCGGTCACAGAGGGCACAGCATGAGCATAGGTGAGATGTCACTTGGTCGGGTCAACAGGAAGTATTATTAAAGAGATGCTTTACATTGAAATATAGACAGAGATGTAGTCTTCCGAGAGTTAATTAATGATCCAAGGTCAGTTTTGCATTTCACCTCCTGATTTAAGATGACTGACGGTGTTAGAATAAAAAAAACAAGGCTTAATCATGCTCTCTCGTCTGCAGGTATGTTTTGATGTGAGAGAGGAAACCAGTCCCGTCATCGCCACCTCACCCGCACTTAAGATAACCTTCGGGCCAACTGGAGGCCCAAGGCTGGTTAGGAGACACCGCAATTGTGATGAACTAAGAGAATATTGGGGTAGCACTGTAATTCATGAATCATATGCTGTCTGCCGCTGTTCTTACCTCTCTCCCCACCTCATCTTTCTTCCTCGTTTTAAAATGCACACCATATGTGCATTGAAGTACAGAATGAACTTGTATTTATAATATTACAATTATTATAATGCATTTATGTATTTATAACACCTGGATAATGAACTTCTTTCAATAAAGTGTTTCACATTCTCCACTGGTTGAAATTAATTATCTCATTGAAATACTATCCTGTGTCCTCAGATTAATGCAGATGAAGGGAGTTAGATATGCATAGTTTTTTTTCTGTACATATGAATTACAAATCAATCATGTTTCTAGTCTATTGCATAGTTAGCATGTGTAATCATTGATGTACCAGGAGCAGGAGTGGTAAACACTGTTGAAGTGTATAATTGTAATACATACATGCAGACACAGCATCATTCAAATAATGGAGTTTGATATGACTGAAAAAGAACGTCTCAGAGATTCATACCTGAACCGCACCTTTATTTGCCAAGGAAGAGTACATGATCAGTGAATATATTCAATGTACAGGCTACAATGTGGGAATCTCATGCGTGGTAATAACTACAGTACGTGTATATAGGACTTGCATCCTTGGCACAATAAAGTTAATATATTCTACTCTATCCATAGGCTTCATTAATGCCATTCAGACTTGAAGTTGATACAACAACTATGATAGCTGAGGTTCATAGATAGGTTCTGAACTAATATTCATACCAAACGTTTTAGGGTCCATACACTAAACGGTTACATACTGTAGCTAGCTACACATCCATAGGCATACAGTTATTTTTATCCTCCACTACAAAATAATCAAGTAAATAGTTAGCTAGCTATTTTACTTCAGCTGCATTGCAAGGCAAGCTTACACAATTGTACATTCAATTTGCAGTAAATGCTTTAGCTAGCTAGATTCTTTACATCCACCGTTTCACAAGATGACAGCCTGGTTTGCTGGTTCTCAGGAGTCGCAAAAACATTAAACAACACGAATTACAAATTCATTCTCCTAACACTAGCTAGCTGGCTAATGTTAGCTAGTCAGATAATTTACGAAAATCGCTATTTAGCAAGTTAACTTCATGACAAATGGAATATGCACAAACTTTTGTCTCTACATGAACTAACATATTCCTCTCAATTGTAAATGTTTTGCTCGACTCGTTATGACGTTATAACAACTCACATCTGGTTCCACTGTAATGTTTTGTCAGCTACCCTTGTTGAAGAACGCCACAAGGAAGGCTCGCATCAAAATTCGTCATTGGAACCATTCAATATGATTGGTAATATAAAAACCTTGGGACCCAAATGCATAATGAGTGCTTTAACTCCCCCTTGTGGTGGTCTGGAGCAATGAAGCCGTGACGCTGGGTACCTCTAAGTCCCGCGGTGCAAGCTCGCAACTTTTAAAGGAGGAACCACTGTAGGTCCTGGATGGCAGGAAGCTTGGCCCCAATGATGTACTGGGCGGTACGCACTACCTTCTGTAGCGCCATACAGTCAGATACCAAGCAGTTTCCATACCAGGCGGTGATGCATCCGGTCAGGATGCTCTCGATGGTGCAGCTGTAGAACTTTGAGGATCTGGGGACCCATGCCAAATTGTTTCATTCTCCTGAGGGGGAAAAAGGTGTTGTCGTGCCCTTTTCACGACTGTCTTTGTATGTTTGGACCATGATAGTTTGTTGGTGATGTGGACACCAAGGAACTTGAAACTCTCGACCTGCTCCACTTCAGCACTGTCGATGTAAATGGGGGCCTTTTCGGCCCTCCTTTTCCTGTAGTCCACGATCATATCCTTTGTCTTGCTCACATTGAGGGAGACGTTGTTGGCCTGGGACAACACTGACAGGTCTTTTACCTCCTCCATATAGGCTGTCTCATCGTTGTCGGTGATCAGGCCTACCACTGTTGTGTCATCAGCAAACTGATGGTGTTGGAGTCATGCTTGGCCACGCAGTCATGGGTGAACAGGGAGTACAGGAGGGGACTAAGCACACACCCCTGAGGGGAACCGGTGTTGAAGATCAGTGTGGCGGATGTGTTGTTACCTACCCTTACCACCTGGCGGCAGCCCGTCAGGAAGTCCAGGATCCAGTTACAGAGGGAGGTGTTTAGTCCCAGGGTCCTTAGCTTAGTGATGAGCTTTGTGGGCACTATGGTGTTGAACCCTGAGCTGTAGTCAATGAACAGCATTCTCACGTGTTCCTTTTGTCCAGGTGGGAAAGGGCAGTGTGGAGTGCGATTGAGATTGCGTCATCTGTGGATCTGTTGGGGCGGTGTGCGAACTGGAGTGGCTCTAGGATTTCCGGGATGATGGTGTTGTGAGCCATGACCAGTCTTTCAAAGCACTTCATGGCTACTGACGTGAGTGCTACAGGTTGGTAGTCATTTAGGCAGGTTACCTTAGTGTTCTTGGGCACAGGGACTGGTGGTCTGCTTGAAACATGTAGGTATTACAGACTCAGTCAGGGAGAGGTTGAAAATGTCAGTGAAGACACTTTCCAGTTGGTCCCCGCATGCTCTGAGTACACGCCCTGGCAATCTGTCTGGCCCCTCTGCCTTGTGAATATTGACCCGTTTAAAAGTCTTGCTCACACCGGCTATGGAGAGCGTGATCACAGTCGTCCGGAACAGCTCTCATGCATGCTTGTCTCGAAGCGAACATAAAAGGCATTTAGCTCCGCGGGTAGGCTCGCGTCACTGGGCAAATCACGGCTGGGTTTCCCTTTGTAGTCCGTAATAGTTTGCAAGCCCTGCCACATCCGATGAACGGCAGAGCCGGTGTAGTAGGATTCAATCTTAGTCCAATATTGACGCTTTGCCTGTTTGATGGTTAATCTGAGGGCATAACAGGATTTCTTATAAGTGTCCAGATTAGCGTCCTGCTCCTTGTAAGAGGCAGCTCTAGCTTTTAGCTTGGTGAGGATGTTGCCTGTAATCAATGGCTTCTGGTTGGGATATGTACGTACGGTCACTGTGGGGACGACGTCCTCAATGCACTCATTGATGAAGCCGGTGACTGAGATGGTATACTCCTCAATGCCATTGGATGAATCACGGAACAGTCTGTGCTAGAAAAACAGTAGTGTAGCATCTGCATCATCGGGCCACTTCCGTATTGAGCGAGTCACTGGTATTTCCTGCTTTAGTTTTTGCTTGTAAGCAGGAGGATAGAGTTATGGTCAGATTTGCCAAATGTAGGGCTTGGGAGAGCAGTGTATGCGTTTCTGTGTGTGGAGTAAAGGTGGTCTAAAAACACACAAGTCTGGTTTGGACCGTGCCAGTTAAAGGTTTATACCAATTGCATTTGGCTTCCCAAGACAAGCCACTCAATACTGAGTCAGTCTGGTTGCTGCCTGTTTCCAGACATTAATGAGTGAATATCTGTCATCGATGCTCCGCTAAAGGCAGAAGAGCGGCAGAGCGGCTTGCCCATCGTCCTCCGCCGCTGTCTGGAGGAGGTCACCATTATCCTAGTGGATGAAGAGCCCCCCCCCCCTTCCCCTGGGGCCAGGCCCTGGAAAAGTCGGTAAAGTTTCTTGGGGTAGCCATCCATGATGTCAGCCCATGAGGGCTGGGTCTGCGAAGCAGTCTTGTCACTTGAGTTAAGAGTGAGACAAACCACATTGGGCGGCTCTGTGCCCTTCTACGGCAGAGGGTGTTCACAGCAAAAAATACACACCATGGATGCATGACACTGAACACTGCTTCCGCGTGTTAGACACCCAGGCAGACGACACACAGTGTCCTTACCCGAAATGGTCACCCTGCATTGACAAGGTTGTGCTGGTACAGGGGCCTTGCTTGGTACCCACTGAGCCGAGCTAGCAGGTTCCATGGTTCCAAGAAACAGCTAATCCGAGAACAAAGGGAAAAGAAACTAGCGTTCGCCACTTGGGCTAGAAGCCTAGCTAGTTAGCACAGTGCTAGTAGGATAAGCTAATCCTATAAACAATGTGAACTTAGCTGGGGATCAACACATGGGCTGGTATTATAGCTAGTTAGCACAAAGTTATCCAAAGGAAGCTAGCGCTATTGCTCTTACAAACAAGAGTGGCTCTCGACCAATAAGCAGTGATGCTAGGATGCTAAATGAGCAAGCAAACTAGTAATTCTACCCTTCCAGGTAGATAAGCTAGTCGGTAGGATAGCGAGCCTTGCTGAGAGCTAGCCAGGTTAGCTAAGCCTTGCAGCTAAGCTAGCCAAGTCTCAGCAGCTAGCAGTGTGACGCTAGCTACAACAGGAGATGAAGGAATAAAAGCGGTGAAGCAAATTCTTACCTGAAGCGCAAAATGTTCCTTTTGGTGAAGTCACCCAACAAAAAAGATAACCCTGCACTCGGCGGTGTAACCTTAACAGCACTGTGAAAGTTAAACAGGAAAACCGATCAAGCAGTGCTGAAGAGAGCTAAGTATAACTGTTCTGTGAGGAAGAGAGGTGAAAATGACCAAAGGACAGGCGAGTGGCTCATTAGTATGAGGTTAGGGGCTCCCTCATTCGCCACTCGACCAGTCTGTCTCAAACAGACGTGTATGATTGGTTATTCGAGGTACTTTGAAAAATTCTGGTTTATCCCCATGGTGACAAATAATTGAAAGAACTGAAGCTAAGTTGGGGCCATACTGCCAAACAGGCTTTAGACCATCAGAAGTGGAGAGATCATGTCTTTGCCTTATCTGCCAGAAGGCACAAACAGGATAAGTGAGATTTCAATTAGGGTGACATTTTACTCTTCTTATCGCTGTTCACAAAATGCTATCGTATTCACTGTTACATTGAAGATAAGCATTCAACATTATCCTTCAAGTAAACTGGTGTGAAAAACCTACGTGACAGGTAAGTCCTGTTGTTTGTAAAGCTACATAGAAAATTGACAATCAAATACAGTACATAGAAGACAAGCAACTAATGTTATCCCTCACGTAAGCAGGTTGTGATAAGGCTATCCTGAGTGACGGGTAAGTGGTTGCAGTCAGTATCAAATCAGATTTCACAATTAGCCTGAATACCCTCAAGACATCATTTTACATTCTATAAAAACATTTTTTTTAAACAACCCTTTTAGTAGTACCTCATGTTCTACATTAAAATAAGAACATTTCCCATAGTAGCTCACATCTATCGTAACAATTCTGTATATGGGTAAACCTGCATTTAGCAGAAGGGAGTGCATGGGGCTTGAGATGGGAACATGAGATGAGGGAAAATGACTGAGAATAGCTCAAGTTACTCTACGCCTTGGAACTCTGAAAATAAAATATTACCGTCATTATAATGGTTATGCTAATACGTTGGCTGAATGCCAACAGCACAACCAGAGACGTACATATTTTATCCACGTATTATATCTACAGCCTCTAAGCTTGACATGCTCTAGTCACCATGCTGCAGCATACCGTTTGTGAAAAAACAAGATATCATCGGACCAACAATAGAGTGAAGACTTGCTGTTTCCAGGAAAACTATCCATTTTGATATAAAACAAATAAAATAAATAAACACCGAGTATACCAAACATTACACCACCCCCCTTTTTGCCCTCAGAACAGACTTAATTATTCAGGGCATAGACTCTACAAGGTGTCGAAAGTGTTCCACAGGGATGCTGGCCCATGTTGATGCCAATGCTTCCCACAGTTGTGTCAAGTTGGCTGCATGTTCTTTGGGTGGTGGACTATTCTTGATACATACGGGAAACACTGGACCATGAAAACCCCGGCAGCGTTGGAGTTCTTGACATAAACTGGTGCGCCTGGCACCTACTACCATACCCCGTTCAAAGGCACTAAAATATTTTGTCTCGACCATTCACCCTCTGAATGGCACACATACACAATCCATGTCTCAACGTTTAAAAATCCTTCTTTAACCTGTCTCCTCCCCTTCATCTACACTGATTGAAGAAGATTTAACAAGTGATATCCATAAGGGATCATAGCTTTCACCTGGAGTCACCTGGTTAGTCTGTCATGGAAAGAGCAGGTGTTCTTAATGTTTGGTATACTCCGTGTATATTTTGATGTGTTATGGAAACCTATTGCATGAATCTTGAGAGGATAAGTGATGAATGTTAGCTCTGCATGTATGCTGTCATGATATCAGATTAATCCACCACACTGGTAAGTATTGAAGACGTATCATAACATTTATTTAAAAGCCCTAACAGATTACAGTAAAACATATTATAGATTCTAGTAAATATCATAGTAAATATTATAGTAAAAAGTCCACTCACAACTCTTGCAAATTCCCTTCCGAACCCCACGCATAACATATGTAACACTGTAATACCTCATGGTCTCATTAAAATGTCAAAATAGTGGCATTTAACCATTGTAACGAGAGCTGTTAAAGTCCCTGATCTACCAATCTTGGTGCCAATGTACCAGCCACCGAAGGGATGCTTAGAAATGTTTAGAAATGCTTTAGAAAATGATCATAATACCTCCAAGATGTTGTAACGAGAGCTGTCACAGAAGTCCCTGACTCCGATCTCTGTACCCATGTACCAGCCACTGAACGGACAGGCGGTGAATTCCAGCCCCCCCACCTCTAGCAGCATGCTAGATACAGCAGGTAGGCTGTACCACTTCAGATTCAAGTCCTTGAACCAATCATACCTGTATGAAGCATAGAAAGACAAAGAGATACGTTCAAATGAACAGTCAAGGTTTGGAGGAGTGATGGTGAATGTGACATATCTTGACTAATTGATTCAAATAAATAGGTTCGTTTTCAAGGTATGTAGAGGATGTTTAAGGGTACATATTATATACAGCTTAAATTGAAGCTGACTTGGCTTCTGTTGTTCAACTCAAGGTGCTTCCATCTCAACAATTCTATACTGAGAGTTGAACATTTTACATTCTGAATCGATGTAAAAGTGCACATTCTTATCTTGATGAAAATCCGACATATTAGCGTGGATCTTGTTCTGGAGGCAGCTCTGCAAAGTGGTCAGTAGTTGGCACAGCCACAGTCATAAAATCTGATTTTAAACCACACTGCTACATTTTTACAATATAGCCTATTTTGACTCTGCAGTTGGCCTATCTAAGCGGAAATCACTCAGTTCTGCCTCCAGGACAAGATTCATGACAATAAACTGCAAAAAGCCGTGGGAAGCGATTAGTGACAAGCTTACATTCTGATATTGAACGTTTGCATAGCACGTCATGGAAAGAAAATACTGTATGCATGTGCAAAGAAATGAAGGATTTCTCCAAGAGATGCTAGATATCTGCCTACTGGGATGTGGTGTGTATTGTTCTACAAGGCAATTTGCTCCTACACTGTAGTTAATAGATACACAGCCAAGAAGTACAGGAGCGCAGCCAAAACTAACATTATCACATGCTCACAGCAAAAACACCTGCAATCGCTTCTGAAATTACTGGCCCTACATCCATCTACCTGGTGCTACACAGGCTCTGAGTTGCCCATGGGGGACGGTCTACTCAGTAGCAGAGAGCCATCACAGCTTCATGGCAACAGAGCAGAGTTGAGGCCAACTAAACTGATGCAGGGGAGATGGGGGGTGGCGAAGGACAGTTCTGGGAGCTTGTTTGATAGAGGATGCCATGTGCTGGGGATGAAACTCCCTCTGTGCCTGAAGACATTGTGAGTGTGTGTCTGTGTGGTATGTTAGTGGTATGTTAGCATGACAATTGGAACACACCCCAACCCAGCCTCTGTTCCTGTATCACTCTGTTATGACACTTGGGCGTGTATGTGTGTGTCGTCTAACTCACTTGGGATGGGTGATCTGCACCTCCAGAATAAGGTCTTGGGGGATCTCAAACAGCTCTGGGTCATTCCCATTGGATTGCAGCAGGAGGGGCAGCACGTCGAAACGACCCTTGGGAGCCTTCCAGCCCTGCTGGATGCAGATCTAGTAACCAAAACATTTCATAAACATTTTACGTGGACTCACTCAAGTAGATGTGTAACTCCTGTTTGGTGGTTTCCACTCCAGTTTTAGTCAGAGCTTTGGCCTTGCTCGGAGGCATGTTATATAAAGATATTGAACACTTTCAGGTTTTGAGATCTACTGTAAGTGGTTCAGTGGGTTGCACCTGACAAGGCAAAGTTTGAGGTTTCAAATCCCATGAGGGACACATATTCCATGCTGTTACGAACAATAATTCACTTTGAATAACAGTGACCACAGTGTCCTTTTACTCTACCTCAGTGAATTCCACGTTGGCTGGGTCTCCCAGAATCTGACCATCGGGCTGCTTGTAACCGGCATAGCGAATCAGCTGTGTGTTCCATACCCGAAAGTCGTGCTTGCCATCTGTCCTCTGAGGAAATATGGTAATGGCAGATCTGGATAGAAATAACCCACCAGCCCCCAGAGAGAGAGAAAGTTTAATGACGAGAGTTTAAAGACAGTATCTATAGATTAGCAATGCAACAAATGAATGTCTACCCAACCACATAGTATCTAATGGTTTAGGGCAGTTTAATTTAGGAGGTTGTGGGTAAGGTAGGCTAGGAAGGCTGACAGGGCCAAAGCTCAGTTACCTTTAGTCCCCCACTACTGAACCTATCCCGTTGGGTTAAGCTAATGCCATGACTGGGCAAAAGGGTTGATTCTACTAATCTGGCTGTAAGTCTTCTTCCCAAAGGACCCAAATATCTCTGGGCACCAATCTCTATGCTTGCCTTACAGAGGAGAAACTAGTGTCCTCTATAGTCAATACAAGCCCAAAGAATGAGAGGAGAATTGACTATATAAAACTCAAATTGTTTTGGGGTCTGAATCTAAGCAGAAGCAGCCTGGCTGCAGATCAGTTTGTGCTTCATCCAACTCCTTCATTTGTTGTTATGCCGTACACAAACCCGACAGAGGCTTAAGCGCAAACTGATATGCTATCAGGCTTCTGCTACATGCTGACAGTGGCTAAGTATTATTTGATGTACAGCATCAGCAGTCTTTGGGAATGTGATGTGACTAACTCAGTGCAGTGATGAGTCAGACACATACAGTAGGGGAGAGTGGGGTATGTTGAGACATTTTTTTACATTCAGCACCACTATGTCAAGGGAAATCATCCTTCTTTCTAAGATAGATAACTACATATATTTCAGGATGTCTTGTATCCCTGAAAATAATCAGAATTAATGTAAAAAGTTGAGCATAGGGACAGGGTAAGTTGAACCACCTTGGGGTAAGTGAGTGATAGTGTCCTGTGATAGTGGGTGATAGTAGGTCAAAGTTGAATTCATGGAATTGGGGTGTGGTATATTGTATATCTTAAATGTATGCCGACATTCAGATATAGATATCCCTGTTCAATATCACTTAGCCTTCCATTTATTGACCAGTTGTCTGGGACAGGGATGTTTCCATGTGCCAATACATAGGCAAGTTCTCTGCATTTGAGGCTACTAAGCCAATGAAACTGGTCTGAGATTATTGCTATGCTTAGCAAGCTCAGACTCCATGTCAACAGACATGTGCCTCTGGATCTGCTACTCTATCATAGCCTCTCTTTCAAACAGGTGTTCATTTTATTTTTTGTCAATGTAGCTCTTCAGTGTCATTCAGTCTTTTTAATATCCCTTGCTGCAGCTTGAATGGACTTCTTCCCTTCTCTCACTTCCTTGGCTACTCTCTTAAGAACCTCAAGGGGTGCTACACCCCTATTTGTTTAACATTTGTATACACAGGGCACTACTACTCTGTAACAATAAAAATGCACAATCTAGAGTTCATATGCATGACACATAGCAAAAATACTATGCATAAAACTGACAAATGTAAATTACTTGTATGGGGTATGGTGGTGTCATGACTGTCCACGAGAATCCGAACAGATCAGGTTTGCAATGAATAACTTCACTCAGACCCCCTTCTCACCCATGGGGGGGGGGGGGGGGGGGGGGTGGTGGTGAGAAGGACCTTAATCTCAGCTCAAGTATTCCAGCATGACAATGACCCAAAACACACGGCCAAGGCAACAAAGGAGTGGCTCAAGAAGAAGCACATTAAGGTCCTGGAGTGGCCTAGCCAGTCTCCAGACCTTAATCCCATAGAAAATCTGTGGAGGGAGCTGAAGGTTCGAGTTGCCAAACGTCAGACTCGAAACCTTAATGACTTGGAGAAGATCTGCAAAGAGGAGTGGGACAAAATCCCTCCTGAGATGTGTGCAAACCTGGTGGCCAACTACAAGAAACGTCTGACCTTTGATTGACAACAAGGGTTTTGCCACCAAGTACTAAGTAATGTTTTGCAGAGGGGTTAAATACTTATTTCCCTCATTAAAATGCAAATCTTTTTATAAAAATTTTTACATGCGTTTTTCTGGATTTTTTTGTTGTTATTCTGTCTCTCACTGTTCAAACAAACCTACCATTAAAATTATAGACTGATCATTTCTTTATCAGTGGACAAACGTACAAAATCAGCAGGGGATCAAATACTTTTTCCCCTCACTGTACTGTAGGCCTACTGTTGGTGTTGTAGGTATTTTATTTATTTAACCTTTATTTTACTATGTCATGACGTTGGCCTGTGGGTAAGGTTTATGACCCCCCCCTCCCCCCACCCCATAAATACCTTTCTCCCTTCCCCTCTCTGACCCTACTGAAGGACTTGAATAGCCTGTGTTAAATATAGAGAGTCTGGGAACATCAAACAAATGGGGAAAAGGAACCATATTTTGGTAATAAAACCAGTTGGAAATATGCTTGGGAACGTAATGAGTATGTATGTCAGGTTCGGTTGTCATCTGAGACATTATGACTGATGACAGGACGACATAAACTGTACCTGAGAAAGTATACACCCTCTAGTTATCAGAGTAACATGGAATTGTTATGCAATTGAAATGTTTGATATTGAAATTGTTTGTTAGGAGATTAAATGTAATTTTAGCTTCCAAATGAGAGAATTGGGTTTTCATAAGGAAAGTGCCCTGCTTGATCAGTGGCCCACCCCTGTGAAGAGGAGGGGTTATAAACGATGAAGCACATCCTTCCCCCCTCTCCACTATATAAGCCTTTGACGAAAAGATAACCAGTTGTTCCAGTACGGGAGGTCTGCAAGCTCTACGTTAGAAGGACACACATGTCAAGTACAGAACTAAGCCAACCTCGGCGTGAGCTTTGGTGGCGAATGGTATGAACTTTGAGCTTATTCACTACAGAAGTGATACTTCCTAGCCGTTGAGTTAGCAGCGGCCGCTGTAGACGTGGGCTAGGAAAGGACGGACGACAGATCCAGTCTAACAACCAGACGAAGATACCACCACGTATCCAATTGACCACCATTGACATTCTTCCGAAAACAGGAAGATCTGTTGGCCAACCCGGCCAGCATCTACGACCAATCTACCGAAGCGCAGCTCAGAGTAAATATTTATTGCATTTTCCTTTTCCAAATGGGCGGTAATTTAGAATGCATAAGATAATGTATTTACGATAGCATAGCTGCTGTTTGTGGTTCCTAAGTCTTCCCGCTCTTTCATTCAAGCCCAACCCCCTTTCCTTTGTGTAACCAGGTTCCGTCCACCGGGACGTTTTCTGTATGACATCATTTGTATTCTGTGTATTTGTAATTCTGTGTGATTAGTTTAGGTATTTAGTAAATAAATAATTAAACCCAATTTTGTATTGCTGATTCAACTTGTTAGCCAGGGTTCGTGAAGATAACCAAGAATTTACAACTTTCATTATGAGACTGAAAATAAGATAAGGGTTAATATTGACTGCTATCGATGTAAAATATTACTAAGTATTTTAAGAGTTTATTCGGAAGATAACGGCTCTATAAACGTTCTTCCATGGTGCCCCGACTTTCTAGTTAATTACATTTACATGATTAGCTTAATCAGGTAATATTAATTACAGACAAAGGATTTTATAGGTTAGGATGTCATATCACTTAATCCGGCATAGCCAAAGACACGACAACTATATAAAGGTTTATTTACTCTGCTTGCATCTTGACCCAGTTTATGCCCTCCTTTGCAATGCAAATCCGGGCGGTAGTGTGTTTTGGTCCGAACACACCCTTTTCCTGCTTACAGACAGTTATCAAGCCAGCCTCTTTTTATGGTGCTACCCGTTCCAGGTTTAGGAGTGTAACCACCAGAAGACTTGGGAATGAGCCTGAGCTGAGAGGATCACCAAATTTCAAGGTATTTTGGTTTCAGTGCATTAAAAAAATTGTTTTTAAATTTAACCCTGTTTTTCTCCCCAATTTTGTGGTATCCAATTGGTAGTTACAGTCTTGTCTAATCGCTGCAACTCCCGTACGGACTCGGGAGAAGCGAAGGTCGAAAGCCGTGCTTCCCGGACACAACGCCGCTTAATCAGGAAGCCAGCCGCACCAATGTGTCGGAGGAAACACCGTGCACCTGGTGACTGTGTAAGCATGCACTGCGCCCAGCCCACCACTGGAGTTGCTAGTGCACGATGGGACAAGGCCATCCCTGCCGGCCAAATCCTCCCCTAACCCAGACGATGCTGGGCCAATTGTGCACCACCCCATGGGTCTCCCGGTCACGGCTGGCTGCGACAGAGCTTGGACTCGAACCCAGAATCTCTAGTGGCACAGCTAGCACTGCAATGCAGTGCCTTGCGCCACTCGAGAGGCCTCAGTGCATTTTCTTTAAAAAAAAATGGATATAGCCTATCAATGTGTAGGCATACTGTGTAATAAAATGGATCCATGACGAATTACTATGGGAATAAATATCACTGAATGACAGAAATATTGGAACAAAGTAGGCTAATGAAGGTAAACAAATTGTTGCTTACTGGAAAAAACTCTTTCAAAATTAATGGAAGAGGCAAGTGGAAGGGGGGAAAATGTTTTCAAACACTTGTTTTTCACAAGGGCTATTAGCAGGACAATAGACACGATGTGGTCCCAAAAACAACTCTCTGACATAGGGTCCAGCATATCTCTTGATACACACAGTAACACGTGCTAATGAGCTCCGAGAGCTGATCTGTTATCCAACGATTAGTTTAATAGCCCAGCTACTGCAGGTGTGAAAATCCCCCCAACAAGCAAGAGCCTACCCGCGTGTGGTCAACTATTTCAGCACCGTTTCGCACTGCTCTGAGACAAGCAAGACTATTTAATAAACAAATACATTTTAAAACAGTTTTCTTAATTAGCCACTGCATTATTCTATAAAAAACCCTTAGATATTAATTTAGCATCCTCTAAATTTAATTAGATCTAGTACTGTACAAGGACCTTTTATGTATCTGCCAGTATTTTAATTTAGAGATTCCGGTAAAGAAAGGTATGTAGAGGGGTAACTTTCTTCCCAAGATCTCTTACCATGTTGTACAATTGTGTGATTAGGCTACCAGTTGGTGTAACTGTAATGTTGATTCTCTTGAGAGGAATTTTGCTCTTCACTATCAGAATATTAAAAACGTTAAAATAGATTCATGAATTCAATCGCTTTAGCCGTCATGTTGCGGTTCATCTGATGAAGGATTGATTCAATCTATAAGCCCAGGACGATAGTAAAACGGGCAATAAGATACACTACAAGAAAGGGAACACATATATAACCGTAGAATTGCAGGTTGGAGGGCCATCTAACAATGCAGCACGGGTAAATGGTGGGAGTATCTATGACTCTGAGGACTGGGTAGGGTAGGGGGCCCACGCCCTCCGCTTCGGCTCTCGCCCGAGGTCGGATCCCTGCATCTCTATGTTGCCTGGGTTGTGCCCAACCGGCTCCATCCCCCCTTTCCCCGTTAGGCACGGCCGCATGGCGCACCCCCAATATCAAGGTGCACATGGGCCTATTTATATAATGAATATGAATTCGGAGGGCAGAAATGATTAAATATTAAAGCGTTAGCCCTCTCACTAAAGGCGTCAGTCATACAAAAGTTATACTTAAATTCGAACTGGTTGGAGATAAGAGTACATGGCCATAAGGCTAGATCATTTTCAAGCTGTTCAAACAGTCATAGATGACCAGCAGGGTCAAATAATACAAACAGTGGTTATAGAGGGTCAACCGGTCAGCACCTTAGCAGTAAATGCCAGTTGGCTTTTCAAAGCCGAGCATTCAGAGGTCAAGACAGCAAGGGCGTGTGCGAGAGAGAGGATCGAAACACAGTAACGCGTGGAATATATCAGTAAGAATGGCAGTTTAATATGCAGATCACCTCCTATTACCCTTCTCAGAGTTAAGAATTGTGTATGTTTAATTATTTGTGTCATTGTGGCATTTAAAGCATATTGAAGATAAACAATAGGATTTGAAGCAATAGTCTACCCGTGTGTGGTCAACTATTTCAGCACCATTTTGCACTGCTCTGAGACAAGCATGGGGAATGGTCTTGCTTAATCAATGACATTTTTATTTTCACTGAATCTCTGTTTGGGTATTGGTTAGACTACAATTTGGGTGTGGAAACGTTAGGATTATTTTGCTCTTAGTACTGTAGCCTACTCCCGACCGGTCACGTTGTACAGCACCATATTTTCCTAACGGAAACCCTGAGGGTTTCATTTTTTTCTTGGAATAGAAACACCATAAAATTAATCTAATTAATTAAGCAAAATTTCAAAAAATCAATCCCATATGTTCTTACAAAAAAAAGTTTTAAAATTCTCTAGTACAGCCAATATTACAGATTGTCAAATGCTTCTCAAAGATGCCCTCTGGTGGTCAAACTAGCACTAATGGCAACAATGGCTGACACTTAAATAACGTGCTATAGAATTCTACGGCAGCCCGCAAGGTGTGCTGCAGTACAACGCAACTTTTATAGGATGAACCACTGTATAACAAATTAATTTGACTTAGTGAAAATCAGTTTCTCTGACCTTTTGTGTATGCTTTCCTAAAACCAAAGTGGGGCTCAACTAACCCCCTCTCTCCTATGATGTTTATTCATTGGGGAGTAAAGACGTGGTGTCATGACGTGTGGTTAGGCTTGGCAGAGCTGTATTGGACTGATGAAGGACTGATCCTGGCTGGGAGTAGTCTACCAGACTAGAGAGACGCAGTTGACATTGACAGGGAACAGAGGGACAGACAGACAGATGGAGGTTCAAGGTGGCAGAAAGGGAGGGGGGGGAAAGGTAAAACAGAAAGAGACAGAGAACCTGGACAAAGGGAAGAGGGTGACAGACCAGACGAGCAGAGGAAATGACACAGAAAGACAACGTTGAGTAAAAGGCACAGGGATAGACACACAGCACTGCCGACTCACCTCAGGTTGCCTTTGTTAGTGGCATACTTGATGTGATTGCAGATGTAATTGTACATTCCATGAGCCGTTGTGCAGTCTCTGGCATCAAATACCTGTTAGAAAAACATGTAATGAAAGAAAGATCCCGCTGGGCAAAAACTGGTTGAATCAAAGTTGTTTCAACTTCATTTCAACCCCCATCAATGTGAGGACGTTGAATCAACGTGGAAAACTGACTACATTTGCTCAACTAAATGTAAATCAAAACTAAACGTTGAACTGACGTCTGTGCCCAGTGGGATACTAAATGCTACCATGTGGGATACTAAATGCTACCATGAGTTCAATGTTTCGACCTGAAGGTCTTCGTCACTCATAAAACAACTCAACACAAAGAATCCAAGGACCTCAGTGAAAGCATGTTGTCATTTCTCATTTACACTATATTGTTAGGGGGAAAAAATTGAATTGCGGCATACTCCACAACAGCGTGATTTGATTCCCCTTAGATATCACTTTCATCATCAGCGTTTATTTGATTGTTTCACTACTAACGTTTGACCTGCGATGCCTGGCCTGCCTCCATCAATGTGTGAAGCGACATCACAGACAATATGTTGTTGAAATGGTGAAACATCACTCTGCAATGCATTTATTAGAACTTTTATAATTCAGTGCACATTAGTCACAGATATTGCTATATTACACAGATCATGAATATTACACGGATCATGACGAGAGGTGGGGAATGTGTTGTGTACCTCCAGCCAAGTTGATTTGCGAAGTTTATCATACTTGATATCATATTGGCTTAGGAAGATTTGATTTTAAATTAACTGCCCAGTGAAAATCTGACTTTTAAAAGTTCATATTCTGTTAACTCATACCCAAATAATGTTGTCGACTCATGTGGCCAAAGCATAAATTTGAAACAATAAAAACACTTCAAAAACCCCACCTCAAACAGCCATTTTCTCATAGAACATGTCATTTCCCTGAGGAGAATGAGCTGGCCAATCAGCGGTCTACTTGCATGGATATTTTTTATGACCGGTATACATCCACACCATTCTGTTTTTGGGCCCACACCATTCCAACACAGAAAAGCAGATTTTTAAAAGCTGCAATATGTTGCTTTTTTGGGTGACCCGACCAAATTCACATAGAAATGAGTTATAGATCTGTCAATCTCATTGAAAGCAAGTATAAGAAACGGTAGATCTATTCTAGGTGTGCTTTTTCTAACACTTCCTGTGCTTTGGTTTTTGCGTCTTATTTCCGGTTATGAAAAATATATTTCACAGCGGTTTAGAAATGATTCTCTACACTATACTTGCTTGTTTTTTCACATAAACTGAAATTAGTCTAACTATTAGAATTTGAGCAACCAGGATATGGAGAAGTGCTTTTTGAATAGTGCATCTTTAACATAATTAATAAAATAAAAAAAATTGAAGGGAAACTATTTCACTTATATTGTAAGTAATTATAGGTCATATTTAATAAAAATCAGTAAACAACGGGCAGTTACTTTAACATTGAGCATCGAGTTTCTGACCTATAGCTTGGACCACTGAATTCTGCCTACACAGAGCATTTAATCTGAGTTTCCTACCTGTAGTTTGGACCACTGGATGCGTCCTACACAGCGGGCAGCGTTCCTCCAGGCATGCTTGGCTCCATAGATCAGCTCAGTGTCTTTCAGCTGGTATGTCCCTGAGGCCTCAATCTCCTTAGTCACCTCCTCCAGCCGGTCAACATGGGCCTTCGAGCCAAACCTGATGCACACAGCCACGAGGACAGAGAGAAGTAACACAAGGACATGTAAAAAGGACTGGATTTAGAGTATTTCTTGCATAAAAACATTGTGCACAGAAGCATGAGAAGCACAGAAAAAGAAATTCTCTACAATAACACATATTTAGAGTGCTATTTGAATCAAATGTATGTGAGGAAAAACAAAATGGCATTTATACTACTGATGGGAATGTTGGCAATGAGGGATGCAGGCAAGTACATCCAAAGGTTCTTAAAGTAGCTAAAGTATATGGTAAGTGTAACTTTATTACCTTTTGATGCTGGTGTAGTACTGGTCTATGAAGTCAGTAGCCAGCGGCAGCAGCTCCTCTTTGGTTCGAGATTCGTCTGGCTTGCGGCTCCCCTGGCTAGGTGTCATGATGGACCCGAAACACACACACTCAGTGCAGAGCGGCAACTGAAAGGCAATGTGGATGACATCACGTCAAGGCTCTGATGACATAAAGCACTGAATTTCCTTGTGGTTTCCTGACGCAGGTCCTTTGTTCAGTTCACATGGATTCCATAACACCTGGAAAGTCTACTTCTCCCTCCATCTCTTGTTCTCCCTCTATCACGCTCCCTCTCCTACAGACATATTAATGTAAGACTAAAGTAGAGTAATGGTTCCCACCCCCCCTAGTCCCGTCAGAACAACCAGTCTTGTGTGCTTTACTTAAATATCATGAAGCCCACTCATTTACCATTCCATTAAATCTGCAATTGGTACATCCATTTTGGACTTTTAAATGAATGACAAATTATTCAAGAATCAATGGGTATATAACTTATGCCCAATGAGCTTAGTTCAACTGTTGTACCCCATCATAACCCAAAATATTAGCTTGCTTTACGTCAAGGTCAGTCAACATAGCCTCAAAATATGGTTAAGACTTTCATTTTGATATCATGGATGGTCATTCCTTGCATCTATAGCTCTGTCTATGAATCTGAGAGCAGTTACATTTGTCTAACCACATCCCTCAGCTTTTTACCAAAAGAGTGGCCGGTGCCTGCTAATGACTGAATTAGTCATGGAGTCATAGTGGCAGCCTTCAATTGAGCAGAGAACACACAGACCGGAGAAGAAACAGAAAGAGGCCAGAAGAAAGAGGAACAGGAAAAGTGACGGAGAGAAAAAAAAGGAGACTGATCATCACCCAGACCAACCTTGTATGGTCAAAGGAATACAATTAGAATTGAAGTGCGCCGTCAATTTGGGTAGCTGTTAATGCCTTCACTAGATTAGAGGCAGAGGAGGAAATAGGGAGAAAACGGTCACCCGAGCATAAACCCAGAGTGGAAATGTAACAATAACTCAACAGCGCTGCTGCTAAAATGGGCAGTCTAGTCACGCTGGCTGAACCAGCCACCCACTCGCACTGTCCAGCCAGTCGGGTTTCGTCCCAAACCCCCCTTGCCCTGCTCAAACAACCCAGCCATCCAATTCAACATGACACTCGCTAAAGTTGCAAAGTCCCAGAAGTAAACAACATGCACAATTACACAGCCGGTGAGCATGACTAGGTGATGGAAGGAGAGAGCGAGAAAGAGATATATTAAGAGAGAAAGAGGGAAAGGAAAAGAGGGTGATGAGCAGAGTCAGAGTGTTAAAAATAAAACAAAATAAATCCCTCGCCTCACTACATCCGCTCGCCATAAGGCTTTGAGCATTCATGCCACGCAGCTGTCCTTTACGGCTTAGACAGAACATTCTGTGATATATTATATTTCTGAAGATGCACTATTAGAAGCCTATTCATTGGGATACATAGTAGGCTGTCGTCCGATAAGTTGCTGAAGTAATTAGCTAGGCTGGTGTTAAAACACCAAGCCAACGGCTGCAGAGGTATCTGTTCAGATAAATGACTAAATTCTTAGGTCTTGCTCTAGGGGGTTGCAGTTAAGCACCTTGTGACAAATGTATTTGTAAGAAAATGGCTAGATAATTACAAACTGATTGGATTGATTGAATGGTTGGTTGATTGGCTAATTGACTAATCGATTGATTGATGAGAGGAAGCCACTGTTCTGCAGACAAGAAGAAAAGCCAGTTCCGTACCTTACTAGAGCTGTAGTGTAGAGTGTCGTTGTAAGAGACTCCAGTCTCCACATTCTTGATCTTCATGAAGCGTGGGCATTTGGAGGGGCTGCCATTCATGAGAGCCTTGTTAGGGGAGATCCTCCCCTGTGCTGGAGGCTGGAGGGATGAGACGGATGTTTAAGAGAATTAATACATTTTAGTCTGTAGAGTAGCGCATAATGCTTCTACTGAGATGGCCTTTGAACCCACCTCTGAGAGAGGGAAAAGGAGAGTGAGAGAGAGGCTGTGTTGACAATTCTGATCTTTTGCCACTAATTGGTCTTTTGACCAATCAGATCAGATCTTTGGCAATAAAATTGGCCACAAAAACAAAAGAAATATTGGGCTGTGTGTAAACGCAGCCAGAGACCGATAGAGAAAGTCCCTACCACGGACTGCAAATGGGAGCTCCAACATAAGTCCACCAGCAGCATTCTTTTCTCAGCCGTCAATTGGTCTATTGATCAATCAGATCAGATCTTTTTGCCATTTTTTATTTATTTATTTAACTAGGCAAGTTCATTAAGAACAACATTTTATTTACAATGACGGCCTACCCCGGCCAAACCGAGACAAAGCTGGGCAAATTGTGCGCCACCCTATGGGACTCCCAATTACGGCCGGTTGTGATACAGCCTGGAATCGAACCAGGGTCTTTAGTGACACCTCTAGCACTGAGATGCGGTGCCTTAGACCGCTGAGCCACTCGGGAGCCAAAAACTTCATAATTGGGCACCTGTGTAAACGCAGACAGTGAGAGATAGGAGACACACACCCCCATCAGGTAGAAAGGTAATCAGCATCCTTAACACTAGCATGATTGACTGCTAATTGCCAGCTCCCTCAGCTTGTCTACTCTGATGTGGTTATTAAGTGATGATCGCTTGAATGAATGTAATTTACCACAAGTTTGATTGTTGTATTGAATTGATTTTAAAGTGCTCAGGTCTCTCCATGCGGCTGAACCTCAAATCAAAAGGAAATCAATCCCACAGCTTGTAATACCGCTCATCATCATCTCTCGAGAAGTTATTGCAAAACCACACGGGGAAGGCACCTCAAACAACGGGTGTAATTGTAGTGCTCGCTGAGGGGATGAAAGCAAAACGTCAATTGAGGCCCATTGAATTTTCAGAGAATAGGAGGGGAGACCCGTCTGAATTCATTTGATTCCTCAGAGAGAGAAGTGATTCTGTGCCCATACGAAATGCTCACCTACCCAGCCAGCGATAGGATGCATACAAACGTGTGCCATTGTCATCATCTCCAAGTTCCTCTATACAGAAAGCCTATTGTGCAGCTAGGCCGCAGAAAGAGAGCTTATTACCCCTGTAGTCAAACAGCCAGAGGAAGGCAGACAAGTACAATTACACTTTACATGTTAAGTAGGAGAGAGAACGAGAGAGAGAGAGAACACGTTCTTAAATGAACATTAAGAACATGAATCATGAATTGGGGGAATGAAGAAAAAAAAAATCGATCAGTTGACAGAGTTTGACTGGTTGAACTCTTGGATCTATGCAGTGACATTATGCAGAAGAGCACAGGATAAGAGAACTTCTGCCACGGTGCTACTTATGCTTATCCTGAGGTGCATCAAAGGAGAGCCAAGCGACATCTCCAGAACCCGGTGGCGGTATCGTGACAGAACATTCTGCCTCCTCTACTTATTAACCAGTCAATTATACAGTAGAAGCATTAGCAGTGAGCTCAGCACAAGACACAACCAGAGTCCAGGACAGTCCTCTCCTAAGGTGAGAAATAATCATTCCAAGCCTATCGTCATGTCATCAAGCCCTTTCAGTCTTAATGAAATACGAATTTCAACTCTACAACCTTGTCATTTGGTAGTTCTGTAGCCTCCGGTCTCTCCTAGGATGGAGAATGACATATTGCACAGCAAGTGGATGTCCTGCTTCACCATCATACTATCAAGGAAATATGGAAAATGGCTGAGAGAATCAAAAGGTAATTTATAACAATCATACATTTATCTCAGACTTTTTACATGTTAGTCATACACCTCTACACTCTCCTATAAGTCAGACGTCATGGCAGACACACACCTACTGTAGGCCATCTGGAAACATAGCTCTGCATTTACCTACGATGGCGCCAGCACGCCTGGCTGAGACAGACACCTCCCCCATCCCCACTACACACACACACACACACACACACACACACCACACACACACACACACACACACACACACACACGTATCCCTCCAGACCTCAAAGACCTAAATGGAGGGGACCTCAAAATACCTAATTTGGAGAGGGCCAAATCAGAGGAGAAAGATGAATCAGCTCCCTCTGCAACCACAGCTGCACACATTCATTAGTTCCTTCGATCGTTTCTCTCCATCCGGCCTCATTCACTACGAGAGCAGGGGGCTCAAGCAGCCCAGCCTACGTCACAAGTGGGTGGATCATCATGGGGCCATGTGCGGATTACGACGCAAACGTGCATGTGTAGACGCGCACGCACGCACACACACACCACACAACCCAGACCCCTGGCTCTCTCTCTCTCTCCACTTACAACCAGACTCTCCATATGAGATGTGTAAACTGGCTTTCATGCTCTGACAGCTATCAGCCGGAAGGATCGAATGCCCAGGTGATGGGATCTTGAGCCAAGAGGGGCTTTGCCTTGTTGTTATGATACACATTGACCCGCATTCACAGTCACACTCGCAGAAAGCTCTAAGAGTTCCAAGAACAAGGAACACGCAATGTATAGATTAGGGGATTATAGAAGCATATGTCATGTGCGACTCTAGGGGATCGCCATAGGCTAGCATGCGCTTACACACACACATATGGGAGGATAGGCTTTCACAAGCGGGTTCACTCGAAAGGCATGTTAGTACACATTCATAAACATATGCACGCACTTATAAAAAATGGTTCCAAAAGGGTTCTTCGGCTGTCCCCATAGGAGAACCCTTTGCGGTTCCATGAAGAATAGTCTGTGTAAAGAGCTCTACCTGGAAGCAAAATGGGTTTTCCAAAGGGTTCTCCTATGTGGACAGCCAAAGAACCCTTAGGTTCTAGTTAACACCTTTTTTTCTAAGAGTGCACACGCACACAAACATAGTTGAGTGTTTTTACCTCGTCCTTCTCAGAGTAAGGGTTGGTGAGCACCGTCTGCATGTTGTTGTCCTTCCTCCACAGGTCTTCACACACACTGTCCTTATCAGACGCCAGCTGGGGTGACATACCATTTCCCATACCAAGGTCCCTGCAAGGCACATACAGTTCCGTTAAAGGTAGGTAGGTGTGTGTGTGTGTGTGTGTGTGTGTGTGTGTGTGTGTGTGTGTGTGTGTGTGTGTGTGTGTGTGTGTTGACATCTGGCCTTAAACCCACTATTACGTCTTCACTTTGAGAGACGAGATCAAAACATAGATGAAATGCTCCCTTGAACTAAATCAAAACACTGAGAACTTGCCAAACAATTGTGTAACATACAATAACTCATATACTACTAATACAATGACAGTTGCTGTGGTGACAAATATATAGAAACAATAACCCTAACCAACTAAAAAACACTGAGAGAGAAGAAAAAAAAAGCACTAAGAGAAGCAATTCCACTAAAACAACATACAAATTAAGTATATCTAACTAAGATCTATGGGCAAGCAGAACTACATCTAACATCTGGGTCTTTCCATGAAATGAGTCTCTTTCAATATGTTAAGTAGAAATTATGCACCAATATTGAATTGTAAAAGCCTGCTAAATGAAGTGCCACATGGAAAATGTATACTTTTTTAATGAATAAAGACTTGCTAAAGTGCAAAAATTATGCATTTTCATATGTACCTCTGACTTCTACAGTAGAAAGACTTTAACCCACTTAACCTGGATAAATGTTTGGGTTTTCACCATCATTGTAAGGCCCTAGTTATTTTGGTTGCTTTGACATTCATTTCTGAAGATTATTTATTTCATTACAGATTCATTTCAGGCTAAAAACAAAAACCTGTCCCTCATTTTAAGGTCAACCCTGTTACGTGGACTGAACTTTACATTTTTTAAATAGAACATCGAATAGTTAAATCAGTGTAAAAGTAGGCCAGCTGGTTCTCGTCTTTTTGGCCATTTCCTGGTGTTTTGTGGTGGAATATTTAGTGGATTACCCATAGATACAGACTAGAAATATTTTAACAATTCATTTTGATTTTTTGTGAAGCTTGCATTACACATAAGCTTCCATTCCCCCTGCCGCAAGATCAATTATGGCTGATTTAAGAAGAAAAAAGTCAAACCTGTTACGGTCAATCCTGTTACTTTATTTGGCACTTAATATAGTAAAATATATATATATATATATATATATATATATATATATATATATATATATATATATATATATATATATATATATATATATATATATATATATATAGTAAAAAAAATATATATACACCTCGAGATGGGAAAACATGTTTATTACGTTGAACATGTGCTATTCATGACAGAGTGTTAAAATTAACAAATTACACTACCCAAATGGGACTCATTTCGTGGAACGACCCATCTATGGCCAAGCAGAGATTAGATAGACAATGGGTTTTTTCCATGCCTTTGTGTGCAGTGGAAACCCCATGAGACGTGAATAATCACAGCAGCTAACTCATCAGCGTGTGATTTGAGGTTTGCATTGCTTCACAACACCCACACATCTCCTCTCTCATGAGCGCATGTCCACGCTAATTGTAAATCTTCAGTCGCACGTCAGAACATCTCTCTCTCGCCCTAAAACACACACACACACACACCACAGGGCGCCAAACCGTCGCTCCCTCACACTGCGCACAATTAATTCCTCCATTTGCTAAACAACCATGTTCATCACCTCCACAATTCTGTAGACCTACTCTGAAAAAACGAAAAAAAGACAAGAGTAGTTATTATATGTTGCATTCCGAAAGTAATCAGACCCCTTTTGTTACGTTACAGCCTTATTCAAAAATATATTACGTTATTTGTTTTTATCCAATCTACACACAATACCTCATAATGACAAAGTAAAAACCAGGTTGACCTTATTTACATAAGTATTCAGACCCTTTGCTATGAAACTCGAAATTGAGCTCAAGTAAATCATGTTTCCATTGATCATCCTTGAGATGTTTCTACAACTTGGTTGGAGTCCACCTGTGGTAAATTCAATTGATTAGACATGATTTGGAAAGGCACTCACATGTCTATATAAGGTCACACAGTTGACAGTGCATGTCAGAGCAAAAACCAAGCCATTAGGTCGAAGGAGCTCAGAGACAGGATTGTGTTGAGGCACAGATCTGGGGAAGGGTACCAAAACATTTCTGAAGGCCCCCAAGAACACAGTGGCCTCAATCATTCTTAAATGGAAGAAGTTTGGAACCACCTAGACTCTTCCTAGAGCTGACCGCCCGGCCAGACTGAGCAATCGGGGGAGAAAAGCCTTGGTCAGGGAGGTGACCAAGACCCTGATGGTCACTCTGACAGAGCTCCAGAGTTCCTCTTTGGCGATGGGAGAACCTTCCAGAAGGACAACTATCTCCGCAGCACTCCACCAATCAGGCCTTTTTGATAGAGAACCAAGCTATCATAAGTGCTTTTTATAGGCCTATTATGCATTAGGTATAAACAAATAGAATATTCTATAATTGTGGTACAACAAAGGTAAACTATTCTACAAAGCCACTCCTCAGTAAAATTCACATGACAGCCAGCTTGGAGTTTGGGGATGTATTTCTGCGGCAGGGACTGGGAGACTAGTCAGGATCGAGGGAAAGATGAACGGAGCAAAGTACAGCGAGATCCTTGATGAAAACCTGTCCCAGAGCGCTCAGAACCTCAGACTGTGGCAACGGTTCACCTTCCAACAGGACAACGACCCTAAGCACACAGCCAAGACAACGCAGGAGTGGCTTCGGGACAAGTCTCTGAATATCCTTGAGAGGTCCAGCCAGAGCCCGGACTTGAACATCTCTGGAGAGACCTGAAAATTGCTGTGCAGCGACGCTCCCCATCCAACCTGACAGAGCTTGAGAGGATCTGCAGAGAGGAAATGAGAGAAACTCCCCAAATACAGGTGTACCAAGCTTGTAGTGTCATACCCAAGCAGATTTGAGGCTGTAGTCACTGCCAAAGGTGCTTTAGCAAAGTACTGTGAAAAGGTCTGGGGAAAAAACTGTTTTTGCTTTGTCATTATGGGTACTGTGTGTAAATTGATGAGGAATTTAAAACAATTTAATCAATTTTAGAATAAGGCTGTAATGTAACAAAATGTGGAAAAAGTCAAGGGTGTGAATACTTTCCGAATGCACTATGCATAGCTTGTCTTGACTCGGACTCCATTATATTGTAGTGGGTTTCAGGGCACTATTTTAACAAACCTAGCGCAATGGCAAATTTTAGTGCTGGCGGTAGCGCTATACTTTAGGTCAAGGGTGTGTTAGAAATATTTTAGCAATTTTTATTGTGGTAATTATGAGCGCAGTAGAGCAAAAGGGCTGGCTTTTGATGAATAAATAAGTTTGAAGCTTGACCTCTCACTGGCCCATCAGAACATGCTCCACGGCACACAAACAATTCAAATTGGGTATTTACTTTTATGTATTGATTTTGTAATCAAGTACAATTTCGAACGTTAGTCCGTTATAGCCTAGTTTGTTAAATAGGCTACAGACACAAAATAGCTAAATATAGGCCTATCCCATCTTTGCTAAATACGTTGAACATGTTTGCAGTCCACATTTTTCTAAGTAACTGAATGGCTTCAGTGTGGAAAAATATTGTTAAACAGAGCTCCCAAATATAAATGTTTTATAAACATACTAGAACCATCGTACAGACCACATTCACACTTCTCCAGAAATAGCAGACGGCCCTAAATTCCATTGCATGCAAGCTGGAAGTTCTCATCATAAAACCGGGATGGTGAATAACTTTGGTTTTTAATCAAATGTAATGAACCTGCCTTCGTTATAGCCTATAGGCATACGTCAAGGGTAGCCTACGGAGGGTTTTAGTTTTTAATCATATGAAACGGAAAACAAGCAATTGTTACATGAAAAGAAGTTCTAAATATAAGGTCAACCTGTATCATCTTATCTCATGATGGGCATATGGACACATGTAGCCTACATGGATTTTATTTAAAAAATGTACCAACCACGTTACCGCTATGACCTGCTTTTCGCTGGTCTTAAATCTCCCAATATGCACTGCATGAAATTCTCACTTTTGCGCTTGTTTTCAAGGACACATCAGATATTGCCACCCCTTCCACCTCAACGCAAGCAAGCTGATATTTGACAGGTAAATTGCAGAACCTGTCGCGGAAAACGCCAGAGCGTGCTGAATTTGCAAACTAATGTGTTTGGCACTAGCGCCGCCGTAGCGCCAGCAGAAAATAAAGCCCTCAGCGTGAAAACAGCGTTTGGTAAATAGCTGTAGTTAATATGCTGTTCTATTTCAGTTCAACAGCTATCAACTTATTAGCAAGATGATACTGCGCAAATAGTCAGTGATAACAGGGAAGGCCATCCCTGAGTCAATACCGCCATTTCATTTTCTATAATCCTTCACTTCTATTGGGTGCTCTTTGGAGAGCCTCTTTAGTGATTTGAGCTTCGCAGTATCTGAACGTCATCATAACCTTAACAAGGAAATCAGGTTAGCTAGCCAAATCTTTCCTGTCTCAAATGCCAACACGTTTTCAGTCTGCCCTTCAAAAATACAGGAGGCATTTAAAGCTAATTTGTGTTTAAGTACCATAGCTTATTTATCAACCACAATAGATTTTCCACAGTGCTTTGTTTTGAGGTAGACTTAAAGTGCATTTTACATCCGTTTTCCAAAAAAGCTATGATTAATTTGAGGATGGGAACCAGCAGAGCACACATAGGGTGTTGACGCAGTGCTACTGATTGAGGTACTGTATGTACCATGCTCTCTCAGATTTTGATTGGATACATGTACACAGGAGGTGTAAGATGTCAGTGTCTACAGTATAATCACTACTGCAGGCCTTTGAGTGGGTTACAGTCAACAATTGGAGCTCTCCAAAGAAAATAACCACAAGAATCAGATTGAAACCTTTTAATCCATCTGTCACGGACCAATTGTTCCCTGATGTGAAAAGAAACAAACACACTAGAAATGTAGAGATCTATAATTAGCCTGCAGTAGTATTCTCATTCTACCATCTAACCAACTGAATGATCACTGTGTTGTGGCGTTGTGATGTGTATGTATGGTCGGGGTCAATAGATCAGCTCACCGGTCCACCTGCACCTCAGCGTCCCTCCTCTCTACGGTCCTCTGTTCCTCTCCGTTGATCTCCCTCTTACTGTTCTTGATCAGCCGCAGCACCGGCTCGATCTCCTTCAGCATGTCGTTGTTCTCCTCCACACCGTTCAGCAGCAGCGCCCCGCGGCCCCCGTCTCTGAGCACGGGATCTTGGGCTGCTATCAGTGCCTGCACCCCTCCCCTCTGGAGCAGGGCCTCTCTGTGGAACGGGGTCACCGAGGGGGAGGACAGGTTCTCGATGGCCCTCAGCTGCTGTGGGTCCTTGCCTCCCTGCCCCGGGCTAAGGGGGCTTAATGGACAGCAGCGTTCGTAGGACTTGGAGGCGGGGAAGGCTGGCCTGGTGACCCTGACGGTCCTCTGATGTCCGTCCCCAGACAGGGTGGTCTCCAGGTGGGTGGTGAAGCCCTCTGGGCCCCTGAGGATGAGGACAGCGTGGCTCTCAGGGGACACATTCTTCAGGGTCTCCAGGGCCCGCTCATAGCTGAGGTCCACCAGGGGCTTGTTGTTGACTGCCAGTACTATGTCCCCCACCTGGACCAGGCCACACTCTTCGGCAGCCCCGCCCCGGATCAGGTCAGACACTATGACGGGCGGCTTGCAGACGCGCTGCTTGACAAGGAAGCCCAGCCCACCCACCTTTCTCTTGAAGATACGCACCGAGATGATATTGGGCTGCAGCTGGCACACTGTGGGCTCAGACTCCTGCATGATGTCTGGCGGTGTATTTGCACTCAGGGATCTGAAGCATACATAAGAAGAATTAAGGGAGAGAAGTCAAGTTGTGTTAGTAAAAGAGGACATGGACTTCACTTCGTGATCTGTTTGATAGTGTGTTTAGAGATGCAAATGTGAGTCATCATAGAAACATGATATTACACTGAACATGACCGTCTTTGAGTCATTTCAGTTGTGGAGGTAATCCAGTATGTTACTGTCTTGGCCCGCGGGCACATACTGACTTCTTGTCAATCCCTTTAAACGCTGTCTGTCTAATTGAATGAAAACTGTAGCTATCAATGACTTGTAGCGGTGTTATTGAACTAATGATCTGATCCTGGATCAGTAGTGAACTTATACCTATTCGATTTCTCTCCCTCTGCTCTTCTGGATGTGTTGTAACATACACACAGTCTTTCAGTTTCAGATTAACTGTTAAGTTCTTAGCTGTAAGGTTGTTGTGTTTGAGCAGTGGAAAGTGCTTTAGACAGTGTCACAAAAATATCAAAACTTGGTAATGTAGGCTATAGTCGTGATCTGTTTGATATAATAACATCGATTTATTTTCTTATCTATTTAGAAATAGTGAGTAAGATAAAGGCTTCAATGCAAGATGACTCATCTTGTTTATATCGATACCCTCGTCAAACAGCAAAATCATAAGTTTGTATGGCTATGCAACTCTGAGCTGAGTGAAAGACAGCAGACAACGTTGCACGGCGGATGGGCTGGGTTACAAACAACTTTCAAAACATAGTTAGCAGTGTTCAACACACTTCTATTATTATTAAATGCTTTTCAAAATGTTCCAATTGGCTACGTTTGTATGACTTCAATAACCCACACAATATGACCATGTCTATAGTTTCTTAATTTCATTTCAATGTTAGCAATCCAGCAGAATTCATAACATGGGCAACACTTGATTGTGGTGAGGTGACATGTCCTTGTGGGTGGTAAAGTATCAATAAAAAAAATTATAATGACAGCACCAAGGACAGCTCCCTATGGCATATAACCAATCCAGCACCATGGACGTTGCTCAGTATCCCTTAGTGTATTACAATTTCGTTCAGGGTTCTCTAGCTTCACGTAACCATTTAAACGTTTAAATATTTTGACGATTATGTACTGTTTGTGTAACAATAACCAACAGTATCATACATTTTGTGTTAAATGTTTCTTGAAAATTACGATCACTTTCCCAAAAATGTAAGTTAGCTGTTCACACGCAGAAATGCCAGACCTTGTCTAGCTATCGCTTAGACAAAGTGAAAGAACCAGAAAGATCAGTGTTAGTCTATTGGAATTATTTGAAGTTTGGTTCTTTTATTTTTTATTTTTTATATCCTGCCCATTGGGGAAACCAGAGAGCACTCAACTCGTTCGACTGCTCAGTTCATATGCCCCCGGACACAATGGCAACCCTTCATGGTAATCCCTGATTTTCCTACTTCTCCTCGATCACATTCCCAAATACAGGTGTGCCAAGCATGTAGCGTCATACCCAAGAAGACTCTATGCTGTAATCACTGCCAAAGGTGCTTCAACAAAGTACTGAGTAAAGGGTCTGAATGCTTATGTAAATGTGATTTCAATTTATTTTTAATAAATAAGCAAGAATTTCAAAAAATCAGTTTTTGCCCTGTCATTATGGGGCATTGTCTGTAGATTGAGGGGAAAATAATATTTTATACATTTTACAATAAGGCTGCAACGTAACAAAATGTGGAAAAAGTCCAGGGGTCTGAATACTTCCCAAAGGCACTGTACATACCCTAGGCAGAGGTACTCAACCCTACGAGGTCCAGAGCCTGTTGGTTTTCAGTGCGTCCTGATAATTAACTGCACACACCTGGTGTCTCTGATTAGAGTGGCCAAGCAACCTAACGTTTGTTAGTTTTATGCAGTAAGTGCATCTTCCTATTGCTCTAATTGCGAAACACACATCTGTTTTCTGATTTTAAAAAACAAAGCTTTGCATGTGTAGCAAAGCGGACCCTGGGTATCCAAGGGAGGTGATTGGTGGGATTGAGGAAGACCCATGGTTGTAGAAAAATAGTACTTGATTTATTGTAGATGAAAAGTACTAGATGCAATAGAACTTGATTTATTGTAGACTTCAGAATACATGAAGTGACTTGACAAACAGTTGTCCATAGCAGTAACATCCAGGATACAAAAATGACGGAAGACGGCGAGTCTAACCTCAGCCCCTCAATAGGGTTTCTACTGCAGGCAAGAGTAGGACTAAATGCTAAACAGCATAACTAGCAATTGCCCCTCTTTCAACTCTAAACAGAGCCCAACTGTCCCCCTCACTGGGACTAAAGAGTCTACCAGGACATCTAAAATCAACTGCAAGTACATAAAGGATGCAACAAACATTGTAAAATTGGGCTCAATCCTGAGTTGAGAGAAAAGGACAGAATATAGTTAAAATATATATATATATATATCGTAGCACCTAAACCACGCCCATAATGATTCACCAATGAGAATGTACATTTAATTAGGCAAATTTTACGTTGTTAATTAGACCAGGCAATCCTATGGAAAAACGTGATTTAAGTAAAACACATTCATTACTTTAAATAACCATATTTAGTCCAGTACACTATAGTTTAAAAGACAGAGCTGCATTAAGTAGAACATGATTAGAGATAGTACTCAGAAACAAAGCTTGGGTGAGCTGTGTGCTAATTACCTAACTCACCATGCCTGGCTTCAACCTAAGCAATTAACTTGGTAGCAAACATTTAAGGTCAGGCACACCTAAAATGGAGGATAACTATGCATGGCAAGGGACTAGTGCACTTTATCCAAACCACACATGTATATAAACTCAGCAAAAAAAGAAACGTCCCCTTTTCAGGACCCTGTCTTTCAAAGATAATTCGTAAAAATCCAAATAACTTCACATATCTTCAATGTAAAGGGTTTCCCATGCTTGTTCAATGAACCATAAACAATTAATGAACATGCACCTGTCGTTAAGACACTAACAGCTTACAGACGGTAGGCAATTAAGGTCAGTTATGAAAACTTAGGACATTAATGAGGCCTTTCTACTGACTCTGAAAAACACCAAAAGAATGATGCCCAGGGTCCCTGCTCATCTGCTTGAATGTGCCTTAGGCATGCTGCAAGGAGGCATGAGGACTGCAGATGTGGCCTGGGCAATAAATTGCAATGTCTGTACTGTGAGACATCTAAGACAGCGCTACAGGGAGACAGGACGGACAGCTGATCGTCCTCGCAGTGGCAGACCACGTGTAACAACACCTGCACAGGATCGGTACATCCGAACATCACACCTGCGGGACAGGAACGCACAATCCCTCCATCAGTGCTCAGACTGTCCGCAATAGGCTGAGAGAGGCTGGACTGAGGGCTTGTAGGCCTGTTGTAGGCAGGTCCTCACCAGACATCACCGGCAACAATGTCACCTATGGGCACAAACCCACCGTCACTGGACCAGACAGGACTGGCAAAAAGTGCTCTTCACTGACGAGTCGCGGTTTTGTCTCACCAGGGGTGATGGTTGGATTCGCGTTTATCGTCGAAGGAATGAGTGTTACACCGAGGCCTGTACTCTGGAGAGGGATCGATTTGGAGGGTCCGTCATTGTCTGGTGCGGTGTGTCACAGCATCATCGGACTGAGTTTGTTGTCATTGTAGGCAATCTCAACGCTGTGCGTTACAGGGAAGACATGCTCCTCCCTCATGTGGTACCCTTCTTGCAGGCTCATCCTGACATTACCCTCCAGCATGACAATGCCACCGACCATACTGCTCGTTCTGTGCGTGATTTCCGGCAAGACAGGAATGTCAGTGTTCTGTCATGGCCAGCGAATAGCCCGGATCTCAATCCCATTGAGCATGTCTGGGACTTGTTGGATCGGAGGGTGAGGGCTAGGGCCATTCCCCCAGAAATGTCCGGGAACTTGCAGGTGCCTTGGTGGAAGAGTGGGGTAACATCTCACAGCAAGAACTGGCAAATCTGGTGCAGTCCATGAGGAGGAGATGCACTGCAGTACTTAATGCAGCTGGTGGCCACACCAGATACTGACTGTTACTTTTGATTTTGAACCCCCCCCCCCCTTGTTCAGGGACATATTATTCAATTTCTGCTAGTCACATGTCTGTGGAACTTGTTCAGTTTATGTCGCAGTTGTTTTTTGCTGAGTTTATAACTTTTTACAGATCAGTGACTGAAATAAGACTTGACTTTAGCTATATTTATTATATTATACAGAAGCAGGATTGGAAAACCTTCTTTACATGCAGCTTGAGGTTTAGGTCATGGTCAAGGTTTCTGGCCATAGGCTTTACATTAGTGGACAAATGACCAAGGTTATTTACAATCTGCGTTCTAGCAAGACGGGGGGGGGGGGGGGGGGGGTCAATAAAACAACCTTTGATTTCTTATCATTGAGCTGGAGAAAATTGTCAGTCACCCAACATTTGATGTCAGCAAGACACTTGTGAAGGGTATTTACACAAGCTTGGTCTCTGGGTCTGATTGGTTAATAAAGCCGCGTGTCATCCGCATTGCAGTGAACTGAATGTTATGATTGCAGATGATGTCACCAAGGGAAGCATGACAGATAAAAAAAGGATGAGGCCCAGACTGACCCCTGAGAGACACCATAGTGAATAGGTGCTGGGGACCCTACTGAACCACCCATGCTCACTGAGAAACATCTGCCACAGATATGACCTGAGCCAGTCGAGGGCAATGCTGGAGATTCCCACTCACCTCTCCAGCCGGTCAACAAAGATGTTAAGATCAAGAGTATCAAATGCGGCACTGAGATCAAAATAACTCAAATAGAGCATTCACCGACAAACAGAAGATCATTACTGACTTTCAACAAAGCAGCGTTCTTGCTTTGAAGTGAGAGGAACCCAGACTGGAAGTTGTTCATACTCAAATAAGCCACCTATTGCTAGAAAAAAAAAACTTTTTGTAAAATCTTGGATAAAAATAAAAAATAAAAAGACATTTGGAGATAGGTCTATAATTACTCAGTGAGGAGGGTTCTAGATTGGGATTTTTAAGGAGAGGTTAAATAACAGCAGTTAAAGTCAAGGAGCTATTTACAATAGAATTTTGGGGACAACTGTAGGCATAACCTCTGTTAGTCATCTCGAAGCGATCACTTCCAAGAGGCAGGGGGTCTTTATGGGAGCTACAGTATCAAGGAGAAACTCAAAGGATATTTCAGTAAAAGGAAGCAGTAGTCCTAGAGTAGTTGCCTCAAGTGCCCCCTGACCAGAAATGATGGTATGGTGCCGGCTACTGTTAATCTGGGATCTAATATTTTTGTACTTCTCTGTAAAGAATCGTAAAAACTGTTCGCAGAGGTCAGGGGATACAAGCATGTCCAGGCTGTACCACAACCGGCCGTGATTGGGAGTCCCATAGGGCGGGCCCAGCGTCATCCGGGTTTGGCCGGTGTAGGCCGTAATTGTAAATAAGAATTTGTTCTTAACTGACTTGACTAGTTAAAAAACGTTCAATTAAAATAAAAACAACAGGTTACGCTCAATTGTTGTAGTCAGAATTTTCGAATTGTGGGAGTTCAGAGAACAGGGTGAGAAGTAGTCAGCTCTTGCATCTTTAAAGGGGCAATCTGCAGTTCGAACAATTAAAAAGAAGCACCCCACCACTAGTTTGGTAAAAAGCTGTGGGACGGGGCTGGAGAAATGTAACCCCTCAAACTCAGGACTGCACATTCATGATATCACAATTATAGTGTTACCATGTTTTGAGGCTATACAGCCCTCAAACTCAATTCTGGAACCGAAAGCCAGATCCACTGAGTTTTCTTTCATGGTTGCTCTCTAAATCAGGGACTACATTAAACCAGGGACTAATTTAGAGGTGGGTGCAGGTAGAACAGAAGACCAGCAGGCTCCAGACCTAGTAGGGTAAGAGTTGAATACTCCTGCTATACAGTGTTTTTTGTTGTTGTTACATGTACATTGTTTACAAACAAAGGAGAAAAACAAGCTTCTATTTTTGGTGCTGATGTGGTACAACAGTTGAACTAAGCTCACAAGGCACATATATGTTATATTCGTCAATAATCAATGGCTATACAGTATCATTTAAAAGTCTAAAAATGTATGTAGCTACTGCAGATTGCCCCTTTAACCGTAATTTCTCATCCTTCCATGTATGTTCAGATGTTCTAAATGCACTTTTTAAAAATAGCACAAGTGTGATCATTTAATCAAGGTGAGACTTTGGCAGACAGTTTATTATTGGATTTAACTGGTGCCACAGTCCAAAGTAAATATTGTCAAAGTAATGCGCTACCCACTATTTTTGGAAAGCCATTAACCAATAAAAATCAACAGTAAGATTGAGCAGTTGTTACATTCGATTTGACAGTATATAATGTGTGAAACAGCAACGATAGTGATGCATAATCAACAGCACTAAACAGCCATAAAATGCGTAATTTTCTGTATGGTGCGTTATGTTTGAATAATTCAAGAAACTCACCTCTGAGAACAAGTTCACTTGCACAACGAACTGTTGCAAATAGAAGTGACAGATGAACTCCTCTCGTGCGTACTCGTTGTCCTCGGAAACTGCACACACAGGTTGTTCGCTTCGCTCGAGCTCCTCAAGTCCCACTTGTGTGCGTTGTCTCGTTAGAGTTGCGGCATGCCTGTGCTTCTCTGCGCGCCAGGGTGCCGTATAAATATGGAGCATGAGAGACACTGTGACGAGCGCAGATTGGGTCGTGCGCGGGCATTTATACCCTGAACGTGTAGTTTCCACTTCTGTTATCACCAAACTACACTAGTCCCTTCTGAGTACACACGTCCCACCCATTGCAAATGTTATTGCCAATATTCGTATTTACCCACATGTTGTTTACTCCATTTTAAACTTCAAAACATGACTTGTGTGTAGGCAATATAAGGAGATTGCCTAATGGCACCAAAATTCGCAATTCTGCCAATTGTGTAGGCCATGCCCTTGATATCAATTCGTGAAATTATTTTAGACTACATTTGATTGCATGTGTCACACATTCATTTAAATGATTGATCAGGACTATAGGTTTACTGCATTTAATAACTACTTTTAGCCAGTGGGACACTTGTATGCACATTGGTGCCTTCATGACAACTGGGCACTCAGAAAAAAACTAGGTCAAATCATGACGTCATGACTTGGAATTCTGAGTTGGGTGACATTTTCAAAAACGAGTTTTCCCAGTCAGAGCTCGTTTTTTTTCGGAGTTCTCAGTTGTCTTGAATGCACTGAAGTTGGAATTCAGAGATATGCGAGTTCCCAGTTGTTTTGAATGTGGCAAATGTTCAAAATTCCTTGCACAGATAGGTGATGTCATTGCCAATGTCAAACACACACCACAACCCTGCTTTTTCCTTATGTGACATAAACTTAACCTTTATTTCCAACAATAGCCCACTGAAGGATCTCCTTGGAATAGGCAAAATAATGCCCTTAGCCATCAGTTCACATTGGAGTAGAGTAACTAAAGAAAAAGGCTATACTTACAAAAGTTATGCTATGCTATTGCTATGCAGATGACACACAATTAATCTTCTCCTTTCCCCCTTCTGATAACCAGGCGGCGAATCGCATCTCTGCATGTCTGTCAGACATATCAGTGTGGATGACGGATCACCACCTCAAGCTGAACCTCGGCAAGACGGAGCTGCTCTTCCTCCCGGGGAAGGACTGCCCGTTCCATGATCTCGCCATCACGGTTGACAACTCCCTTGTGTCCTCCTCCCAGAGTGCTAAGAACCTTGGCGTGATCCTGGACAACACCCTGTCGTTCTCCACTAACATCAAGGCGGTGACCCGATCCTGTAGGTTCATGCTCTACAACATTCGCAGAGTACGACCCTGCCTCACACAGGAAGCGGCGCAGGTCCTAATCCAGGCACTTGTCATCTCCCGTCTGGATTACTGCAACTCGCTGTTGGCTGGGCTCCCTGCCTGTGCCATTAAACCCCTACAACTCATCCAGAACGCCGCAGCCCGTCTTGTGTTCAACCTTCCCAAGTTCTCTCACGTCACCCCGCTCCTCCGCTCTCTCCACTGGCTTCCAGTTGAAGCTCGCATCCGCTACAAGACCATGGTGATTGCCTACGGAGCTGTGAAGGGAACGGCACCTCCATACCTTCAGGCTCTGATCAGGCCCTACACCCAAACAAGGGCACTGCGTTCATCCACCTCTGGCCTGCTGGCCCCCCTACCTCTGAGGAAGCACAGTTCCCGCTCAGCCCAGTCAAAACTGTTCGCTGCTCTGACACCCCAATGGTGGAACAAGCTCCCTCACGATGCCAGGACAGCGGAGTCAATCACCACCTTCCGGAGACACCTGAAACCCCACCTCTTTAAGGAATACCTAGGATAGGATAAAGTAATCCTTCTAACCCCCCCCCCCTTAAAAGATTTAGATGCACTATTGTAAAGTGGTTGTTCCACTGGATATCATAAGGTGAATGCACCAATTTGTAAGTCGCTCTGGAGAAGAGCGTCTGCTAAATGACTTAAATGTAAAATGTAAATGTAAAAGTTGCTCTGGATAAGAGTATCTGATAAATTAATCAATTTAATCTGTTTGTATATAAACTGCTTCAGTTGGCTCTCCAATGATTTTGCCCTGTCCAATGTTGTTATCTGCCCAGGTAGAGGAGAGGCCATTTTGAACTCACAGATATAGCAACCAATTACAGAGGAAATCCTGTGTTTGAAAAGGTGACGTGAAGGTGCACATCACGTTAGATAATGATACAGATATCACCAGTCATGGAGTTCCTTGACATTGAACTCCAATCATATTTTGTGAATGAGTTATAGTTTTTTTATTCTCAGGCAGTAACTCTCCAGGAATACCCAGCTGTCACAGTGTTCAAGGATGTCAACCCTGGTGTTTAATGGTAAGAGACCAGGATTACATTTTAGTTCCTTTCCCTTCACCCAGAAGTGTCCACTGATTCACTCCCCCTCACAGTTAAAAGCATTGGGTTGGTGCAACCACAGCTAGAGAGTGTCCTGTGTGGCTCAGTTGGTAAAGCATGGTGCTTGCAAAGCCAGGGTTGTGGGTTCAATTCAACAAGGGACTAGTATGAAAATGTTTGTACTCACTATGTAAGTCGCTTTGAATAAGAGCATCTTCTACATTACTCAAATGTTAAGGTCACTGCTGTCCACACTGACTAGCAAAGCATATGGGACAAAGGATGCTGTATGCATTACTGCCTGCCAATCAGCATTGGCCTTTTGATACAACTTGCTTCCCACTTCCTAGCTGTCAGATAAAAAAAATGTCACTACAGGCCTGATGGAAACAGCAAATTTGTCGGTAAACTTTCCGAATGTCGACAAAACAGAATATGCTAGACAAGGTGGGATCTTTTTGCGTCTGTAAAATTAATTATGTATGGCGCAGCAGTCTAAGGCACTGCATCGCAGTGCTTGAGGCGTCACTACAGACCCGGGTTTGATCTCAGGCTGTGTCAAAACCGGCAGTGACCGGAATCCCATAGGGCGGCGCACAATTGGCCCAGCATCGTCCTGGTTAGGGGAGGGTTTGGCCGGGGGGGGCTTTACTTGGCTCATTGCGCTCTAGAGACTCCTTTTGGCAGGCCGTGCGCCTGCAGGCTGACTTCAGTCATCAGTTGAACAGTGTTTCCTCTGACACATTGCGTTGCGACTGGCTTCTGGGTTAAGGTTGTGGTATGTTGTGTAGTCCTTCCACTACGACTCGGGAGAGAATGCAGTTTATTAGGCTACAGATGAAATAAGTTATGATGAACTTCACAAGGTGGTGAATGTGCACGCCACAGGAGGACGGGTTCATAGTAATGGCTGGAGCAGAATTAGTGGAATGGTGTCAAATACGTCAGACAAATACGTGTTTGATGCCATTCCATTTGCGTTGTTCCAGCCATTATTATGAGCCGTCCTCCCCTCAGTAACCTCCTGTGGTGCACGCAGTGATGGATGCTCCTTTCCAATAAATATTGAGGGATTTATTCTGGAGACATGATGATCGGTGCTTGGCTGCCTTTTGACAAATAACAATTATCTTTCTCTTTTGTCCATAAAAATTTCATGCCAGGGTTTCCCAAACTCAACCCTCGGGACCCCAAGGGCTGCATGTTCTGTTTTTTCCCCTAGCACTACACAGCTGATTCAAATAATCAACCAATCATCAAGCTTTGATCATTTGAATCAGGTGTGTAGTGTTAGGGCAAAAACCAAAACATTCACTCCTTGGGATCCTGAGGACCGAGTTTGGGAAACCCTGATGTAGGCTATCCTACCCGCACTGTATCTGCGAGCATGTGCCAAGACCAGAGTGGGCACATTCACAATATACTGTAACCGTTTTTTGTTTGCTGACAAAACCATAATTAGAGTTGAAAAAGTGATGGAAACCCATTTAACTTGTATTCCTTATTTGGTACCTGGGAATTTAACTGTAAAAGGTATTTGTATGTGCACTACATCATCACGCACAGCTTTTAATCCGAAACAGGTCAATTTGATGGGAACACATCTCTGGTGGAAAAATGTGGATTATTGTTTTTATGCAGATTTTATAGTACTTGCATGAACATCTGTCACGAATTGGATGGAAACTTAGCTTATAAGTCTGGTACATTTCTGTGCTGCAGTGAAAGACATTAACACTCTCACACACAAACACACTGACACTCAAACACACACCCTGACACCACAGGAGGTTGGTAGCACCTTAATTGGGGAGGACGGCTCATAGTAATGGCTGGAACAGAATAAATGGAATAGTATCAAACTCCTTCCATTCACTCCATCCCAGCCATTATTATGAGTCGTCCTCCCCTCAGCAGCCTCCTGTGCCTGACACACTCAGCCTGCTTCCCCGGCCGTGTCATTATGTCAATCACTTCTTGCTTGAGTGGTACCATCTGCCCTCTAATAAAGCCACGCGCCGCGGATCACTGTGCAAAGCCCCTGCTTAGCCCCACCAGCCGCCCGGCTGCTGGGCCTCATATCACATCACTAGAGTTAAGACTCACCAACTCACCAGCCAAACTAAAATGACATCTGTTACTTTTTATACTCACCCTATTCACCCCTGCCACCCTCCTTTTTGGCAACCAAGCCATGGATGTTTTTGGAATATTGACAAGAGTGTTGACAGAGGGAGAGAATGTGAGAGAGAGAGATTGAGTGTGTGTGTGCATGCATAGGTGTGTGCAGAAAGTGTGTAATGATGACAAGGGGGTCATTTTTGGAGGAAGGGTTGAGTCACGTGATCCTCTCATGATGAAACATGATGACTTCATCCAGATTTACGCATTCCATGCATGGGTTATTGACATATACGATACCTAAACATACACTGAGTGTACAAAACAATAGGAACACCTGCTCTTTCCATGACCTAGACTGACCATGTGAATCCAGGTGAAAGTTATGATCCCTTATTGTCACGTGTTAAATCCACTACAATCAGTGAAGATGAAGGGGACGAGATAGGTTAAAGAAGGATTTTTAAGCCTTGAGACATGGATTGTGTATTTGTGGCATTCTGAGGGTGAATGAACAAGACAAAAGATTTAAGTGCCTTTGATTGGGGTATGATAGTAGGTGCCAGGAGCACCTGTTTGAGTGTGTCAATAACCTTTTCTCCCCGCTCAACAGTTTCCCGTGTGTATCAAGAATGGTACACCACCCAAAGGACATCTAGCCAACTTGATAGAACTGTCGGAAGCATTGGAGTCAACATGGGCCAGCATCCCTGTGGAATGCTTTTGGCACCTTTTGGCACACTCAACAAATTGAGGCTATTCTGAGGACTAAAGGGGGTGCAACTCAATATTAGGAAGGCATGACACATACTTAGTTCCTTTCTCACTTCCTTGTTCTCACCATTTGACTCAATGTCAAACTATGTATAGAGCTCACTTAATTGGTCAGGTGTGATATCCATGGCATCGCTTGAAGTTTTTTCTATTTTTTGGTTACTATGGCAACTTTTTCATTATGTGTTTTTGGTGTAGGTATCTCTGTTGGATCCTTCTCATTATTGCCAGTTACACCACAAGACATTTCTTTCTCACTGTGTTTTGATTGTATATGTATTTTGATGGATGAATGCTATTATTGGCCGTGTCAGGTAATTGGATTCCATTGGATTGTGTTTACATTGGTTTGAGGTAGCTTTTGATTACTTGATCATCATCTTGCTTAAGAGAAGAAAGAATAACAACCCTGCAGAGGTTTAGTATGTTAGAACTATAACCACAGAGTGCCTTGATGGGAAAAGTAAGCCCCACAATTCATCTTTATACATCTTTGGTTTTCTATCCCCCTTGTTTTCTCTGCCAGTCATAGACTACCCTTTTCAAAGAGCACCTTATACCAAGTCTCTATGGCCTTACATGGTTCCAAAAAAACGTCTCCGCGCATGTGTCTGCAAGCTCCATGTTGATTTTGTCTATCCCCACCAGATGCGTTCATGAAACGTAGGTTAAAATACCAAAACCAACTGTGAACCAACTATATTAATTTGTGGACAGGTCGAAACACACAAGAAAGATTCATGGACATTTAGATAGCTTGCTGTTACTAGTTAATTTGTCCTGAGAGATAAACATTGGGTTGTTATTTTACCTGAAGTGCTTATGGTCCTTTTTTTAGCTGGATCTTATGTAGAATTTTGACCCATTTTGAGTCATACAAAATTGTGTGTTCTCTACTCCGACAATTAATCCACAGATAAAAAGGGAAAATCTAGTCAGTTTTTAGTTTTCTTTGATTAATCTCTCCTCCTTCATCCTTCTTCTGTGAATTGTATATGGCAGTTAGCAACCAGCTTTAAGGTGCATTAACGCCACCAACTGGACTGGAGTGTAGACCTTGTTCATCTTTCAATCACCCACGTTGGTATAGGTATATGCATGTAACAACCAATAAGTAGATGGGAGAGGCGGGACTTGCAGCGCATCAAGCGTCTAAAAAAGAATCAAGTTCTATTTGAGCGCCTGGCTACACGGACACCCTCGAGCAGTTTGGATGAAATTATTGAATAACATGTACTTTTTTTAAAAATGGCAACGCTCGCACACGCAACACAGCCTGTTTGGTCAATATGTTATAGCTTTGACCATTTGAACGAACCAGCATATTATTTTTTCTTCTCAGAACTCTAACTTCATTGGAACTATTGTTATTCATAGTTCCAACTATGGTCCCCTTAGGACTCCCCTTCAGTCCCCTAAAGGATTTTTGTTGATGTGTGGGCTACAAAGTAATAAGGAATTTTACACCCTGGATGTATCAACATTTTCAACACTCTCCAACAGTCAACTACAGGGCAATGAGGAAAAGCGAAACATTGTTGGCACTCTGTCGACTAAGCCACTGTGTTAGGTGGAGGACCCCAGTGCTGTGGAGGCTTGAGGGCAACGGCTGCATCGTGGGTACAAGGACTTGATCCTGTAAGAGTGAGTGTGTGTATGCTTGTGTGTGCATGTGCACACGCGTGCATGTGAGGGACACGTCAATATGGAGGGGGCCTCTCAACAGGCTGTTAGGTGGATGATAATGTGCCTCCCTGAGTCGTGTGTCTCTCTCTCGTTGCCCAAGGGAGCTGGTGGGAGGCCAGAGAGTGAGGACTTTCAGGAGATATGAGACGTTTTTAACCCACCCCTACCCTGGCACATTGTATGTTAAAACCATAACGCTTAGTCTCAGATCTGCTGGTTTGCTTTCCAGAAGCTCAATCAGAATGGTGCCAAAAGCCAAATGGTGCCAAAAGCCGAACGCTTCATTCCAAAATTGACTGAATACTGAGGATCTGAATAAATAGTTCTCTCATAGTTTATTTTCCTTCATTTTTTTACAGGTACAGTAAGTTGATTGACAATACATGCTCATTTACAACAGTAGCCTGAAGAGGAGCAGCGTTGAATGTGTGGATTGGAAGCTGGGGAGGATCAGAGTGTGTAGGATCTTTGGGACAAAACTTTGGTAAACTAAGGATGTAATACAAGTAGACTAATGCATTATTTCACAATGCCCCCCCCCATAAGTACTCTAAGGTCTTTTATCATTTATGATTCAACTGGCACAGAGAGTTTAAATAGGAAGCACAGTTACACATCTACACATTCTTATGAAACTAAATAACAGATTTTAGCGTAGTCAAATCATTCCTAATATATCAGAGTCAGAAAGGAAAAACATAGATTTATGGAATTTTAAATGAGTTGAGCCAAACTTCTTATGATGCAGCAACGCAGAGTTGTGTAATGTAAGGGATTTTTGAAAATCTCTCTTGATGGTTGGGTTTGGGAATAAGTTTCCGCTCTATGTTTATTCCTGAAAGATAACAAAAAGTAAATAATATTCTGTATCTTGTGTGGCCCTTTATGTTCTATTGTACTGAATGTCTTCTCTGGCTGTTTAGAAACACAGCTACAGAGGACCTTTCCTCATTCAAAAAGGTCAGGCTTGTCATTTATAGTGAGGCTCTTTGCATCCACGTCTTCTTGCGCAAATGAGAAGAGGACGTCGGGGCCAAATAAACTGCAGTTGGAAATCTCTCCAGGCTCAGAGAGAGACTATGATGTGTGGCTCAAATGGTACCCTGATGTAACTGCATTGTGCTTGACAAATTCATGAGACTAGCTGGGCCTGTGTGTGTGTTGGTGTCAAAGTATGATTCGTAATGTAATGGCAGTCACTTTTAAACCAATTTACTCCCAAGCCTCATCAGCTGTTGAAATATTATTACGCAGCTTGTATCGTAAGCAAGAGAGATTATTGCAGATATTATGATGGTCACAGAATGAGCAATGGTCACAGAAATATAGTGTATGTGTGACTGTGAACTTTATCCCAGATATTAGTGCTTGGTTAAATTTCAGGGGACTGAGTTACATTTTCATAATATGAATGCCATGAATCTTCACAATATTATCTTCACTGTATTCCACTAGTCATCTCTTACTATTGTCTCCAATGCTGAAGATAATATAAAGCACTTGAGAATAAAGTTAGAGCGATACAATATTGTGCCAGTGTAACATCCATCTCAGTAGTTGTAGGCCATGACTTACACAGGGAGCATTGTGTCGGAGGAGGGTCTCACAGAAATCCTGGTCCTTGTGTCAGACAACGTCATTCAGTAGCAGGGTACTGGGTTCAAGCCTTTGAAAACACTTTCAGTAAGAAATAGATTGATAAGGTGTTTAAGTCTGGAGCTAATTATATTGTTGTTTGACTTGATTATCAGTTGTCTGTCTCTCTTGTTAGTAAAACTAATGTCCTACATCCACGGATTTGACATCTGTGATGCTTCAAGGAAAGAAACATCCCCTATTAGATACAGAGGACAGGTGACACAATAGATAAGAAGAACTTACAGAACTGTATGTTAAATTCAATTAAAGTTACTAATTTGTACACATTTAGCAAGATTGCAACATTGTATTTCTATATTGTCAGATTCATTAATTTCCTTTTTATGTTAGTATTGCTTATTGGATACTACAGATGTAGGATCTTAATTTGAGGCAGTTTGTTACAGCAGGAAAATAATCCTGCAGAAACTGGAAATGTGAATTATTATGTGGATTATAATTAATGGATATTTTTGTAGGGGTTGATACATTTTTCGTAAGGGAAAATCAAGTCTGAAATTTCAAAGTGAAAATTACAAACTTCAGAAGCCTTTTTAAACCTCATACACAAGACTTAACATTTCCCCCATTGCAGGAAAGTTTTCCTGCAACAGGGTGATCAAATGAAGATCCTACATCTGTACCCTTCTATAAATGACAGTGTACTCCATTTGACTTTTTGACTTCTAATAACACTCTCTGGCTATGAGCCTAGCTGTTCACGGCCTCACTGCCACGCCTCACTTTAGTAATGACCGTCTCTAATACAGGTGGACACTGAACTTCAAAGAGGAGTGAATGTGTCTCAAACTGTGTCTCCTCATCGTAAAATAACTAAACCGTGGTGGCAACAGGTTAAATAATGGCTGAATAAATACTGACATACGAAATAGAAAAGAATGGATTCTACAGAGCTGATAACAGCAAAAGAGGTCCTCTTCTGTATGTTGACTGACAATGTATCATTTATAATTAGGGCCTGAGTTTTCACCAATAGACCTGACAGGAAAAACAGAACCATAGTTATAGTCTATAACTAGACTGTAGTGCTTCGTTGAATCCCTGTCCACAGAGTCTAGGATATGGGTGCTTGGTCTCTGAGTGTGTGATTGACGGAGAAAGTGGGTAACACATGTATAGGGCCTTGTTATACAGTAGCCCATAATTACAGTCCATAACTAGGGTCACTACTTCAGTTTCAGATTAAGCGATTGGAATGTATTGTTTTATAGTAATTGCGGTTGTTTATTGTCTAGAGTTTTACGTGGACAGGTCACATGTTCAGAAAAACAAATGTGTTCCTGTCTAGAAAGCACCAATACCAAATAACCAGTCTGACAGACTCAGAGTGACAATTATCCACTTGTGTAACTTCCTCTGACACTCAGAGATCTAGCAACCATGACCCAACCTCTGGGGACAGAGGGTCAAGGGAGAGCAACATCAGTCTTGGAGGCCAGAATCAATTTAAACTACTGTCTGTACACCACACACGACTACTTCTGAAAATTGGAGGCATTAACCTGTGAGGAGAGCCTACTGGTTACAGCTCCCAAACCCATTATGTGGTTTTACTCAACTCTTAGAAAATTGGATGCTTATGTGTAACTGGGTAAATACTGTAAAGTGGGCTGGAGTGATGTGAGATCCATCGGTAGAATGCATTTCACCCGGAACACCACAATCTGTATTATCCATCAGAATTTAATAATAATGCTTAATTCTACCTTGGGATTTTCAAAAGGCAGTTGAATAAGCAAAGACAAGGGGCATGGTTCGGGAGACGCTAGAAGACGCAAGATGCAAGAAGATGCAAGAAATCACAGTGGCTGCCACAAGCTACTAAGATTCTGTATGGTGACTTATAATGAATTTTAAATATGCCGAAGAACTTGCCCTTGGTCAATATCAAGGGAATAATAAATTAACTTTCTAATTTCAATATCAGGACAAGATAGGAAATTAGCAACATTAATGGCAGCATTAATGATATCTCGGGGCAAAATATGACTCATAGCCAGTTTGTTTTTCTCTTTTTTCCCTCCTAACCTACAGTCTCATCCCTCCGACAGATATCACTGGCGGACAGAAATATATGACAAAACTCTGTGTGAAACATAAACAGCATGTTGGTAAACCATGTCGATTGAAAGAATGATATAGAGTATAGAGTGTTTAAAGATATATAAAAAATAGACAATGTAATCACTGCAAATTATTCCTTGAAGAACAATGCCCAGTTTACTATAAGTGTATGTTACATTAGGTTACAGTGCAAACAAAGATCAATACAAAACTCAATAAAACAGTAATTCCACCATGTTGAGGAATATGTTTTTATTGGCTGGACAGTAGAACAAATTCAATAGTTGCACAAATTAACACAAAGTAACAACAAGGCCTGCAGATTTAATTTATTCATAGACATTCAGTTGAACAGAAGAAACTATAAATACTTTCTGGAAGGGTAAAAAACTTTATAAATATCACTGTACAAATGTACAGATGTAGATCCATCATCCTTGTTTGAACAAGAAAGAGTTGCTCCTTCAAATACATTAACATCAGAAAGAGCAAGGACAGCATCAAGTATGACATAATGGTGATGATGATGATGATGATGGAAGATGATGATGATAATGATGATTGTAATGCAGCAAAGAATAGTAGGCCTATCAGATACAGTGCCTTGCAAAAGTATTCATCCCCTTTTTCCTATTTTGTTGCATTACAACCTGTAATATCAATTGATTTTTTATTTATATTGCATATAATGGACATACACAAAAAAAAGTCCAAATTGGTGAAGTGAAATTTTAAAAATTACTTGTTTCAAAAGATTCTAAAAAATTTAAAACGGAAAAGTGGTGCATGCATATATATTCACCCCTTTTGCTATGAAGCCCCTAAATAAGATCTGGTGCAACCAATTACCTTCAAAGTCACATAATTAGTTAAATAAAGTCCACCTGTGTGCAATCTAAGTGTCACATGATCTGTCACATGATCTCAGTATATATACACCTATTCTGAAAGGCCCCAGAGTCTACAACACCACTAAGCAAGGGGCACCAACCAAGCAAGCGGCACCATAAAGCAAGGAGCTCTCCAAACAGGTCAGGGACAAAGTTGTGGAGAAGTACTGATCAGGGTTGGGTTATTAAAAAATATCAGAAACTTTGAACATCCCACAGAGCATCATTAAATCCATTATTAAAAAATGGAAAGAATGTGGCACCACAACAAACCTGCCAAGAGAGGGCCGCCCACCCAAACTCACAGACCAGGCAAGGAGGGCATTAATCAGAGGCAACAAAGAGACCAAAGATAACCCTGAAGGAGCTGCAAAGCTCCACAGCGGAGATTGGAGTATCTGTCCATAGGACCACTTTAAACTGTACACTCCACAGAGCTGGGCTTTACGGAAGAGTGGCCAGAAAAAAGCCATTGCTAAAAGAAAAAAAATAAGCAAACACATTTGGTGTTCGCCAAAAGGTATGTGGGAGACTCCCCAAACATATGGAAGAAGATACTCTGGTCAGATGAGACAAAAATGTAGCTTTTTGGCCATCAAGGAAAATGACATGTCTGGCGCAAACCCAACACTACTCAGCACCCCGAGAACACCATCCCCACAGTGAAGCATGGTGGTGGCAGCATCATGCTGTGGGGATGTTTTTCATCGGCAGGGACTGGGTACCTGTTCAGAATTGAAGGAATGATGGATGGCGCTAAATACAGGGAAATTCTTGAGGGAAACCTGTTTCAGTCTTCCAGAGATTTGAGACTGGGATGGAAGTTCACCTTCCAGCAGGACAATGACCCTAAGCATACTGCTAAAGCAACACTCGAGTGGTTTAAGGGGAAACATTTAAATGTCTTGGAATGGCCTAGTCCAAGGCCAGACTTCAATCCAATTGAGAATCTGTGGTATGACTTAAAGATTGCTGTACACCAGTGGAACCCATCCAACTTGAAGGAGCTGGAGCAGGTTTGCCTTGAAGAATGGGCAAAACTCCCAGTGGCTAGATGTGCCAAGCTTATAGAGACATATCCCAAGAGACTTGCAGCTGTAATTGCTGCAAAAGGTGGCTCTGAATAGTTATGCACGCTCAAGTTTTCTGTTTATTTGTCTTATTTCTTGTTTGTTTCACAAGAAAAAATATTTTGCATCTTCAAAGTGGTAGGCATGTTGTGTAAATCAAATGATACAACCCCCCCCAAAAAAATCAATTTTAATTCCAGGTTGTAAGGCAACAAAATAGGAAAAATGCTAAGGGGGTGAATACTTTCGCAAGCCACTGTAAGGAAAGCAACATAAATTTCATGGAGTTCACAGAGGTATTTGCTCTGGATAAAACATTCAAAATAACCACAAAATATCAGTATATAAGGTGGAGAAGAAGATTTTCAGACACTCAAACATAAAAGAAATGGACAAAAAAACAACAACATTTAAATCAGTTTGTTATGTAAAATGTCATAGAAAAATGTATAGGCAAAGAATGCTATTCAAACAACTCAATCATATGCTTTACATGTGCTACAATGTAGAGTACATTCTCAGGTGGCCAAGGTTTTGTGAAGATACTGTACAGTAAGAGCTACCTACCTAGACCAGAAACTTCCTCCTTGACTGAACTGTACTGTACCGTACTGTAGTACTAATCCCTTCTGCATCATTGTACCCGTTGTACATTGTTGTACTTTAACAGTCAGACTAAGAAATGGGTACTGTAGAATGATGTTCTTCAGTTCACTGAGAATGAGAATAAAAGGTGCTATCTACAATCAAAAGTAGTCTTTTCAAGGACAGCTGAAGAATCTTTTTTTTTTTTATCCTAAGATTCTACTGCTCTGAAGTTGTTTCAGTTATAATCAGGTTGTTGCTGAGTGTTTTTACAGGCCTGGATGATTACATTATGGGACTAAGTAAGTGTGGAAGTGGTTCAAAGCAGGCTGCAGTCAGCATGTATGTTTTACTGTTAGGCCTCCATACAACATACAAAATAAGACCTTGTCTTTTTTCCTATTTGGATTTTTTTTTGGGGGGGGGCATTCCATTATTAGCATTAGAAACATATCTCTCTCTGGCAGATTGGGTGGATTTATTTAGCATTTTCCCCACTAAAAGCTACTTTGCCAGAAGGTCGGTGGCATGTGGTGCGGTTGCGGGACTCATGTCAGCGGAGAGGTTGTCAGGCTTTAAGGTCTGTATGATGGAATGAATTGTGCTGGTGGCTATAGAGTTCTGTAGAGCTCTCTCTCCTCTCCTCTCTCATACGATCATGAGCTGATCTCTATCTTTAAGTCCTGCTGCTCTTGCTCTCACCAGGCCTTGGTTACAGCAGTGCATAAGGGAGGCTCAGGGGCAAATTTAAGAGCAACAGGACCGAAAGGCATTTGGTTTGTTCACTGCCCACATTTGCCTCTCAGAACACAGTCATGAAACTTCAGAACCATAGAACAGCACATGGAATCAAAACATAACCTCCATACATGTCATGTGTCAGAAAATCCAGTCATATATAGGCGAAACGTGGTGGGGCCTTATAGTGAAAGAAACTGGCCATAATCTATGCTGATATGTATTTAAAGATACAAGACTGACTCTTGCTGTAGAACACATTTGATGTGGAAGTCATTCAAGGTCACAATTTCCCAATATCCACAGTCTATTCGGTATATGTCTGATACATATTGAAAAGATTAGACCTATTCCATGTTTTTATGCACTATTAAGCATTAATATGTTTAAGTTGCATTTGCCAAAAAGGGCATGGGAGTGTCTGCATTAAAAACAGCAGAGCAGGCAGGGACAAACAAAGATGAATCATGAATGAATTCCTTTTTGTTGTTACTCCCCCATAGAATTGAATCCAATTTAAGAAGTAGGAGGAAGAGGTGGAGGAGCGGAGCATGTTGTCAATGCTGTTTTAAGTGCAGTTGCCAATTAGAGTACAGGGAGAATTAATATTTAATTTCCAACTCAATTAGTGAATCAAAAATAGGGGTGCTCATTATCAGATCACTCTCCCTTCAACACTTGCTAGGCTATTTAGTCAAATCTGCTCTAATGTGAATTATTTGTAAATCACATGAGCTGTGAATGATTCATACTTCAGTAGGCAGAACTACAGCATCACAAACACCATCCGCCTATACGCAACGCTATTTGGAGTGCGTCCAAATACTCCACAACAATTAATTGATTATTGGGCTATGTCCCAAATGGCATCCTATTCCCTATATTGTGCACTGGTCAAAAGTAATGAACTATATAGGGAATAGTATACCATTTGGAACGCAGACATGATGTCTTTGCATCAATCACCCACAAGGGGAAAAAAAACAATATTTTGGTAAGGTGGATGAGAAAAAAGTATGCTGTGAAGTCATAAAATATTTGGGATATGGTATATGAAAATGAGAGAGTGGATTAAGCATTTTGTCTGCTGTAGCGGCAAATTCATTTACTGCATATCTGTATGTTTAATCAGACACGCTACACTCATAGAAAAAAAGGTGCTCTCTAGAAACCTTAAAGGGTTCTTTGGCTGTCCCCATAGGAGAACCCTTTGAATAACCCTTTTTGGTTGCAGGTACATTTTGTACAGCAATCTTTTGGTTCTAGGTAGAACCCACCTTTATACAGAGGGTTCTACATTGAACCCAAAAGCATTCTCCTATGGCGACAGCTGAAGAACCCTTTTCCTAAGAGTGTAGATGTGTGGGGGGAGTACTGATCACAAACACACACATTACCCACACACTTACGTATTGACACACACATAAACACACAGAAACAAACACACATACAAACATGAACGCATACACACGCGCACAGTCACACACCACACACACACACACGCATGCACCCACACATGTGCCCACACATACAATTGCTTACTCACAACATACACCCACAGTAAACAAACAAACACATCATTCTGCCCAATTAGCTCTTTCTCACCACCTGCATTAGCTCTCCAAACCCTACAGGAATGACTAACGTGAAAAAGTCCCATCAACTAGACTAGAGGTATATTTAAAACAACAACTTCACTGGTGGGGAATATCAATAAGCTGTTTTAATGCTCTTGTGGGGACACATCCAAGCCCTGTCTAGTAACGGTTTAGTTTGTGCATAATTATCTAATTCATTCAATGGAAACCGCTTAATTTTGTCAGTTCAGCCAATTGTCGTTCAGACAATTATATCACTTTATTAAGGAGTTTGCAGATTCCTAAATTAGTAGACCATGTAATAGAGTTGGTTACGTGGAGTCACTTTTGTTAAAAGTTTAGTTTGTATGTCGGGTCTTTGCTTTTCAACAACAACCTGCTTAAGATCACATTCTCTCTGTGCTTATTTGGCACACAACAACAACAAACAAGCAAAAAAGAAAAGCGCATTAAAACCAAATTTCACACAAAGGTCCCCTTCAAAAATCTTGCAGCATTCAATAATTATTTTGACCAAACCATCCAGTAAGACATTAACAATTCCTGAAGCAGATAACTGGGAAAAAAAGAGTGGGTGACTCTTATGGATGTACTGTATTTATGGATATGTATGTGCCGCATGTACCTCTCAATGACAGCTCAGTAGCTAATAACAAAGTAATATCAATTGGTAATGTGCAGTACTCTATATGGGGTTGACAATGTTGGAGTTGATTGGTCAAATTATTTGAATTCCATTTCGTTCCATTTTTTTCCTGTAGGCTGATGCCAGTTTCTCTAGAGATAAGTTAGATCAAGCCCAAACTATGTGATGTAGTAGGGAGTTGTAGTTTCAAATAGGCCAATCATCAACATAGTTTAGTGCAGAAAATGTGGTAATCAAATACAATGACCATAATCCATTGCGCGCCTACTTGTCCGGTCTGTGTTGAGCAGACACGGAGAGGGAGATAAAAGAGAAGAACCTGCGATCGAGAGGGATAGAGAGCAGTTGCTTCTCGTGGTATCTCTTCCTGAAAATACATGATCTAAGTGATTGATAGTTGGCATTCAGCAGTCATAAAAGTATGCCTTATTTACTTTGAAGAACTACTAAAATAGTGATTTTGTCAGACGGCATAGGCAGCAGCTCTATAAAGATGGGATGATGACTTGGAATGAAATAATAAAGTCATCAAATAAAACAAGTGTAATTTACACAACAAATTAATTCCAGCTGAAATATTTTATTAAAGTAAAGTAATGTGAATAAATGATTGTAGTAAGCAGTAATGGGCAGTCACTACCATCATAGGACTTCTATTAATTGTTTTATTCTGTGTTGTTACAGCATTAAACACATATAATGTATTTAATGTCCCCCCCCCCAAAAAAACCTTATTTTTTCATAATCGAACTGAAACAGAATCGACCTCAAAAAGCACTAATCGCTCAGCGCTACTGGTGGATGTTGGCACACTGAAGTGAAGGGGAGAAGAGAAGTTGCTCATTCTGTCAGAAACAAACAGCAGGGTTTTAGACAAGCATGATGGGGGAGGAAGAAAACATAGTATAACATTATTTATTGAAATTTCATGGAAAGTGCAAGGACTGAATGAACTCATCCATAAGACTATCTTCATGGTTATTATACTGGAACATAAACAGCAGTTGTGATATGAGTTATTGGCTTGTTTTCACCAAAGTACTTCCAAGCTGTTGAAGGAGTTGGACAGGGTAAATAGCTATATGCTGAAATGGAGTCAATTTTATGAACATGTCCATATTTAAATAAATAAAAACTCTGTCTTAGTGGATCTTGGATGTGATGAGGATGACATAATGTATCTGGAGGTAAGTGAATGGGATGCAATATGTCACTTTAAAGAATTAGCCACAAAGCTGGAAAACTGTGAATATGGAGGTGTTGTGTTCACAGATTAATGAACACTGTTGCAAATGACAAATGCGCAAATGAGATGGATGTGAAAATTAGATGTACCTGTATGGAATTAATGAATAATTGACGCCAAAGATTATAGATGTCGTTTTGGGAAAAAGTTTTAGGCCTCTCTGTTGATCTGTTCTGTAGACTGTACGTAGTCTGTCTGTCTTCTCTTCTCAACCCTTCTGGCAGTGTAAGGTCAAGGGTCAGGGGTCGTAACCCACACAGGTTCCCATCAGGTGATGGCTAGAGAGAGTGTGTGTTTGGGGTGAGGGCCAAGGCAGAGGGGGTCGAAGCAGAGGCTTAGGGGGTTGGGAAAGGTAGGGGCATGTAAGGCCGAGGCGGGGGGTAGAGGAGGCTGAGAGAGGAGGTGGGCAAGTGAGGCTAAAGCAAGAGGGTGGGGAAAGCTGATTGGGCTGTGGGTGGAGGGGTTTGCGGGGAACGGGTAGGGTTGAGAAGAGGGGACAGGGTGGTGCGCAAGTGATGGAGCAGAAGCAAGCTGAAGGAGCTGGGGACAAGCTTCACCACGCAAAGACACAGTCCCATGGTTACTTCTGTTACAGCCTGGAGCAGAAGAAGGAAAGTAAGGAAAAACAAGAAACAACATTAAGTCAGTTAGTGGTCTTCCTTAAACCTTTAAACCTTGCAACGCCCTGAGGAACACCAAGATAGCGAGACGAAATAGAGAAAATTATATCCAAACACCCACAGAAACACACACACTGACACACACTAACATACAAACACGAATTCCCACTTGGACTACATTACATGGGCATAATTTAAAATTTAGAAAACGAGACGTTTGAAGGGATATTTTGTTTATATATTTATTTACAGTATCTATTTATGATCATCCAACTATTTATTTTGCACCTTCAAGTCCCTGATACTAGCTGAGCAGATCTATACAGCAGCATGACATTGTTTGGCATCTAGCAGAACTACAATAGGCCTTCGTTATTCTGAGAGGCTCACTGGTACAGTATTCATTTAGCTGGCAGATGGACCAACATGGGGACTGCTGCAGGGAAGGAAAGGGTCACATCACATCCTGCCTGCTCTCTTTTCTTTTATGTAAGGTTTATTTTGGGCTTCTACAGTATGAACTGACGTGTGTCTGCCATGTGGCTGTCAGTGAGGGAACCAGAACTACCCTTTGGGTATCTGTTTAGTCCCAGGGGATTTCTCTCTTATTTAGCCACTAGATTCTTAATCCAAATAATATCCCCAAATAATCCAAAAAGGTAGTGAGCAATGCACAGTGTTGTATGGCTGAAAAGATTTGTGGGGTTAGGAATGTGGAAAAATGTAATGCAGTCAATCAAGGGCGACTAAAAGTCTTGGCATGAACTTGAGTTGTTGGCTCTCTTGGAGAAGAGGGGGGAAGTCGCCAGATGCTTGAGATGTAACTTTACAGGTGTTTCCTTGCTGTAGAGGAGCATGTGTGACAGCCAGAGGGCAATCTGACACCTTAGAGCATGAATTAATGCAAGCTCTGGTCCAAAACATAGCCAACTAAAGGAAGAATTTTCAAGACATTTTTACTGTTGTTTTCAGGGTATACGCCTCTCTATTTCGCTTTTTCTCTCTGTCCTCCCTCTCTCTCAATCTTTGTCCCTCTCTTCTTTCTTCCCCCTCTCTAGCTCTCTGGCTTCTCAAACTAAGCTGCACGCCTAATGAACTACATTTCCAGTGAAGTACGGCGTGTCGGTGTGTTTGGAGGAATAAAGCCCGCACACTTTGGAGGCTGTGAAACTACTAACTCTCAGACAGCTCATTTGTTGCACCAAATTGGCAGTTTCTAAAGCTACTGTATGTGCTTCATTGTTTTGATACAATCTTAAAGCTATAGGTTTCATTAACTTGCAGTTTCTCCAATCTATCTTACAAGATTTTGCTTCATTGCGTTTCACTTACTCCAGTCCGTAAAGGTATAACTTTCATTGACTCGCTCTCTCTTAGTGAGATATGCAAGACCTTGGATCATGTTTTGGTCTTACATACTTTACCTATACCTATTGGTATAGGAACCATACTGAAGCCATTGGTACAACAGGGACAGCATTTAGAAATAAGGTCTCTTTACCTGCAGCCTGTGTTGCTCTGTGTTCAGCTCTCTGTATGACAACTTTACAATGGATGAAGCAAAATATACATGATGGGGGAGAGAGAAGATGGTCATGGAAAGATCCTAAGGTTCCAACGAAACATCATGCGAAACATTAGGAAAAACAACACAAAAGAAACATTTCATTCAAGTGGGGTTTAGGTTTTAGTCTAGTCTACAGGTTTTTAGTGTATATCATTTTTGTTATTCCCAGATTTTGTCATGAAAGAACAATATACTCCTGATGAACCTGCAAATGGAATCTTGATCACCAGGGCATGACATCGTCACTAATGACGGCATTCTAGAATCTATGCGATAATTCCTCCACCAGATCTTCCTCGTTTAGAGGGGATTTACCGGGAAATGATGTACATGTGTTTGACGTACAGAACAGGAGAAAAGTAATCAAGCTAATTTGGGCTAATTGTGTGAGGATCAGGATATGATGAGTTAATTATTATTCCCGTTAGAGGTGGAGAACCCAGGATCTGGTGGTGTTATTGGTATTTCCTAATTTACCATCTCTCCAACCTTCTCTCTCCACCTCTCCACACACACCGCCTACCCCCATCTCCCCACACACTCAACAAGGCAGATGATCTCCTAGCAGAAACAAAAACAACTATTTTGAGTAAGTAGACAGCTATTTCTTTGCCTCAAAAGACTTGACTACACATCATTGAGAAAGATATCTCCAGAATTTATGTGAATTTTACACCTGAGTGGGGTTGGTCATAAGTAGTGGAGTGGGAGGTAGAGATGGAAGACAGGAGGTAGAAATGGAAGAAGGGAATGTGTGGAGGACCCAGTGCTCCCACCCATCTACCCACCTCCCCCTTCCGTCTCTTGGTCTTCCTTCTCTCCTCCCACCACATTCTTAGAAAAAAACTAAAATGGTTATTTGGCTGTCCCCATAGGAGAACCCTGTGAAGAACCCTTTTTGGTTCCAGGTAGAACCCTTTAGACAAAGGGTAGAACCCTTTACACAAAGGCGTTGTGACTTTCCCTCACAGAGGCAGGGCTTTAGACAAGATAATCTGAAGTCTCAGGGGGAATGCGCTATTTGAACAATTATGCCACATCACAGCATCGTATGAGTTTTCCCTCAACTATGGTCTTGAACCATTCCTTCTCTTGGGGCAGGCAGGAGTGTGTGGCCAAAAAATACATCAAAATACAATGGGAAGAGCCAATGAGGAGAATGATAAATTCTACGTGAGTTCTGGGATATGTAAAGGAGGACCCTGGCACAGTCAACCTTCCAGGTCCTTACAGACCTAAAGAGACCCAGGCAAATACAATATTGCTGCCAATTTGCTAAAAGGACAAATATATTTATATATATATATATTTATATATATATATTTTTTTTTTCTTCATTAATCCACTGTTGATACAGTCCCAGAATGTTTTGCAATGTCAGCAATCAAGTATTCAAGATGTTGCAAAATGCAATTACTGTATCTCTCAATCTCATTTACACACATACCTTAGGTGTTATGTCTATAAAAAAAAAACATGGATGATAGGCTTGCCATTTTGAAGCTCGTTACTGTTTAAATACTGGGAAGGACTCTTGATGGGTTGTTGGTTGAGATTGAGTCTCATCAAATGCAATGGACTTCAATGGCATCAAACTTTCCTGGTTGATACCTTTAATCCAGATTTGTGTTTAACTGCTTCAGTTATCTTTTTTAATAGATTTTATAGACCTTTTAATGTCAGTTGATTTGATGTTAGAAACTGACTTTTTGCCCAGTTTAAATAAAGATCTTTGGGTGTGTTAAAAGTTTTCAAAGCAAAAAGTGCAAACAAGGAAAAAAGGAGAGGGTAAGATATAAGATGAGTAAAAAACGAACAAAAAACTTCCAAAAGGAAAACATATTTTTATTGTCATACACTTTTCGTTGAGGATGAGTGCAAATAAAAAGCTTCTGATGAATCTACCCGTCACTAAACCATGGACCATAAGGCATCGGTAAATACAAGCTTTTGGAGCTATACTCTACAATACAAGGACTGAATCAGAAAAGAAACACAGCATCAATGCTTATGTAATATAGGAAGGTACATGGAGAAAAATACATCTGAATTAATACAAAAATAAGACAAAATCACAACAACACAATTCATAAAGTAAGCCAAAAATCCTGTACACCAAAACTGCTTTAGTAAGTTCACAGGGAATATTGGTACCACTTCATAATAACTCCACATAATAAAGCATTTCTAATGGTTGGTAAATAGTTTATTCATCATGTATTAATCATTAGTAAAGTATTTTGTGTGGGCTATTTATACTTTATAAATACTTTACAAATGTTCTGAGTGACCAGTGTAATTTCTCACAAAGAGATGGACATGCCATTGGTGGACATTCCAGCAGTACCTGATCCTCCTTAAGGTCTCAAAATAGCCTTGAACATATCAATGGTAAAAGAATAAGCACACAACACAGGATGTTAAAGGAAATATATTGAACATTTTATTCACAAAAACAACTGTTGCAAGGACTTAACGAAGAGTTAATGAGCTAATGTTGTCAACCTTGCGAACGCAAACTAATCATAAAGCAGGGAGATGTAGCCTACAAACAACAGATGGCCTGACCGAACAGTTTTTCTCTAGTGGATTTTTATTCCTCCATAACTACTGATATGTGATTGCGGTAGAAATGATACATGTATAATTTGCAAGTAGAAATGCTTCCAGTGCTTTAGTGATTATAACAAAAAAAATACCCCCCTTTTCCTCCACAATTTTCAATCTTGTCTCATCGCAGCTACTCCACAACGGGCTCGGAAGAGGCGAAGGTGCAGTCATGAGTTCTCCGAAACATAACCCGCCTAACCGCGCTCCTTAACACCCTCCAGCTAAACCCGGAAGCCAGCCACACCAATGTGTCGGAGGAAAACCTGGTCAAGTGGCTACCGGGGTCAGCCCGCAGGCACCTGGCCCGCCACAAGGAGTTGCTAGAGCGCGATGAGCCAAGTAAAGCCCCACCGGCAGTGGTGTAACGTACATAAGTAAAACTACTTGAAAGTACTACTTAAGTATTTTTTTTTTACAACTTTTACTTTTACTCACTATATTCTTTCTTGAACTGCACTGTTGGTTAAGAGCTTGTAAGTAAGCATTTCACAGGTCTACACTTGTATTCGGCGCATGTGACAAATACAGTTTGATTTGATTTGATTCCTAAAGAAAATTATGTACTTTTTACTCCAAACAATTTCCTTGACACCCAAAAGTACTTGTTACATTTTGAATGCTTAGCAGGACGAGAAAATGGTCTAATTCACGCATTTATCAAGAGAACATCCCTGGTCATCTCTATGGCCTCTAATCTAGCGGACTCACTAAACACATGCTTTGTTTGTAAATGATGTCTGTGTTGGAGCGTGCCCCTGGCTATATGGAAATTTAAAAAACAAGAAAATGGTGCCCTCTGGTTTGCTTAATATAAGGAATTTGAAATTATTTATACTTTTACTTTTGATACTTAAGTATATTTTAGCAATTACATTTACTTTTGATGTACTTAAGTATATTTAAAAACAAATACTTTTAGACTTTTACTCAGGTTGGATTTTACTGGCTGACTTTCACTTTTACTTGAGTCAATTTCTATTTTTACATCAGGGCAGTGGCAGATTTAGGTATAGGCGACATTGGCACGGTTCGCCCACACGGATTGGTGACATTTGCGCGATCAGTTTTCTATTGCTCATTTGCACGTCACGTCAATGTTATCATGTCACCGTGTGGGACTGTGGGTCAATTAACCTTGTCAGAGTGGGCACACTGATTCTAGTTTGTGAGCTAGGCAGGCTACTGCCTGGGAAGGTCTCCCACTCAGAAGTACGAGATGGGGAGGGGTGCGGGGGTAGGTTGACCTCAGGTCTCCCCACTGGAAGCCCGAGGTAGGGAGAGCGGGAGCGGGGGAATCTATCAAATAGCGCACATCTAACTTTGTGCAGTACTAATGCAATTAGTAAAATCAGTCACACTGTAAAATGCTACCAAATAAACCACAATTCATTCATAATGCTGTGAATATATAGTTTCACAGCCATATTGTTGCATTTTTTTCTGGTTTGTACGAAATGGTTAAGAATAATATAAAACCAGTCTGCACACCACCAAGGGGAATTGGTTTAGTCTTGACTCTTGGTTGACAGTGCTGGGGGATGGGTAATGTATTGATGCTCGAGTGACAAATCAACACAAATTTGTTTCCAGTTGTCTTTGTTACTTCTTTTTGATATTTCTGAGTCTTATTTTTCTATATATTTGTATATTTATATAGTTTCAAATGTTATTATTATTTATTTGTGTTGTTCCAAATGTCTGAATAAAAATTACAGTCAGGGCAGAATGGTGCTTTTTTGTTGTTTGTTGGCGGGGGGGGGGGGGGGGGGCTGATGCCCAGGGAGCCCAGGGAGCCATACAAGCTAGAACCGCCACAGCATCAGGGTATAACAATTGGGTACTCCCGGGAATGAACCCGGGCCTGTAGTAACACCTCTAGCACTGCGATGCAGTGCCTTAGACAGCTGTGACACTCGGGAGGCTGTGCTTTAGCCTTTTAACTGCACTATTTTCACATGGCTTTGTTTGGCGGCACCTATACTGGACTTTTAAAGGTAGTAAGGTAATGGGATAGTTAAGACAAATAATGTATACAGATATTTGCAAACAGTCTATGGACTAATCTTAATCTCTCGTAGACAGATCCTGCACATAAACCGAAGAATCTGTGACAACGGGATGGAATGTGTAGGATAACGAGCAGCAGTAGTTCCAGTGTTTGGCTGAGACTTCGCAAAATGGAACTCCCAATTTCTGACCAAATTACATGCGATTTTAGTTAGAAAAGTCACGGCCAAGAAACGCTTCTGTTAGCACTTTCGGACAAAACACATTATTTTACTCAGCATAGAGGGTGTCTGAAATTCCACATCACACTATTACAACAGTGTGACTGTTTTGGAATAACATGTCCAATATATTTTCTTAACATCCTCTGTATTGTGTGATTGTTTTTTTTTGTATTTATTTTTATTTCACCTTTATTTAACCAGGTAGGCTGGTTGAGAACAAGTTCTCATTTGCAACTGCGACCTGGCCAAGATAAAGCATAGCAATTCGACACATACAATAACACAGAGTTACACATGGAATAAACAAAACATACAGTCAATAATACAGTAGAACAAAAGAAAACAACAAGTCTATATACAGTGAGTGCAAATGAGGTAAGATAAGGGAGTTAAGGCAATAAATAGGCCATGGTGGCGAAGTAATTACAATATAGCAATTAAACACTGGAATGGTAGATGTGCAGAAGATGAATGTGCAAGTAGGGATACTGGGGTGCAAAGGAGCAAGATAAATAAATAAATACAGTATGGGGATGAGGTACAGTGAGGGGAAAAAAGCATTTGAACCCCTGCTGATTTTGTATGTTTGCCCACTGACAAAGAAATGATCAGTCTATCATTTTAATGGTAGGTTTATTTGAACAGTGAGAGACAGAATAACAACAACAAAAATCCAGAAAAACGCATGTCCAAAATGTTATAAAATGATTTGTATTTGTTGCGATATAGGAAGCCGATTCTAGATTTAATTTTGGATTGGAGATGCCTAATGTCAGTCTGGAAGGAGAGTTTACAGTCTAACCAGACACGTAGGTATTTGTAGTTGTCCACGTATTCTAAGTCAGAGCCGACCAGAGTAGTGATGCTGGACGGGCGAGCAGGTGCGGGCAGTGATCGATTGAATAGCATGCCTTTAGTTTTACTTGCGTTTAAGAGCAGTTGGAGGCCATGGAAGGAGAGTTGTATGGCATTGAAGCTCGTCTGGAGGTTAGTTAATACAGTGTCCAAAGAGGGGCCAGAAGTATACAGAATGGTGTCGTCTGCGTACAGGTGGATCAGAGAATCACCAGCAGCAAGAGCAACATCATTGATGTATACAGAGAAGAGAGTCGGCCCGAGAATTGAACCCTGTGGCACCCCCATAGAGGCCCTCCGATTTGACACACTGAACTCTATCAGAGAAGTAGTTGGTAAACCAGGCGAGGCAATCATTTGAGAAACCAAGGCTGTCGAGTCTGCCAATAAGAATGTGGTGATTGACAGAGTCGAAAGCCTTGGCCAGGTCGATGAATACCGCTGCACAGTAATGTCTCTTATCGATGGCGGTTATGAAGTCGTTTAGGACCTTGAGCGTGGCTGAGGTGCACCCATGACCAGCTCTGAAACCAGATTCCATAGCGGAGAAGGTACGGTGGGATTCGAAATGGTCGGTAATCTGTTTGTTAACTTGGCTTTCGAAGACCTTAGAAAGACAGGGTAGGATAGATATAGGTCTGTAGCAGTTTGGGTCTAGAGTGTCAATCCCTTTGAAGAGGGGAATGACCGCGGCAGCTTTCCAATCTTTGGGAATCTCAGACGATACGAAAGAGAGGTTGAACAGGCTAGTAATAGGGGTTGCAACAATTTCGGCAGATAATTTTAGAAAGAGAGGGTCCAGATTGTCTAGCCCGGCTGATTTGTAGGGGTCCAGATTTTGCAGCTCTTTCAGAACATCAGCTATCTGGATTTGGGTGAAGGAGAAATGGTGGGGGCTTTGGCGGGTTGCTGTGGAGGATGCCGGGCAGTTGACCGGGGTAGGGGTAGCCAGGTGGAAAGCATGGCCAGCCGTAGAGAAATGCTTATTGAAATTCTCAATTATGGTGGATTTATCGGTGGTAACAGTGTTTCCTAACCTCAGAGCAGTGGGCAGCTGGGAGGAGGTGCTCTTATTCTCCATGGACTTTACAGTGTCCCAGAACTTTTTAGAGTTAGTACTACAGGATGCAAATTTCTGTTTGAAAAAGCTAGCCTTAGCTTTCCTAACTGCTTGTGTATATTGGTTCCTAACTTCCCTGAAAAGTTGCATATCACGGGGGCTATTCGATGCTAATGCAGAACGCCACAGGATGTTTTTGTGCTGGTCAAGGGCAGACAGGTCTGGAGTGAACCAAGGACTATATCTATTCCTAGTTCTACATTTTTTGAATGGGGCATGCTTATTTTAGATGGTGAGGAAGGCACTTTTAAAGAATAGCCAGGGATCATCTACTGACGGGATGAGGTCAATGTCATTCCAGGATACCCCGGCCAGGTCGATTAGAAGGCCTGCTCGCAGAAGTGTTTTAGAGAGCGTTTGACAGTGATGAGGGGTGGTCGTTTGGTCGCAGACCCATTACGGATGCAGGCAATGAGGCAGTGATCGCTGAGATCTTGATTGAAAACAGCAGAGGTGTATTTGGAGGGCGAGTTAGTTAGGATGACATCTATGAGGGTGCCCGTGTTTACGGATTTGGGGTTGTACCTGGTAGGTTCATTGTTTAACCATTGATATGTTCTAGAGGGACATTTTGAGACCTTAAGGAGCACCAGGTACTGCTGGAATGTCTAGCAATGGCATGTCCATCTTTTTGATGGAAATTACACTAGCCATGCAAAACGTTTATTAAGTATTTATAAAAAAGACAACTAATGATTAGTAAATGCTTATAAGGACCTATATTAAACATATTTTGAATGATCTTATGAATCATTTTGAAATACCTTAAAAGTTGTTTATAAATGTGTGAATAAATAGGTTAATAACATTTACAAATGTGGCAGTAATGATTAATAAATTATGAATAAATTCTGTATTAATTCCTTATAAATGCATTATTACGTGGAGTTTTTATAAAGTGCTGCCGTAATATTGATTTACAGCAACTGATGATAAAGATTGTAGGTCTATAATCTGTTATGTACACTTGACACTAAATGTTGAATCGTTTTCTGGTCAGATTCTTGTCGAATTCAGCACAATTTGTTATTCCTCTTCATGATAGGCTATTATAATGTATAAATATAATATTACAATAATTCTCTTAAACATCATTTTTTAACATTTCCTTTTTTACAAAGCCAGCAGTTTAACTGTTGTATACGTATCGTTTGATGGCCCTATGCTTACAACAGGTAAATCAGAAAATAATCCAGTGATCAGTTGTACAACTGAAATGTGTCTTCCACATTTAACCCAACCCCTCTGAATCAGAGAGGTGCGGGGGGCTGCCACAATCAACATTCATGTCTTCGGCGCCCGGGGAACAGTGGGTTAACTGCCTTGCTCAGGGGCAGAACGACAGATGTTTACCTTGTCAGCTCGGGAATTCGAGCCAGCAATCTTTCGGTTACTGGCCAAATTTTCTAACCACTAGGCTACCTGCCTGCCACCCCATAAAGCTGAAGGAGTCAGCTTTTTATCGTAATAACAAGAATAGATCCTTTATAGTCCATTTCATGCACTTAGAAGTTTTATACAGTACACATATAAATGACCACGTACAATATCGGAATCCCAGAAAATCCAAAATAGACAGATGTACTCCAAAAAAACAGCAGCGAATTGTTTGTATGCATTTCCAACACTGTCGGAAACTGTATAATATAGTGTAGTAGAAATGGCTTTATACAGGACTGGATTATCTGCATCTATATAAGACATGGCTGTACAGACTCCAAAGCAGTTGCTATACAGTTCTTACTGAGACACTTCTTTCCATCCATAATGATATCATTCAGTCTGACTGGGCTCTAGCTAGCTAAATTTTAAATATCGCAGACCTGGTCATTATACAAATGGCCAGGTCATGGACACTGTCATGTTACTAGAATAAAATGTATCATGGTGTCCGTTCAGAAAGTGCTTTGTCAATTATAGGGCTGAAGAATTCCTGAAGTAAATCGATTGTGTCATAATTAATGGAGGTAAATAGTGAGCTTAGCTAGCTATACATCTGTGATTACCCTCGTCCACTTTAAAACAATAAAGTAACCACTATACCACCTATTTCTCCATGGGCTCAGTAACAGCAATTCTCCAAGGTGTTTAAGCAAGTTCATTGTAGGTACTGTAATGACATACATTTCAAGTGTCAGTGTTTTCACATTAGAGTGAGATACTTCTGGTCAGTCAGTGTAGGCCTAATTGGAGAACAGTTTCCTACCAAGGTACTGTACCATCATCCAGCCCTACAATTGGCGGGAGTGATCACATTCAATAGTAAATAATGACTATAAGATAAAGCTTTGAGACAAACGTAGAAAACACAAACATGTAGACATTCACACATGAGAGGCCATGAGGTAACCAGGGTCAAACACATGACAGAGACAGTTGACATACAAGGGAAATGGCAAGACAATGACTTAAAAATGTAAATTTCACAATTCGTAAAATAATTACTTTCATTATAAAAACAATTTCATAACGAAAAGAAAACACAAAACACACATTTGTTCATAAAAATGTATTTTCCATAGATAATTAAGTGATTCATGACACAAAAAAACATGACATTGAGAAAAAGACATTCCAAAATAAATAAGCTAACAAACAAACTGAACAGGTCATTCGAGTAATCAAATAAAACATATATTCCATGTGATTAAACAATAAACCAAAAATATGATTTCAGAGGATGTTGAGAAGTCTAGATTCAGGGGGTCTTGGTCAACTGCACCTATTCTTACACACACACACACACACACACACACACACACACACACACACACACACACACACACACACACACACACACACACACACACACACACACACACACACACACACACACACACACTCCATGAGGATACATACTGTAGTCTAGACAGTTTTACTCATTGATTGGTATTTGGATTCAGTGCACTCTAAGAGAGTTGTGGTTTTGTGAGTGGTAGGTGTTGTAGTAGTAAAAGTTGTTGTTGTTTAGCATCTATCTCATTTGACATACTCAGCTGACTTCCAGAAGTGCCCTGGGTGGGAAAGGCGACGGTTCCGTTTTGGCAACTTTTCCAGCAGATCCACCAGCTTGGAGAAGCTGGGCCTTTCATCCTGCTCGAACGCCCAGCAAAAGAGCAGGATGTCCTGGAGAGAGAAAGAGACAGAACAGACTCCCCTTTAGAGACCCAGGTATACAAAGGAAACACTGGAGCGAAAGAGCCACAAGTGTAACTGGACAAATTTATGAATGCCACCAGATTCAGATAACTGTATTCTTCACTGTGTGAGAACTTCTTGTGTGGAGTAGTTCAGAAAACACAAATAACTAAACAACAGCCAACAGAAAACTCAAAAACATCCCAGACTGCCTAGACAGGTGTACATGATAATTTAGCCTCATTCCAAGAACATTCCAGGAATGAAGATGCTCATTCTGAACACCTGGGAATTAATAAGCAACACAAACATTGGCACAGTGTCACGTCCTGACCATGGTAAGCTGTTATTTTCTATGGTAGAGTAGGTCAGGGCGTGACAGGGGGGTTTATTCTATGTGTTCTATTAATACGTTGTTAGGTTCTAGTTTTTGTATTTCTATGTTGGTTTGTTTGGGATGATCTCCAATTAGAGGCAGCTGGTCCTCGTTGTCTCTAATTGGAGATCATACTTAAGTAGGGGTTTTTCTACCTGGGTTTTGTGGGTGATTAATTTTGAGTTATGTATGTGTTCATCTCTGCGTCACGGTTTGTTGTTTTTTTCATTCAATGTATTTATGCATTGCATAGTTTCCACAGTATAAATAAAATGTGGAACGACACACACGCTGCACTTTGGTCCTCTTCTTCCTACGACAGCCGTGACAGAATCACCCACCAGGGAGGACATTTTGGACCAGGGAGGACATTTTGAATGGAAAGGGATCCTGGACGTGGGAGGAGATCCAGGCTGGATGGGATCGCCTCCCATGGGAACAGGTGGAGGCAGGGAGAGCAGAACGGCAACGTTACGAGGAACTAGCATGGCAAAGACGGAAGCACGAGAGGCACACAGGGAGTTTGGCAGAGTCAGGGTGGAGACCTGAGCCAACTCCCCATGCTTACCATGGGGAGCGAGTGAAGAAGCAAGCACCGTGTTATGCAGTGATGGGCACTGTGTCGCCAGTGCGCATTCACAGCCCGGTGCGATCTGTGCCCGTGCCCCACATTTGCCGTGCTAGGTTGAGCATTCAGCCAGGACGGGTTGTGCCAGCTCTACGCTCGAGACCTCCAGTGCGCCTCCACGGTCCAGTATATCCTGTGCCTGCCCCACGTACCCGGCCTCCAGTGAGTCTATCCAGCCTGGTACGTCCTGTTCCTGCTCCTCGCACTTGCCATGAGGTGTGTGTTACCAGTCTGGCGCCACCTAGGCCAGCCCCACGCATCAGGCCTCCAGTGCGCCTGCCCAGTCCGGGGTGTCCCGTTCCTGCTCCCCGCACTCGCCCTGAGGTGCGTGTTACTAGTCTGGCGTCACCTGTGCCAGCCCCACGCATCAGGCCTCCAGTGCGCATTCCCAGTCCAGAGCTTCCGGCGACAGTTCCCAGTCCGGAGCTTCCGGCGATGGCCTGCAGCCCGGAACCTCCTGAGACGGCCTGCAGCGCAGAACCTCCAGCGGCGGCCTGCAGCCCGGAACTTCCAGCGGCGGCCTGCAGCCCGGAACTTCCAGCGGCAGCCTGCAGCCCGGAACCTCTGGCGATGATCTACGGTCCGGTGGCACAGAAGCAGAGGGATCAGCGGGCGGAGCGGGGGTTACGCCCCGAACCAGAGCCGCCTCCTCTACTGGAGGATGTGCTGGATGATAAGGTTCTGGGTACTGCACCAGAGCCGCCATAGACACTGGTTACCCTCCCTACCCTCCCTTTTGTTTATTTTTGTTTTGTTTTTTTAGTTGCATTCGGAGTCTGCACCTTTGGGGGGGGGGGGGGTACTGTCACGTCCTGACCATGGTAAGCTGTTATTTTCTATGGTAGAGTAGGTCAGGGCGTGACAGGGGGGTTTATTATATGTGTTCTATTAATATGTTGTTAGGTTCTAGTTTTTGTATTTCTATGTTGGTTTGTTTGGGATGATAGAGGCAGCTGGTCCTCGTTGTCTCTAATTGGAGATCATACTTAAGTAGGGGTTTTTCTACGCGGGTTTTGTGGGTGATTAATTTTGAGTTATGTATGTGTTCATCTCTGCGTCACGTTTTTTTTTTCATTCAGTGTATTTATGTATTGCATAGTTTCCACAGTATAAATAAAATGTGGAACGACACACACGCTGCACTTTGGTCCTCTTCTTCCTACGACAGCCGTGACACACAGACACATGCATACACACACACACACAATAACATACGCACTATACATACACATGGATTTAGTACTGTAGATATGTAGTAGTGGTGAAGTAGGGGCCTGAGGGCACACAGTGTGTTGTTAAATCTGTGAATGTATTGTAATGTTTTTTTTTATTTTATAAACTGCCTTCATTTTGCTGGACCCCAGGAAGAGTTGCTGCTGCATTGGCAGCAGCTTATGGGGATCCATAATAAATACAAATAAATAAGTATGCAGATCACACATAAAAACAACCAGGTGTGGTGCTTCGCTCTGTGAAGAAAAACAGTCAACAGTGCAGTATTACGAAGAACACCCCTCAGCGATCTTTGCCCATAGACATACAATATGTACACCTACAACTAGTGAGCAACTTCTACCTGAAGTGTGGTACAACCAGTTTACTGTATATGAGGAACACTCACCGATATCTCTTTGCCCATGCCGATCTGTGTGAGGTTGGGCTTCATCCCACTGCCCACCTGCCAGATGATAACCTCTGCTGGCTGGTTCTTGTAAGGCCACTCACGTGCATGCAACTCATACCAGATAGTGCTGCAGGGATAGTACAGGGGGGAATCAGTTGGAGCGGATGTATGAAATATCCCATGGTTTACAAAATGGAAATGATGGCATTGTGCATTTAACTTTGTCACAGATAAATCCACATGGTAGCATACCATGTGGGGTGCCGCGTCTCTTTAAAAAAAAATATATCCAGCACCTGCTCAGAGAGATTGGATGTATGCATGTAATATTTTCCTATAATGTTGACATTATGAAAACAAATACAACAACAGATGTTCACACACAAGGAGTATCACACCAAGTTGAATATCTAAACCTGGATTTCTATACTGTATGTCTGTTGTGGTTGTCTGAATCCATTTAAAAGCTCCAGAAGCCCCCACAATGAGTCTGACAGACAGACCACAAGTATTGCCTTTTTTAAAGAAACAACCCTTTAATGCTGAGGTACTAACTTTATATCAAACCTTTTAGATCTAAATGATCTGATAAACAGTCCACTAACACGTAATCATACGTCATCAACATCGTCACAGCATCCTCTCTTAGCATTATGAGCAGGCATTATTGCCACTGCCATGTCAACGACCAGGTTTGAGTAGCATAAAAATAGCATTCGGCCAAGACAGAAAAACACATGGAGGATTGTTGAATATGTAAAACAGCTTCAGGGGTCACCTCTAGGTAACACTAAGGCACCAACAGACCAGCTGGACAGTGGATGCATCCCAAATGGCACCCTATTCCCTTTATTCCCATAGGGCTCTGGTCTATATAGGGAATTGGGTGCCATTTGGGACCCATCCAGCGTGTGTGAATGCTGCATCCGTCCCCCTCAGACTGATTCAGTGACAGTCCCACCATATGGGAGGGCATCTGAAAATGCAATTGTGTTAGGAGTCAACAGAGCAGGGTCCAGCCACGCAAATGCATCTGTGACGATCACAGAAGATTAAAAAAACATAAATGGAAAGGCAGACCTGGAGCATGGAGTGTTATAACTAGGATACCAGAGTTGTTCCTGGAAAGACTCCTGGGCTTGGTTATTATAACCATTCCATACATGATTTGGGAGGGAAGATGGATTTTTATTTATTTATTTTATTTATTTTTATTTAACTTTATATAACTAGGCAAGTCAGTTAAGAACAAATTCTTATTTACAATGGTGGCCTACCAAAAGGCAAAAGGCCTCCTGTGTGGACGGGGACTGGGATTTAAAAAATAAATATATATTAAATATAGGACAAAACACACATCACAACAAGAGAGACAACACAACACTACATAAAGAGAGACCTAAGACATCAACATAGCAAGGCAGCAACACATGACAACACAGCATGGTAGCAACACCACATGACAACAACATGGTAGCAACAAAACATGGTAGCAGTACAAAACATGGTACAAATATTATTGGGCACAGACAACAGCACAAAGGGCAAGAAGGTAGAGACAACAATACATCACGCAAAGCAGCCACAACTGTCAGTAAGAGTGTCCATGATTGAGTCTTTGAATGAAGAGATTGAGATAAAACTGTCCAGTTTGAGTGTTTGTTGCAGTTCGTTCCAGTCGCTAGCAGCAGCGAACTGAAAAGAGAAGCGACCCAGGAATGTGTGTGCTTTGGGGACCTTTAACAGAATGTGACTGGCGTTGTATGTGGAGGATGAGGGCTGCAGTAGATATCTCAGATAGGGGGAGGAAAGACTCCTGGGAGGGTTTTATAAATAAGCATCAAACAGTGGGTCTTGCGACGGGTATACAGAGATGACCAGTTTACAGAAGAGTATAGAGTGCCGTGATGTGTCTTATAAGGAACATTGGTGGCAAATCTGATGGCCGAATGGTAAAGAACATCTAGCCTCTTGAAGGCACCCTTACCGGCCGATCTATAAATTATGTCTCCGTAATCTAGCATGGGTAGGATGGTCATCTGAATCAGGGTTAGTTTTCAGCTGGGGTGAAAGAGGAGCGATTACGATAGAGGAAACCAAGTCTAGATTTAACTTTAGCCTGCAGCTTTGATATGTGCTGAGAGAAGGACAGTGTACCGTCTTGCCATACTCAGTACTTGTATGAGGTGACTACCTCAAGCTCTAAACCCTCAGAGGTAGTAATCACACCTGTGGGGAGAGGGGCATTTTTCTTACCAAACCACGTGACCTTTGTTTTGGAGGTGTTCAGAACAAGGTTAAGGGTAGAGAAAGCTTGTTGGACACTAAGAAAGCTTTGTTGTAGAGAATTTAACACAAAATCCAGGGAGGGGCCAGGAGATGGATTAGGACCTAAAAAAAACAAAACCAAAAAACATCATAGTATGTGTCTTGCTGGTGTCAAATCCAATTTGCCCTTGTGGGATAAAGTTGATTCAATTGAATTCAATTCAATAAAATCAGGCTTGCAAATCCAAGGAAAACAAGGCAGAGACTCTGGAAAAACCATCAGAGTAAAGAGGCCCCTAAAACACTCCTCAGAACAAAGAGAAGAGCTATGGGCCCTGGTCAAGAGTAGTATTGTAAATAGGGAATTGTGTGCCATTTGAGATGTAGCTGTACTCACCCGAAAGCAAAGACATCTGACTGTTTGGAGAAAGGCAGCTTGTCCTCCTCTGTTTCAGGGGAGAGCTGAGAGACTATTTCAGGAGCCAGGTGACAAAGCCATCCACTGGGGATTCTCAGTTTGTCCTCTCTACGGCTACAGACAAGAGACAGGACACAGTCTGAATTCTGTGATGTGGTGTGTGGTGATTTTTCATATTTATCTCAACGTTTAGGACGGCCATTTTCCTTTTCTAATTGTTCAGGATTTCCACATTTCATCCCTCCACAGAAGTTGAGGTCAAATGTTGAAACATTTTTGTGTTACATTTTTGTGCCATGTCATTTTGGTCTAAATACAGAATAACTGCTTATAGTTCATTCAGACACCGGGAAACATCGAATGGAATTAAAGCAGCATTTTGTCTCAAGGTTGAATCTGTCCTTTCCTTCCTCACCCGTTAGTCCAAACGAACCCTGACTGAAAAATCCTGGATGCAATCAAACCCCATTAGAAATTCTAATTCCTGATGACTCAGTCAGTCTCTCCACTGTCTCCACTATGTTCCAAACTGCCTATCTCCCTCCTCTTTCTCTTTCTCTCTCCCTCCCTCTTGCTGTCTCTCTCCCTCTATCATTATGACATTCACAACTACTTCAAAATGCATCCTGAGCGCTCACTCAGATAGACAGGCACACTGCCAGCTCTCTAACACAGCACAGTAGGGAACTGGTGTGGGTATGTCCATCCAATGGTACTGTATCTGTCCAGTCTAGCCCATGAGTATTCATAGTAACAGTATTGTCATGATGACAGTTAACAATCCGTTGTGTCATAAAGCCGATGGTTTAATTTAACTCCCAACTGAATCTGATAATATTTTAACTCTAATGTCTATTCTATTCTATTCTAACTCTATCTATTATATTCTGTTCTCTATTCTATAATGGAGATATACACTGAGTGTACAAAACATTATGAACACTTGCTCTTTCCATGACATAGGCTGACCAGGTGAATCCAGGTGAAGCTATGATCCTTTATTGATGTCACTTGTTAAATCCACTTCAATCAGTGTAGATGAATGGGAGGAGACAGGTTCAAGAAGGATTGTTAAGCCTTGAGACAATTGAGACATGGATTGTGTACAGTGCAATCAGAAAGTATTCAAACCCCTTGACTTTTTCCACATTTTGTTACGTTACATCCTTATTCTAAAATGTATTAAATAATTTTTTCCCCCTCATCAATCTACACACATTACCTCATAATGACAAAGCAAAAACAGGGTTTTAGAAAATACATTAGTATTCTGACCCTTTACTCAGTACTTTGTTGAAGCACCTTTGGCAGCGACTACAGCATCAAGTCTTCTTGGGTATGACGCTACAAGCTTGGCACACCTGTATTTGGGGAGTTTCTCCCATTCTTCTCTGCAGATCCTCTCAAGCGCTGTCAGGTTGGATGGGTAGCGTTGCTGCACAGCTATTTTCAGGTCTCTCCAGAGATGTTCAGGTTCAAGTCGGGGCTCTGGCTGGGCCACTCAAGGACATTTAGATACTTATCCCGAAGCCACTCCTGCGTTGTTTTGGTTGTGTACTTAGGGCCGTTGTCCTGTTGGAAGGTGAACCTTCGCTCCATTCTGAGGTCCTGGACACTCTGGGGCAGGTTTTCATCAAGGATATCTCTGTACTTTGCTCAGTTAATCTTTCCCTCAATCCTGACTAGTCTCCCAGTCCCTGCCACTGAAAAACATCCCCACAGCATGATGCTGCCACGGCACATGTGGAAGAACACAAAGCGTTATCCAATTGACAAAAAACATTGACATAAGGTGCGTGATTTGCGACACAACGAAATAAAAGATACAGCATAATATGAAACGATAGATGTTTTTCTATCGTCACACGATATATATCGTCATATCGCCAGGTATGGTGCCAGGTTTCCTCCAGATGTGTCGCTTGGCACTCAGGCCACAGAGTTAAATCTTGGTTAAATCAGACCAGAGAATCTTGTTTCTCATGATCTGAGAATCCTCTAGGTGCCTTTTGGCACACTCCAGTTGGGCTTCCGTCTGGCCACTCTACCATAAACTCCTGATTGGTGGAGTGCTGCAGGAAGGTTCTCCCATCTCCACAGAGGAACTCTGGAGCTCTATCAGAGTGAACATTGGGTTCTTGGTCACCTCCCTGGCCAAGGCCCTTCTCCCCTGATTGCTCAGTTTTGCTGGGCGGCCAGATCTAGGAAGAGTCTTGGTTCTTCCAAACTTCTTCCATTTAAAAATGATGGAGGCCACTGTGTTCTTGGGGACCTTCAATGCTGCAGAAATGTTTTGGTACCGTTCCCCAGATCTGTGCCTCGACACAATCCTGTCTCTGAGCTCTACGGACAATTCCTTCAACCTCATGGCTATGTTTTTTGCTCTGACATGCATTGTCAACTGTGGGACCTTATATATATGGGTGTGTGCCTTTCCAAATAATGTCAAATCAATTAGGTGGACTCCAATCAAGTTGTAGAAACATCTCAAGAATGATCAATGGAAACAGGATGCACCTGAGCTCAAGTTTGAGTCTCATAGCAAAGGGTCTGAATACTTATGTAAATGAGGTATTTCAGCTTTTATTTTTAATACATTTAGAAAAAAAATATATATTCTCACTTTGTCATTATGGGGTATTTATTGTGTGTAGATTGATGAGTAAAAAATGTAATTTAATCAATTTTATAGAATACCGGTGTAACATAACAAAATGTGGAAAAAGTCAAGGGGTCTGAATACTTTCTGAATGCACTGTATGTATGCCATTCAGACGGTGAATGTGCAAGGCAAGAGATTTAAGTGCCTTTGAATGGGGTATGGTAGTAGGTGCCAGGCGCACCGTTTTGTGTACGCTGCTGGGTTTTTCATGCTCAACAGTTCCCATGTGTATCAAGAATGGTCCACCACCCAAAGGACATCCAGCCAACTTTACACAACTGTGGGAACTATTGGAGTCAACATGGGCCAGCATCCCTGTGCAACGCTTTCGACACCTTGTAGAGTCCATGCCCCGACGAATTGAGGCTGTTCTGAGGGCAAAAAGGAGTGCAACTCAATATTAGGAAAGTGTTCCTAATGTTTTATACACTCAGTGTATGCAGGATAATATTCAGGGGCATGATTGTTTGTACAGCTTCTCAATGCTCTCCCCTCCTGTGCTATGGCAAACAGCCATGTTATTCAGATGATGAAGTTCATTGAATTGAATTGAACATAATGTTCCTGCTCAGAGTGGGGCGGTCGATAAATGCTTGTCTTGTCATTCTGTCCAATTAAAACATTTAGGCAGAAATAAATAAATAAACAACAACACAAACAAGTCGCGGAACTGACTGAGGCTCGAGTGACGCTACCCACGTCACACCAAGATATCTGTTCTCAGAAATGTATTTAACTTTGAAAGGAGAGGGTTCTGGGTATTTATGACAATACAAAAGGTCCAATGAGTGTGCAGTAAGAAGCCAGGTGGCGGGTGTACCATCGGGTGTACCATCGGGTGGTGTACCATCTAAAAACAGCAACAAAAACATGTTTTTTTGCTTTCTTTATCAACTGAGATATGCCAAGAACGTCAAACGATAACCGGAAAAACTGTAGTCCCTATTGTGGCCATTGTGAGCATTAGCAGGCAGTGATTTCATAGAGGCTATTGAAAACATTCTACAGTCGTGGCCAAAAGCTTTGAGAATGACACAAATATTAATTTCCAGAAAGTTTGCTGCTTCAGTGTCTTTAAATATTTTTGTTAGATGTTACTATTGAATACTGAAGTATACTTACAAGCATTTCATAAGTGTCGTAGGCTTTTATTGACAATTACATGAAGTTGATGCAAAGAGTCAATATTTGCAGCGTTGACCCTTCTTTTTCAAGACCTCTGCAATCCGCCCTGGCACGCTGTCAATTCACTTCTGGGCCACATCCTGACTGATGGCAGCCCATTCTTGCATCAATGCTTGGAGTTTGTCAGAACCTGTGGGGTTTTGTTTGTCCACCCGCCTCTTGAGGATTGACCACAAGTTCTCAATGGGATTAAGGTCTGGGGAGTTTCCTGGCCATGGACCCAAAATATCAATGTTTTGTTCCCCAAGCCACTTAGTTATCACTTTTGCCTTATGGCAAGGTGCTCCATCATGCTGGAAAAGGCGTTGTTCGTTACCAAACTGTTCCTGGATGGTTGGTAGAAGTTGCTCTCGGAGGATGTGTTGGTACCATTCTTTATTCATCGCTGTGTTCTTAGGCAAAATTGTGAGTGAGCCCACTCCCTTGGCTGAGAAGCAACCCCAGAAATGAATGGTCTCAGGATGCTTTACTGTTGGCATGACACAGGACTGATAGTAGCGCTCACGTTGTCTTCTCCGGACAAGCTTTTTTCCGGATGCCCCAAACAATCGGAAAGGGGATTCATCAGAGAAAATGACTTTACCCCAGTCCTCAGCAGTCCAATCCCTGTACCTTTTGCAGAATATTAGTCTGTCCCTGATGTTTTCCTGGAGAGAAGTGGCTTCTTTGCTGCCCTTCTTGACACCAGGCCATCCTCCAAAATTCTTCACCTTACTGTGCGTGCAGATGCACTCACACCTGCCTGCTGCCATTCCTGAGCAAGCTCTGTACTGGTGGTTCCCCGACCCCGCAGCTAAATCAACTTTAGGAGACGGTCCTGGCACTTGCTGGTCTTTCTTGGGCGCCCTGAAGCCTTCTTCACAACAATTGAACCGCTCTCCTTGAAGTTCTTGATGATCCGATAAATGGTTGATTTAGGTGCAATCTTACTGGCAGCAATATCCTTGCCTGTGAAGCCATTTTTGTGCAAAGCAATGATGACGGCACATGTTTCCTTGCAGGTAACCATGGTTCACAGAGGAAGAACAATGATTCCAAGCACCACCCTTCCTTTGAAGCTTCCAGTCTGTTATTCGAACTCAATCAGCATGACAGAGTGATCTCCAGCCTTGTCCTCGTCAACACTCACACCTGTGTTAACGAGAGAATCACTGACACGATGTCAGCTGGTCCTTTTGTGGCATGGCTGAAATGCAGTGGAAAGGTTTTTTGGGGATTCAGTTCATTTGCATGGCAAAGAGGGACTTTGCAATTCATTGCAATTCATCTGATCACTCTTCACAACATTCTGGAGTATATGCAAATTGCCATCATACAAACTGAGGCAGCAGACTTTGTGAAAATTAATATTTGTGTCATTCTCAAAACTTTTGGCCACGACTGTACACTGCAAGTCAACTAGCACAAGAGGAAATACTAAAACAACCATCTCCAGGTTTTCTCTTTGTTCTGCATTGCGGTACCAACAGTTCCTGAAAACCATCCTAACACAATGAGCAGAGGGATTCACAAAGTCTTTACAAATCTTGAATCTTTAAATGTTATTTTAGAATCTTTAGAATTCTTAGTCTGCCTTTGTCCATAAACACAATGCTCTATGGCTCTCTGCTTGTGTCTAGTCGTGGGAGATGTTCACTATACGAAGTATTGATTTCACAGCAAACCTAAAATGGGAGCTAGCTACACTGGGAACGAACAATAGACAGGATAAGATCTAGGTGCATGTTGCATCATTTCAATGCATTGCATAACTGTCTGTCTACAGCAACTCCTCAGCATCTAGTTTGAAAGAGGCTAATGGTTTTAATGAGCTGATAAGAATGCCATTATGAAACCATCCATCTTCATTTTACATAAACAGCTATTGTTCATCACCTATACTCTTCCATCCATGGTGATGCAATGCACTCCTCCGCAACCCCAGGGTTAAACTGTGTTGTGGGAACTTGTTGAAAACACACTATGCAAGTCAGTTATATAATCAACATATTTTTTGATTATAATAATTAGTAGTACAAAGCATGTGTATTCCTCTCATATTCATTAGTTGGAAAGCATCTCACACCTACTGCTAGATATTTTTAATTGATGTCGCAAATAAATACAAAAATCCATTATGACAAATCAGATCCAGTCAATTATAGCAGTTATCTCAACATACATGTCAATCAAAATCTATAGACACATAAACGTACTGCATAGAGAACAAAACACCCACACACACACACACAAAAGCATGCACACACACAGACACACGCACACACACACAACACGTTGATCACCTGTTGAGTTGCTCCATTTCTAGATCTAAGATTTATTACATTTCCTTGCTGCTTATATAGTTGTATGTCTACGTTGGATTAGTATTCCTTGCTGTGTGAAAGTTGTGGCTGTTGGCATTTCATGGAGAAGATATGTCAGTGAGCAGTCATTTCAGCACAGCAGTAGCAGCCAAGATAGACTTGAATCACTCTCAGGGAGAAAAAATTCAAAAGAGATTAGCACCAATCCATATAATTTTCTGGTTAATACTGACCAATGAGCCAATGAAGAGTATAATCATCACTGCAATATAATAACTGTCAGAACAGTAGGGGTTACTAACGATGCACCTCCCTGTGTGGTTTAGCACTGATGTTTAATTTTTGTTTTCTATGTATCCTTTTTTTTACCAGGAAGTCCCTTCAGATAAATAATTACTTTTCTGAGGGAGACCTTAGTTGAACCCCAAAAATAAATAAATTGAGTACAACAATAACTACGCACCTGCCAGCTTGCAGAACCCCAGATATGGTGAAAAGTCCGAAGTCGGTAATGACCACTTTGCCATTGTCGTAGAAGACATTCTTGGACTTCATATCCTTGTGTAGGATCCCCTTGGCGTGGAGATAGCCCATCCCCTTAAAACAATACAAACACAAACAAATAAACAAACAAACAAACACAAACAATATAACTCATAGGAGTCTAGGTAGAGTCACTGTAAAGCATTTTGTGACCAATGTCACAATAAACTGAAGTTGCTTGATTGATCTCATTCCAACCACAGTCTCCATGACATGTATTGACCATGCTGTGCTACAGATAACGTTGAAACACTATTCATGATGTTACCTATAAACCATATACACTGAGTATACCAATCATTAGAAACACCTTCCTAACATTTAGTTGCACCACTGCCCCCATTTTGCCCTCAGAACAGCCTCAATTAGTCGCGGACTCTACAAGGTGTCGAAAGCGTTCCACAGGGATGCCGGCCCATGTTGACTCCAATGCTTCCCACAGTTGTGTCAAGTTAGCTGGATGTCTCACATACACACCATGTCTTAACTATGGTTATTGTAAGTAATCTAATGTATGTTCCTTTAACTCCGCCTTCTAATGAGTTTATACAAACTGTCATCTCCTACCATTCTGATAGATTGGAGATGTTAATCATTTGGTTGTTATTCAGTTGGTTACCTCTAGGCAGATGCCCCAGACACGTTTAAATGTTAGAGCAATCAATAGTAAAATCTTTCTTGTGAATGACCTCATTACTAAGCGCAAAGTTGATTGCATGTTTCTCACGGAAACATGGCTGTCTTCAGACTGTAGTGTCGCTTTTTTCGAAGCCTCCCCCCCGGACTACAGCTTTTCATACTCTATCAGAAAAGGGAAAATGGTGGGGGGACAGCCTCTATTACTACTAGCGCTCTCAGCTGTAAGGACATTTCATTTGGCGACTTTGGGTCTTTTGAGCATCATGCTATACTGTTTAAATGTCAGCCACCAGTCTTGGCCATAACCTTGTATAGGCCACCAAAGCACTGCCATACTTTCTTTACTGATTTCTCTGAACTATTGTCTATTGTCCTTGAGAACTATGATAAAATCATTGTGTTGGATGATTTTAATATTCATGTTGACAGAGAGACTGACTCCAAGGCCATTGAATTTCTGAATATTTTGAGCTCTATGGACTTTATCCAACATGTTACTGGGCCCACCCATAACCGCGGCCATGCTCTGGACCTGATTATTATCAAAGGGCTTTCTATTGACATATCCTCTATTGTTTATGTTGCTTTATCTAATCACCACTGTGTATTTTTTACTACCTTGTTGCCCATAGCACAGGGTAATACTGAACACATCATTAAGAAACACTATCATACCTCTGAAGTTGCTACAGATTCTATTGAGTGTATCACCTATTCTGCCTTCCTCTTGTGATGATTTAGTTGATAACTTTAATAGCAAATTAAGGGCAACCATTGATGCCATAGCTCCAATAAAGTTGAAAAGGGCCACATCCAAACAGAGAGCCCATTGGATGAGTGAGGAAACTAATACATTAAAGAGAAACTGCAGAAAGGCAGAGCGGAAGAGGAAAAGTAAAAGTTGCAGGTCCATTACGATATTCTGAGAAAGCAACTTGGCATATATAACAATGCAATTATAAATGCCAGACGGGCTAATTTTTCTAACTTGATCACTAATAATTAGAACAATTCGAGTGTGCTCTTCTCGACCATTGATGGCCTGATAAATCTTACCCCCGCAAACCTATGTGAACTTTCTTCCCCATCTAAAGGTGATGAGTTTGTAGCATATTTCAGAGATAAGATAACAAACATTGGGCTGGGTATCAGTCAAGCAAGACCTGATGAGAAGTTTGATGATACGTGCCCTAGCCTACCACGCAAAGGCACTATGGATTCATTTTCCCTGGTTGACACAGACATGCTCAGGAAAGACCAATGGCGCCGGAGAAGAAAGCAGACGTTTTACGCATCCCCAACCGAATGTTTTTTTTGGTTTGTTTATTTGCGTTGTTTGTAACTTTTTTTTTTACATAATGTTGCCCCTACTGTCTCTTTTGACCGAAAATAACTTCTGGACATCAGGACTGCGATTACTCACCACGGACTGGCAGAATCCTTTTTTTCCTTTAACGAGTCTGACGAGCCTGACGCGAACAATATACTGCTTTCGCGGGAACAGGCCCAGATCCCTGTGATTTGTATGAAGAGGAGGCGGAGAAAAAGGGGCTAGAAGGCGGGCTGCCTTCTGAGAATTTGTAGGCGATATAATAAACCCCCACTTCCTTCCATTCTGCAAGCAAACGAGCAATCATTGGAGAATAAAATCGATGACCTACGCACAGGATTAAACTACCAACGGGACCTTCAAAACTGTAATATCTTATGCTTCATGGAGTTGAGGCTGAACGACGACACTATCAACATACAGCTGGCTGGTTATACACTGTACCGGCAGGACAGAACAGTGGCGTCTGGTAAGACAAGGGGCGGCGGACTATGTATTTTTGTAAATAACAGCTGGTGCATGATATCTAAGGAACTCTCGAGCTATTGCTCACCTGAGGTAGAGTATCTCATGATAAGCTGTAGACCACACTATCTACCTAGAGAGTTTTCATCTGTATTTTTCGTAGCTGTTTACATACCACCACAGTCAGAGGCTGGCACTAAGACAGCATTGAATGAGCTGTATTCCGCCATAAGCAAACAAGAAAACGCTCATCCAGAGGCGGCACTCCTAGTAGCCAGGGACTTTCCTGCAGGGAAACTTAAATCCATTTTACCAAATTTCTATCAGCATGTTAAATGTGCAACCAGTGGAAAAAAACTCTGGACCACCTTTACTCCACACACAGAGACGCATACAAAGCTCTCCCTTGCCCTCCACTTGGTAAATCTGACCATAATTCTATCCTCCTGATTCCTGATTACAAGCAAAAATTAAAGCAGGAAGCACAAGTGACTCGATCAATAAAAAAGTGGTCAGATGAAGCAGATGCTAAGCTACAAGACTGTTTTGCTAGCACAGACTGGAATATGTTCCGGGATTCCTCCGATGGCATTGAGGAGTACACCACATCAGTCATTGGCTTCATCAATAAGTCCATTGATGACATCATCCCCACAGTGACCATTCGTACAAACCCTAACCAGAAGCCATGGATTACAGGCAACATCTGCACTGAGCTAAAGGCTAGAGCTGCCGCTTTTAAGGAGCAGGATTCTAACCCAGAAGCTTATAAGAAATCCCGCTATGCCCTCCGACGAACCATCAAACAGGCAAAGCGTCAATACAGGACTAAGATCAAATTGTACTACACTGGCTCTGACGCTCGTCGGATGTGGCAGGGCTTGCAAACCATTACAGACTACAAAGGGAAGCACAGCCGAGAGCTGCCCAGTGACACGAGCCTACCAGATGAGCTAAACTACTTCTATGTTCGCTTCAAGGAAAATAACACTGAAACATGCATGAGAGCACCAGCTGTTCCCAGAAGACTGCGTGATCACGCTTTCCGCAGCCGATGTGATTAAGTCCTTTAAACAGGTCAACATTCACAAGGCAGCAGGGCCAGACGGATTACCAGGACGTGTACTGCGAGCATGCACTGACCAACTGGCAAGTGTCTTCACTGACATTTTCAACCTCTCTCTGTCCGAGTCTGTAATACCAACATGTTTTAAGCAGACCACCATAGTCCCTGTGCCCAAGAACACTAAGGTAACCTGCCTAAATGACTACCGACCCGTAGCACTCACGTCTGTAGTCATGAAGTGCTTTGAAAGGCTGATCATGGCTCACATCAACACCATTATCCCAGAAACCCTAGACCCAATCCAATTTGCATACCACCCTAACAGATCCTTAGTGATGACACTAAGGTAACCTGCCTAAATGACTGTGGTAGGCCTGATCACCGACAACGATGGGACAGCCTATAGGGAGCAGGTCAGAGACCTGGCAGTGTGGTGCCAGGACAACAAGACAAAGGAGATGATTGTGGACTACAGGAAAAAGAGGACCGAGCACACCCCCATTCTCATTGATGGGGCTGCAGTGGAGCAGGTTGAGAGCTTCAAGTTCATTGGTGTTCACATCACCAACAAACTAACATGGTCCAAGCACACCAAGACAGTCGTGAAGAGGGCACGACAAAACCTATTCCCTTTCAGGAGACTGAAAAGATTTGGCATGGGTCCTCAGAACCTCTAATGGTTCTACAACTGCACCATTGAGTGCATCCTAACTTGTTGCATCACTGCCTGGTATGGCAACTGCTCGGCCTCCGACCGCAGGGCACTACAGAGGGCAGTGCGAATGGCCCAGTACATCACTGGGGCCAAGCTTCCTGCCATCCAGGACCTCTACACCAGGCGGTGTCAGAGGAAGGCCCTAAAAATTGTCAGACTCCAGCCACCCTAGTCATAGACTGTTCTCTCTGCGCCAAGTCTAGGTCCAAGTGGCTTCTATACAGCTTCTACCTCCAAGCCATAAGACCTCCTGAACATCTAATGAAATGGCTACCCAGACAATTTGCATTGCACCCCCCCCCCCCCCTTTTACACCGCTGCTACTCTCTGTTGTTATCATCTATGCATAGTCACTTTAATAACTCAATCTACATGTACATATTACCTCAACTAACCGGTGCCCCTGAACATTGACTCTGTATCGGTACCCCCCTGTGTATAGTCTCGCTAATGTTATTTTACTGCTGCTCTTTAATTACTTGTTACTTTTATTTCTTATTCTTATTGGTATTTTTTTAAACTGCATTGTTGGTTAGGGGCTTATAAGTTAGCATTTCACTGTAAGGTTGTATTCGGCGCATGTGACTAATAACATTTGATTTGAAGTGCTATCACAACTTAAGCCTTCTACCTGCCTTCTCGATCCTATCCCCATCACCGTCGTCAAAACAGTTTTTATTTGAATATCTGAAGAAGTGCAAGCTATTGCTAATCATTCCCTGTTCACAGGCACTTTCCCCACTGCACTAAAAACTGTTATGGTGAAACCCATTCTGAAGAAAAGTAATCTAGATTCTTCAGCTCTTAGCAATTTTCGGGCCAATCTCCAACCTTCCATTCTTAAGCAAAATTCTGGAGAAATTGGTTTTCAAACAACCAAATCATTTTGTATTTGTATATTTGAAAAATTCCAATCTGGTTTTTGGGCCCACCACAGCATAGACAGTCTTAGTTAAAGTGGTAAATTATCTTAGAGCCAACACAGATGCCAAACAGCTCTATGCATTCGACACTGTTGACCATGATGTCCTTCTGGACATAGTGGAGAGATGGGTTGGTCTCTTCGGTCCAGTTCTTAATTGGTTTAGGACCTATTTAACCGGTCGAGAGTTTTGTCACCATTAGTGAACATAACTCAGAGAAAATACATATCACATGCGGTGTTCCACAAGGTTACATTTTGGGTCCTGTGCTGTTCAGTTGTTACCCCTTGGCAGCATTATCAGAAAGCACAGCATTGATTTTCACTGTTACGCAGACGATACACAACTTTACATTTCTGTGTCACCAGAGGATTTTAGCTCCTCTGATAAATTATTAGACTGTATTAGTGATTTAAATACTTGGATGGCTCCCAACTTCCTCCAGCTAAATCAGGACTATACCGAGGTACTTATTGTTGGAGCCAAAGCACAGAGAGAGAATCTGGCCGCACATTTGAATTCACAGGCAATAAAGACAAAACAAAAAACCTAGGTGTTATTTTAGAATCTGAACTCAGTTGCGAATTACACATTAGGAATGTGACCAAAATAGCTTTTTACCACCTGAGGAACATTGCCAAGGTGCGGCCGTTTCTCTCTCAGGCTGATACAGAGAGACTCATCCATGTTTTTATTACAAGCAGGCTTGACTACCATAATGCTCTCCTGTCTGATCTACCCAAGAAAGCCATTGGTCAACTGCAAAATATACAGAATGCTGCAGCACGTGTACTGACCAAGACCAGACGGAGAGCACACTGCCTGTGAGTTTTAGAATTAATTTTAAACTTCAATTGTTTTTTTAAATCCATCCACGATTGTGGCCCCAATACATGCCAGATATGCTTTTAAATTATGTACTCAGTAGGTCCCTCAGGTCCTCTGGCACTGGCCTTTTAACTATCCCAAAGCCTAGGACCAAGAGGCATGGAGAGGTAGTCTTTTTAGTTACTATGCCCCGAGCCTCTGGAATAGCCTCCCAGAGAACCTGAGGGGGGCCGAAACTGTGGACATTTTTCAAAGAGATCTCAAAACACACATTTTTAGCTTTGCTTTTCCTTAGGGTGCTTTTTAGTTGTTCAGTTTTATTGTTATTCTTTTGTTTTTTATCCTCTTATGTTTGTTGTGTAGTAAATATATCAGTTTTATTTTTCCTGTGAAGCACATTGTGTTTGTGCTGTATAAATAAAGCTTGATTTGACTTGATCGTCTCAAGGCTTAAAAATCCTTCTTTAACCTGTCTCCTCCCCTTCATCTATACTGATTAAAGGGGATTTAACAAGTGACATCAATAAGGGATCATAGCTTTCCCCTGGAATCCCCTGGTCTGTCTATGTCATGGAAAGAGCAGGTGTTCCAAATGTTTTTTACACTCAGTGTATATATATTGCATGTTTCATTTTTCTGACCTTAACCATCTCCTGGGCGATCTGTCTGGTCTTGTTGACATCCAGGATGACTTTGGCATCCCTCACCACCGAATATAGAGTCCTTCCCTTACACAAGCTGAGAGAGAGATATACATTACACCTTAACATCACATCATACTATACATTAGAATAGAGTAGAGTAGAATAACATATTCATCTTCACAGCAAGAGATGCATTGCTTCATGAAATCATATGCTATGTTTGTTTTTTTTACCAGGGGGGCATTGTTGATTAAATTAAATTAAATATGCAACAATGATGATGGTATCACTTCTAGCGTAGGGAAAACCCATCCTGTCATGCCAACCCCTACTGGTGATATATCCTCTAATCACATTACATTACATCACCCATTGACCACAAACTGAGCATTTGGCTTTGTAGTGGAGGAATAACTGGTGTGACATCTATCCCCAAGGCCCCTTGTTTGGGCTCAGAGGGAAGGCGATGGATGAGAGCAGAAAACAACTAAAGCCAGGGGCTGCCTGCCATCTTTCTATCCACTACTGGTGAATCATAGAATGGTTCCACGAAAGCAATGTCCTCTGATAATTTTGAGCCGCCGACTACTCAACTGTACAGTATGTCATTATCATTTAATCCTAACAAGCGTAGGCCATATTTTATACCAGACCATTTTGCTGTCATGTTGATGGCCCTTGTGAAAGTATAGAGCTACACTGGCATTCAAATGTGTCAAGGTTGGGCATGAGAGGTCAGGGGGGAGGTGGAGAGGGAGGGGAAGAGGAGGAGGGGGAGGAGATATCAATGGAAGTTTCATCACATCTTCTCACCCCAATAGCGCCTCTCCCCTCCTCCCCCTCACACCCCTCCTCTCACCCCAAAGCCTTCCCCCTCACCCTCCTCACCTCATCCTCCCATCCCCCTCACCCCTTCCACTCACCTCCTTACCCACTCCCCTTACCCCTGAGCCTTTCCCCTCATCCCGACTGTGACGGCTTGACGCAGATAGGTGACATCCAGATGACCTGAGGGCCAGCTGATACCGGAGCTTCATGCATATTCATTCATACCAAGTCGTAAGGTGACAGGAGCCATTTTTAGCATCTCTCTGGGCCCTCTGTAGTTCCAGATGACGAGGCAGGGGCCTTATGTCGCCTGATGATGCACCATCACCGTCAATAACTTCAGGTACCGTTAAAGATCCAGGGATGTCATCAATTACTGCCATACCTCATTGAAGAGTGGGTGTGTCGTTTCGCGCGTCCAGGTGTAAGTGCGTGCATGCATGTGTGTGCGTGCGTGCATGCATGTGTGTGTACTGAAGGTTTTGAAAACAGCCAGGGATGACACTCTTTTCTTATCAAAGCAAATAAAGTCACCAAAACAATCAGAGAGCCTAACTTTGAAAGCTGAGTAATTATTCTGTATGGATAGAAACCTACGGTGACGAGAAAAGATTATTCTACGCTGCGGACGCGCCTGCAAATCAGTCCACACACAGCCACTCATAAAGAATCAAACACAAACAATCAATATTTATATTTTCCCAATCACTGACAAAACCTGCATCCCCACCTGGTATGAGCCAATTTCTACCTCATTCATGTTACATTTTTTATGTTTTTCCTGATGCTTTCTGGGGTAATGGGCCTGAATAGAATAATTAAGACTCCTGTTCCACTAGCTATAATAAGAGCAAGCTCAGCTAGCTATGACTAATAAATACAAGTATTCCTCTAACATGGTCATTTACTTTGATTTCATGCACTCACTCATTTCTAGCACTCAGAACTTCAGAGAACGATAGATTGATCATTTGTATCCACATTTCTAGGCAAGCAGTCAAAACCTTATGAGCCATGTTTGGCCTACGCTCGGTCTTACACTTTAGACAACATGACATGGTATCTGTATGATATTGTATCTTTATTCTAGTTCCCATTATTAGCCATTCAATGTCCTTTTTTATTCATGATGACATGTATTTAAGAGGAACAGAGCACATAAATGAATTATTCAGTTTGCACATGTAAACCACAGCAGAGATCATTTTCCTCCATAGCCACATATAATATGGGTAGTCCATATATGATGTGTAATCCCAAACATGTTACTCTCCTGGAATCATTTGCAAATTAACAATTGCGAAGAACATGCTATAATTTCCATTTTGGTGATGGAAGTACAGTACAGAGCAACAGTCTAACCCTACATCTGCCGGGGATGACTGTGTTTTTGTACAAGGCAAAGCATACACTTTGACTTTGAGTCCTCTTAACTATTGTTTGCGAGTGTTGGTGGTTCGCTGATGAGTAAATTTCCCTGAAAGCTCCTAGAGATAATGCCAAAATGATTTAGCTAAAGAGCTAATGCGGTTTCAAGTCATGCAAATCCAGTGGATCATCCCAGTCAGTAGCGCGCTTGGGCCAGTGAAAAAAATACAGTAATAATGCTTAACTTTTTTTTTTCTAAAATAAACTGTTCTTTAGTTATGTTGATTATTTAATCACGCGCGCTGCACACATATAACCTAAATATAATCTGTTGGACAGAGAGATCGCGTAGCTCTTAAACAGCTGGTTAATACATGGAGCAGTTTAACGAAGACCGACAGTGGTAGGAAAGGTGTTATGATATCTACTAGTAAATGCTAAGGCAAGAATGGGTATGTAAACTAGGTATTTAAAAAGTTCAGTCTTGGTTGAATATTTGCGATGCGCAATTCAGTCATCATCAAATAGCCAACCTTCAAAATCAGACATTTCCTCGAGGCTATTTGGTACTTGAAAAGTCATTGACTTAGAAGCTCTACTGCTCCAATATCATAGCTGGGGTGGGTGGGGGTGCAGCGATTTTGCAGATTTTGGGGGGGCTGTACAGAAGGCGTCTATATCGGTCTGCTAATACAGGACTAGTAAAGGCCCAATGTACTACTTTTGAGATTTTTTTAAACTAAATGTATTTGAGTGTTTACCAGCATTTGTAACTTGAGTCAGATAATTATCTGTACAAAACAGTTAATCTGATCATAATTGCGGATTATCAAAATACTGGCTCAATTGGTAGCGCATAACACGTGCAATGCCAGGGTTGTGGTTTCGATTTTCACGGGGGTCCAGTACAAACAAAAATATGAAAATGTTTGCACTCACTACTGTAAGTAGCCAGTCGCTATAGATAAGAGCATCTACTAAAATGTTGCTTGATATATTTTTTCCAGTTTTTAAAAATACTTTGAAATTGCTACTTATTTCTATGTGACAACTGAAATATTCTATTCATTCCTTTTCCATTTTTATAGACACACTTGTCCAGAGCAACTTACAGTAGTGAGTACACACATTCTCCCCATGGGAATCAAACCCACAACCCTTGCATTGCAACCGCCATTCTCTACCAACTGAGCCACATCATCACAAACCACTTGATCTCTAAATGTACTCAATTACTGTATTGTGCGTTGTTTTCTTCATTGGAAAGTCTACAGGTAAAAACCTAGATTGCCAGGAAATAAAAGGACAGGGCAACAACTAATAAAATTCCAACTATTGAATCCTGCAAGATGCTGTTCTTAATTATAAACTGGGTGATTTGGGCCCTGCATGCTGATTGGGTGACAGCTGTGGTATATCAGACTGTATACCACGTGTATGACAAAACATTTATTTTTACTGCTCTAACCAGTTTACAGTGCAATCGGAAAGTATTCAGACCCCTTGACTTTTTCCACATTTTGTTATGTTACAGCCTTATTCTAAAATGTATTAAATCATTGTTTTTCCTTATCAATCTACTCACAATAACCCGTAATGACAAAGTGAAAACATAATTTTTTATAAATGTTTGTTAATTTATTAAAAATAAAAAACTGAAATACCTTATTGACATAAGTATTTAGACCCTTTGCTATGAGACTCGAAAGTGAGCTCAGATGCATCCTGTTTCCATTGATCATCCTTGTCAAACGCTCCCTAAAACACTTCAGCGAGCAGGCCTTTCTAATCGACCTGGCCCGGTATCTTGGAAGGATATTGACCTCATCATAACCGCCATCGATATAAGACAATACCGTGCAACCGTCTTCATCGACCTGGCCATGGCTTTCAACTCTGTCAATCACTGTATTCTTATCGGCAGACTCAACAGCTTTGGTTTCTCAAATGACTGCCTTGCCTGGTTCACCAACTACTGCTCAGACAGAGTTCAGTGTGTCAAATCAGAGGGCCTGTTGTCCGGACCTTTGGCAGTCTCTATGGGGGTGCCACAGGGTTCAATTCTCGGGCCGACTCTTTTCTCTGTATATATCAATGATGTCGCTCTTGCTGCTGGTGATTCTCTGATCCACCTCTACGCAGACGACACCATTCTGTATACATCTGGCCCTTCTTTGGACACTGTGTTAACAAACCTCCAAACGAGCTTCAATGCCATACAACACTCCTTCCGTGGGTTCCAACTGCTTTTAAATGCTAGTAAAACTAAATGCATGCTCTTCAACTGATTGCTGCCCGCACTCGCCCGCCCGATTAGCATCACTACTCTGGACAGTTCTGACTTAGAATATGTGGACAACTAAAAATACCTAGGTGTCTGGTTAGACTGTAAACTCTCCTTCCAGACTCACATTAAGCATCTCCAATCCAAAATTAAATCTAGAATCAGCTTCCTATTTCGCAACAAAGCCTCCTTCACTCATGCTGCCAAACATACCTTTGTAAAACTGACTATCCTACCGATCCTTGACTTCAGCGATGTCATTTACAAAATAGCCTCCAACACTCTACCTAGCAAATTGGATGTAGTCTATCACAGTGCCATCTGTTTTGTCACCAAAGCCCCATATACTACCCACCACTGCGACCTGTATGCTCTCGTTGGTTGGCCCTCGCTATATATTCGTCGCCAAACCTCTGGCTCCAGGTCATCTATAAGTCTTTGCTAGGTAAAGCCCCGCCTTTTCTCAGCTCACAGGTCACCATAGCGACACCCACCCGTAGCACGCGCTCCAGCAGGTTTATTTCACTGGTCATCTCCAAAGCCAATACTTCCTTTGGCCGCCTTCCTTCCAGTTCTCTGCTGCCAATGACTGGAACGAATTGCAAAAATCACTGAAGCTGGAGACTTATATCTCCCTCTCTAACTTTAAGCATCAGCTGTCAGAGCAGCTTATCGATCACTGTACCTGTACACAGCCCATCTGTAAATAGCACACCCAACTACCTCATTCCCATATTGTTATTATTATTATTATTTATTTTTTAATTTTGCCCTTTTGCACCCCAGTATCTCTACTTGCGCATCATCATCTGCAGATCCATCACTCCAGTGTTAATGCTAAATTGTAATTATTTCGCCTCTATGGCCTATTTATTGCCTTACCTCCCTAATCTTACTACATTTGCATACACTGTACATAGAGTTTTCTATTATGTTATTGACTTTGTTTATCCCATGTGTAACACTGTGTTGTTGTTTTTGTCACGCTGCTTTGCTTTATCTTGGCCAGGTCGTAGTTGTAAATGAGAACATGTTCTCAACTGGCCTACCTGGTTAAATAAAGTTGAAAAAAAATGTTTTTCTACAAATTAATTGGAGTCCACCTGTAGTAAATTCAATTGATTGGACATGATTTGGAAAGGCACACACTTGTTAATATAAGGTCCCACAGTTGACATTGCATGTCAGAGCTTAAAACCAAGCCATGAGATGGAAAGAATTGTCCGTAGAGCTCCGAGACAGGATTGTGTAGAGGCACAGATCTGGGGAAGGGTACCAAAAAATACATGTCTGCAGCATTGAAGGTCCCCAAGAACACAGTGGCCTCCATCATTCTTAAATAGAAGAAGTTTGGAAGCCCCTAGAGCCAGTGGCCATTTCTTTTGAAAACTCCATCACTAGTGCCCTACAGAAACACCACTGGCCAAACACAACTGTCTGGCTGTTGCACACCTGAATTAAAGGGTAACTATACTAAAACATTTATATTTCTCAGATTTTTCCCAGACCTAACAAACGGTCCCCTGATATAGTATGGTTTAAGCAATTTGGTTGTTTTTCTATTAAAAAAGTGTGCTTTTGAGAGCAACAACCTGGAAAAAAAACATTGGGAAATCAGTGGTTCTCCCATTTAAAATTTTTATTTGGGTATAAAGTATCGTTTTTTTCTAATTCTGCCCTCTAGAGGATTTTACAGAAAAGAAAACATGCAACTTTGAAATCTGAAATAAATACATTTTGCACTTTATTTTAACAGACTCTTTTCTTTGCTGTTACAGTAAATCTATCCAAATCAATGTAAAAACACAAGGACATGCTAATTTAAAAGATGGCTAGTCATTATTAGCCTGGTACTGTGTGGAATGCAGGCATATTATGGAAAACAGGCCAGGTCATTGTAATACAAAATAAATTGGTGCGACCAAATCATGTGCTGGTGCCATCAACTGAAAAAGTTGGTAATTATTAATAATTAATAATTAGAACCCCAACATTATTTCAGCTTCTTTGTGCTCTATCATAATAGGGGAGGAGGTTTCAGATGCTTGTTTGATGAGTTATCCTAACAAATATCCTCTGTAGAAACAGGCATTTCATTGAGGAAAATAAAACCTGGGAGAAATTCAAAGGCATATTGGTGAGGTTTTTGTAACTTTTTTCCAAAATGTCGAGAGCTTGTGACTGTACAAATCTATCTGCATTTTTGACAAAATTGAGTTATTCACATTGCGTTGTTCTGTTCAATGCTCTCTACCTATAGACAGTGGTAGAAAAAGTACCCAATTGTCATACTGGAGTAAAAGTAAAGAAACCTTAATAGAAAATGACTCAAGTAAAAGTGAAATTCACCCAGTAAAATACTACTTGAGTAAAACTCTAAAATAATTTGGTTTTAATATACTTAAGTACCAAAAGTAAAATGCAATTGCTGAAATATACTTAAGTATCAAAAGTAAAAGTATAAATCATTTCAAATTCCTTATATTAAGCAGACCAGATGGCACCATTTTTTTGTTTTTAATTTATTTACGTATAGCCAGGGGCACACTCCAACACTCAGACATAATTTACAAACGAAGCATTTGTGTTTAGTGAGTCCATCAGATCAGAGGCAGTAGTGATGGCCAGGGATGCTCTCTTGATAAGTGCGTGAATTGGACCATTTTCCTGTCCTGCTAAGCATTCAAAATGTAACTAGTATTATTGGGTATCAGGGGAAATGTATGGAGTAAAAAGTACATTCTTTTCTTTAGGAATGTAGTAAAGTAAAAGTAAAAGTTGTCAAAAATATAAATAGTAAAGTAAAGTACAGATACCCCAAAAAACGACTTAAGTAGTACTTTAAAGTATTTTTACTTAAGTCCTTTACACCACTGCCTATACATTATTTTCTCTAAATCAGTGGTTTCCAACTGGTTGATCTTCAACGCATTCCTAGTTGATCACAAAACATTTTTGTAGAAAAGCCAAAGATTAAGGCTTGCGCCAAAAAAAACATATATTCGTGTAACGCTGTTGACTGTAGGTGGACTTGATTCAGAAGCCCTGCGCACCGGGTAAGCAAAGTGTTCCCATTTTTAACTATTTTATTTGTCTGGAAAAACAAACTCCACTTACACGGTGGACCAGGAGATCTGTGGCTAAATCGAGTACGCCTACTGTGCTGGCCAATTAGATAACTAAAATCACCATGCCTACAAGAGCTTCCAAGACCCTGGCTACAGCAACATTTGATAGGCTACTAGCCAATGTAAGATGTAATAACTTTTAAAGCCATGACCACAGAATGACGGCAAATACATTTATATTTAACCAGGCAAGTCAGTTAAGAACAAATTCTTATTTACAATGACAGCCTATCGGGGAACAGTAGGTTAATTGCCTTGCTCAGGGGAAGAACAACTGATTTTTACCTTGTCAGCTCGGGGACTTGACCTTTCGGTTACTGGCCCAACGCTCTAAACACTAGGCTACCTGCCACCCCAAGAATACAGCAAATAGCTGCTGTATGAGTGAGTTCATGTTTAAGTTTTTATTCAGTACTGTCAACACTGTTTTTATTCAACACTATTACAAAACGCGCTTCACCGTACTACTGCTCGCGGTGCAGCTGCAATGAATGAGTAGCCAAGTGTATCGATAGCCCTGCGTTTTTATTAGGCTATTATTAGCAGCTCGTCATGCCTATTTTAATATCGAGGAATATTTAATCTTCTCTGGTCATAGGAACAACATGAATTTGTGCATGAGGCAGATACGGTGTGACTCGAGTTTCGCCATCAGGTGGAGGAAGGTGTCCCCTTTCTTTGGTCTGTCTCACCCAGTGGCGACCCGTCGTTCAGGGCAGGTAGGACAGCGCCCCACCTGTTTTGAACTCCACATTTCTAGCAAAGAATTTTTAAAACTTTCATTTTGGGGGGGTTGCCTGTTTTGCATGTTATTTTTGCATTAATATGTGTCACATATCAGTTTGGTAACAATGTAAAAAAATATATATATATATAATAATCATTGAGTTAATAAAGCTGCATAGAAAAATGGTCTATTTTTTGCTTTCTTGAGTAAGGCAGCTCCAAAATGCAGGTGTTTCAGCCTAGCTCAGTGCTTTCTGTGGTGGTGGGGCAGCCAGCGGAAAATACGTAGAGTAGGGGTTGGTAATATTCTCTAGTTGTGCCGTGATTGGCTCAGTGTTCTTTCACGCATGGGGACATGACATCACTGCCAAATCTAAGGGTAGAGCCCAAAAATTCAAGTTCCTTGGGTGCTGCCATAGAGTTACATTAGAAGTGCCCATCCAAGAAGGTTCAAGGTCATTGGCCACAGATAAAATAACGTCAAATCACGTTATATCTACAGTAGCTTTGATTGGACTGATCATGTCAACATCATATTTTCAAAATCTTAGCGAGCAGTCATCATCATGAATCAAGTCGACAATCTACTGGCAAATCCTTTTTAATCCTTGTCATAGGAAGATACATGTGACCCAATTCAGGAAACTAGGCATATGTCGCAAGTCACGACTTCACAGGAGAGCTGTTTGAACAATTTTTTTTTTTTTTTTATCAAAATGCGGTTTTTTTGGGCAGAAATGCCTTCTCGAACATGTGAACTTTCATGTGCCTTAATATCAGACTTGTATGCCATCTGTAAATACGAATAAAATTGTTAAATTACGAGCCTAGTTGGTTTAGCCACAGAAAAATTTAGCAACCTTCCCGCTAGCCATGATTGGTTGAGATAATTTGGATTGGTCTAACATATAGCACGCGTCTGTCTATTGGAGCTGGTCAGTATTTTTAAGTAATTGTGTCGAACGCTATCGCAAGTAGTAAAACTGCATAAACCTAATGTCAAGTTAAAGTGTACTGTTAGCTAGCCAACATTAAGTGTATGCTCTCCACTTTCTGGAGGACCGAGTTTTGAAATCAGTGGAATTCGAGTATGATAGCTAAGGAGATGGAGAAAACACCAGTCTAGATTACATCGTCAAACTAAGCGCAACCATGCATGGCATCAGAAAGGAGACCATGATGTATACCGGTAAAATGTTCAGATATTACACGTTTCTAATTTTGACAGAAAGTGGTTTCATTTCAAGTGTACTGTTAGCTAGCTAACCTTAGCTGGCTGGGTCGCTAACTAACGTTGTGTGTGATCTTATTCTTCGTATCTCAGACACCTTTGCTTGACTAGTTATAGCCATAGAACCTGGTTGGTTAGTTACCTGCAGTTTCATGCAGCGTAGTAATGTCATGAGTTGTGATTATGGTCCATTGTTTAGCTAGCTAGCTAGCTAGATGTCTTAACAAAAGACTCTAATTTTGACAAAGTATTTTCATTTCAAGTTAAAGTGTACTGTTAGCTAGCTAGCTAACGTCAGCTTGCTGACTCGCTAACTAACGTTACGTTATGCGTTGGGATTCATTGTTTACCTAGCTGGCTATCTAGCTACATTTCTTAACAAAAGACTCTGGTCTTAGTGTGCCAGAGCGCAGAATAAGTGATGCATTTTGAACGCTCAACACACGTTGAATATGTCCGGTGTCAGTAAACGTCGGCAACAAAGCGTAATTCAATTGTTGCCAGCAGCACAGTTACAGTCACCAACGCTCTGGATAACATGAAAAAAGCCTAACCTGTACTGCTAGGGCGAGTAAAATGGTCAGAGTGGGGTGTTCTCTCATTATGTGTCTGGAAGTAACTTAGTTGCCAATGTTAGCTTGGGTGCTTGACTGTAGTTGTGAGTCAGACCGTCCAGTGTGCGCTCTGAACGCGAAACCACAGATAGATATATAGGGCATGTAATGCTCAGTGAGCTGTTCTCTCTCTCTTAGATGTCTGGAAGTAACTGGCAAGTTAGTACAGAACGGTTGGATCAGCCCTTAAAGAGATGGGTGGGGCTAAGACTTAAGAGGGCGTGAACAATGCAGAATGGGTGTAGACAGTGAAGGGCTCTCCAATTGTAGTACCAAAATATTGAAAGACGTTTTCTTCAAAAGTGAGTTTACAAGTTGATCAACTTTCAAAGCAGAATTACTTTCCCATTGTTTCCTCAAATGCAGTGTATGATATACTATTTTGTAGCTCTGAGTCTCTACTTTTATCCAATGTAAGACACAGCAATTCAAATGTTGCTACATAAGACCGAATCCAGGTGGTGAGTCACAAATAATGAAGAGAAATTATACACTGCTCAAAAAAATAAAGGGAACACTTAAACAACACAATGTAACTCCAAGTCAATCACACTTCTGTGAAATCAAACTGTCCACTTAGGAAGCAACACTGATTGACAATAAATTTCACATGCTGTTGTGCAAATGGAATAGACAACAGGTGGAAATTATAGGCAATTAGCAAGACACCTGCAGGTGGGGACCACAGACAACTTCTCAGTTCCTATGCTTCCTGGCTGATGTTTTGGGCACTTTTGAATGCTGGCGGTGCTTTCACTCTAGTGGTAGCATGAGACGGAGTCTACAACCCACACAAGTGGCTCAGGTAGTGCAGCTCATCCAGGATGGCACATCAATGTGAGCTGTGGCAAGAAGGTTTGCTGTGTCTGTCAGCGTAGTGTCCAGAGCATGGAGGCGCTACCAGGAGACAGGCCAGTACACCAGGAGATGTGGAGGAGGCCGTAGGAGGGCAACAACCCAGCAGCAGGACCGCTACCTCCGCCTTTGTGCAAGGAGGAGCAGGAGAAGCACTGCCAGAGCCCTGCAAAATGACCTCCAGCAGGCCCAAATGTGCATGTGTCTGCTCAAACGGTCAGAAACAGACTCCATGAGTTGGTATGAGGGCCCGACATCCACAGGTGGGGGTTGTGCTTACACCCCAACACCATGCAGGATGTTTGGCATTTGCCAGAGAACACCAAGATTGGCAAATTCGCCACTGGCGCCCTGTGCTCTTCACAGATGAAAGCAGGTTCACACTGAGCATGTGACAGACGTGACAGAGTCTGGAGATGCCGTGGAGAACGTTCTACTGCCTGCAACATCCTCCAGCATGACCGGTTTGGTGGTGGGTCAGTCATGGTGTGGGGTGGCATTTCTTTGGGGGGGCCGCACAGCCCTCCATGTGCTCGCCAGAGGTAGCCTGACCGCCATTAGGTACCGAGATGAGATCCTCAGACCCCTTGTGAGACCACATGCTGGTGCGGTTGGCCCTGGGTTCCTCCTAATGCAAGACAATGCTAGACCTCATGTGGCTGGAGTGTGTCAGCAGTTCCTGCAAGAGGAAGGCATTGATGCTATGGACTGGCCCGCCCGTTCCCCAGACCTGAATCCAATTGAGCACATCTGGGACATCATGTCTCGCTCCATCCACCAACGCCACATTGCACCACAGACTGTCCAGGAGTTGGTGGATGCTTTAGTCCAGGTCTGGGAGGAGATCCCTCAGGAGACCATCCGCCACCTCATCAGGAGCATGCCCAGGCGTTGTAGGGAGGTCATACAGGCACGTGGAGGCTCCACACACACTACTGAGCCTCATTTTGACTTGTTTTAAGGACATTACATCAAAGTTGAATCAGCCTGTAGTGTGGTTTTCCACTTTAATTTTGAGTGTGACTCCAAATCCAGACCTCCATGGGTTGATAAATTGGATTTCCATTGATTATTTTTGTGTGATTTTGTTGTCAGCACATTCAACTATGTACAGAAAAAAGTATTTAATAAGATGATTTCTTTCATTCAGATGTAGGATGTGTTTTTTAAGTGTTCCCTTTATTTTTTTGAGCAGTATATATAAAATGTATCGGTGCTCATCGGCCATTGGACATAAACATTACACAACAAGTTGGAAATCGCAAATTCAACAATGAGTGGTTTGGAAGGAGTTAGTGTCTAACTGCAAGCATTGCAAAGCAATCACTAGCCTGCTATTCAGTGGAGTGGTTGTGTTGTCCCAAGTCTGGGTTTAAGGGTCTCTTTTCCAAGCTTAAAATGATAAACATTCAACATTGGCCATGCTGTCAATCCAGTATGATTTCTGCTGTGCTCAAAACAACTGGGAAACTGGGAAATCTGACTTCAGTGAGTTCAAGACAACTGGGAACCCCGGGAAAAAACAAGCTCCGACTGGGAAAATACGTTTTCAAGTCGGGAACTCGGGCCTTTTTCCTAGAGCTACCACCTGAAGATCACTGACGTCATCATGATTCAACTCTGTTCCCAGTTGCATTGAAAGCACCATAAATCCAGAGAATACCAGACTTTGATGACAAAATTTGCCCACGAAGGACCACCTTCAAGTGAGAACAGAACAACAAGGTGAGTCTAAAAATGTATTGTATGCTGCTGCATAAATGATGTAATATGCCAGGGAGATATGTATACTGTAGCTAAGAAAGTAATACTAACTGTATGTTGTGTTAGTAAGCCGTTAGTAGCCCATGTGCCTCACCCTAATAATTTGGTCTATTTTCCCCTCTTAATTTCGCCTACTGTTCTGACTTGGTGGTAGCCTATAACCTGTTTTAGAGAAATGTAATCATTGAATTGTCACGCCCTGGCCATAGAGAGGGTTTTGTTCTCTATTTTGGTTAGGCCAGGGTGTGACTGGGGTGGGCGTTCTATGTTCCTTTTTCTATGTTTTTGTATTTCTTTGGTTTGGGCCGAGTAGGGTTCCTAATCAGAGGCAGCTGTCTATCGTTGTCTCTGATTAGGAATCATACTTAGGCAGCCTTTTCCCACCTGTGCTTTGTGGGATCTTGTGTTTGTGTAGCTGCCTCTGAGCAGCCCAGAACGTCACGCTTCGTTTTCATTTGTATTGTTTGGTGAGTTTCATATTTATTAACCTGTTGGGGATAGGGGGCAGTATTTGCACGGCCGGATAAAAAACGTACCCGATTTAATCTGGTTACTACTCCTGCCCCGTAACTAGAATATGCATATAATTGGCTTTGGATAGAAAACACCCTAACGTTTCTAAAACTGTTTGAATGGTGTCTGTGAGTATAACAGAACTCATATGGCAGGCAAAAACCTGAGAAGATTCCTTACAGGAAGTGGCCTGTCTGACAAGTTCTTGTTCTTCTTGGCTCTGTTTATTGAAGACTGAGGATCTTTGCTGTAACGTGACACTTCCTACGGCTCCCATAGGCTCTCAGAACCCGGGAAAAAGCTGAATGATATCGAGGCAGCCCCTGGCTGAAAAACATTAGCGCGTTTGGATAGTGGCCGGTCAGAGGACCATCAGACTGGGGCTCGTGCACGAGATGTTTTTATTTTCTCTCTCTTTGAACGTAAACACGCTTTCCCGGTCGGAATATTATCGCTTTTTTACGAGAAAAATTGCATAAAAATTGATTTTAAACAGCGGTTGACATGCTTCGAAGTACGGTAATGGAATATTTAGAATTGTTTTGTCACGAAACGCGTCGGGCGCGTGACCCTTATTTACCCTTCAGATAGTGTCTTGAACGCACGAACAAAACGCCGCTATTTGGATATAACTATGGATTATTTGGGACCAAACCAACATTTGTTATTGAAGTAGAAGTCCTGGGAGTGCATTCTGACGAAGAACACCAAAGGTAATCAAACTTTTCTAATAGTAAATCGGAGTTTGGTGAGTGCCAAACTTGGTTGGTGTCAAAATAGCTAGCCTGTGATGGCTGGGCTATCTACTTAGAATATTGCAAAATGTGCTTTCACCGAAAAGCTATTTTAAAATCGGACATAGCGAGTGCATAGAGGAGTTCTGTATCTATAATTCTTAAAATAATTGTTATGTTTTTTTGTGAACGTTTATCGTGAGTAATTTAGTAAATTCACCGGAAGTGTTCGGTGGGAATGCTAGTCACATGCTAGTCACATGCTAATGTAAAAAGCTGTTTTTTTATATAAATATGAACTTGATTGAACAAAACATGCATGTATTGTATAACGTAATGTCCTAGGGGTGTCATCTGATGAAGATCATCAAAGGTTAGTGCTGCATTTAGCTGTAGTTTGGGTTTATGTGACATTATATGCTAGCTTGAAAAATGGGTGTCTGATTATTTCTGGCTGGGTACTCTGCTGACATAATCTAATGTTTTGCTTTCGTTGTAAAGCCTTTTTGAAATCGGACAGTGTGGTTAGATTAACGAGAGTCTTGTCTTTAAAATGGTGTAAAATAGTCATATGTTTGAGAAATTGAAGTAATAGCATTTCTAAGGTATTTGAATATCGCGCCACGGGATTACACTGGCTGTTGAGTAGGTGGGACGCAAGCGTCCCACCTAGCCCATAGAGGTTAAACATGTGGAACACTAAGCACGCTGCGCCTTGGTCTACTCCTTTAGACGATCGTGACATGAATATAGTAAGAGCTTTCATTGTCTGTTTATATGCCCCCTTTATTTATCCTAGGGTTCTGACTTGGTGTACAGGGAGAACACTAAGGTGTTGGGACTGCTGTTGGGACTCTGCTGTTTTTGGGCACCGTTTGTCACCGTTATAGTGCAATTAATGTATTGTTCAGTGTTGTGTTGTGTAGTGGCTTTGCTGGCATACATCCCCCCCCCCCCCCCCCCATTTTTTTTGTTTGTTTGCCCACCAAGATTTACATGCTAACATCGCCACTGGTGTCACCGGAGGAAAGGAAGGAGAGAGCAGGGACCGTGAGAGACGGACCCTCTACTGCTCTCTCACTCCCTCTGCTGAGACTAATGGCGTGTTCAAAACAACTGGGAACTCTGAAAACTTTGCCTTTCCGACTTCAGTGCGTTCAAGACACCTGGGAACTCTGAGGGAAAAAAACGAGATCAGACTGGGAAAAATTGCTTTGAACGGTCATCCAATTTGGAACTCCCAAGTCGGAAAATCAGGCATCTTTCTGGAGTTCCGACCTGAAGATCACTGACGTCATGATTTGACCTAGTTTTTTCCCCAGAGTTCCCAGTTGTCTTGAAAGCACCATGACCATCAGATGTAGGTACCTTCAGTTCAGTAAAATAAAAAAGCTAATCATTTCAATTCATGCTCCACAGTGCCTCACAAGTGCTCCACCAACTGATCTATTTTGTTATCAAAGCTTTGAGTTTTGAAATATAATATGGTCTGAGAATAACAATATTGGCAGGCCAGGCATATAGACAATATGCTGCGATAATGTATTAGGCCTATTGTCCAAACCTCATTCCTACAGAACAGTTTTTATTAAGTTAATGTTACAATTTTTAAGTCCTGTTTAAATAAATTAAACCGGGCAGTAGATCTTGGCTTGCTTTTTGACTGCGAAAGTGATCTTGACTCAGAAAAGATTAGTGACCACTGCTCTAAATACTCAAATCCATGTTAAGTAAAAAAACAATACAAGATAAAAATGGCTGACACCATTCAAACCAATGAGTGTTTGGAACTTCTTTCTACAGAGCTAAACTATTTTACAATAGCTTTGCAGGCATTTTGATGTTAACGTTCCGGGAAAATGTTGCGATAGTATTCCACTTCACAACTCTATGAGGTGAACACAAGGGGATCAGGGGCAGGAGAGGTGAATTTAAGGAGGGGGCTACATTGACAGGAAAAGGGTTGGGCTCCTTCCCTATACTGCAAGACCAGCTGCTGGTAATAACACAAAATATGTTAATTATTGTATTGCCACTGCTAAGCTGTCAAGTATGTTTATTACAGGGTTGTCTGACCCAATGCCCCTCCTGTACTTGAAGAGCACGCAACAACCTGCTTACTCATCCTGTACTTGAAGAGTGCACGCAACAACATGCTTGCTGATTAAGTCTTCAGTTGGCTGTAATCCATGTTGGAACAGAGCTCAGGAATTACAAACATCATCACTCACCTGGTGATGATGGCCAGGTGTGGAGGGCTCATGCAGGCGCCCATGAAGAGGACCACATTCTCGTGCCGAGTGTTTCGGTAGGCCATCACCTCCCTCTTGAAGGCCTTGAGCTGGTCCTCATTGTCACGCTCGATGTCGATGAGGCGGATGGCCACCTCGCCATGCCAGCGCCCATGGAACACTTGGCCGAAGCGACCTGAAGAGGGCAGAAGGTACTGTAACTTAGAGGTTAGAGAGGTGTGGTGGTTAATTTTTTTACTATCAAATGAAGAGAGACAAACTTATCACACAAGTCAGAGTTATACTTAAACTAAATCTTTAATAGTGAGAGGATTGCAATAGAGCAATGGCTTGTCGACGAATCACTGTCTCTGATTCGTTGAAAAGCGGCAGGACAAAAGTACAAAGGTCTTTCATAGCCAAGATCCACCCCCTAGTCGACATAATAAACCACAGATGTTTTGAACGGGTCACAAGGTGAGACTTTTAAATGAGAAAGGAGTATCCCGTAGCCAGATAGCATTCGCTATAAATTATCGTTCAGTTTGGTCCCTAAGACGAGGTTTGAATCTCGTTCCTGGTACTTCATAGCACAAAAACACCAACTCATCCAATGGCATAAATCAATTGTCAACTCCAGATACTCCCATCTCAAGTAAAACCCCTTCTTGACCCCACTCCTGGACAAGCTCACTGAGGGGAGTGAGCCTCTAGGTCATACACTAACCCAGGATAAGTGCAACATCAGAGATGACATACAATGGTTCCAGACACTACCACACACATCCCCCAATGCTACGGGAGGGAGTGACTGGTGCACAGACATTGTGGAGACAAGTAATTGGTTCCCCATTAATCATGCCATCCCTTCACATGGTTTAAGAATAAGTAGACACATTCACATATGAAGACAATGTTCCCCCCTGTCCTCTTCCCTTTCTGATATTCTGCATAGCACCAGGGACATGTGAAAGACAAGCCTGACCTCTCCCCTTTCTGGGCCCCAGGTGACTGAGCCCCAGCTGAGGGAAGAAGTGCAACTGCCAACACCAGAGTCCGAAGGGATACATTCTAATAACAAGTATATCACATAAGCATATTATGCAGATAAGACATCTTTATTATCTATGTTACACAACTAATTCTGATTCTTCCGCCACAGAGGTTTCAAGCCTGACACTAAAAAGTGGGGTCTGAATTGGTAACTGGAGGGCTGCCGTTTTCAGGGGGGTGGATCAATTGGGTGGACCAATTTCCACTGTAAGAGTTGGACTAATACAATTTTATTGTATGGTATTGCATGGTATTGTATCGTATTGACATTATTTCAATTAATGTATTTATTGCTTATTTGTTAAGTTGAATGCAAAATCCCTTTCATTTGAACCATTCATCATTCCAGGCAATACTATAGCTGCAATGTCAATTGTACCTCTTCCCTGTTAATTGGTTCTGTATCCTGATAGGCTAGCTCATTGAGCGACAGTTTGAACACAGGTGTGGTCCCTCTGACCTAATTATTGAAGGAACCGCTTTTAACAGCAGGTGTGACATTGTTTGAGAGATCCTTGTGTGTAAGGTGAGCCACAGTTTTAGCCATCAGTTACTTGTTTACTTGGTTTATCCTGCCCTTTTACAATAAATTAAGCATTTTTGCACATTTTACTTCTGTTGGTTTTTAATACCTTTTAAGTGTTAGAGCATAGGCCAGCTCTCTCACAGTATTGTATGAATAATTATAATAATAATACATTACATTTCTATAGCGCTTTTCATAGAATCGCTAAGCGCTTCAAGAACAAAAAAGAAGCAAGCAATATATCATGACAGGTCAACCAATAGAGGCCAAGTCTTTGAAAGCTGCATCCTCCGAAGATGGAAAGGGTCAGTTCATGGCTTGAGCGGAGAGACCTGGTCAGATGATGGTGATGGAGTCTGCTGATCTTGTCAGAGGCTGTTTATTTAAGTCTGTCTATTACCTTTCCCGATGAGCTCCCCTATCTCTAGCTGTTCGAAGGGGATGTCCCACTCCTGGAGAAAGATGGAGGTCTGGCTGGCTTTACGGGGGAAGTTACGGGCTGACAGCAGAGACAGGTTCATATCCTCAAACTCATCCTCCGAGTACTCCGCCTCATCGTTGCCCTCCTCGTTCTGCTCAGGAGAGGAAGAGTGAAACTAATTTCCATCCAGGTCAACAATAAGTGTTTTATAATAATTATTGAATGTGCTGTCCTCTATCCTCTGGCCTCTACTGTACAATTATATTCAAATAAAATCCAATTAGATTAAATTGAAACAGTGAAAATGGACAGCTTTGTTGTGGGGTTGCAGAGGATTACCATCTGGAGCGTCAGCATGCCAAACTATAACAGACATGACAAAGGCTACACAGATCTTATTCAGAAAGAAATCATACAATGCCATCAGATGGGGGACTCACGTCTGATGTTGGTTCAACTTCAATCTGTAGTAAAGGGTTTAAAGGGTTCACCTCGATTCTGAAAATAAGAGCACGGCATGCAGACGGGAATTATGAGCACTTTACATCCCACACGTTACCTTTATACATATATGCACTGAACCGTGTTGAATCATGCATCATGGACATTGATTAAACACCATACACTTAGTGAGCCATCCTTTTTGTCCATTTAGCTGCAGTTAACCTTTCCTAACCTCTCTGTATCATCATTACAGATTCACACACAGTATCTGTGTGAGGAGAGACACTGATTGGCAGCTCAGTGTCGTACAATATGTGTATAAAATTATATGTGGTCCCTGTGGCGCGTGGGGCCCCTGGTAGGGCCTCTGTCTCCTAATGAGAGGATCCAGCCGGGGCCAGAGAGAGGCCCTCATTAAATCAGGGAAGAGGCCATTAAGGCAGGGGAATCAGCCAGCTGCCACTGGGTGCTGGCTAGGCGAGGGAGCGCGTGGAGCTGCACACAGAGAAGACTGGCTTTAATTAAATCATGAGAATGTGTGTTTCATAACCAAGATAATGTATTCATATTTGTCAGAAGGCAGAGAAGGAGAGGGGAAGACAGAGAGGGAGGGAGAGAGCAGTGGGGGTGAGAGAGAAAGAGAGAGTGTGTGTGCCCGAGTGAGAGATAGGGAGGAAAAAGAGAGCGAGAGAGACAGAGCGACTGTTGCTGGCTGCACCTTAAACTAATTTCCCCTGTCATATTGACACTGAAACAACACCTGTGTCAGTCACTTAGAAGGTATCAAAAACAAGTCATTCAAACAGCCACCTATTTCTATCAGTTTAAAAACCACCAGCAATTGACTACAAAAATTGTCTATGAAAGCTAGAGTTACTGAACGCTACCTTTTAGTTTTGTGATTGATTGAGATTATAATGTAATTAGCTGAAGACTCCAAAGACGTCAGTTGAGGAGGGGGATGAGATATCCATGGGAGCAATACTAAAAAGGAATGACCATTTCAATAAGCATAAAAATCCACCAACAATTGAAAACAATTGAAAATTGTCTATGAAAGCTAGTTTAGGTTTATTTGAACATCTTGGTACATATGCAGTTACTGAAAGCTAAAGTTACTGAGTGCTACCTTGGGTTTAGTTTTGTGATCGATTGAGATTATAATCTAATTAGCTGAGTAGTCCAAAGACATCTCCATCACTCCTTGTCTCCTCCTTCTGCTTGTTTTCCACAGCCATGGTTTTCAAAAAACCAAGCGGAATCCAGTTGGCATCGTAACTGTAGCGTGAAGTGAAGGCCATGCTAACATTAGCCCCAGAGTGTTTGTCTAGCCCTTCATCTCTCATTGAAATTGTCACCAAAACATCTTTGCTCAAATCATTCAAAGTCCCTATCCTCTTTAACCAATGAAGGGACAGAGATAGACAGACAAGATGTGATATGAGGGTTATCTGAAACAGTCTGTTTTTTGCCCACACGATCATGCGGACATTACTCTGCGACCGCATCGCTTGACAACATTTCTCAGCACATCATTAAAAAATAACATTTAGGTCATTTTCTGACCTACTTCACTGGCGAATGGATTCGGAGGAAGAATCAGAGGTATTTGTCAACAGTTTAACTCCAAAATGGCACCGGAGAACAAGGCTGACGTTTTACGTATTCCTAACCAATTGTGTTTGTGTTGTTTGTAACTTATTTTGTACATAATGTTGCTGCTACCATCTCTTATGACCGAAAATAACTTCTGGGCATCAGGACTGCGATTACTCACCACGGACTGGCAGAATCCTTTTTTTCCTTTAATGAGTCCGACGAGCCCGACATGAATGATTTACTGCTTTCCCAGGAACAGGCCCAGATCCCCGTCATTTGCATGAAGAGAAGGCCGAGAAAAAGGTTCCAGAGGGCAGGCTGCCTTCTTAGAATTCGTCGGCGATCGAATAAACCCCCACTTCCTTCCATTCTGCTAGCAAACATGCAATCTTTGGAAAATAAAATCCATGACCTACGCGGAAGATTAAACTACCAACGGGACATTCAAAACTGTAATATCTTATGCTTCACGGAGTCATGGCTGAAGGATGACATTATCAACATACAGCTGGCCGGTTATACGCTGTATCGGCAGGACAGAACAGCGGCGTCTGGTAAGACAAGGGGTGGCGGACTATGTATTTTTGTAAATAACAGCTGGTGCACCATATCTAAGGAAGTCTCGAGGTTTTGCTCGCCTTAGGTACAGTATCTCATGATAAGCTGTAGACCACACTATCTACCTAGAGAGTTTTCATCTGTATTTTTCGTAGCTGTCTACATACCACCACAAACTGATGCTGGCACTAAGACCGCACTGAATGAGCTGTATTACGCCATAAGCTAACAGGAAAACGCTCACACAGAGGCGGCGCTCAAAGTAGCCGGGGTCATTCATGCAGGGAAACTTAAATCCGTCTTACCAAATTTCTATCAGGATGTTAAATGTGCAACCAGAGGGGAAAGAAATTCTGGACCACCTTTACTCCACACACAGAGACGCATGCAAAGCTCTCCCTTGCCTTCCAATTGGCAAATCTGACCATAATTCTATCCTCCTGATTCCTGTTTTCAAGCAAAAATTAAAGCAGGAAGCACCAGTGACTATCAATAAAAAAGTGGTCAGATGAAGCAGATGCTAAGCTACAGGACTGTTTTGCTAGCACAGACTAGAATATGTTCCGGGATTCCTCCGATGGCATTGAGGAGTACACCACATCAGTCATTGGCTTCATCAATAAGTGACCATATGTATAAACCCTAACCAGAAGCAATGGATTACAGGCAATATCTGCACTGAGCTAAAGGCTAAAGCTGCCGCTTTCAAGGAGTGGGACTCTAACCTGGAAGCTTATAAGAAATCCCGCTATGCCCTCTGACAAACAGGCAAAGCTTCAATACAGGACTAAGATCAAATTGTACTACACAGGTTCTGATGCTCGTCGGATGTGGCAGGGCTTGCAAACCATTACAGACTACAAAGGGAAGCACAGCCGAGAGCTACCCAGTGACACGAGCCTACCAGACGAGGTAAACTACTTCTATGCCCGCTTCGAGGAAAATAACACTGAAACATGCATGAGAGCACCAGCTGTTCCCGGAAGACTGTGTGATCACGCTTTCCGCAGCCGATGTGAGTAAGTCCTTTAAACAGGTCAACATTCACAAGGAAGCAGGGCCAGACGGATTACCATGATGTGTACTGCGAGCATGCGCTGACCAACTGGCAAGTGTCTTCATTGACATTTTCAACCTCTCCCTGTCCAAGTCTGTAATACAAACATATTTTAAGCAGACCACCATAGTCCCTGTGCCCAAGGACACTAAGGTAACCTGCCTAACTGACTACCGACCCGTAGCACTCACGTCTGTAGTCATGAAGTGCTTTGAAAGGCTGGTCATGGCTCACATCAACATCATTATCTCAGAAACCCTAGACCCACTTCAATTTGCATACCGCCCTAACATATCCACAGATGATGCAATCTTTATTGCACTCCACGCTGCCCTTTCACACCTGGACAAAAGGAACACCTATGTGAGAATGCTATTCATTGAATACAGCTCAGCGTTCAACTACATAGTGTCCTCAAAGCTCATCAAATAAGCTAAGGACCCTGGGACTAAACACCTCCCTCTGCAACTGTATCCTGGACTTCCTGACGGGCCACCCCCAGGTGGTAAGGCTAGGTAACAACACATCTGCCATGCTGATCCTCAACACAGAGGCCCCTCAGGGGTGCGTGCTCAGTCCCCTCCTGTACTCCCTGTTCATTCATGACTGCACAGCCAGGTATGACTCCAACACCATCATTAAGTTTGCCGATGACACAACAGTGGTAGGCCTGATCACCGACAACAACGAGGCAGCCTATAGGGAGCAGGTCAGAGACCTGGCCGTGTGGTGCCAGGACAACAACCTCTTCCTCAACATGATCAAGAGATGGTTGTGGACTACAGAAAAAAGAGGACTGTGCACGCCCCCATTCTCATCAACGGGGCTGTAGTGTAGCAGGTTGAGAGCTTCAAGTTCCTTGGTGTCCACATCACCAACAAACTAACGTGGTCCAAGCACACCAAGACAGTCGTGAAGAAGGCACGACAAAACCTATACCCCCTCAGGAGACTGAAAAAATGTGGCATGGGTCCTCAGATCCTCAAAATGTTCTAGAGCTGCACCATCGAGAGCATCCGGACTGGTTGCATCACTGCCTGATATAGCAACTGCTCGGCCTCCGACCACAAGGAACTACAGAGGGTAGTGCATATGACCCAGTACATCACTGGGGCCAAGCTTCCTGCCATCCAGGACCTCTATACCAGGCGGTGTCAGAGGAAGGCCCTAAAAATTGTCAAAGACTCCAGCCACCCTAGTGATAGACTGTCCCCCCCTCTTTTACACTGCTGCTACTCTCTGTTGTTATCATCTATGCATCGTCACTTTAATAACTCTACCTACATGTACATATTACCTCAACTAACCGGTGCCCCCGAACATTGACTCTGTACCGGTACCCCCCTGTATAGTCTCACTATTGTTATTTTACTGCTGCTCTGTAATTACTTGTTACGTTTATTTCTTACTCTTCCTCGTATTTTTTTAAACTGCATTGTTGGTTAGGGGCTCATAAGTAAGCATTTCACTGTCAGGTCTACACCTGTTGTATTCGGCGCATGTGACTAATGCGATTTGATCTAGATTTCTACTCACCCAGGCTCAGACAGGACAGGGTGAAGGATGACCTGGGGTGTTCTGTTGGGGGCCTCTGGTGCCGGGGCCACGTCTGGAGCAGTATACAGTATATGGTAAATCATAAAATAGCCCTTATACCATGGTAACTATAGTGTAATAATCTATGTAATAACCCTGTAATAATCTACTGAGCTCTGCTGGGGGCTTCAAGGGCCATGCCTGGGGGGTGAGGTCCATGCTAAATCATAACCACAATACAGGGGCTGTAAATAATAAATAATAAGCATTAGGAGTTGTTACTACTAAGGACTTGAGATACACGAGATACTCTATCAGGACCAATCCTATACCACCATACTGTATCTCCTAAATGTTCTATCCCACCCCCATATGATTTCAGTCACATCCCCTCTTGTCAAATATCTCTCTAAAACAGTGTTTCTTAATCCTGGTCCTAAGGAACCAAAGGGGTGGACATTTTGGTTTTTGCCCTAGCACTACACACATGATTAAAATCATCAAAGCTTGATAAATGGAATCAGCTGTGTAGTGCTAGGGCCCAAACCAAAAAGGACCAGGATTAAGAAACACTCTTTTAAAAGACCCTTCTGTAATGGTCCAGCCAGGAGAGGCTCCAAAGTCTCCACATTAAGGGACCAAAAACTAAGACAGGCTTAGAGGGAAAAAAGGCTAAGAGTTTAGAAGCTGTCAAGGAGGAGAGAACAGAATCATCAAATCACAACATCAAAAAAGTCCTCCTCCTCTTCCTTTGGCCTAGTGCAGTGCATTTTGGTTAGGCGTAATGATCAATTAAGACGCACTTACCTGGGAAGATGAACTGCTGCTTGTATTTGAAGTAAGAAGAAGCTGCAGAGAGGGAGAGAGGCAGAATGGGTCTGAGTGGTACAGAACTGGGTTCATAGAAGGGTTGAAATTACAATAATGATATTTCCTTCCTAGAGCAGAGATATAGGACAGACAGCTCTAAAAATCAAAGAGTAGTGGCACTACATTTACTACTTCTATCAGATAACATTTCTAAATGCACTTTAAAGACATCCTCCAGCAATTTTTGACGTTTCCCAAGTATAAATACAGTAATGTACTGTACACACACTTAAGCATAAAAAAAATGTGAGCAAATGTGTGTTTTTTAGACACAACAATAAACTTCAAGGAGTAGGGCATTCAAGAGTTGGTCTGATGGTCTGATATGATGTCAAACATGGACCCCTTATTGAGATGTGCCTTTTGTTAAGTACATCAGGTGTAAAATGGGGTGAAATGAGACGAGTAGGTTTTAATTTCATCCTGTACCTGTGAAGTTTAACTGTTTCTGTTGCCGTGCTGACTGTGGGGAGGAGTGTAGGGGGGAGGGAGGGGTGGCACTGGAAGGGAGGGGTGGAGCTGGTGAGGAAGGGGTGGAGGAGGTGGTGGAGGAGGGGTTACTGCTGGAGTCTGGCTGGTATGGGACAGGGATGTGATCCTGAGGACAGAGAGAGAGTGAGAGAGAGAGAGAGAGAGAGAGAGGGATGGAGAGTGTTAAAGTTGCTTCCTGTTCGTTTCTGGTATCAGAACAAAATAGTCAGCACATAGTAACTTCTGATTTAGCTCTACTTTAATTAATGCAAACACGTGTATGGTAAATATGTCGTTCGTATATGGTCTCTCTGTGACACCTCGCAGGGCAAACAGAGAAGAGGGCGTCACATTCTATTGTTCTCTCTTTTATACTCTGACAGAGATAGTTCCCGCTCAATGCTGGCCTGTCAGAGGGAGGAGGAACGTGGTTTAAACTTGCTCCTCGTGTCGTCGGCGTGCAGGCTGATCCCAGCGTCGTGACGCACTTCCTGTTGCCGGTTGTAGTTCTTCTTGTCTTCAACAGTTGATTTATCCGTAGTTTATATACTTAATATTGTAGCATAGCTTCCCCGTATATTATATAAGTTATGCAAACAAATAGCCAGTTCAACCCTTACAAGAGAGAGAGAATGAGAGAGAGAGAGAGAGAGATAGATAAAGGTGGAGAGAGACAGAGATAGAGAGGAGAGGTGAGAGACGGGGAGAGAAAGGTAGAGAGACGAGAGAGAGAGAGAGAGAGGGAGAGAGAGAGAGAGTGAGGGGTAAAAAAAGAAGAAAAAAGAGAGAGTGAGGGGTAAAAAAAAGAAAAAAAGATAGTGAGGGAGTCAATTTCAAGGTGTAAACTGAATACAGACCCACAGGTGAAAAAAGTCTCAAAACTGACTGTGAATACAAAATAATTTCATTTTCCTAGGCTTGTGAGTTTACTTGCTGTTTACATGATAGCTTTTTTGGTGCCCTTCAGTAGAACATTGACAGACAGCTCATCCCCCTGTGAGTCACAAACTCTCTTCTTCTAGAACCCTCAGGCACCTCTCTCCTGTATCCACCTCAGTGCCTGGAGCACAGAATTAAATAAACCAGTACTATAATGCATTTCTATGGCCTAGAGCAGGTAGAACTCTTTTCAGACTTCCTCATTCAGAAGATAACACCTGACAATGAACCTGTCGACTAATTGTGTTGTTATGACACGGGTCTATAGAGATAGTGCTGCTCAAAATAGGAGATAGGGGAGAGATATGCTGGCTTTTCTCTGAGAGATAAAAGCTCTATTACGTTGTAAGGTATAAATAAGTGGCCTTGGTTGCACTCGCTTATTATGGAGCGCTGCTATGCGTGTTCATTAATAGCACCCCCCCCCCCCCCCCCCCCCCCCCACACACACACACACACATACATACACACCATTAACTTTTTGTGGTTGTATTGATGTGGTAGAGTAAGGGAGATCTCGTCTCAAACTACTTATGGTCACAGTGAATAAATAAAAAAAGTTCTGTCTTGTTTAAATAAAGACTTAAAGCAATCAAATGGGTAATATTTCATGTGACAGGACATCTGATGAAGACCCAATAAGACAAATATAATCACAGTGAGATAAAACTATAACTCTCATCCACTAAAAGTTGTCTAAAATGCTATAGTGTGGGTTTCCAAACAAAATACCTCCGTTATGAAGTTATGACGACATGCAAACTTAAGAATGGGGTAGGGGTATTTGCGGAAATCCCAAACAATGTTTGAAGAATTGAAAAGTATCTGTGGGATTGATGAGCTGCTACTTTTAAAGTGTGAAAATGAATTTGTTTTTATATAATCCAGTTGACGGTGGTTGGTCCAGTAATGCTGGTCCGTCTGACTGGACTTCAGGTGATGCACATTTCAAACAGACCAAAATAACAGATATCAAGACAACAGAGCTCAGATGTGGAAGCACAGAACGTGGGGTGCGCGTGTGTGTGTGGGCGCACGTACATGTGAACATGCGTTCATGCGTCTGGTAGTTCCTACCTTGTTGATTTTGTTGGTTTTGGGCAGCGTCTGACTGATGTGCAGGTCTGTGTACCTGAGCGGGTTGTTGATGTCACATGGTACCGATTCAGTCCGTACCAAACGAGCTGGGGAGAGACCGAATCAGACAAACAAAACACTGAGAGAAAGTCTTTATTTTCTCAAATTTCTGAATGTGAAAATATGACAAACTCTTCTTCTTTGAAGATGGTCCTTTTTGCTCTCGCAAGGGAACACTTAAGAACACCCTAAGATACTGTAGCTTGCCAACTTCAAGTGGCAGAGACTTGAATCTTCCCTTGCTTTTTTGAAGGTTCCGTACAAAAAAAAAGAAATGTTCATAAATTGATTATTTTACCTTGATTTCCTTGGTGATCTGTCATACCGGTTGGGTGAAAAAGAGAAAGGTGTAAAGAACATACAGTTAAAGCTCACTTTAGATGACAGAGAATCTTTTAAATTAGTACTTCAAACAAAAGCACAATCACAGAGAATGAGTAGTCTTTTAAAGTAATACTTCAATAACATAAGCACTATAACAGAGAATTAGTCGTTTTTTAAAGTAAAGTTTCAAAAACAAAAGCACTATAATAGAGAATGAGGAGCTTTTAAAATAGTACTTCAATAACAAAAGAACCTATATTCTAACAATCCTAATAAGTATACCTAATATGAATATGTTTTGCACTGCGGAATTACAGTAGGGCTATATACACTGCTCAAAAAAATAAAGGGAACACTTAAACAACACAATGTAACTCCAAGTCAATCACACTTCTGTGAAATCAAACTGTCCACTAAGGAAGCAACACTGATTGACAATAAATGTCACATGCTGTTGTGCAAATGGAATAGACAACAGGTGGAAATTATAGACAATTAGCAAGACACCCCCAATAAAGGAGTGGTTCTGCAGGTGGGGACCACAGACCACTTCTCAGTTCCTATGCTTCCTGGCTGATGTTTTGGTCACTTTTGAATGCTGGCGGTGCTTTCACTCTAGTGGTAGCATGAGACGGAGTCTACAACCCACACAAGTGGCTCAGGTAGTGCAGCTCATCCAGGATGGCACATCAATGCGAGCTGTGGTAAGAAGGTTTGCTGTGTCTGTCAGCGTAGTGTCCAGAGCATGGAGGCGCTACCAGGAGACAGGCCAGTACATCGGGAGACGTGGAGGAGGCCGTAGGAGGGCAACAACCCAGCAGCAGGACCGCTACCTCCGCCTTTGTGCAAGGAGGAGCAGGAGAAGCACTGCCAGAGCCCTGCAAAATGACCTCCAGCAGGCCACAAATGTGCATGTGTCTGCTCAAACGGTCAGAAACAGACTCCATGAGGGTGGTATGAGGGCCCGACATCCACAGGTGGGGGTTGTGCTTACAGCCCAACACCGTGCAGGACGTTTGGCATTTGCCAGAGAACACCAAGATTGGCAAATTCGCCACTGGCGCCCTGTGCTCTTCACAGATGAAAGCAGGTTCACACTGAGCACATGTGACAGACGTGACAGAGTCTGGAGACGCCATGGAGAACGTTCTGCTGTCTGCAACATCCTCCAGCATGACCGGTTTGGCAGTGGGTCAGTCATGGTGTGGGGTAGCATTTCTTTGGGGGCCTGCACAGCCCTCCATGTGCTCGCCAGAGGTAGCCTGACTGCCATTAGGTACCGAGATGAGATCCTCAGACCCCTTGTGAGACCATATGCTGGTGCGGTTGGCCCTGGGTTCCTCCTAATGCAAGACAATGCTAGACCTCATATGGCTGGAGTGTGTCAGCAGTTCCTGCAAGAGGAAGGCATTGATGCTATGGACTGGCCCGCCCGTTCCCCAGACCTGAATCCAATTGAGCACATCTGGGACATCATGTCTCGCTCCATCCACCAACGCCACGTTGCACCACAGACTGTCCAGGAGTTGGCGGATGCTTTAGTCCAGGTCTGGGAGGAGATCCCTCAGGAGACCATCCGCCACCTCATCCGGAGCATGCCCAGGCGTTGTAGGGAGGTCATACAGGCACGTCGAGGCCACACACACACTACTGAGCCTCATTTTGACTTGTTTTAAGGACATTACATCAAAGTTGGATCAGCCTGTAGTTTGGTTTTCCACTTTAATTTTGAGTGTGACTCCAAATCCAGACCTCCATGGGTTGATAAATTGGATTTCCATTGATTATTTTTGTGTGATTTCGTTGTCAGCACATTCAACTATGTAAAGAAAAAAGTATTTAATAAGATTATTTCTTTCATTCAGATCTAGGATGTGTTGTTTAAGTGTTCCCTTTATTTTTTTGAGCAGTATATATATCTCCTAGCTTGAGATGCATGTGCTGTTCGTGTTACTGCTTATAATGATAATAATACTAAAGTTTTGTGGCATGTGTATCAAGAAGTTCTACTGCGATTAAAATGGTACATAATGTATGCAATCACTGCTTTCAGTCACTTTGGATAAAATAATCAGCTAAATGACATAACATGTATGAATTGAAAGACAAGTGGTGAAATCGTCCTTGAAATAATATGACCTGTATATGAAGTCAGTCTTCAGTCCTACAGTAAGCTGCTGGTCCAACAGTCCTTTACCTTTGAGGGGGTTACTTCCTCCTCCTCTTTGGATGATCAGTAAATGGCAAGGCGGGGCTTCTTTGGTACATTTGTTGTGGCACTTCAGCCTGGTGAAACAACAGAAACAACTCTGGTACTCATTTTCCAAACAGTTAAAAGAAACCCATTCTTGAACTTTTAATAGTCTGGGTCATTAAGGAAATAAAAAGCTGTCTGAGTTCTACCCAATTATTTCCCTTGTGTCAAAAATGTCACATTCAGTTGGTTGTAAAATTGGTTAATTTACTTAAGTAATCTGTTTTAAATGATAATGATAATTGCTTGTTCTTTTCAGAGATTTTCCCTAGTATACGGTGACAAATTCCCTTTCCAGAATTCGAATAAAAATGTGGATGAACAAATATGGATGACAAGAAAGAGTTTATAGCCTGAGATTTAGTTATGACCTATAACCAACCAGGATGATCATTGATTGATGTTGATGTTTTTTATCTTCTGTTGAAGCACACCAAAATAAATTCTTATAAACATGTTATGCAGGGCAATAAACTTTTCTAATGGCGTAGTAATGTTTTTTTGAACACAGATTAGAATAATAGTAGAAAGGACCTTACTTGCAGTTTTTACATTTAAGTCCAAACAACATTCCTTTTCCACACACTATGCATGTCTGAGACATCCAATATTTGGTGGAAAACCTGCAAGCACAAGAGAGAGAGAGGAAGAGAGAGAGATCAGAGCACTTAAATAAAACAAAACATCTCTTCTACCGGTTTGTTCATGCATAAACGAGTGTAAACAAAAGCCACCAGGTGTGGATCATCGCAGAAAAACATCACAGATTGCTTGTGACCTTTTGGATTATGATTCCCATTCACCTTGTGATGACAAATGGCTTTTGTCATAGAATGCCTCATATTCACAAGTCACATAAAAAATATTATATTATTATTTCTTTGGCAGGTTAATGTTTCCATAACATAAGAAATATGGACGCCTATAGGGCTAATCTTTCCCCACCGCGCAACAATTTTAGCTCCAATCTCCAATGCACCTTGATTCAATTTGGGGGCCCCCAATCCTTTCAATATTCTGCACCAATGTTCAGTTTGTGGCTGTGATCTCTGTGAATAAAGGATGTGACAGAGGCCATTCTGCTACATCAACAAGGATAACACAGCAATCATTCACAGAGATGAAGATGGAGCCCAGCAGAGCCCGTGGCACAGCGTTCAGAGCAAGACTACAGTGTGTCTCAATTGTCTTGAACGATAAAAAGCAATTCTCTACTTTGGGGTTGGATGAAGTATCTGTGTGCCCAATTTAAGAAAAACTCTGGGTTTATTTTCTGATAGATCCGACGTCTGGGTACCAGCAGCGGGCTGGCTGGAGTAATGGAATAGGAATGGGTTGACAGAATCCAAATCTCTTCATTAGGAACCTTCGTATTGCCTCGTACTGTTCTAAACAGAATCAGGGAGGGCACAATTCAATCTAGCATTCCGTTCTAATTTTGGTGGTCGGGGCCTAAATGATACATTGTTTTGGCAGGAGTACATACGCTGCCAAAGTTACCGTTAGACTGACATTAAAGGTGAGATATGATTTGACAGATAGATCTTTTTCATTCCCAGGGAGATGTTGCTATAGCCAGTAGTTTATTCCATTGCTAAGATTTACTTACGAATAATAACCTGTGCTTAGAGCAATATCTTTGAAGATACATCGAGGCACAAATAGAGATCTATGACAATCACCATGTCAGAAAGATTATAGAGAGAAATAAAGTTGTCCATCTCCCTAGAAACGAGCATTTGTCCTTTTAATAACAGCTTGAGATTTAATACCAATATAAATTACATTTGCGCTCGTCTCTGGCTGATGAAGCATTAAGACATGTGTGTGCACAACCACTGTCTTTCCTTGTCATTAACTTTCAGCAGTGAGCTAACACCCACGTACTTCTGAGGCTGAGAGAAAGAGGGGGAGGGGGAGATGGAGAAAGACAGAAAATAAGCGAGAGAGGAGGGACAAAGAAACAGAGAGAGAGAGAAGGAGAGAGAAAGTCGGTAGGTTGGAAGATTCCCATGACCAATAGCGGAGGTGTACTGTTTAATTTGGAGATCAGTGGCATTTGGGATTCATCAGACATTCAACCAGGAATAGAACAGGGAGAGGAGTTATGCTAGCGCCCCCTTAAATTGGACTGACATTCTGTCTGTCTCTGGTAGAGGAATACACACATTAAGACACACACACACACACAAATGAATGCCTGAACACTCATACCTTCATTCAAGTGTACACACACACACACACACACACACACACACACACACACACACACACACACACACACACACACACACACACACACACACACACACACACACACACACACACACACACACACACACCCACACACACACACGTTACCTGTGTTTTATGGAGTTTCCCAGGTCTCTCCGAGGGATCTGTGGGGACCAGCGAGGCACTGACAGAGTGTCTGAAGGAAGAGAGGGAGAAAGAGGGATGGATGGATGGATGTAAAAGAACATAGGCATTATTAGCTATTTAACCAGTGACACAAAAGGGTTGATTGAATCAACAATGCATTGCAGCCAAATGCATTCTCGTCATTGGACAGTGGAGGGTAGGCCTAAATATTAACACATGCTGTGGTATTGAAAAGTTCCCTGCTGGTAACCACTGATTGTGATTGGGCACTGATTTGTGCACAAATCAAACACTGATTTGTGCACTGCATTTCATTTCAGCGTATTAATAGATTTGTACCAACTGCTCAGATGTGTCTTTGGCCATTACTGCAATCAATCATAATTACCTATTTCGACTAACACTTCCTGACATTCAAAAACAATAAAGTGACAAAAATCTGATCTACGTTAAAAGTCATGGGTTTGAATGATTCACTCATGGATATTTATAGAAAAAGTAAAAGTGTTATTCTTCATTCCAAGCATCCTTATATCATAGAGATTGAATGTAATCAGCATTTGTAGGTCTCTGTGTCCATTTTGAAGGACGTTAGGGGTAGTTTCATGAGCCAATGCTAACTAGCGTTAGCGCAATGACTAGAAGTCTGTGGGTACAGTATGTACTAGCATGCTAGCAGATACCGAACGCTTGTTAGAAATTGCGCTCACGCTAGTTAGCAACCTCCTTCAAACTGCACGCAGATACATAAAAATGGTATCCATGAGTTCATCTGACTCTGGGGAAGTAGATAAAGGGCCTTATTACCAAAATCCCAAAGTAACCTGACCTAGCCCCGCTATATAGACACACATATATATATAGACAATAATAGGTGGTATGTTAATGATATCATCCATATAAAAAGCTTTTGTGTGTTTGCAGATGTTCCATTGTGAGGGTGTGCACAGAGGGACCCTCTTACTTCAAAAGGTATTTCCAACATAGAACCTTCGGTAGGTCCATTAGTGAACACATTAATACCAGCAACGGTAGCAGTAGCATCTGATACATTATGCACCTCTCAATGCACTGTGTGCCACTACTCAGCCCCAGTCCACCCACATGCAGTACAGCTATAGTGAGGAGTGTGGATAGAGTATCTGTGTATTGTATTTCTGTGTGTGTGTGTGTGTGTGTGTGTGTGTGTGTGTGTGTGTGTGTGTGTGTGTGTGTGTGTGTGTGTGTGTGTGTGTGTGTGTGTGTGTGTGTGTGTGTGTGTGTGTGTGTGTGTGTGTGTGTGTGTCAGTGGAGGCTCCGCAGAGGAAGGGGAGGACCATGCTCCTCAGTGAATTTCATTTTTTTTTATAGTGAAACATTAAATACGTTCCTTTTCAGATAAAACTATACTAAATATATTCACGTCACCAAATAATTGATTAAAACACACTGTTGTGCAATGAACATCTACAGTAGCTTCAGCAGCACCATGTAGGATAGCACTATGTTGTAGCCGGACGACAGCTAGCTTCTGTCCTCCTCTGGGTACATTGACCTCAATACCAAACCAAGGAGGATCATGGTTCTTACCCCCTTCCATAGACTTACACAGTTATTATGACAACTTCCGGAGCATGTCTTCCAACCTATCAGAGCTCTTGCAGCATGAACTGACATGTTGTCCACCCAATCAAAAGATCAGATAATGAATCTAGTACTAAAAGCATAAACGACAGGTAACACTGCATAAAATGTGTTGAGTAGTTGACTCAGAGAGAAAGACAATTCTTCCAAAATGAAGGAGAAGCAAGAGAGAGACACAGCTATATTTGGTTGTATTTTTTTGTACTTTCACCTAGCTAGCAATGCAGCCTACTCAAACACCCTGCTCAAACAGAAAGGGATGCTACAGTATATTAGCTAGCTGGCTATGGCTATCCAACATGGTAACTCTTCAAAGTCAAAGTAAGCTTTTGGTTTTAGAAATGTATTGCCAACGGGGCCCGCCGGTGTAACTGCTAAACCACTTTCTGACTGTACAATGTACTGCATGATTATAGCGGGTTTACGCGTTAGTATCTATGTTGACTATGACTTGACAACAATGTAGGCCGTGTGTATCAAATCAAATCAAATTTTACAAATTCAGGTTAGTGGTTATGATATGAAGGTTTGGCTTGGTCACAGAAAGCTGATGTGTTGTGCACTGAAGTCCACAAGCGAAGGGAAAAGGTGAGAGGAGGAAAGTGCGTAAATACTGTAGTTGCGAGAAGGAATTATCTATGCAATGTGATGAGGCTGTTTTTATGTGGCTGCTATGAAAGTGAACTGTGTTTGCGTGTGATCTGGGGTGTATTCATTCCAACGATTCCTTCCACCGACATTTGAAACTGTTGGACTAATGATTACACTCTAGATCAGCTAGATGAAGGCAAGAGTGTGCAAGGCGGTATTGAATGTGTCACTGTCTGCCACCTTGATTACTCAAAATGCTCTCAACCTGTGCTCCTACGTTGTAAACGTTCATTCATAGGCTAGGTTGTAGCAACCATGAGTATCATGTAGTAGCCTAAACCTATCGATGTTACATTGAGCTAGGTGAATGGAATATGAATGTCAGTCATCCAATATGCTGTAATAGAAATAAGACCATGCTCATAAAAATGTTTTATCATCCTCCCTCATCTTAAACGGCACCGACCGCCACTGGTGTGTGTGTGTGTGTGTGTGTGTGTGTGTGTGTGTGTGTGTGTGTGTGTGTGTGTGTGTGTGTGTGTGTGTGTGTGTGTGGAAGTGGAAATTATATAGAGTATTGGTAAGATAATTATCCCTTATTTTCAGGTCAAAGTTGTTGGATGAACCTACATACTGAATAATGTTTTTAGCTTAAATGTACAATATGATCTATACCCTGTCCAGAGAAAATGTTCTTTGGAACTACTTTTTTGGAACTACTTTCTTTGGAACTACTGTATCACTGTGTTCAATGTTTTATACACAGTGTACCAAATATTAGGAACAACTTCCTAATATTGAGTTTTGCCCTCAGAACAGCCTCAATTTGTCAGGGAATGGACTCTACAAGGTGTCAAACGCGTTCCACAGGGATGCTTGCCCATGTTGACTCCAATGCTTCCCACAGTTGTGTCAAGTTGGCAGGATGTCCTTTGGGTGGTGGACCATTCTTGATACACACGGGAAACGGTTGAGCGTGAAAAACCCAGCAGCGTTGGAGTTCTTGACACAAACTGGTGCACCTGGAACCTACTACTATACCCTGTTCAAAGGCACGTAAATATTTTGTCTTGCCCATTCACTCTCTGAATGGCACACACAAAATCCATGTCTCAGTCGTCTAAAACAGTACCCCCAGGGGTACACGCAATGCCATTGGGGGTACGCCAAATAAAAATCTGATTCAGATTTTAAAATAATAATAATATTATTATAATTCATCCATTTTCAAACAGTCCATTTATATTTTCTAACGGTATACATTTGGGTGAGGTTTTTTTCTCGCCTGAGTAGCCTCGTTTCACTGCCAAAAATAAAATGACACAATCTAGTGTTCAGCAAAATAACAACACAATGTCAAATACAGGTAGCCTTGTCAAATAATTAACATCCAATCACATTAACCGTTACTCTCTCGCGGGAATTCCACTAACAGTCCGTATGTAGCCAAACGTAGCTACTGTTCATTCCATTTGCTCGAAAATCAAATCAAATTTTATTGTTCACATACACATGGTTAGCAGATGTTAATGCGAGTGTCGCGAAATACTTGTGCTTCTAGGTCCGACAATGCAGTGATATCTAACAAGTAATCTAACAAATTCACAACAACTACCTTATACCCACAAATGTAAATTGATGAATAAGACTATGTACATATAAATATATGGATGAGCGATGGCCGTGCGGCATAGGCAAGACGCAGTAGATGGTATAGAATAGAATACAATATATATATGAGATGAGTAGTGTAGGATATGTACACATTATTAAAGTGGCGTTATTTAAAGTGACAAGTGATACCTTAATTAAGTCCATTTATTAAAGTGGCCAGAGATTTGAGTCTGTATGTTGGCAGCAGCCTCTCTATGTTAGTGATGGCTGTTTAACAGTCTGATGGCCTTGAGATAGAAGCTGTTTTTTAGTCTCTCGGTCCCAGCTTTGATGCACCTGTACTGACCTCGCCTTCTGGATGATAGCGGGGTGAACAGGCAGTGGCTCGGGTGGTTGTTGTCCTTGATGATCTTTTTGGCCTTCCTGTGACATCGGGTGCTGTAGATGTCCTGGAGGGCAGGTAGTTTGCCCCCGGTGATGCGTTGTGCAGACCGCACTACCCTCTGGAGAGCCTTGCGGTTGAGGTGCAGTTTCCGTACCAGGCGGTGATACAGCCCGACAGGATGCTCTCGATTGTGCATCTGTAAAAGTTTGTGAGTGATTTAGATGACAAGCCAAATTTCTTCAGCCTCCTGAGGTTGAAGAGGCGCTGGCGCTGTGCCTTTCTTCAGCCAGTGTGTTAGATGTGCAAAAGTACTAGCTCACAACTCGATGAAACCTTCACTCTTGCGCAGACATTTAAAAACAAAACATGCCAATTTGAAAAATAAGCCACAGGAGGTTTTTTTTTTGCGAGAAGTAAGACGACTTTCGAGTAGCACGACATGTATAAAAGCAACATATACTATTAATAAGAAGGGGCTAGAAGCATCTTATATGGTGAGCTACTGAGTGGCTATGACAGGCAAGCCCCATACTATTGTGGAGGACTTAATTCTTCAAGGCTGCCACGGATATGGCAGTGACAATGCTGATGGAAAAGGCCCAAAAAACTATACAGACAATGACTTCATCAAACAACATTGTTTCACGACGCAAACATTGTTTCACAACCCATCAGTGACATGGCAGGAGATATTTGAAACAATTACTGCTTCGTATACAAGCCAGTGAATTCTATGCGTTACAGCTGGATGAGTCAACAGACGTGGCGGGCCTGGCACAGCTCCTGGTATATGTCTGTTACGTTTATGCGGGGTCAATTAAGGAAGACATCCTCTTCTGCAAACCACTGGAAACAGGACAACAGGAGAGGATATTTTTAAAGTACTGGACAGCTTTGTGACATCAAATGGACTTTGGTGGTGAAGATGTGTTGGTATCTGTACTGATGGCGCAAAAGCCATGACAGGGAGACATAGTGTTGTGGTAATGCGCGTGCAAGCAGTTGCTCCCGACGCCACTTGGGTACACTGCAGCATCCACCAAGAGGCTCTTGCTGCCAAGGGAATGCCTGACAGATTGAAATATATTTTGGACAGTACAGTGAAAATGGTTAACTTTGTTAAAGCAAGGCCCCTGAAATCTCGTGTTTTTTCTGCACTATGCAATGATATGGGCCATGTAACGATTTGGGGCAAAGTATTGACACGTTTTTTTAAATTGAGAGACAAGTTTAAAGTTTTCTTTACTGATGATAATTTTCACTTGTCTGACCGAATTTCTCACACAACTGGTCTATCTGGGTGATGTTTTTTCTCGCCTGAATGGTCTGAATCTAGGATTACAGGGACTCTCCGCAACTATATTCAATGTGCGGGACAAAATTGAGGCTATAATTAAGAAGTTGGAGCTCTTCTCTGTCTGCATTAACAAGGACAACACACAGGTCTTTCCATCATTGTAAGATCTTTTGTGTGCAAATTAACTCAAGCTTACGGACAATGTCAAATGTGATATGGTGAAGCACCTGAGTGAGTTGGGTGCGCAATTACACAGGTACTTTCCCGAAACGGATGAAACAAACAACTGGATTCGTTATCCCTTTCATGCCCTGCCTCCAGTCCACTTACCGATATCTGAACAAGAGAGCCTCATCAAAATTGCAACAAGCAGTTCTGTGAAAATTGAATTTAATCAGAAGCCACTGACAGATTTCTGGATTGGGCTGCGCTCAGAGTATCCTGCCTTGGCAAATCATGCTGTTAAGACACTGATGCCCTTTGCAACCACATACCACTTGTGAGGCATATGTTTCTCAAACTAGACACTGTAATGTATTTGTCCTCTTGCTCAGTTGTGCACCGGGGCCTCCCACTCCTCTTTCTTTTCTGGTTACAGCCAGTTTGCGCTGTTCTTTGAAGGGAGTAGTACACATTGTAGTACGAGATCTTCAGTTTCTTGGCAATTTCTCGCATGGAATAGCCTTCGTTTCTCAGAACGAGAATAGACTGACGAGTTTCAGAAGAAAGTCCTTTGTTTCTGGCCATTTTGAGCCGTAATCGAACCCACAAATGCTGACGCTCCAAATACTCAACTAGTCTAAAGAAGGCCAGTTTTATTGCTTCTTTAATCAGGACAAGAGTTTTCAGCTGTGCTAACATAATTGGAAAAGGGTTTTCTAATGATCAAAATGAGGAACTTGGATGAGCTAACACAACCTGCCATTGGAACACAGGAGTGATGGTTGCTGATAATGGGCCTCTGTACTCCTACGTAGTTATTCCATAAAAAATCTGCCGTTTCCAGCTACAATAGTCATTTACAACTGTTAGGTTCTTATTTTTCAGAGTAAATAACTCACAGACACTAGATAAGCTTTAACCAAGTTTAATTCTTCCCAAAAGATCTGCACAGCTGTATTCAGACAACAAAACATTTCTCTCCATCATAGTTATATTCATCCTACTTAAGACACTCCCTCTCTCCAATCCTTACAGTTTATGGCTCTACAGGAAGCTAATAAAGAGGGTAACAGGATACCAAACCTTTCTTGCTCCTTTAAGAAAATCTGTCCTCACCTCCTGACCTCAACCCCTCCTTCATCTAATCCACAGATGTCCATCTGTCTCCCCTGTTTCACACGTTGCTCTCCTCTCATCCAACACATTCCACAGCTATGTCTTTCTACAGAGACCCAGTCTCTTTCACTCCTTAATATACTATGCGTCTGATCTATCATGTCTTTAATATCTCAATGTTCAAAATGTCGAATCCAACACAACATTAACAATGTCTACACTGTATTTCTGCTCAATTTGATGTTATTTTAATGGACAAAAAAATAGCTTTTCTTTCAAAAACAAGGCCATTTCTAAGTGACCCCAAACTTTTGAACGGTAGTGTACATCACCTATGACCTTACCTTTAGGTCGTAAATCACCACTCACATTCCTGAGCGAACAAAATCCAAAGCTAACAACTACTAATCCCCGCCACCCCATCCCTGGGGCTTGTGACTCTGTGTCTGTGGTTCACAGTCCAATACATCACTCAATTACACTCAATCAGCCTGATAATGTAATAGAGAACGGGAACTGATATATCTGCTTATTGTTCTGTCTGTTTACACTAACAGCCTCATAACACAAGAGCAACCATCAGATGATGTTGACATCTCTGTGACCTGCCAGTTGTTTCTCACACAGAGGTCAAGTCCTGAAACCTCTGTACGATGGTACAGTATATTAGCCTGACCAGATTGATCTTTGTGAGTGCACCTCAGCATGTGCGCAAGCACACACACACACGCAAATACACACACTGCTAAATATATGTATGCGACCAATAATATTTGATTTGATTTGACACAGACACACAGACACACACACAACCGGAGGTCTGAGTATACCAAAGGCGCCAGACTACAGTGTCCTCCTCCATCCTTTCTGTTTAATAAGGATGGAGACATATTCTCCTTCCCCCTCCACCCCTTCATCCCCCTTTCCCCCTCCACTCACTGTCCTCTATCCTCTAATGACATGACAAACAACCAAACAACAACAGCACAGGAAGGGAGAGAGTAGAGACATGGACATGGAGGATATTAAACCATTTCTGCCAAAAATACATATCTAGTGCCTTTTTAATGACAGGCACGGTAAAAGGTGGCATGGTAAAAGGTGTCAAAGACAAGGCATGGACTTATACTTCATACAGCATGATGCCTACATATGACTATATATAAGCTTTTCGAGAGAATGCCAAGAGTGTGCAAGGCTGTCATCAAGGCAAAGGGTGGCTAATTGATAATTTGTTCATTTGTTTAACACTTTTTTGGTTACTACATGATTCCATCTGTGTTATTTCATAGTTTTGATGTCTTCACTATTATTCTACAATGTAGAAAATAGTAAAAATAAAGAAAAACACTTCAATGAGTAGGTGTTCTAAAAATGTTGACCGGTTCTGTATATATATGAAACACAAAGAGTGGTGAAATGTAACTGTCATTTTTGCGGTGTGAAATAAACTCTGTCGACTCGAGACAAAGAGCCTTGTTGCCAACGCTGTTTCCATGACAAACACTCAACGCGTGGGTTCAACCTTTTCAACAGAATATCATTCTGCTGTCATCTTTGATCTGCTGTCATCTTTGACGAAGAGAACACCCCTGCCTTTCCTCACCTATCACCAAGTGCCATCTTACTTTTCCGTTGTTACACATCATGATGATGGTCATTAGAAACCATTATCATGGATATGAAACAAATATCCACACCACCACTTTCTCCCTTAAGTGTTTTGTTCTAACCAATGAAACATGGCAACGAGAGAGGGACTGCAGTAGGACATACTATGCCTGAAGCGGATGGCACAAACCAGTCTCTCATTTGGATAATTCAAAATGGAGAGAAGCAGCGAGACAAATGTTTTCTGGTGGCAAGCTGAATTGCAGACAGGGGAGAAGCCAGCCATAGAAATTGAATGCCTAGGGGGTGCTGGTGAGCAGCAACATGTGAAGATGCATTTTCTCGGTGCTCCGATCCAGGGCGAACAATTTACTATTAATTCTTGACCAACACCTCCACCACCGTGTTCATTTTGTGACATTTAATATGGAATCGAACCCAATTTACTAATCAGCTAGTCAACTAGACCAACTAGTGAATTCATATCTTGATTAGAAACGTGCCTCCACCCTGCTGCCAAAACAACATCACAATTATTCATCCAGTAACTTAACGTTATGAACCATGATGGTATGTACACTACCGTTCAAAAGTTTGGGGTCACTAAGAAATGTCCATGTTTTTGAAAGAAAAGCATTTTTAACATCAAATTGATCAGAAATACAGTGTAGACATTGTTAATGTTGTAAATGACTATTGTAGATGGAAACGACTGATTTTTTTATGGAATATCTACATTGTCAGCAACCATCACTCCTGTGTTCCAATGGCAGGTTGTGTTAGCTCATCCAAGTTTCTCATTTTAAAAGGCTAATTTATCATTAGAAAACCCTTTTCCAATTATGTTAGCACAGCTGAAAACTGTTGTCCTGCTTAAAGAAGCAATAAAACTGGCCTTCTTTAGACATGTTTAATACATACAAGTTCATACTCCCAAAGGACCATGTGTATTATTCTTTACTATTTGACTGGTTGGTGTGGTGGAATTATTGTAATCAAAAGGAGAGACTTTTAGATTTCTTCAAAACAATCAAACTTTATTATTTAATTACTGCAGTAATGGAGCTGGTCGGTAATCACCCCTGGAGGTGATCACTGTGAACTCAACGAGCTGGTTTGAGCCACAGCATTTTATAGCAAAGTCCATCCTCCTTCAGTCTACATGACAAACAACAGATATATGGAATGAGTCACAAGGTTAAGATTTATATGAAAGATACTTAGGATTCACAGCAGACAGTATCTGCTGTAAAATCAGTTCTCATTGTGTAGACTCCAATGTCTGGCCCTGGATTCATCTCTCCCTGGTACCTTATATAACAGAAACATAACTTTTTTATTTAACTTTTATTTAACTAGGCAAATCAGTTAAGAACAAATTCTTATTTACAATGACAACCTAGGGATAACTGTTAACCTTGGGTTAACTGCCTTGTTCAGGGGCACAATGACAGATTTTTTTACTTGTCAGTTTAGGGATTTGATCTAGCAACCTTTTGGTTACTGGCCCAACATGCTAACCACTAGGCTACCAACTACCCAATTAACTCATGCTCTGGAATGCGGTATCACCCAAAGACATCGTAAATCTTCCATAGGCCCATCCTCAGTAGAACACACACAGATGAGCGTTCTAACAACCGCTTATTCTGTTACATAAAACAACCATTTGGTGGAATTACAGCACGATAACCTAATCTTGAAATTTTGCTCTCATATTGGTCCGCCCTGGTGCTTGGTGGCAGATGGCACGGGTTTGCAGGTTGAATAGCCGAGCGAACACTGCAGGACGGGTATTAAATGCCAAGCGTTTATCAATTTTCGATATTCTGGTTTGTTAGAATGTTCAACAGAGGGTTACATTTATACAAATGTTGAATTTTACTGGGTTTGTTTTCCTATTTACTTATTTCATTAAATGTTTTTAAAGTACAGTGGGGGAAAAAAGTATTTGATCCCCTGCTGATTTTGTACGTTTGCCCAGTTACAAAGAAATTATCAGTCTATAATTTCAATAGTAGGTTTATTTCAACAGTGAGAGACAGAATAACATGCTGGAATACCCATCCACGACCCATTTTCAATGCCCTGGCTGAGGGAAGGAGGTTCTCACCCAAGATTTGACGGTACATGGCCCCGTCGTTCGTCCCTTGGATGCGATGAAGTTGTCCTGTCCCCTTAGCAGATAAACACCCCCAAAGCATGATGTTTCCACCTCCATGTTTGACAGTGGAGATGGTGTTCTTGGGGTCATAGGCAGCATTCCTCCTCCTCCAAACACGGCGAGTTGAGTTGATGTCAAAGAGCTCCATTTTGGTCTCATCTGACCACAACACTTTCACCAGTTGTCCTCTGAGTCATTCAGATGTTCATTGGCAAACTTCAGACGGGCATGTATATGTATTCTTGAGCAGGGGGACCTTGCGGGCGCTGCAGGATTTCAGTGCTTCACGGCGTAGTGTGTTACCAATTGTTTTCTTGGTGACTATGGTCCCAGCTGCCTTGAGATCATTGACAAGATCCTCCCGTGTAGTTCTGGGCTGATTCCTCACCGTTCTCATGATCATTGCAACTCCACGAGGTGAGATCTTGCATGGAGCCCCATGCCCGAGGGATATTGACAGTTCTTTTGTGTTGCTTCCATTTGCAAATAATCGCACCAAATGTTGTCACCTTCTCACCAAGCTGCTTGGCGAAGGTCTTGTAGCCCATTCCAGCCTTGTGTAGGTCTACAATCTTGTCCCTGACATCCTTGGAGAGCTCTTTGGTCTTGGCCATGGTGGAGAGTTTGGAATCTGATTGATTGATTGCTTTTGTGGACAGGTGTCTTTTTTACAGGTAACAAGCTGCAGTTAGGAGCACTCCCTTTAAGAGTGTAGTCCTAATCTTAGCTCGTTACCTGTATAAAAGACACCTGGGAGCCAGAAATCTTTCTGATTGAGAGGGGGTCAAATACTTATTTCCCTCATTAAAATGCAAATCAATTTATAACATTTTTGACATGCGGTTTTCTGGATATTTATGTTGTTATTCTGTCTCTCACTGTTCAAATAAACCTACCATTGAAATTATAGACTGATCCTTTCTTTGTCAGTGGGCAAACATACAAAATCAGCAGGGGATCAAATACTTTTCCCCCCCACTGTATATGTGTGTATCTATATATGTATATATATATATATACACTGCTCAAAAAAATAAAGGGAACACTTAAACAACACAATGTAACTCCAAGTCAATCACACTTCTGTGAAATCAAACTGTCCACTTAGGAAGCAACACTGATTGACAATAAATTTCACATGCTGTTGTGCAAATGGAATAGACAACAGGTGGAAATTATAGGCAATTAGCAAGACACCCCCAATAAAGGAGTGGTTGTGCAGGTGGTGACCACAGACCACTTCTCAGTTCCTATGCTTCCTGGCTGATGTTTTGGTCACTTTTGAATCTACAACCCACACAAGTGGCTCAGGTAGTGCAGCTCATCCAGGATGGCACATCAATGCGAGCTGTGGCAAGAAGGTTTGCTGTGTCTGTCAGCGTAGTGTCCAGAGCATGGAGGCGCTACCAGGAGACAGGCCAGTACATCAAGAAATGTGGAGGAGGCCGTAGGAGGGCAACAACCCAGCAGCAGGACCGCTACCTCCGCCTTTGTGCAAGGAGGAGCACTGCCAGAGCCCTGCAAAATGACCTCCAGAAGGCCACAAATGTGCATGTGTCTGCTCAAACAGTCAGAAACAGACTCCATGAGGGTGGTATGATGGCCCGACGTCCACAGGTGGGGGTTGTGCTTACAGCCCAACACCATGCAGGACGTTTGGCATTTTCCAGAGAACACCAAGATTGGCAAATTCGCCACTGGCGCCCTGTGATCTTCACAGATGAAAGCAGGTTCACACTGAGCACATGTGACAGACGTGACAGTCTGGAGACGCCGTGGAGAACGTTCTGCTGCCTGCAACATCCTCCAGCATGACCGGTTTGGCAGTGGGTCAGTCATGGTATGGGGTGGCATTTCTTTGGGGGGCCGCACAGCCCTCCATGTGCTGAGGTAGCCTGACTGAGATGAGATCCTCAGACCCCTTGTGAGACCATATACTGGTCTCTTGTGTATTGCATCCAAGTCCATACAGATCCAGACCGAAGCCCAACAATGTAATTTCAAAATCAGGCGCAGTAATCAACTCATTTCTAGAATCCTATAATTTGTCTGATCCATGGAGGAGGAGCAATCCCAATGCTAAACAGTACTCCATTTTTTCTCCAGTCCACAGCACATACTCTAGGATTGACTTTTCCTGCTGGACAATATAATTCTTCCTTTTGTAACTAATAGCCAATATAATAGCATCGTTATCTCAGACCATAGCCCTGTCCAGCTAGATATCCGCTTTCTGGACAGTACTGTGTCATTGACCCACTACTACTATCCTGTAGTGCCTTTAAAAAATACATATCAACTCACATTGATGTCTTTTTACAGATCAACTGCACACCTGACGTGTCTCACTCTGCTGTGTGGGAGTCATTAAAATAATATCTAAGAGGCCAAATGATTTAATACACAGTGTATGACAACAAACAGTGCACCACACGCTTATCGGAGCTATCTCAACTCATTCTAGATGTGGACAACAGATATGCCTCTTCTCCAACTCCTGAACTCTACAAAGAGAGACTGTTACACCAATCGGAATTTGATAATCTTTCCACCAAACAAACGGAGCAACGTCTGTTTAAGTTGAGGCAAAAATTCTATGAACACTGAGAGAAAGTTGGCAAGTTGTTATCTCACCAGCTTTGACAATCTGCTGCTAGCAGCACCATACCTGAAATCTGTGTTGCAGCTGATTTAACTTCTACCAATCCCAAAGAAATCAACAATCAATTTAAGCAATTCTACTCTGCTCTTTACTCATCAGAGGCTTTTCCTGACACATCTCGTATGCATGCATTTCTAGACAATCTGGACATCCCCTGTCTCAATTCTGATGAACAAACCAACATGGATGCCTCAATAAGTGGTGATGAAGCTACTCTGGCAATCCACTCCATGCAGAGCAGTAAAACCTCTGGACTGTGGCTCATACCGCCCTATAAGCCTTTTGTGCTGCGATTATAAAATTCTCACTAAGGTCCTCTTGTGCCGTTTAGAGACAGTGATACCTAATATAATTAACTCTGACCAAACCGGATGTATCTCAGGTAGGCAATCTTTCCATAATATGTGGCAGCTATTTAATGTTCTTTATTCTGCCCACTCAACTCTACAGCCAGAGGTTGTCATCTCTCTTGATGCTGAAAAGGCTTTCGATTGGGTTGAGTGGGAATATCTATTTACAGTACTAGAGAGATTTGGGTTTGGCCCGTCACTCCTTTCCTGGATTAAGATTTTGTACTCGTCCCCAGTGGCTTCTGTTCGCACCAACAATGTTACCTCCAGCTACTTCGCTCTCCACAAGGGGGACCAGGCAGGGTTGCTGTTTATCCCCTTTCCTATTTGATATGGCTATTGAGCCTCTTGCTATCGCCCTGCGGGCGGAGGAAATTATTAAGGGAATATTAAGGGGCAACATAACTCACAAGGTGTTTTTATATGCAGACGATCTTCTTTTATACATCTCTAACCCTGTGGAGTCTATACCCTATCTCTTGGACAAGCTACAATGTTTTGGGACATTCTCTGGTTAGAAGTTAAACCTAATAAAAAGTGTGCTCCTCCCCATGAATCAGTTAGCAGAAGGAATTGTGTATGCCAATTTAAGGTGGAGCATCAGGTCTTTACTTATTTGGGGATAAAGGTCACATGATAATTTGAAGTTCTGTTTAAACATCACTTCAAAACACTTCTGGAACGCACTAAGCAGGATTTCATAAGGTGGTCGTCTCTTCCCATTTCATTAGCAGGTCGCATTAATTCTGTTAAGATGACTGTACTACCTAGGTGTTAGTACTTATTCCAAATGATTCCCATTTTTTTGCCAAAGTCAATGTTCAAACAACTGGACAATTACATTTCCAACTTCATTTGGAATAAGTCAAATCCACAAATGAGAAAGGTATATCTAGAGAGACCTAAGCCTGCAGCAAATATATCAGCAAATATATCTAAATGTGTTTATTGGGTTTCTACATTTGAAAACAAGGATGGCCCAACTTGGGCCATCATGGAGTTACAGTCAAGCCTTCCAACTTCTCTGATCTCACTCCTGTGCTCCTCAATGCCTATGAAACTTGGCACCCATGTTTTGAAACCCATTGTTAAGAACTCCCTTAAAATCTCGTCCCAATTCCAAAATCACTTTAGCCTTAAACAAGCTAGCTGCTTCTCTCCATTAACATCTAATCATCTCTTCTCAGCTTCACAGATTGACATGGTATTCCAGTTGTGGCATAGGAACGGTCCGGTGTTTTTTTGTGGGCTATTTGTTGATAACACATTCGTCTCATTTGATACTCTGAGGGTTGACCATAATATTCCCAATACCTACTTTTTTAGATACCTGCAAGCTCGCAGCTTTGCCAAAAAACATTTCCCTTAATTTCTACTCAAGCCTACTAAGTGTCCAGTTGAGAGGTGCTTAGATCTTAACCCTTATCTGAAGGGCACAATCACCAGATTATACGACATAATACAGAACATTAATCCGCCTTCCTTTGCAAATACAAAATATGCATGGGAGCAAGACACAGGTGGCGAGCTACCTGATGATATATGGCAACAAAGTATTGAGCGTATCCACACATCATCATTTTGCATAAGGCATGGGCTTATTCAGTTTAAGCTTTTGTACCGTCTCCATTACTCAAATGACAGATTGGAAAAAATATATCCAAATGTTTACCACAAGCGTTTTAGATGCCACCAGAGTCCAGTGACTGTGGGACACATGTTTTGGTCATGCCAATCTTTGAGTGGCCTCTGGGACCCCATTTTTGAGGCATTCTCACATATGTGTAATACAACTGCTAGCCCCAACCCGGTCACTGGCATTTTTGGGACACTTCCCCTAGACCAGAATGCTACCACGCATCAGGCAAATGCGAAAGCTGCTATCTCGCCGCCTTGTCCTATTTCACTGGAAGTCTGCAAAGCCGATCTCCTTTATGCAGTGGGTTAAGGAGGTGATGTCATCTCTGGAGAAGGTTAGGTACACTGTGCATGGGTCCCAACAAAAGTTCTACTTAACCTGTTCCCCATTAATACAACACTTTTACTTAGTGTAACTTGCATAGTTTGGTAAGCAGCCATGTCTGTTCTAGTGGCTGTTAGTGCTGATAATAATGTTTATATTACTTTTTTCTTGTAGAGATACCTCAGCCAACCACAACATTGAATATAAATGACTGTTCTAGAATTGATATTGCTATGTGGGGAGCAGACTTCTTCATTAAAAGTGATAGTAAAAGGAGCCTGGTGGTGTTTGTTAGCAACAGGCTCTCTAGGCCCAGCAGGTGGGTTGTGTTTTGTCCGCAGGCTAGGGGCAGCCCTCCAACTGAACATACACACAGACGCCACATCAATCAGGCTAACTAACAAACCTTTCAGCTTCATGAAGAGATATAATGGATGCTGCGAGTAAGTCTTTTGAATAGCAATCCATTGGGAAACATTCACATACAGATGACAATGCCACTGTCGAAAAGAAAACTAAAAACAATTCACACAAAGAACCATGACTCCTTTTACTATCGCAAACTAACATAGACAAGGGCAACAACAATTCAGTCTCCGTTCTGACTCATTCTGAGCAGGCACCAGTTCACCGCCTTCAGCTCGGCCAGCTATCTTCATGGGGTCCTTCGTCTTTGATACAGATATCAGAGGCAGTTAGTTGGTTCTTGTTGTGCCAAAGCATCTTGAGCCATGCAGATGAGACATGCTGAGCGGATACTTTACAAGGAGTGTACGCACCTCCATTAAATTGCAGATGCAGGGCACAAAAAATTAAGTATTGAAAGAAAGATAGAATCCCTCACACCGTTGCTCAATAAAACTGTGGGAGCATTCAATACTGTGTGGGTATATATTTTTTCCCTTCCGGACCCCAAGCAGACCCATTACCAGATTGACGACAAACACCAGGCCGGCTCTTTGCTGCTATGACACTTACTGGGACCCAAGGGGATGCTCGGCAGGCAGATAAAAGTATTAGGGATGCCGCCACAACACAATTAAATCATTAAATCATTCCTTTACTAGGAATAGGCTAACTGCCTTAGACTGGCATTTGTCTTAATCTCTAATGTCTTTGTCAGGACAACAGTAAGATGATAAGCCATACCAGAAGTTTCTCCCTGCCTGTACCAGGGAAATTCCACTATATTGTAGTGCTTGAGGGCCAAGCCCTGTTGGTTGTTCTGGAGTGGGTGGACTTTGCCCCTAACAACTAATAATAATAATTTATTCAACTTCTATAGCGCTTTTCAAAGAATCTCAAAGAGTTTGAAAAAGCAAAAACAAAAAATTATCAAATTATTAATATGACCAAATGTATGAGCCTGTGCACCAGCAGTGGCATCACCCAAGTGGGTACTGCACAAATGGTAGATCTGGAGGAATAGTAGTACGCTATCTACAAAGCCAAGGGCACGGAGAGGATGTTGGGGAAAGCGTGGTGTGCTGCTGAAGCTACGGACATGTCTATCTCTGACTCCCTGGCTGTTACTGAGCTGCTCCCTCCTCAAGACAATTGATATTTCCTCGGCTGACCATCCAATATGCAAGCTGTGCAACAACCCTGATCATACCCATGACTTCGGAACTTTCTTGATACTATATCGTATTTATTGATTTATTTACTTTTCTAAAATTTCCTGATGTATATGCAATTCAGCTTTTAGCTGCCATGTTCACTGACAAAAATGTAAATGCCACATGCTATAATTTCAAATCAGTCAATTGAAATAAATTCATTTGGCCTTAATCTATGGATTTAACATGACTGGGAATACAGATATGCATCTGTTGGTCACCACTATTTGCCTCATGCAGCGCGACACTTATATTTCCCTCACTAACTTTAAACCACAGCTTTCTGAGCAGCTAACCGATCACTGCAGCATTACATAGCCCATCTGTAAATAGCCCAACCAATCTACCTACCTCATCCCCATATTGTTTTTATTTACTTTTCTGCTCTTTTGCACACCAGTATTTCTACTTGCACATCACCATCTGCTCATCTATCACTCCAGTGTTAATTTGCTAAATTGTAATTACTTCGCTACTATGGTCTATTTATTGCCTTACCTCCTCATGCCATTTGCACACACTGTATATAGACTTTCTTTTTTTTCTATTGTGTTATTGACTGTACGCTTGTGTAACTCTGTGTTGTTGTTTGTGTCGCACCGCTTTGCTTTATCTTGGCCAGGTCGCAGTTGTAAATGAGAACTTGTTCTCAACTAGCCCACCTGGTTAAATAAAGGTGAAATGTTTTTTATTTTTTTTAAACCCATCTCCTTCACATAGAGTTTATCAGGCTGATGATTGTGGCCTGTGGAATATTGTCCCAATCCTTTTGAAGTTCCTGGATATTGCTGGGAACTGGCCAATATCCAGGAACACAACACACTGTCGTTGTAATGATGGGGCGGTGAGTCAAAAGCAGGTGCAACGTTTTAATAAACCAACAAAACCAAGAACACAACACTAATATAAGGCGAAACGCAGATACACAAAAGCAATACCAACTGGTGAGTGAACATGGGAGAATGACATATTTACATTTACATTTAAGTCATTTAGCAGACGCTCTTATCCAGAGCGACTTACAAATTGGTGCATTCACCTTATAATATCCAGTGGAACAACCACTTTACAATAGTGCATCGAAATCTTTTAAGGGGGGGTTAGAAGGATTACTTTATCCTATCCCATATAAAGGGGAGGAGATGATGAAGGTAATGGAGTCCAGGTGTGAAACATAATGATTAACAGGTGCGCATAATGATGAGTGCCAGGTGTGCATAATGATGAATCCCAGGACTGGGGGTTAGTACTCTGGCGACGTCGTACACCGGAGGGGAGGAGCAGGAGCAGATGTGACAGTCGTACATGTCGATCCACAGCATCCCAAACATGCTCAACGAGTGACATGTCTGGTGAGTATGCAGGCCATGAAGGAACTTGGACATTTTCAGCTTCCTGGAATTGTGTACAGATCCTTGCGACATGAGGCTGTGCATTATCATGCTGAAACATGAGGTGATGGTGGCGGATGAATGGCATGACAATGGGCCTCAGGATCTCGTCACGGTATCTTTGTGCATTAAAATTACCATCAATAAAACACAATTGTGTTCGTTGTCCATAGCTTATGCTTGCCCATAACCACACCGCCACACTCTGTTCACAACGTTGACATCAGCAAACCGCTCACCCACACGACGCCATACATGCAGTCTGCCATATGCCCGGTACAGTTGAACCCGGGATGCATCCATGAAGAACACACTTTTCCAGCATGCCAGTGGCCATCGAAGGTGAGCATTTTCCCACTGAAATTGGTTACGACGCCGAACTGCAGTCAAGTCAAGTAACTGGTGAGGACGACGAGCTTGCAGATGAGTTTCCCTGAGACGGTTTCTAAAAGTGTGTGCAGAAATTCTTCGGTTTTACCAGTGGAGGCTCCTCGGAGGAGGAAGGGGAGGACCATCCTCCTCAGTGAATTTCATAAAAATTATGATTTTGAAACATTTGAAAAGTTATCCTTAACTATACAAAACTGTACAAAATCACCCAAAAATTGATTAAAACGCACTGTTTTGCAATGATGGTCTACAGTAACCTCAACAGCACTCTGTAGGGTAGCACCATGGGGTAGCCGGAGGACAACTAGTTACCGTCCTCCAACTGGGTACGTTGACTTCAATACAAAACCTTGCAGGCTCATGGTTCTCACCACCTTCCATAGACTTACACAACAATTATGACAACTTCTTGAGGACATCCTCCAACCTGTCAGAGCTCTTGCAGCATGAACTGACATACCAATCAAAGGATCAGAGAATGAAACTCAGCAAAAAAAAGAAACGTCCCTTTTTCAGGACCCTGTCTTTCAAAGATAATTTGTAAAAATCCAAATAACTTCACAGATCTTCATTGTTAAGGGTTTAAACATTGTTTCCCATGCTTGTTCAATGAACCATAAACAATGAATGAACATGCACCTTTGGAACAGACGTTAAGACACTAACAGCTTACAGATGGTACGCAATTAAGGTCACAGTTATGAAAACTTAGGACACTAAAAGACCTTTCTACTGACTCTGAAAAACACCAAAAGAAAGATGCCCAGGGTCCCTGCTCATCTGTGTGAACGTGCCTTAGGTATGCTGCAAGGAGGCATGAGGACTGCAGATGTGGCCAGGGCAATAAATTGCAATGTCCGTACTGTGAGACACCTAAGACAGCACTACAGGGAGACAGGATGGACAGCTGATCATCCTCGCAGTGGCAGACCACGTATAACAACACCTGCACAGGATCGGTACATCCGAACATCACACCTGCGGGACAGGTACAGGTTAGCAACAACAACTGCCCGAGTTACACAAGAAACGCACAATCCCTCCATCAGTGCTCAGACTGTCCGCAATAGGCTGAGAAAGGCTGGACTGAGGGCTTGTAGGCCTGTTGTAAGGCAGGTCCTCACCAGACATCACCAGCAACAACGTCACCTATGGGCACAAACCCACCGTCACTGGACCAGACAGGACTGGCAAAAAGTGCTCTTCACTGTCTCACCAGGGGTGATGGTCGGATTCGCGTTTATCGTCGAAGGAATGAGCGTTACACCGAGGCCTGTACTCTGGAGTGGGATCGATTTGGAGGTAGAGGGTCCGTCATGGTCTGGGGCAGTGTGTCACAGCATCATCGGACTGAGCTTGTTGTCATTGCAGGCAATCTCAACGCTGTACGTTACAGGGAAGACATCCTCCTCCCTCATGTGGTACCCTTCCTGCAGGCTCATCCTGACATGACCCTCCAGCAAGACATTTTACATTTACATTTTAGTAATTTAGCAGACGCTCTTATCCAGAGCGACTTACAGTAGTGAATGCATACATTTCGTACAATTTCATACATTTTTTTCTGTGCTGGCCCCCCGTGGGAATGCCACCAGCCATGCCACCAGCCACACTGCTCGTTCTGTGCGTGATTTCCTGCAAGACAGGAATGTCAGTGTTCTGTCATGGCCAGCGAAGAGCCCGGATCTCAATCCCATTGAGCACGTCTGGGACCTGTTGGATAGGAGGGTGAGGGCTAGGGACATTTCCCACAGAAATGTCCGGGAACTTGCAGGTGCCATGGTGGAAGAGTGGGGTAACATCTCACAGCAAGAACTGGCAAATCTGGTGCAGTCCATGAGGAGGAGACGCACTGCAGTACGATACTGACTGTTACTTTTGATTTTGACGCCCCCTTTGTTCAGGGACACATTATTCCATTTCTGTTAGTCACATGTCTGTGGAACTTGTTCAGTTTATGTCTCAGTTGTTGAATCTTGTTATGTTCATACAAATATTTACACATGTTAAATTTGCTGAAAATAAACGCAGTTGACAGTGAGAGGACGTTTATTTTTTTTGCTGAGTTTAGTACTAAAAGCATAAGCTACAGCTAGCTGTCAATGCAGTACATAAAGGCTTAAGGATAACAAAGTCAAGGTATTGGAGTGGCCATCACAAAGCCCTGACCTCAATCCTATAGAAAATTTGTGGGCAGATCTGAAAAAGTGTGTGCAAGCAAGGAGGCCTACAAAACAGTTACACCATCAGGAGGAATGGGCCAAAACATATATATACATATATATGTATGTGTAGTTAGGAATCCAATTCGTACAATATTTTACAAATTTGTTGTGCTTAAGATCCCGGACTGCATCTTTAAGTGTTCTATTGTATCCCTGGTATTTGCTTAGTCAATTAGTCTCACTGAACAGAGAATAGACACATCTGCTTTGCCAGGTTTGAAGTCGTCTTGTCAGTCACTGACAGCAAGAAAAAACATAACCATCAGTGGTCCTTAAAGATTGGAGCTAAATACACTTAGTTTATAGTCCTGAATATCTAGAGGCTAGAACCACTTATACTGACAAAAAATATATACTTATTTGTGACTTTTAAATAACAGCCAATTACAAAGACATCAATTACTGAGGGAGATATTAGACTACCAAGAGCACTTAACTTTTTAGCAACTGGTGTAGAATTGAACATGACTTAACAAGGAGCTTGTCATACTCAATCATGCAGCAGGGAGGATAACCATCATCATTCTTGCCCTCTCTCTCGTTCTTTCACTCTCTCTATTTCTAGCTATCCTAAACTCTGTGTCTATCTTTCTGTTCTGTCTATCTCTGTCTCCCCTGTCCTTCTTGCTCTCTCTTCTTCTCTCTCCCTCCCTATGCATGAGTCTAGGCTAGTGGCCAATCTTCAAAAAGGGCTTTAGTTTTTGAGATACCCCTACCAGAGGTATAATAAAAACAACCATGTTTTTTTTACCTCCGTTATGTCTCACATTTATGAAATGGATGGTTGTGTAATAATATTTTACTGCAAAAGTGGTTAAATTGATCGATATTGTGACCCACACCCTAAACTAAAACAGTGCAGAATAATGCCTGACTAGAGATGGAATCAGCTGCATGAGCTCATGTAACCCAGAAATGCAAGCTCTGATATTGCTATCATTTGGAATACAAGCAGTCAGTTGCCTGCCCCTACACCACAAACAAACAGCATTAGAATATCTTAATGCATCATGGAAATATAGAAAACAAGTGGGCTTTTTTTTCAGTCAAACATTCCTCTGTGGATTTTTATTTCTTCACCCCCTATTCATGCAATTATGATAGGGGGTTCCCCTGGATTTTAATCCAAATCAAATATGGCTGCCACAATACCATTAAATGGTGGTTTAATCACCTGTATATAAACATGTTTTTTTTTGTGTGCAATTCAACTAGGTTCGAAATTCAATATGCCTGCCATAATTACACTCAAACACCATTGCCTGGATATAGAAAAGGCGGCAGACTGCTTGGCATGGCACCACCAAGTACTCCAAGTCTTTGAAGATCAATGAGGCATCTCAGAGGCTCCAACGAAATGAAAGAGAATCCAACACCCTCTCCCTAGCTCTACAACTTGCCCCCACCGTGGTATAACTTGTACCACCAGGATTGGGTTCTTCAGTCACCTCCTTATCATTTAGATGTGAGCTTTGATTCATGGCTAATCCAATATGGCTACCTGAATCCAACATGACCTTCTGCTGGCTCACTGCATTTGTGATGCACATTGGGATGTTCTGATGCACTCTTATGCTGTTCAGGTTGAGCTGGCACATTGCTTTTTCCAGACAATCATGTCCACCATCCTGGCTGTCTGCCCTGGAGTTGCCGTATGTGTCTTGGTGACATAATGGTGTATGTAAGAACCGACGCTGGAGTAGAGAAGCAGGTACGGGGAGTAAACATTTAATAAGGAACAGCCATGGAACAAGGCAGGAACAGCGTCAGCACACGGGTAACACAATGACATACAACAATTAATCCTGAAGCAGGGAACAGAGCTTGGGAACAGACAGAAATAGGGGATGTAATGACACAGGTGATAGAGTCCAGGTGAGTCCAATAATTGCTGATGTGCGTGATGATGGTGGCAGGAGTGCGTGATGCTGGGCAGCCTGGTGCCTTCGAGTGCCAGGGAGGGGGAGTGGGAGCAGGCGTGACAGTGTATGTGGAGGATGTAACCACATATGATGACAAGCACATAAGGCAGGTGTTCACTACAATGAACCAACACAACCTGAAACTCAGTGGGTCTTCACATGTCATAGGAATTGCAGCTCTCCAATGGGAATGCCATCCTGAATCTCCCAGTCTGTCCTGAGGGGTATACTACGATTGAAGCTAGATCTGCTCAGGGTTTTCGAAAGCTAACCAGCTTCAGTTAGCTTCACATTACAGCTCAGGCTTCATCCGTACTACAACAGTGGATATTGCTGCTTCTAACTCTAGCAGGCTTGTAACTGCGTGTGCACGTGCACCTTTACTCCACACAGAGATGCATACAAAGCTCTCCCCTACCCTCCATTTGGCAAATCTGACCATCCTCCTCCTGATTCCTGCTTACAAGCAAAAACTAAAGCAGGAAGTACCATTGACTCGCTCAATACGGATGTGGTCAGATGACGCGGATTCATCCAATGGCAATGAGGAGTATACCACCTCAGTTATCAGCTTCATTAATAAGTGCATCGACAACATCGTCCCCACAGTTACCGTACGTACAGTTCAAGTCGGAAGTGTACATACACTTAGGTTGGAGTCATTAAAACTCGTTTTTCATGGCCGATTAATTAGGGCCGATTTCAAGTTTTCATAACAATCGGTAATCTGCATTTTTGGAAAATTAGGTAAGGTGCTAGCTAGCATTAAACTTATCTTATAAAAAACAATCAATCTTAACATAATCTCTAGTTAACTACACAAGGTTGATGATATTACTAGTTTATCTAGCTTGTCCTGCGTTGCATATAATCAATGCGGTGCCTGTTAATTTATCATTGAATAACAGCCTATTTCGCCAAAACGGGTGATTTAACAAGCGCATTCGCAAAAAAAAGAACTGTCATTGCACCAATGTGTACCTAACCATAAACATCAACGCCTGTCTTAAAATCAATACACAAGTATATATTTTTAAACCTGCATATTTAGTTGATATTGCCTGCTAACATGAATTTCTTTTAACTAGGGAAATTGTGTCACTTCTCTTGCGTTCTGTGCAACAGAGTCAGGGTATATGCAGCAGTTTGGGCCGCCTGGCTCGTTGTGAACTGTGTGAAGACCATTTCTTCCTAACAAAGACAGTCAACTTTGCCAAACAGGGGATGATTTAACAAAAGTGCAAAAAAATTGCGGAAAAAATCACAATCGTTGCGCGAATGTACTTAACCATAAACATCAATGCCTTTCTTAAAATCAAAACACAGAAGTATATTTTTTAAACCTGCATATTTAGTTAAAATAAATTCATGTTAGCAGGCAATATTAACTAGGCAAATTGTGTCACTTCTCTTGCGTTCATTGCACACAGAGTCAGGGTATATGCAACAGTTTGAGCCGCCTGGCTCGTTGCGAACTAATTTGCCAGAATTTTACATAATTATAACATAACATTGAAGGTTGTGCCATGTAACAGCAATATTTAGACTTATGGATGCTACCCGTTAGATAAAATACGGAACGGAACGGTATTTCTCTGAAAGAATAAACGTTTTGTTTTCGAAATGATAGTTTCCGGATTTGACCATATTAATGACCTAAGGCTCGTATTTCTGTGTGTTATTATATTATAATTAAGTCTATGATTTGATATTTGCTAGAGCAGTCTGACTGAGCGGTGGTAGGCAGCAGCAGGCTAGTAAGCATTCATTCAAATAGTTTCCTATTTTGCCAACTTTCCTGCGTTTGCCAGCAGCTCTTCACAATGCTTCAAGCATTGCGCTGTTTATGACTTCAAGCCTATCAACTCCCAAGATTAGGCTGGCAATACTAAAGTACCTATTAGAACATCCAATAGTCAAAGGTATATGAAATACAAATGGTATAGAGAGAAATTGTCCTATAATAACTACAACCTAAAACTTCTTACCTGGGAATATTGAAGACTCATGTTAAAAGGAACCACCAGCTTTCATATGTTCTCATGTTCTGAGCAAGGAACTTAAACGTTAGTTTTTTTACATGGCACATATTGCACTTTTACTTTCTTCTCCAACACATTGTTTTTGCATTATTTAAGCCAAATTGAACATGTTTCATTATTTATTTGAGACTATATAGATTTTATTGATGTATTTAATTAAGTTAAAATAACTGTTCATTGTTCATTCAGTATTGTTGTAATTGTCCTTATTACAAATATATATATAAAAATCGGCGGAATAATCGGCAGCGGCTTTTTTTTTTGCCCTTCAATAATCGGTAACGGTATCGTCGTTGAAAAATCATAATCGGTCGACCTCTAGTCCAAACACACCAAGACAGCCATGAAGAGGGCATGACCATACCTTTTCCCTCTCAGGAGACTGAAAAGATTTGGCATGGGTCCACAGATCCTCAAAAAGTTCTACAGCTGCACCATCGAGAGCATCCTGACCGGTTGCATCACTGCCTGGTATGACAACTGCTCGGCATCTGACCGTAAATTGCTACAGAGGGTAGTGTGTACAGCCCAGTACATCACTGGGGCCAAGCTTTCTGCCATCCAGGACCTATATACTAGGCGGTGTCAGAGGAAAGCCCCAAAAATTGTCAGACACTCTAGTCACCCAAGTCATAGACTGTTTTCTCTTGGTACCGGAGCGCCAAGTCAAGGAGCCTTTTGGTCCTAAACAGCTTCTACCCCCAAGCCATAAGACTGCTAAACAATTAATCAAATGGCCACCAGATTATTTACATTGACACCCACCCCCCTCCATTTGTTTTGTTCACTGCTGCTACTCGCTGTTTATTGTCTATGCATAGTCACTTCACCCCTACCTACATGTTCAAATTACCTCGACTAACCTGTACCACAGCACATTGACTCGGTACCGGTACCCCCTGTATTTAGCTTCGTTATTGTTATTTTGTTGTGTTGCTTTTTATAATTTTTTACTTTAGTTTATTTGGTAAATATTTTCTTAACTCTTTCTTGAACTGCACTGTTGGTTAAGTGCTTGTAAATAAGCATTTCACGGTAAGGTCTACACTTGTTGTATTCGGCGCATGTTACAAATAAAGTTTGAATTTATTTGAAATAGGCTTGTTGAAATGCATTCTTTATTTTATTATCGTTAATGCCATCTTTGATGTGCTTTTCAATGCACAAGCACCTTTTTTCCCACTCCTATCGATAAAATAATTGTATTAAGTCATACACAAATTTTACTATGCGTGAAGTTTCAAAAGATTCTGTCACTATTAAATGTTCAATGTGATGGGTATGTTAACGTTGTAATTTTTTTACACACACAAACATTTGATTAATAAAATACACGGAATTTCCAATGGTATGCGAACACCTGCTTGTCGAACATCTCATTCCAAAATCATGGGCATTAAAATGGAGTTGGTCCCCTCTTTGCTGCTATAACAGCCTCCACTCTGCGCATGGTGATCTTAGGCTTGTGTGCGGCTGCTCGGTCATGGAAACCCATTTCATGAAGCTCCCAAGGAACAGTTCTTGTGCTGACGTTGCTTCCAGAGGCAGTTTGGAAATGGGTAATGAGTGTTGCAACCGAGGACAGACGCTTCAGCACTTGGCGGTCCCGTTCTGTGAGCTTGTGTGGTCTACCACTTCACGGTTGAGCCGTTGTTGCTCCTTGACGTTTACACTTCACAATAACAGCACTTACAGTTGACCGGGGCAGCTCTAGAAGGACAGAAATCTGACAAACTGACTAGTTGGAGAGGTGGCATCCTATGACGGTGCCACGTTGAAAAACTGAGCACTTCATTAAGGCCATTCTACTGCCAGTTTCATCTATGGAGATTGCATGGCTGTGTGTTCGATTTTATACACCTGTCAGCAATGGGTGTGGCTGAAATAACCAAATCCACTAATTTGATGCGGTGTCCACATACTGTTGTATATACAGTATATATGGAAAGAATTCAACCCCTTAACTTTTTCCACATTTAGTTACGTTATAGCCTTATTCGAAAATGTATTAAATAAAATACAATTTGCATCAATCTACACATAATACCACATCTTAAATGTATTACAAATAAAAAACTGAAATACCTTAAGTATTCAGACCCTTTGCTATGAGACTCGAAATTGAGCTCAGGTGCATCCTGTTTCCATTGATCATCCTTGAGATGTTTCTACAACTTGATTAGAGTCCACCTGTGGTAAATTCAAATGATTGGACATGATTTGGAAAGGCACATACCTGTCTATATAAGGTCCCACAGTTGACAGTGTATGTCAGAGCAAAAACCATGCCATGAGGTCGAAGGAATTGTCCGTAGAGCTCCGAGACAGGATTTTGTCGAGGCACAGATCTGGGGAAAGGTACAAAAAATGTCTGCAGAATTGAAGGTCCCCAAGAACACAGCGGCCTCCATCATTCTTAAATGGAAGAAGTTTGGAACCACCAAGACCCTTCCTAGAGCTGGCCGGCTGGCCAAACTGAGCAATCTGGGAAGAAGGGTCTTGGTCAGGGAGGTCGACCAAGAACCCTAAGAAGAATTGAGGCTGTAATTGCTGCCAAAGGTGCTGCAACAAAGTACTGTTGAAACACTTATGTAAATGTTGGGATGACTCATGCATTGGTCTGGGAAACTGCGCAATAATGTCAACATCCTTTTAAGGACATAATGCCATCTATGACAAATAGGATGGTCAGACTTCAACAAAGATGCTGTATGTCATTGTGTATGGTGGCTGGGGATTAACTGTGATATAGTGGCCATGCTTGACCAGCTCCACCTCCCCTACAACCCCTTTAGTGTAAATTCAAAGCCCAGGGATTATATTCAAATGTACAGTATGTGTCTGGACTACGTCCCTCAAAACGCTTCTTATTCATATAGTTTAGGACCTACCCTCTAAGTCACTCTCCTTATCTCCTGCTGGACCTGCCCCAGACCGTTATCAGAGCCTACCACCCACAGTTCCAATCTGTTGGTGTTTTTTTTCATTAGTTCACTGTTGATACAGTCCCAAACTGTTTTGCATGTCAGCAGTCAAGTTCTCAAAATATCGGACTTTCAAGAAGCAAAGTGTCACTGGCCACATCATCATCGGCCAAATTATCATCCTACCCAACTTCCAAAGGAATATGAAGGAATATGTTGGACAAGCTGGTCAGGCCCCAAAACCACAACCACCACTGGCTACTTTGTATCCTCGACCTGTTAGGACACACTCATGTCCTGGTCACTTCAAAGACTGTATCAACTTTGCACACTTAGTTTCATTGGGGAAAAGAGGGAAAAGGCTTGCGCTGACTGTTGTATTACAGGTTGCTTCCCTGTAACTTGGTTACGCTACTACGTGCTTGTGTCGTGAAAGGCTTGTTATTATATTTTGTTGAAATGCCCATTGTTGATATGCTGTAAGTGTGTGAATGAGATTTAAACATGAACAAACATTGAAAAGTTATTTGGCTATTCAAGCACAACAGAGGCATGGCAGTACCACTTATATTCCTAGATATACCGTACCAAGATAGTGCTGTGGCGGTCATGAAATATTGTCAGCCGGTAACTGTCATGTAAATAACTGCCATTCTCACGGTAATTGAATGGTAATTAACATAAATTAACATAGAATTAACGTAAATACACTTAGCATCTCCGGGCTACCATGCATAGCCTAAAAAGCCACTGATGCGGACCTCTGGAACTTTTTTTTAAAAGTCTATTAATTCCATTTAATATAGCCTACACCATCACAATAAATCCTTTATTTAATTTAGGCAGGTCTAAAGAAACGTTATGATATGAAGAAAATGTAGCCTTTATTTCAGAAGAACAGAATAGCATATTCTGAGTCGTCCTTATGTTAGACCCTGATCTGGCTATGCCATATGACTGTGGGCTACACTAGTTCATTAAGCAGACAAGATGTACTTATAATTCCCGTGGCATTATTTTATATTATTTTCTAGTAAGAAGAATACAGTTGATACAATAGCTGATATTTTTCCCAAATTATTTCCGAGGGTGTGAGCACATGCAGCTCATTCTGTGTTGAGCGTTTAACAAAGTGATTATTTCAAACATGTCCTCCTATATTCTTAATTTATAGTTATTTATGCAACTTTAGTTGTGATACAAACCTTAGAATGTATTAGAAATCAAAACATATATCCTAAGACTGCATGATGCAACTAACGATGATGAAGAAAAAAGTTGCATTAAAGGCTCTGTTTCTTGTGCAGGCTGCACACATTTCATCAATCTCTAATACACAATTTAACAAGCACTTGATAATATTCTCACCTATCAGACTCTTCTCAATTTAATCTGGTCTTTACGTACATATAGACAACTAATATACTATATGTGCAGAATTAATTTTGAGTTAGAATGGCCCACAAAAAAAACATGTAATCCGTAGGCTACACTCGAATAGCGTTTCGCACATGTACATTTTTAATACAGTGCCTTCAGAAAGTATTCACACCCCTTGACTTTTTCCACATTTAGTGGTGTTACAAATAGGGATTCAAATGTATTTAATTGTCTTTTTTTATCCACACAAAATACTCAAAGTGGAAGATATATACACAACCCTTTGCCTTAATGACAGCTTTGCACACTCTTAGCATTCTCTCAAACAGCTTCATGAGGTAGTCACCTGGAATGTATTTCAATTAATAGGTGTGCCTTGTTAAAAGTTAATTAGTGGATTTTCTTTCCCTCTAAATGCATTTGAGACAATTAGATTAGATTCAACTTTATTGTCATTAAACAAGTAGAGTACAACAAAATGCAATAAGCATCTGACCAGAAGTGCAAATGAAAGAGTACAAAAAATGTACTAGTGAAACAATTAAGTACAATGTATGTTATTAAGTGGGATGTATAACTGTGCAATGAAGGCAAATGGCAAGTACAAATGGCAAGTCTAAATATGCAATGAAGGCAAATTAAAAGTGCAAGGAGGCATGCAACTGAAATGCAGGGATAGCAGTAATGAGGTTACCGAGGTAAACATGTACATGTACAACTGAATAATGTCCTTAATCAGACTTTGCAAAGCAATATCAGAGTCCAGTAGTACATTGAAGAGTGCAAAGAGAGTAATGCAAAAAGGTCCCTGAGAGGCAGTACTAAGCGGTGGGCGTGTGGATATGGCTGGTGCCGTGTCACAGAGTTCAGTAGGGTTACAGTAGCTGGAAAGAAACTGTTCTTGAGCCTGTTAGTGCGGGAATGTAGAGACCTGTACCGCCTGCCTGATGGTAGGAGGGCAAACAGTTTGTGGCATGGATGTAAAGGGTCCCTGATGATGCGGCGTGCCCTTTGTAGACACCGCTTGCGCTGGAAGTCTACGATGGCAGGGAGCTGGGGACGAGTGATGTGCTGGGCGGTTTTCACCACCCGTTGCAGGGCCTTATGGTCGGCCCCGGAGCATCCGCCAAACCACACTGTGGCGCAGTTAGTCAGAATGCTCTCGACTGTGCAGCGGTAAAAGTTCACCAGGACCTTGGGAGACAGACGGGCCTTCTTCAGTCTCTTCAAAAAGTACAGGCGCTGCTGCGCCTTTTTGACCAGGGTTGAGGTGTTGACCAGTTGTGTTGTGACAGGGTAGGGGGGCATACAGAAGATAGCCCTATTTGGTAAAAGACCAAGTACATATTATGGCAAGAACAGCTCAAATAAGCAAAGAGAAATGACAGTCCATCATTACACTTTAAAGACATGAAGATCAGTCAATACGGAAAATTTCAAGAACTTTGAACATTTCTTCAAGTGCAGTCGCAAAAACCATCAAGCGCTATGATGAAACTGGATCTCATGAGGACCGCCACAGGAAAGGAAGACTCAGAGTTACCTCTGCTGCAGTTCATTAGAGTTACCAGCCTCAGAAACTGCAGCTCAAATAAAGGCTTCACAGAGTTCAAGTAACCGACACATCTCAACATCAACTGTTCAAAGGAGACTGCGTGAATCAGGCCTTCATGGTCAAATTGCTGCAAAGAAACCACTACTAAAGGACACCAATAATAAGAAGAGACTTGCTTGGGCCAAGAAACACGAGCAATGGACATTAGACCGGTGGAAATCTGTCCTTTGGTCTGGAGTCCAAATTTGAGATTTTTGGTTCCAACCTCCGTGTCTTTGTGAGACACGGTGTGGGTGAACAGATGATCTCTACATGTGTATTTCCCACCGTAAAGCATGGAGGAGTGGTTATGGTGTGGGGGTGCTGTGCTGGTGACCCTGTCTGTGATTTATTTAGAATTCAAGGCACATTTAACCAGCATGGCTACCACAGCATTCTGCAGCGATACGCCATCTCATCTGATTTGCGTTTAATGGGACAATCATTTGTTTTTCAACAGGACAATGACCCAACACACCTCCAGGCTGTGTAAGGGCTATTTGACCAAGAAGGAGAGTGATGGAGTGCTGCATCAGATGACCTGGCCTCCACAATCTCCCGACCTCAACCCAATTGAGAGAACGTGGGATGAGTCGGACCGCAGAGAGAAGGAAAAGCAGCCAACAAGTACTCAGCATATGTGGGAACTCCTTCAAGACTGTTGGAAAAGCATTCCTGATGAAGCTGGTTGAGAGAATGCCAAGCAAAGCTGTGATCAAGGCGAAGGGTGGCTATTTGAAAAATCTCACTTTCTTTAACACTTTTTTGGTTACTAAATGATTCCATATGTGTTATTTCATAGTTTTGATGTTTTCACTATTATTCTACAATGTAGAAAATAGTAAAAATAAAGAAAAACCCTTGAATGAGTAGGTGTTCTAAAACTTTTGACCGGTAGTGTATATTTTTTTGATGATTAATGAAAAATAAAAACACGTCTTGCACACCTGCGCCTCATGACACTCACCTGGACTCCATCACCTTCTTGATTATTTTCCCTATATCTGTCCCTCCCCTTGGTTCTTTCCTCAGGTGTTATTGACTCTGTTTTCATGTCGGTGCGTTGTTTGTGTTTTGTGTTCATTATTTATTTTATTTATCAAAACACTCACTCCCTGAACTTGCTTCCCGACTCTCAGCGCACTCGTTACAGGTGCAACTTTCACTGGGGATGGGAGGGACATGACGCCCCAGTTTTATCATTGCACTGTGATACAAAAAGCTGCAACTGTGTGCTTTAGGACCATACGGACGCCTCAGAGCGGTCGGGTAGGCTGTTTGTCAGTTTCAGCCAGATGGATTTAGGACAACGCAGACACAACAGTGCATGCGAACAGAGTCAGCTGTTGTCTTTGTGTGTTGTGATTTTTCTCAGAGTTGTCAAAGCAAGCAGAGCAGAAACTGGCTACTCTTTATTTGACTGATGAAGCTGGAAAGGTAACTGCTGTTTGACTTAGCAGGAAAAAAGTACTAATTCCTAGCTAGCTAGATCACTAAATTGAACTATTCTCTTTGCCTCGATCACACTAGACCTGAATCAAACATTGAAACCAGCGGCCGATATTGAAGACCTATATTCTGACGTTTTTTGACAGCGCAATGTGAGTTTTTATTAGTGTCAGTATAGCAATGTAACGTTATTGGTGTCAGTTTCCCCAAGTAATACCCTACTTTTCACAATGACACGGTATAAACAGCTCTACAGGTTTCACTGTCATGGTGCACAGTCAGTGCACAACACTATGCTCATCATGTCTTAGCAGAATCAGATGGTGACGGGTGTCCCAGCAGGGTCTCAGTGAATGGATATGAAGTTCCATCTTGAGTTGATTGGTAGGCTACAGTTAGAGATCTGGGAATAATGGTAATTTCAATTATTGAAGCATTGATTCTATTCTTGGATAATATAATGTATTTATGTACCCCAAGGTAATTCTTTGTCATGCCTCATCTGAGCAGGATCAGATGGTGACAGGGGTCTCAGCAGGGTCAGGCAGCAAGTAAAGACCTGTCTGTGACCGCTGACGTGACATTTTTCAGATGCAACACATTATTCTCTCTGTGCAGCAAACACTGGACAAAACAGAAAAACTTCAAAGATCGAAACTATGTTATGGCAGTCAGACAAACCTCTTAAGTTGTGAGGAAAACCTGGGAGACACTATTGATGATGATGAATGGATACAGATGTAAGACCATCCAGCTCCAGCTCCCGCTCAGCCCAAGCTCTTCTCTGTCCTGGCACTCCAATGGTGGAATCAGCTTCCCCTAAAGCTAGGACAGCAGAGTACCTGCCCAACTTTTGAAAACATCTGAAATCCTACCTCTTCAAACAGTATCTTAAATAATCCTCCTCCTCCTCATCTCGACCCCCCCCCCCCCCCCCAAAAAAAAATGTTTTACAAAAAATTATAAATACACTGTACACTGTACTTTCTATGCCTGTGATACATGATTGTCCCACCTAGCTATCTTAAGATGAACTGTAAGTCGCTCTGGATAAGTGACAAAAAATGTAAATGTTTTAATAGAACATACCTATATGCCAGTGAAACTGAATAGCATGCACTCAGGAATGTAATTCCTCTAATGGAGTTGTAAAACACAAAAAGGGACATATTTGATCTTGTGAAGGCTGGATGAATTCTGGCATGTCTATAGATTCTCCCTTCTCCCTGTTTTTGATTGCTTGGAAATGTTGATACTGGAGACTGTTATAAAAAGAAACTGTGTAACCATAGCATTTATAGCGGCTAAGAAATGCATTACCATTAATTGGAAGGTTGGTTATCCTCCCACAATGTCACAATGGACAGGAGAAATGTCAAGTTATGTAAGATTAAGGGTATACTGTGCAACTTTCACAGGGTCTAGGTGCCTTATATGGAATACTGTATGACAAAAGGGGTCTGTATTTAAAACATTCGATTTTTGGGGGTCAAGCAGTCACAAATGTTTTAATTTTTTTATGCCACACGAGACACCTGTTGGATTTGTGCCTGTTTCAGTGGACTAATTCATTGAGGAGGCCGTGGTGATGCCACGCTACAAGAATATGGGGATTGTGGCTCAGATGCACAAGGCACATCTCTCTCCAGAATGTGCTCTCTCCTGTCATTTTGTGGGTATTCATTGCTTCATAACTTTATTGTGTGCATTGTTTGCTATGTCTATTAATTCCCCATTACAAATATCACCAGAAGTAGCCTACATTTACTGTTAATTCCCATAATTTCTAATCTGCAATGTTTATTTGGTTACGGTAATTTCTGTTAATGCATTCAATATATTATTATTACAGTCATTTACCGTTCTTATTGTCAGAGTGGACATGTGTTTTGCAGAACACACAACCTATGCTACACCTGATTACGCATATAAAAGTATGACTAGTCTACCTGGCCTGCACGCAAATGTAGGCCTATAAATGTGCCCATTTGGGGATGTCTGATATTATTTCTGATTGTCTTAACTCACCACCACTAATGAGCTGTGGAGCTTCTCAAAGTAATTTTTCTTCACCTCAAACAGCAACTAAACAAAGTCTGTTTTTAGAATCAGTTGAGAATGACAATAGTTCCTCAAAATATTTGAACAATATTTATAGTTCGCCCCTTTTCGATTACCACTTGGCATAGAAGTGGAAAATGTAATGCTCTGATCCAGTGGAAACATAAAATACCTGATTACTTCTTATCCCTTACACAAATAGCCTACAGCTGTGTCTGTCCCGAGCTCACTGGCGCAGGAAACTCTGAGGGCCCAGAATATTTTATATAATGTTTCAAGTTTGCTAGTGTGAGTTTCTGGGCGACCCAGTTGACAGTTGATACAATGTTTCGAGATTGTTGCAGACAGGCCATGCGGAGCCAATGTGATTTATAGGATATTTATTTTCATCAGGATATTTTCTGCCTGCAGGCTGCAATGTTTTTATGTTGGCTTTATGTAGACTCATTTTACATAGTTGGTAATGGCAATAAAAGTTACTTTTAGATTTGTATAATTTTAATTTAGATTTAGATAGAACCACAGACAATGATTTTAAGATACAAAGACTATTATAAATTAAACTGTTCCACAAAAATGTGCATATGAAAAACATAACTGGCACGCAGATTGGTAGAAATGGTAAGATAAATTGGCAATCCAAATGGAAAAGGTCGCTGGTGTAGCCTATTACCGGCATTTTCAGGAGCTTAACGGCAGAATCTGCGAAGGCAAGCAGCACCGGGAGAAAAAGGGTAAGAAACAGTTTTTTTTATCTCTGGCTCCCTCGAATCATTTGTGTGTCTTAATTATTTAACCAAACAGCATGTTTAAAGCATCACACAAGTTCAGTACACATAGTTGATTTTAGTAAAACACATTGGGTGTGTCTATATATGGAAAAATGCATGTTTAAAAATGTTGACCAATCGATTGGTCAAAAGAAAGACCACCCTTGGTCGACTAAGATTTTTTTCCGTCAGCTACAGCACTAGTAGAAATGCAGGAAATTTGCTTTAGATGCCTCAAAAAATGTTTTACCAAAGTTGCGCCCCTGGTTTAGTATAGATACACACGGCAAGGCAGGGCTTAACATGACCACGCCCGAGTAGGGTACAGCTGTAGGGTACTCGCATTACTCCTATGTTAAATTGCCTACCTTACTCATAACCTGACAACGGCTGTATTCTTTTTTTTATCATTCTATAAACATTTTGGATATGCTTGGTTGGTCATTCTTAACATGCTTCCATGCTGTCTTAATCAACAAACGATATCATACCTAAAAACATTTTAATTCTAAACGTAGAAATGTTAGGATGAACACGTGAAATTTATGTCACGATTATCAGCCAAACAGACTTTATTAATTAGCTAGCTAACCCTCCTTTTACGATGCTGATAAGCTGTTGCGTACTGTTCTGCTTGAACAATGTTAGGAGAAAAAGACTACCAAATTAAGTTTCATCAACTACCCAAGGACCAGGTTAACCTCATGGTTTCAGGCTTTTACGCCGCGATGTTGATGGAAAGTTGTGGGCTCCGCTTCCTCGATACGTTTAAGTGTGTTAGAAGGACTTCATCACTGTTATGTCGCTAACACTTGTTTGTATCTCACTAGCTACAGTTGGAAGTTTTCATACACCTTAGCCAAATACATTTAAACTCAGTTTTTCACAATTCCTGACATTTCATCCTTGTAAAAGTTCCCTGTCTTAGGTCAGTTAGGATCACCACTTTATTGTAAGAATGTGAAATGTCAGAATAATAGTGGAGAGAATGATTTATTTCAGATTTTATTTCTTTCATCACATTCCCAGTGGGTTAGAAGTTTACATACACTCAATTAGTATTTGGTAGCATTGCCTTTAAATTGTTTAACTTGGGTAAAAAGTTTCGGGTAGCCTTCCACAAGCTTCCCACAATAAGTTGGGTGAATTTCGGCCCATTCCTCCTGACAGAGCTGGTGTAACTGAGTCAGGTTTGTAGGCCTCCTTGCTCGCACATGCTTTTTCAGTGCTGCCCACAAATGTTCTATAGGCTTGAGGTCAGGGCTTTGTGATGGCCACCCCAACACCTTGACTTTGTTGTCCTTAAGCCATTTTGCCACAACTTTGGAAGTATGCTTGGGGGCACTGTCCATTTGGAAGACCCATTTGCGACCACGATTTAACTTCCTGACTGATGTCTTGAGATGTTGCTTCAATACAGTGAGGGAAAAAAGTATTTGATCCCCTGCTGATTTTGTACATTTGCCCACTGACAAAGAAATGATCAGTCTATAATTTTAATGGTAGGTTTATTTGAACAGTGAGAGACTGGCAAGTTGAAAGGACATATAGGCAAGCCAAGAATAATCAACTTTCTAAATATGTACCTTGACCATTCAGAGACAGGCAAAGACTGGAAGAAGTTACACGACATATTTAAGACTAGCGAATTAGATTGAGATGAACTTCTCTCACTAGCCAGGTAGATGTCAACTAACCAGCAAAAAAGCTAGGGGTAAACAAACAGTGACGTAAGTATAATGCGACAGCTTTACTAGCTTTACTGTCAGTGGTGGCCGGTCGTGTAAAAATGTAGAGTGTCAGAATACAGTGAGGGAAAAAAGTATTTGATCCCCTGCTGATTTTGTACGTTTACCCACTGACAAAGCATTGATCAGTCTATAATTTTAATGGTAGGTTTATCTGAACAGTGAGAGACAGAATAACAACAAAAAAATCCAGAAAAACGCATGTGAAAAATGATTTGCATTTTAATGAGGGAAATAAGTATTTGACCCCTCTGCAAAACATGACTTAGTACTTGGTGGCAAAAGCCTTGTTGGCAATCACAGAGGTCAGACATTTCTTGTAGTTGGCCACCAGGTTTGCACACATTTCAGGAGGGATTTTGTCCCACTCCTCTTTGCAGATCTTCTCCAAGTCATTAAGGTTTCGAGGCTGACGTTTGGCAACTCGAACCTTCAGCTCCCTCCACAGATTTTCTATGGGATTAAGTCTTGAGCCACTCCTTTGTTGCCTTGGCTGTGTGTTTTGGGATATTGTCATGCTGGAATACCCATCCACGATCCATTTTCAATGCCCTGGCTGAGGGAAGGAGGTTCTCACCCAAGATTTGACGGTACATGGCCCCGTCCATCGTCCCTTTGATGCGGTGAAGTTGTCCTGTCCCCTTAGCAGAAAAACACCCCCAAAGCATAATGTTTCCACCTCCATGTTTGACAGTGGGGATGGTGTTCTTGGGGTGATAGGCAGCATTCTTCCGCCTCCAAACACGGTGAGTTGAGTTGATGCCAAAGAGCTCCATTTTGCTCTCATCTGACCACAACACTTTCACCCAGTTGTCCTCTGAATCATTCAGATGTTCATTGGCAAACCTGCTTTCTTGAGCAGGGGGACCTTGCGGGCGCTGCAAGATTTCAGTCCTTCACGGCGTAGTGTGTTACCAATTGTTTTCTTGGTGACTATGGTCCCAGCTGCCTTGCGATCATTGACAAGATCCTCCCGTGTAGTTCTGGGCTGATTCCTCACCATTCTCATGATCATTGCAACTCCACAAGGTGAGATCTTGCATGGAGCCCCAGGCCGAGGGAGATTGACAGTTCTTTTGTGTTTCTTCCATTTGTGAATAATCACACCAACTGTTGTCACCTTCTCACCAAGCTGCTTGGCGATGGTCTTGTTGCCCATTCCAGCCTTGTGTAGGTCTACAATCTTGTCCCTGACATCCTTGGAGAGCTCTTTTGTCTTGGCCATGGTGGAGAGTTTGGAATCTGATTGATTGATTGCTTCTGTGGACAGGTGTCTTTTATACAGGTAACAAGCTGAGATTAGGAGCACTCCCTTTAAGAGTGTGCTCCTAATCTCAGCTCGTTACCTGTATAAAAGACACCTGGGAGCCAGAAATCTTTCTGATTGAGAGGGGGTCAAATACTTATTTCCCTCATTAAAATGCAAATCAATTTATAACATTTTTGACATGCGTTTTTCTGGATTTTTTCGTTGTTATTCTGTCTCTCACTGTTCAAATAAACCTACCATTAAAATTATAGACTGATCATTTCTTTGTCAGTGGGCAAACGTACAAAATCAGCAGGGGATTAAATACTTTTTTCCCTCACTGTAAGTATCATGCAAAACATTTGCATGATACTTACAGTGTCATGCTGTAAGTATGACACTTACAGCATGACAGCCAAGTATGTTAATAACGACACGTGAGGCTGCTGAAAATGTTTATTTATTGAAACTACAAAAAAGTGTCAGTTTGCTGAGGATGCCATGAAAGTTTGGCTAAATACATGGGAGTAATGCGAGTACCTTATTGCTGTACCCTACTGGGGGCATGGTCACATTAAGCCACGCTGAGCCGTGTGTATCTATTGTGGAGTAACAACAATATTTGAGATCCATCCTCAGTTTTCTCCTATCACAGCCATTAAACTGTGTAACTTTTAAAAAATCCCTTTTGGCCTCATGGTGAAATCCCTGAGCGGTTTCCTTCCTCTCTGGCAACTGAGTTAGGAAGGACGCTTGTATCTTTGTAGTGACTGAGTGTATTGAATACCCATCTAAAGCTTAATTAATAACTTCACCATGCTCAAAGGGATATTCAGTGTCTGCATTTTTTTGTTGTTGAAAACCTCCCTGGTCTTTGTGGTTGAACCTGTGCTTGAAATTACTACTCGGCTGAGGGACCTTACAGATAATTGTATGTGTGGGGTACAGAGATAGGGTAAACATAAAAAAATCATGTTAAACACTATTATTGCACACAGAGTGTGTCCATGCAACCTATTATGTGACTTGTTCAATAAAATGTGCTGAAATGTATCCTGAACATATTTTGACATGCCATAACAAAGGGGTTGAATACTTATTGACAAGACATTTAAGCTTACATTCTTTATTCATTTGTAAACATTTCTACAAACAAAATTCCACTTTGACATTGTGAGGTATTGTGTGTAGATCAGTGGCACACAATCTCAATTTAATCCATTTTAAATTCAGTCTGTAACACCATTTATTTGGGAAAAAGTCAAGGGGTGTGAATACTTTCTGAAGGCACTTTATGCCAGATAGGCTACACCGGTTGTAAAGCGGATTTATCTGCTAATTTTAAGAACTAAGCAATAAATATAGCAGCAGGAGAAAGCTGGGATCTTCTTTTAAAAAGTGTCCACCCAAAACTATGTTTTCACACTTGATTGACTGGGCTTATAAGAACCCGTTTCACTTGGCTCTATCGGCTATGCATGGGCTCTCCAACCCTGTCCTATAGGCTATGCTTAGAGTTATATACAATAGCCACAACATCAAAAAAACATGTGCAACTGCATGCATTTTCATCAGGCAGAACCATAACGCACTGAATGACAGAACATTTGACTTGGAAAGTTGTCTATTAATCAGTTACCAAAAAGCCAAGCTTACATTCATCTTAAATATACATAGTTGACATTTCCACCTATTGTATCTCTGTGTTTACAGGTCTATATTTCCATGAGGCATTAAGATATTCTAATCATTGTTGTGTATGATGGGCAGACAACTGACTACTTGTATTCCACATTTTAGCAATATCAGAGTTTGTAATATTGGGTTACATCCCCCCTCTAGCCAGGCATTATTCAGCATTTTTTTGTTTAGGGTGTGTGTAACAATATCAATGTAATCACTTTTGCAGTAAAATATCATAAATGGGAGACATTAGGGGAGTGAAAAACATGGTTGTGTTTTGTTGTACCTCTGGTAGGGCTATCACAACTGTTTGGAGGCATTGCCACTAGCCTAGTCTGTGTACGGATGCACTCTGCGGCCCAACAGCAAATCAGCTCCAAGTGATTCACATGCATAATCGAAAGATATACACTGAGTGTACAAATATTAGGAACACTCTCCCTTTTTGCCCTCAGAACAACCTCAATTCATCAGGGCATGGACTCTATAAGGTGTAGAAAGTGTTCCACAGGGATGCTGGCCCAAGTTGACTCCAATGCTTCCCACAGTTGTGTCAACTTGGCTGGATGTCGTTTGGGTGGTGGACCATTCTTGATACACACGGGAAACTGTTGAGTGTGAAAAACCAAGCAGCGTTGCAGTTCTTGACACACTCAAACCGGTGCACCTGGCAACTACTACCATACCCCATTCAAAGGCGCTTAAATCTTTTGTCTTGCCCATTCACCCCCTGAATGGCACATATACACAATCCATGTCTCAATTCTCTCAAGGCTTAAAAATCATTCTTTAACCAGTCTCCTCCCCTTCATCTACACTGATTGAAGTGGATTTAACAACTGACATCAATAAGGGATCATAGCTTTCACCTGGATTCACCTGGTCAGTCTATGTCATAGAAAGAGCAGGTGTTCCTAAAGTTTTGTACACTCAGTGTATGTGATCGTACACAAATGTAAGCAAGGTTTGACATTATTATGTTTTAGTCAAATATTATATCTGTTTGGGCTTCTTGGGGTCAATTTGCAGTCTACAAATTATTTGTAATTATGTTCCGGCCCCCTGACCATCCACTCAATTGGCCCACGGCTGAATCTAGTTGATGATCCCTGGTCTAAACCCATTCAGGTCCCCTATCGACGGCCATATTTCACTCCTGTCCCCGACACCCCTGTCCCTGCCTCCGTCATTCTCAGTCTCCTCACATCGTCTTCCTCTCACTCTCTTTCTCAGTACCGCTCAGGCGCTAATGGCTTCCGGTGGGGACACTAAGAAGGCAACAGCCAATAAGGTGGCTGTATGCGCTGACACGGTACCTCTGGGTATCCTGGGATACGTGTATGTGATCTGTGAAGGATTAGTCTTCGTCTATGTGTATAATCTCACTGAGAGAGAGAGAGAGAGAGAGAGAGAGAGAGAGAGAGAGAGAGAGACTGCAGTCACTGGGTTTAGGGCTGAATATAGAGAGAGACTGAATGGGAAGTGGAGGTATGGCTAAGACACTAAACTATATTATGTGGTACTACCATAGAGTTACCATAAAACTGGACACAGACAATGGTCATATGACACTTGAACAGATAAGAGAGTGGACAAACTGTGAAGTCAATACAGTCGTATAATGCCTGAAACGTATGATTTAGGAAAGCTGTCTGCATACCTGGGTATCATAACTTGTTAGTGACCAAGGTAGTCTAGAAAGGGCACTTACTTGCATCGGAGTGGACGGGGGGAGTGGAGGGGATGAAGGTGGGGAAGAAGAAGGAACGGAGTGAGCGATGGTCAGAGGAGTGGAGGGGTGAGCGTTGGGTAGGGAGGTTCTCACAACTCCCCACACTGCTGTTGATCTTCAGGTGCTGAGGCTTGGACTTCTTCTGCTTCACTCTGAAACACACACACACAGCAGAATGGTTATACTACCATTAGACTGTTATAAATTATTATAAACTACAGTTAAAGAGTTTATACTGCAAATATACGGTTATAAAACAGTTATAGACTTCTATTATACAGTTAAATGTCCAGTATATTTATAGCTCTTATACAATAGATATACTGTTATTAAACAATCTACAGTAATAAAGCTCTTATAGTAGTATTATACTGTAATAAAATGGTTATTAACTACAATTAAAAATGTATACTTAAATAATAATAATATATTATACCGTTAAAATGCTCTTATAATACAAGTTCTTATACAACTTATACAGTAGAACATGGCAAGGGTTATCCAGAGTAAAAAAAGTCATATTTTTCTTTGAAAATGGGGAAAATCAAACAACTTGAGACATCTCAGATATCCTGAGAAATGATATCACTTCAAGGGTAATAGTGTTAAACTTTCGACATTAATCATCACTCTCCCTGAAGCCTCAGCCTCCCCCCAAAGAAATGCCAGGGGGAAGAGGCAGTTAGGTAATACCTAGTACACAACCCACCAATTAACCCTAAGGCCTGACAAACAACAACAACAGCAAACATGGCTGCCACCCAACGGGAGTGACTCACCGAGAGAGAGAGAGAGAGAGAGAGAGAGAGAGAGAGAGAGAGAGAGAGAGATAGAGACAGAGTGCCCCGAGAGAGACAGAGAGAGAGAGATAGAGAGTGCACCGAGAGAGACAAAGACAGAGGGGATGGATGGCTCTTCAAGACACGGGCTGTAAAACTAGGCTAGGTATGGGCTCTGCCACCTAACCAGTCCATAATGGGATTACACACCCCCAGAGTGGCCCAGAGCAGTGGCCCTTCAGCCTCTTTCAAGCATCACTGAGGGGGGCTTGTGTAACCCATCAAAAACGAGACAGGAACACTCATCACACACGTATCACTCAGTTCCCCTTGACACTGCTAATGATGAGCCTGCAGTGGCACCTGGGGGACTGGGGTGGTGGTGGGGGGCAGATATATATATATACACTGCTCAAAAAAATAAAGGGAACACTAAAATAACCCATCCTAGATCTGAATGAATTAAATAATCTTATTAAATACTTTTTTCTTTACATAGTTGAATGTGCTGACAACAAAATGACACACAAATAATCAATGGAAATCCAATTTATCAACCCATGGAGGTCTGGATTTGGAGTCACACTCAAAACTAAAGTGGAAAACCACACTACAGGCTGATCCAACTTTGATGTAATGTCCTTAAAACAAGTCAAAATGAGGCTCAGTAGTTGTGTGTGGCCTCCACGTGCCTGTATGACCTCCCTACAACGCCTGGGCATGCTCCTGATGAGGTGACGGATGGTCTCCTGAGGGATCTCCTCCCAGACCTGGACTAAAGCATCCGCCAACTCCTGGACAGTCTGTGGTGCAACGTGGCGTTGGTGGATGGAGCGAGACATGATGTCCCAGATGTGCTCAATTGGATTCAGGTCTAGGGAACGGCTGGGCCAGTCCATAGCATCAATGCCTTCCTCTTGCAGGAACTGCTGACACACTCCAGCCACATGAGGTCTAGCATTGTCTTGCATTAGGAGGAACCCAGGGCCAACCACACCAGCATATGGTCTCACAAGGGGTCTGAGGATCTCATCTCGGTACCTAATGGCAGTCAGGCTACCTCTGGCGAGCACATGGAGGGCTGTGCGGCCCCCCAAAGAAATGCCACCCCACACCATGACTGACCCACTGCCAAACCGGTCATGCTGGAGGATGTTGCAGGCAGCAGAACGTTCTCCATGGCGTCTCCAGACTCTGTCACGTCTGTCACATGTGCTCAGTGTGAACCTGCTTTCATCTGTGAAGAGCACAGGGCGCCAGTGGCGAATTTGCCAATCTTGGTGTTCTCTGGCAAATGCCAAACGTCCTGCACGGTGTTGGGCTGTAAGCACAACCCCCACCTGTGGACGTCGGGCCCTCATACCACCCTCATGGAGTCTGTTTCTGACCGTTTGAGCAGACACATGCACATTTGTGGCCTGCTGGAGGTCATTTTGCAGGGCTCTGGCAGTGCTCCTCCTGCTCCTCCTTGCACAAAGGTGGAGGTAGCGGTCCTGCTGCTGGGTTGTAGCCCTCCTACAGCCTCCTCCACGTCTCCTGATGTACTGGCCTGTCTCCTGGTAGCGCCTCCATGCTCTGGACACTACGCTGACAGACACAGCAAACCTTCTTGCCACAGCTCGCATTGATGTGCCATCCTGGATGAGCTGCACTACCTGAGCCACTTGTGTGGGTTGTAGACTTCGTCTCATGCTACCACTAGAGTGAAAGCACCGCCAGCATTCAAAAGTGACCAAAACATCAGCCAGGAAGCATAGGAACTGAGAAGTGGTCTGTGGTCACCACCTGCAGAACCACTCCTTTATTGGGGGTGTCTTGCTAATTGCCTATAATTTCCACCTGTTGTCTATTCCATTTGCACAACAGCATGTGAAATGTATTGTCAATCAGTGTTGCTTCCTAAGGGGACAGTTTGATTTCACAGAAGTGTGATTGACTTGGAGTTACATTGTGTTGTTTAAGTGTTCCCTTTATTTTTTTGAGCAGTGTGTATATATATATATATATATATATATATATATATATATATATATATGAGAGAGAGAGAGAGAGAGAGAGAGAGAATACAAGAGGGATGCCGGGAGGAGAGAGAGTATACAAGAGGGATGCAGGGAGAGAGGTGATGAGGGGCAGAGAGAGAGAGAGAGAGAGAGAGAGAGAGAGAGAGAGAGAATACAAGAGGGATGCCGGGAGAGAGGTGATGAGGGGCAGAGAGAGAGAGTATACAAGAGGGATGCAGGGAGAGAGGTGGTGAGGGGCTGAGGCAGAGAGAGAGGAAACAAAAGAGTGAGGAAGTGCCATAGTGGGAGACAGACAGAGATGGACAGGCTGAGTGAGACTGCTCATTTGGACTGCAGTCAGTTTCTGGTTGGTATTAAAGCCTGCAAGACTTTTCCTCAATCACTGACACACAATTAGACCTTTTAAGCAGTCCTTCGACACATCATCACAATCACTCTCCTGCAATAAGGAAGCTCCCTGCAGGTTATCCCTTTCTCACTCAAGCCTTGGTTGGCAATAACGCTAAAACCACATTATGCCATTCAAATCTAATTTGGCCCATTCATCTCTCCTTGTGTCTATAGATGAACCTCCAGTGATGGATAGATTATTTGCAGAGGGGGAAAGAGGTAGAGAGAGACATAGAGAGTGGATGGGGGAGGACAGGTGTCAAGTAAGATGTGAATAATTGTACACTGTTGCTCAGATCAGCAGCATGGCAATCTGTTCAGTCATTGTGTCACTACTATGTGGAATACGAAACATGCTACTGTACCATTCCATCATACTGCCAGACATGGAAGTATTTGAGGGGAGCCCCCCCAAAAAAATCTATGAAATGGATTCCTTCCACATGGTGGGTGGCCCATAAGTATACCCTAGCTAGCGCAATAAGCATACCACTACTGGTAAGTATGCCATCATACTGTCAACCATGGTAGTCTGTGGTGGAGTTAACATTTGCGAGAGTTCCGATGTCCATGTTATGGATTCCATACTAGCATAAGTAGCACACTACAGTACATTGTATTATATTATGGATAATGGGACACAAGCAATGAAGAAGAAGAAGAATTTGGTGGGTTATGATATTTGTCCAATTTCACACATACAAGTGTGTATTAATACACATGTGTGAATTGGAAATGTGTTTTTTGCATATCCCAACTCCTACTGAGATGATCTCGGAGAGTGGGCTCTCGGCCAGGGTCTGAAGTTCATTACCTTATTATTTGTACATTGTATCAAATCAAATCAAAGTTTATTTGTCACGTGCGCTGAATACAACAGGTGTAGACCTTACAGTGAAATGCTTATTTACAGGCTCTAACTAATAGTGCAAAAAAGGTATGAGGTAAACAATAGGTAGGTAAAGAAATAAAACATTAGTAAAAAGACAGGCTATATACAGTAGCGAGGCTAGATACAGACACCGGTTAGTCAGGCTGATTGAGGTAGTATGTACATGTAGATATGGTTAAAGTGACTATGCATATATGATGAAGAGAGAGTAGCAGTAGCATAAAAGAGGGGTTGGCAGGTGGTGGGACACAATGCAGATAGCTCGGTTAGCCAATGTGCGGGAGCACTGGTTGGTCGGCCCAATTGAGGTAGTATGTACATGAATGTATAGTTAAAGTGACAATGCATATATGATAAACAGAGAGTAGCAGCAGCGTAAAAAGAGGGGGGGGGGGCACACAATGCAAATAGTCCGGGTAGCCATTTGATTACCTGTTCAGGAGTCTTATGGCTTGGGGGTAAAAAACTGTTGAGAAGCCTTTTTGTCCTAGACTTGGCACTCCGGTACCGCTTGCCATGCGGTAGTAGAGAGGTGAGTTTATGACTGGGGTGGCTGGGGACTTTGACAATTTTTAGGGCCTTCCTCTGACACCGCCTGGTGTAGAGGTCCTGGATGGCAGGCAGTTTAGCCCCAGTGATGTACTGGGCTGTACGCACTACCCTCTGTAGTGCCTTGCGGTCAGAGGCCGAGAAATTGTCGTACCAGGCAGTGATGCAACCAGTCAGGATGCTGTCGATGTGGCAGCTGTAGAACCTTTTGAGGATCTCAGGACCCATGCCAAATCTAGTTTCCTGAGGGGGAATAGGCTTTGTCGTGCCCTCTTCAAGACTGTCTTGGTGTGTTTGGACCATTCTAGTTTGTTGTTGATGTGGACACCAAGGAACTTGAAGCTCTCAACCTGCTCCACTACAGCCCCGTCGATGAGAATGGGGGCGTGCTCTGTCCTCCTTTTCCTGTAATCCACAATAATTTCCTTAGTCTTCGTTACGTTGAGGGATAGGTTGTTATTCTGGCACCACCCGGCCAGGTCTCTGACTTCCAGCCCTATAGGCTGTCTCGTCGTTGTCGGTGATCAGGCCTACCACTGTTGTGTCGTCTGCAAACTTAATGATGGTGTTGGAGTCATGCCTGGCCGTGTATTAAGTGAGTTGAGTAAGAATCACATGGTCCAGTCTCGTGTCTGTGTTTATATACCGTAACTCGAAGCCTGACGCAACACAACAACACTTTGATTTTCATTAAAGGTTCAACTCTCTTTTTTGGCAAGTCATTAGAACTGCTGGAGGGAATAGATAAACACAAAAACCACATGATCTGGTGTGGATGTTACACAGACAAGCAAACATGCACACACCCGAATGATGTTGATATAAACAGAACAAATTCTCATTTGATCAGGCAGAATACAGCGGTGAGAAAGGCAGCACTTCAAACAAACATCTTTTGCGGATAAATTAAATGAAGAAAGTGAAAAGCGTAGGTCATGAATATTTCACAGGTTCCTGTCTCTACGTGTGCATCATCCCAGCCCAGCTGGAATATGTACACTGAAGAATTACAGCCTGTATTACGCCCTGCAGAGATTCCATCTGCATACCTCTGCACTAATTAACTAATGTCAGACCTGGGTTCAAATACTATTTCAAACCTTTCAAATATTTTTACCATTTGCGCTAGTATAAGATGGGCAAGGTTTGCAATTTCGCAATTAATCTATTGGTTCCATTGCGCCAGGCAGGGTCAATCAAGCCCAGATAAAGTATTTGAAATGATTTCAAATAGTATTTGAACCCAGGTTTGACTTACGTCGCTAACGAGAAATAGTCTTATGTTTTCACTAAGCCCATATGTGAAAGAAGCGACCAGTTGTTTTTTATGCAAATGCCCTCAGGATATTAACATTCTCTCAATGACATCTTTATGCAGCTTTAATAGAGGTTGGCGAGAGATGAGATAAAAAATATATGAGGCAAATGCTTCAGAGGTGGGCTACTGACAGTGAGCCATTATTCCCATACTGATCTATAGTCAATATTCTGCTGTGATATTCTCTCTCTCTCTCTCTCTCTCTCTCTCTCTCTTTCTCTTTCTCTCTCTCTCTCTCACTCTCTCTCCTGTCCTCCTCTCCCTGTGGGACCAATGTGTGTCAGTGCTGTCAGAGGCTGTAGTGGGTGAAACTCTGAGACACACAGCCCTCAGTGGGGATGCATGGAGGAAAGAAGGAGAGTGGGAGAGAGAGGGGAAACAGGGTACAAGTCCATTTAAAGCTGAACATGTTGGAGGGGTGACAGCAGGCAGTGAAGCCAGTAGGTGCAGTGAGCCCAGAAAAAGACAGGCCGAGAGAGAGAGAAAGAGAGAGAAATGGCACAATGCAAAGGACTTCCTCTCCTGTCAGTTTGTGCTTTCCAACCCCCCTCTCTGACTTCACTTTTGAAATAGTTAAGAACTTCTTGGTGTAACGAGGTTTCCCATTCATAACACATTAAGAAGACATTGTTAGAGGGGTGATATTTAAATATTGTACTGGATAATATAGTGGTTTCCACTACAAAGACGCAATGTGATTTCTGTCAGAGTTAACTTTGTTCTCGTCCTCTTGGGCCATGAAGATATCACATAAAATTTAAAAAAATAATGCATAAATTAAAAAATGTAAAATGCATTCAAAAAAATTATCTTGGAAGATTTCCCAATAAACCTGCAATTTCCCAATAAACCTGCCACACTATTACCAAGAACATCTAAAGCATGCGTTTTGTATCTTTGTGGTAAAGGACAGTTAGAAATTTATTGGGGTGGGGGGGGTGGGTCTGAAATAGGGGAGGGTTTTTTGTGCTTTGGGGATGGTTGTGTGGTTTTTTATTGTGCACAGGGGAGCACAGGGGAGGGTAGAGTCCTCATCTGCTTGCATGCGCCTCTGTTATATCAAGGTATTTTGGTACTTTCCTTATGCACTATGCTTTTTCCGTGTGCTAACTTTTTCTATACCACAGGTCAATATAGTCTACCAGTCTAACTGTCTATCCTGCCCTCAATCAACCATTCATAATGACAATAGTGGTAGGTCGATCGTTTGTCCAGATCTGCAATAGGCTAACTAGCAATCATACCACACATAAATGCATTCAAAGCTGCATAGATTTTCTATATGAATCCAAAAGAACAAATAGGAGGAATAGCTTATAGGCAGCAGAGAAGCCAGGTGCGTCAATGCACGCGAAAGAACAGTGAATACGAGACACGCAACTCAAAAAGCTCCCCTATTGATCTTGTTTAGGGACAACACAATTATCCTACCTAGACTAGCCTGCAACGCCACAATACAATGAATAATTGCATTATTGTTTCCTAGTGAGTACAACATTTTACTCTAGGCTACAGTCAAAATGTCATTTGAATAATGCCGCAAAAGCCCTGTAATTTGAATGTTTCATTTCATTTGGATAATTTGCAGGTCTACTATCTACAGTTTATAAGTTCTAGAAAATGCACAGTAGCAGGCCAGTCTGCCTGTATTTTTACTTCTGCTACTGACATGCGCTGTCTGTTGTGGATCAACATTCTTCCAAGTCGTCCTATATTAATGTGGTCACATATGCTCCCGGCAGGCCAAGTAATTCAGGAAAGAGTAACACGCTCTGCATCTTCTCCAATTCGAGCGGCTATTCCTCGCGCACCTAAACAATGTCAGGACAGGCCTGATGGAAACATCAAATTTGGTGGTAAACTTTCCAAATGTCGACAAAACTAAATACGCTAATGAATATGCACATCTTTGGTTAATCCTGAAACTGTTTGACCACACAGAAGATCAAAGGGTCGTAGTTAGTCCATCAGCAAGATGATATCACTGAAACACACACACTTTCAAACACCAAACATGACAGTATCTGGCACACTGGCCTGGCGCCTAAACGAATATGCTTTCATGGTATAATCACACACAAGCCCACACGCGCTATCACTATGTTCAATAACACAGAGACAGTCTAACTCATTTCAGAAGGTGATCCCCAGTTAGAGGTGTGTGTGTGTGTCTGTGTGTATGTGTGCGTGTGTGCGCATGTGTGTGTGTCAATATCACCAACAGTCCCAGTGGGAGAAGCAAGCGAGAAGAGAACGGCTTTACACTCAGAGCTCTACCTATCTAGATCCACATTTATTTTCCTATTATTTCAAAATGAAACCATACCTCAACCCTTGTATGAGCAAACCTTAATATTAAACAATGCTGCTGGAGACAAGAAAAGCATAGCCGTGTTCTTTAAGTGGTGCTTTAGGACCGTGGTAAAGGGAATGGAGAACAGTAGAGCAGAGACTAACCAGAGGAACAAAGGGTCCGCGAAATATTGAACCAAAACCAAATGAAAATGACGCCTTAAAACTCATTGAGATGATTTCAATACCAAAGCACACATCAGAGATAAATCTCACCTATGGTCTTCAAGATAAATTGCAGAAAGAGTATATGTCTTGGTCGTCGGCTGTGAAAAACAAATAAAACTCAACATTGAACGTAGGCAGGGTATCAAACCCTCTGCATTGCCTTTAAATCCTCTCTCTTACGGCGCTCCACCCTGGGGTCTCAAGAGTCATCTCAACACCCACCCAAACCCCCACTGGCCCGCGCTCATCCCCGCTCACCCCTTCCCCGGCACCATGGCTTGATAAATCAATTATGCAACAATGGCATTCAGTCCAGCACAGCCTCTGCCTTGCACTCCTAAATACTCATATAAATTCAGAATCATGCTTCAATTTTCTTGTGTGGTGAATACACTGAGGGGCATTAGGTTGTGTGTGTGTGTGTGTGTGTGTGTGTGTGTGTGTGTGTGTGTGTGTGTGTGTGTGTGTGTGTGTGTGTGTGTGTGTGTGTGTGTGTGTGTGTGTGTGTGTGTGAGTGTGTGTGTGCGGACACCCCTTTTCTCCTGACTCGTCATTAATGGCAAGGGCCAGAAACCTGATTAACATGGATGAGCTTTCCTTGAGAGCCAAGAGGAGCGGAGAGAGAAGACACACACATACAATACACACACACATACACCTTACGTCCGCCCATGATGTGATGTGTCTTTATGCACTGTGAGTGTCTTCTTTAAAGGTTTTACGGGCAGACAATATAGCAGTGTTGTGTGTCACTAATAAACCAAGAGGTCAGGGGTCAAAGCATTAATGTTTCTGTCAAGGGAATAGCTGTAGCTCTGATCTGTATTCTAATGGGAGTCATTGACTATTCAACAACATTAACATATAGCCTAGTTAGGAGTTAGAAATTATAATTTAATAAATCTCTCTGTGAATTTAGAGCTTCTTTTTCCACACAGGAAGTGTGTTTGCGCTTTATATGAAATAAACTATATACCATGAACAATACCTATGTAAGTACAATGTAACAGCAAAGTATTATATAATAACACGGTATTACCACGATATAATATGGCACTTATAAACAAAGTGAGACCAAAGGGACTTTAAAAACTTAAGAACTGTTCAGTAGTGTAAAGTATTTAAGTCAAAATATTTGAAAGTACTATTCTGTATTTGACATTACTATTTATATATTTTCCGACTTTTACTTCACTACATTCCTAAATAAAATATATACATCGTATTCCCATACATTTTCCCTGACATCTAAAAGTACTCAGATTTATGGTCCACTGCCTCTGATCTGGCAGACTCACTAAACACAAATGTTGCGTTTATAAATGAAGTCTGAGTATTGGAGTGTGCCCCTATTTGTCCGTAAATTTAAAAAAACAAGAAAATTCTGCCGTCTGGTTTGCTTAATATAAGGAATTTGATGAATAGCATTTACTTTTACTTTTACTCAAGTATGACTGTCACGACTTCCTCCGAAGTCGGTCCCTCTCCTTGTTCTGGCGACGTTCGGAGGTCGACGTCACCGGTCTTCTAGCCATCGCCGATCCACCTTTCATTTTCCATTTGTTTTGTCTTGTCTTCCCACACACCTGGTTTCAATTCCATCAATTACATGTTGTGTATTTAACCCTCTGTTCCCCCCATGTCCTTGTCCGGTATTGTTTATTGTAGGTGCTTGTGCACGTTATGTCTGGTGTGTGTCGGGTTTTGTACCCATTTATTGATTGTTCTGTTTTCCGGTGTTTTTTTTTATTATTAAACTGCGCCGTTGGAAGCACAGTTTTTGCTCTCCTGCATCTGACTTCTCTGGCGCCAGTACGCACCCCTTACAATGACGTTTGAGTACTTTTTCCACCACCGTACCATATAATTTTTTTGTTTTATTCAACTAGTATTTCACTGGGTGACTTTTACTTTTACTAGAGTCATTTTCTATTATGGTATCTTTACTTTTATTCAAGTATGACAATTGAGTACTTTTTCCACCACTAGAACAGCTGTTGCACATCACCACATGATATCCTCTGATACATAAGTTATTCAGGTGACTGTGTATTTCCCTCTCCACCTAGAGCATCTGACAGAATAGAGATCGTATTTTGGCTATCACCATCCCTGGGTATACAGTTCCCTTGGCGTCACTGAACAGAAATCCAATAAATAAATACAATTCAGGCTGAACTGGGGGATTCCACAGATTACAGTAAACAAAAAAGTCAACAAAAACCCAGGAAGACATGCATGGAGAGGGAGACAGAGAGAGGGAGAAAGAGAGAGAGGGAGAATAGATTAGTAATATCATCTATAAGACATTTTAATTAAAGCAAACATTCAAATTGACCATGGAATAGATTCACATTTCTCCCCTCACCAAGGCACAGACTTGGTGAATCATAGCCTACCCTGCCCCCTCCTCTCCCTGACTCCCCCTCTCCCTCATGCCTCCTCCAATCCCTCCCTCCTCTTCCCTAACCTCCCACCCAGTGCTGCGTGATTTATTAGCAAATATCAAATTCAATAAGAAAGTGCTTAACATTCACCTCTAAGGCGGAGAGAAGTGTGAGGAGGAGAGGCTTATAGGAACTTTCATAAAGAAGCATTATACGGAATTATGGTGAAAAGAAAAATGGAGGAGAAAAGGAAACTGAGGTAGAGGTAATTGTCACACCCTTCTGGAGCAGCCTGTCATGGGAAGAAATTGATGGGATTCACAAGCTTGATGAGAAACTCTCTGTGTCACGAGCGGAATGAACAGTTTAAGGAGTGAGTCAAACGCAGGAGACTGAGGTCCGTTGAAACAATCTTAATTTAATAAATCCACGGGTAAGTTTCACATACGGCTGGGAGCATAACAGTCAGAAAAATGGACAAAAAGAAGCTCCGTTCAAAAGGCAGACGGGGCGCAGCCCGGCAACCCTAATGCCTAGATAATAAAAGTAACACCACACGTAACAACGAACAATCCCGCACAAAATCCTAGCTAAACACAGACAGACTAAATAACCCCCCCACTAATGACAAAACACAAAACAGGTGCAAACAAAAACCAGACATAACTAATAGACAGTGAAACACAGATCGGTGGCAGCTAGTAGGCCGGCGACGACGACCGCCGAGCGCTGCTCGACCGAGGAGAGGCGCCCCCTTCTGTGGATGTTGTGACAGTACCCCTCCCCTGACGCGCGGGTCCCGCAGCGCGCCGACGCCGGCCTTGAGGACGACCCGGAGGGCGAGGCGCTGGGCGATCCGGGCGGAGGTTGTGGAAATTCCGCAACATGGCTGGATCCAGAATGTCCCTTGCCGGGACCCAGCACCTCTCCTCCGGACCGTACCCCTCCCAGTCCACGAGGTACTGCAGGCCCCCCACCCGACGTCGGGAGTCCAAGATGGCCCGGACTGTGTACGCCGGGGCCCCTCCGATGTCCAGGGGGGGCGGGGGGGCCTCCCGCACCTCAGCGTCCTGCAGCGGACCAGCTACCACCGGCCTGAGGAGAGACACATGAAACGAGGGGTTAATGCGGTAATATGTAGGAAGTTGTAACCTATAACACACCTCGTTTATTGTCCTCAGGACTTTGAATGGCCCCACAAATTGCAGACCCAGCTTCCGGCAGGGCAGGCGGAGGGGCAGGTTCCGGGTCGAGAGCCAGACTCTATCCCCCGGGTTAAACACGGGGGCTTCACTGCGGTGGCGGTCAGCGCTCTCTTTGTGTCGTTCTCCAGCCTTCTTTATACACTCCTGGACCGCCTGCCAGGTCTCCCTAGAGCGCTGGACCCATTCCTCCACCGCAGGAGCCTCTGTCTGGCTCTGTTGCCATGGCACCAGGACCGGCTGATACCCCAACAAGACCTGGAAGGGTGACAGGTTAGTAGAGGAGTGGCGCTGAGAATTCTGGGCCATCTCGGCCCAGGGTACGAACCGCGCCCACTCCCCTGGCCGGTCCTGGCAATATGACCGCAGGAACCTGCCTACATCCTGGTTAATGCGCTCTACCTGCCCATTACTCTCGGGGTGGAAACCCGAGGTCAGGCTGACCGAGACCCCCAGCCTCTCCATAAACGACCTCCACACCCTGGACGTGAACTGGGGACCCCGATCAGATACGATATCCTCGGGCACCCCGTAGTGCCGGAAGACGTGGGTGAATAGGGCCTCCGCGGTCTGTAGGGCCGTAGGAAGACCGGGCAACGGAATCAGACAGCAGGACTTCGAGAACCGATCCACAACAACCAGGATCGTAGTATTTCCCTGAGATGGCGGGAGACCCGTAAGGAAATCCACCGAGAGGTGAGACCAAGGTCGTTGTGGAACGGGGAGGGGCTGTAATTTCCCTCGAGGCAGGTGCCTAGGAGCCTTACACTGGGCGCACCCCCCGAACAGGAAGAGACATAGTGTGTTACATCCTCTACCAAGGTGGGCCACCAGTACTTCCCCCTCAGGCCTCGCACTGTCCGTTCCACCCCAGGGTGACCCGAGGAGGGTAGAGTATGGGCCCATCGGATCAAACGATCGCTAACACCCAGCGGAACGAACTTCCGACCCGCAGGACATTGAGGTGGAGTGGGTTCGAGCCGACCCGCCCGCTCGATGTCCGCATCCACCTCCCACACCACCGGCGCCACCAGACAGGACGCAGGGAGTATGGGAGTGGGATCGACGGTCCGCTCCTCGGTGTCGTAGAGACGTGACAGTGCGTCGGCCTTCCGGTTCCGAGAACCCGGGATGTACGAAAGGGTGAACTGAAACCTCATAAAGAACATGGCCCACCTGGCTTGACGAGGATTAAGTCTCCTCGCTGCCCGGATGTACTCCAGGTTACGGTGGTCGGTCCAGATGAGAAAAGGATGACGTGCCCCCTCAAGCCAATGTCTCCACACTGTCAAAGCCTTGACCACGGCTAACAACTCCCTGTCCCCCACATCATAGTTGCGCTCCGCCGGGCTCAGCTTCTTAGAAAAGAAAGCGCAGGGGCGGAGCTTCGGAGGAGCGCCCGAACGCTGCGAAAGCACAGCTCCCTTCCCAGCCTCGGACGCGTCCACCTCCACTATGAATGGCAAAGAGGGATCCGGATGCGCCAGCACCGGAGCGTTGGTAAACAGAACCTTCAGACGACGGAAGGCTCTGTCCGCCTCTGCCGACCACCGCAATTGCACTGGACCCCCCTTCATCAGTGAGGTAATGGGAGTTGCCACCTGGCCAAAACCCCGGATAAACCTCCGGTAATAATTGGCGAACCCCAAGAACCGCTGCACCTCCTTCACAGTGGTAGGGGTCGGCCAATTACGCACAGCCGTAACGCGGTCATCTTCCATCACCACCCCTGTGGTGGAAATGCGATATCCCAGAAAAGAAACGGCTTGTTGGAAGAACTCACATTTCTCAGCCTTGACCTATAGGTCATGCTCCAGCAGCCGCCCAAGCACTTTACGCACCAGAGCCACATGCGCGGCGCGAGTGGCGGAGTAGATCAAGATGTCATCAATGTACACCACCACCCCCTGCCCGAGCATGTCCCTGAGAACCTCGTCCACAAAGGATTGGAAGACAGCGGGAGCATTCTTTAACCCATATGGCATGACGAGGTACTCATAATGGCCCGATGTGGTACTAAATGCGGTCTTCCACTCGTCTCCATCTCGGATACGCACCAAGTTATAAGCGCTCCTGAGATCTAATTTGGTGAAAAAGCGCGCCCCGTGAAATGACTCCACGGCCGTAGCAATGAGAGGTAGTGGGTAACTGAACCCCACTGTGATAGAATTTAGACCTCTATAGTCAATGCACGGGCGCAGGCCTCCCCCCTTCTTCTTCACAAAAAAGATACTCGAGGAGACGGATGATTTAGATGGCCGAATGTATCCCTGTCTCAAGGATTCAGTGACGTATGTCTCCATTGCCACTGTCTCCTCCTGCGACAGAGGATACACGTGACTTTTAGGAAGGGCCGCGCCAGCCTGGAGGTTTATCACACAATCCCCTTGTCGATGGGGTGGTAATTGAGTCGCCTTCATTTTACTGAAGGCGATAGCCAAATCGGCATATTCAGAGGGAATGTGTACAGTGGAGACTTGGTCTGGACTCTCCACCGTGGTTGCACCGATGGAAACTCCTATACACCTACCTGAGCACTCCCTCGACCACCCCTTAAGAGCCCTCTGCCCCCACGAAATCAGAGGATTGTGAGAGGCTAGCCAGGGAAGTCCCAGCACCACCGGAAACGCCGGGGAATCAATAAGGAACAGGCTGATACGTTCCTCATGACCCCCCTGCGTTACCATGACCAGTGGCACTGTTTCCTCCCTCACTTGGCCAGACCCTAGTGGTCGACTATCTAACGCGTGCACGGGGAAGGGTTTGTCCAGTTTAACCAGGGGGATCCCTAACTTATCAGCAACACTTCGGTCCATGAAACTCCCAGCTGCGCCTGAATCGACTAGTGCCTTATACTGGGAGTGAGGGGAAAAACCAGGGAAGAAAACAGAGACATACATGTGGTCGACAGGGGGGTCTGGGTGAGACTGGTGCGGACTCACCTGGGGGGTCGATGGAGTGCTCTGCCTGCCCTCTGAGTTCCCGGGAGAACCTCTCCAGCACCGGTCCGCAGTGTGTCCTCTACGGCCACAGTGGGTGCAGGAGAGGCCCCCCCCTCCGGTCCTCCTAGCAGCGGTCCCTCCAAGCTCCATGGGCGTTGGAGCAGGAGGGATGGGAGGTGGAATGAATAGGCCCCGATCGGAACGTCCCCGGGCAGTTAGCAGGGCAATCAACTGGTCCAGAGTGATGGTATGGTCCCGGCAAGCCAGTTCCCGGCGGACGTCCTCACGTAGACTACACCTGTAGTGGTCAATCAGGGCCCGCTCATTCCACCCCGATCCGGCGGCTAGAGTCCGAAACTCCAGCGCAAAGTCCTGAGCGCTCCTCGTCTCCTGCCTCAGACGAAATAATCGCTCGCCCGCCGCCTTGCCCTCCGGGGGATGATCGAATACCGCCCGGAAGCGGCGAGCGAACTCTGGGTAGTTGTCCTTTGCTGAGTCTGGGCCCTCCCAGACGGCGTTGGCCCATTCCAGGGCTCTACCCGTGAGGCATGAGACGAGGACGCTCACCCTCTCTTCATCGGAGGGAGAGGGCCGGACGGTCGCCAGGTACAGGTCCAACTGGAGCAAAAACCCCTTGCACCCAGCGGCCGTCCCATCGAACTCCCTGGGAGCCATTATCCGTATCCCGCTTGTACTGGGTTCGGTTGGATTCGGTAGGGGCGCAGGGCGATGAATTGGTCCTGGTGGGGGTGATGGAGCGACTCGCTCCCAGCTCTCCAGTCGGGTCAGCACCTGGTCCATGGCCGTGCCCAGTCGCTGGAGGAGACTGGCATGTTGGCCGACTTGTTCCTCCATTGACAATGTTCCTGTCCCTGCTGACTCCATAAGTGGTGCGGGATTCTGTCACGAGCGGAATGAACAGTTTAAGGAGTGAGTCAAACGCAGGAGACTGAGGTCCGTTGGAACAATCTTAATTTAATAAATCCACGGGTAAGTTTCACATACGGCTGGGAGCATAACAGTCAGAAAAATGGACAAAAATAAGCTCCGTTCAAAAGGCAGACGGGGCGCAGCCCGGCAACCCTAATGCCTAGATAATAAAAGTAACACCACACGTAACAACGAACGATCCCGCACAAAATCCTAGCTAAACACAGACAGACTAAATAACCCCCCCACTAATGACAAAACACAAAACAGGTGCAAACAAAAACCAGACATAACTAATAGACACTGAAACACAGATCGGTGGCAGCTCGTAGGCCGGCGACGACGACCGCCGAGCGCCGCTCGACCGAGGAGAGGCGCCCCCTTCTGTGGATGTTGTGACACTCTGGCTTTCCCTCACAGAACTAAGATTAAACAAACATCTCAAAGTATTTACGCACATCTAACTAGGGCTGTCCCCGACAAAAAAAAATCTTGGGTTGACCAAGAGTCGTCTTTTTTCGACCAATTGATTGGTAGAATTTTTAAAACGTGTATTTTTCCATATATTGACACATCCTATGTGTTTTAATCAAATCAACTATATTCACTGAGCTTGTCTGATGCTTTGAGCACACTGTTTGATTAAATAATTAAGACACACAAATGACTAGAGGGAGTCCGACCAGAAATTGATCTGATTGTGCTGCGCCGGGCTCAGACTTGCTGCACTGTGTTAAAAAAAAGACAGCGAATGACTGTGATTGGCAACCATTGTCTCTCTCTCCTCCCTGCTGCAGTGACCACCACAGAACATCAAAGTGTTTATCGCGCTGTCTGTGTTGCTAAAGCTGCAACATAATTACAGCCATTTCTGACTGAAAAGTTCTGTTACAGAAATACGTCATTTGTTTAGGAAAAACATTCCCTTTTCCCTCAACACTTGCTCTCTTTACGTGACACAAGTATGCATCGCATGCACGTGACCAAAGACTTATTCAAAGACTTGCTCCCTCTCCGGCCTCTAGGTCACCAGGCTGCTCGTTATGGCGCACACCTGTCACCATCATTACGCGCACCTGCGTGTCATCAGCCTCACCTGGACTCCATCACCTCCCTGATTACCTTCCCTATATATGTCACTCCCTTTGGTTCCTTCCCCAGGTGTTATTGTTTCTGTTTCTATGTCATGTCTGTGCGTTGTTCTTGTTTGCTATTTTGTATTATGTTGTGTTTATTTATTAAAACCCTCACTCCCTGAACTTGCTTCCTGACTCTCAGCGCACATCGGTACAGGCCTAGTATTACTAGAGAACATTGGTTATGTAATTATTACTCCAGAATGTCCATTATTCCAGAGGACAATTCAGACGGGATTAGCTTTTTCCAAACTGCCCCCTGTAATTGTTATTTTTTTCTATAAATTAACAGTTATGACAGAGCGAAATTTGTGAAATTGTTTACTTGACTTGTCGTTGCGTGACACTTGGTGCTCACAGAATCAGTAGGCTATTAAACAAACACTCAAACAGGCAACAGAAGCAGGATCTGTCTTATTTCTGTAGATATATTGATGATTTATAAAGCCGGGCACATTAACAGTTAGGCTATTGATTAAAGACCTAATTACGTTGGGGTTTCTTCTCTCCTCACTTTTCTTAGACAATAAGGCAGGGGCTGTTTTCTCGTCTCATTCTGCTGCTGCCTCCGCAGCATTGTTCTCAACACCAATATGCTGGTTAACTTTGCTATTATGCACATAGCAATATGGTCAAGGAAAAGTCAACTCTACATCTAACACAGCTTGACAAAAAAAAGGACAACTAAGGAGAGAAGGTGAATGTTTACTCTATACTCACTGTTTGCAACTCACCAAAGTTAACTTTTAATTACACTTTTTTTGTGATATATTGGATAATAATGATGACTGAACCGTGTGAGTTTGTAATTTGAATTTCGTGGTTGCAAGCACAAATGTGTAATTTAATTTTGCAAGAGATTTGTAAACTTTTTGAACGTTTTGTAAATTTGTAGAAAGAGATTCGCAAGTAAAAAATTGGTTTGAGCAGCTCTTTTAGTCCTGACCAATCAGCCAAAACCACAACCGCCTATTGTTGCAACCATTGGCTGGATTGTTCCATCAATCAAATCTCAGGAAGTAGCTTAAAGAGGAGAAGAGAAATAATTTCAACAAAGTAACAATGTTACTCGTCGGTCAGAAGTGTCTTGTTTTGTACGCTTTGTACAAAATAATAAAACACAGAACTACAGGATGTTTCTTAACATAACTCTTTATTAACTAGCTACAACTGCATGTTCGCCTATCTCCAACCAGATCAACTGGCCATGACCTAACCGTCTGGGTGGTCTTAACCAATCACCGCACAGTAGGATACGGCGGTAAAATGCATCCAATTATAATTCGGTATGTATTCACATATGAATATTACAAGAAGTACTAGCATAAAATGATATACTTGAAGGTAGTAATCTCTTTTATATGTGTACATCGATTTTTGACAGTAGTTTGTTTAACGTGAAATATACTGCTCAAAAAAATAAAGGGGACACTAAAATAACACATCCTAAATCTGAATGAATTAAATAATCGTATTAAATACTTTTTTCTTTACATAGTTGAATGTGCTGACAACAAAATCACACAAAAATAATCAATGGAAATCCAATTTATCAACCCATGGAGGTCTGGATTTGGAGTCACACTCAAAATTAAAGTGGAAACCACACTACAGGCTGATCCAACTTTGATGTAATGTCCTTAACCTGTTAGGGCTAGGAGGCAGTATTGACACGGCCGGATAAAAAACGTACCCGATTTAATCTGGTTACTACTCCTGCCCAGTAACTAGAATATGCATATAATTATTGGCTTTGGATAGAAAACACCCTAAAGTTTCTAAAACTGTTTGAATGGTGTCTGTGAGTATAACAGAACTCATATGGCAGGCCAAAACCTGAGAAGATTCCATGCAGGAAGTGGCCTGTCTGACAAGTTGTTGTTCATCTTGGCTCTTTTTATTGAAGACTGAGGATCTTTGCTATAACGTGACACTTCCTACGGCTCCCATAGGCTCTCAGAGCCCGGGAAAAAGCGGAATGATATCGAGGCAGCCTCTGGCTGAAACACATTATCGCGTTTGGCAAGTGGCCGATCAGAGTACTATGGGCTTAGGCGCGTGCCCGAGTCGACGCCATGCTTTCTTTTCTTTCGTCTGTTTACCTAAACGCAGATTCCCGGTCGGAATATTATTGCTTTTTTACGAGAAAAATGGCATAAAAATTGATTTTAAACAGCGGTTGACATGCTTCGAAGTACGGTAATGGAATATTTCGAATTTTTTTGTCACGAAATGCGCCATGCTCGTCACCCTTATTTACCCTTTCGGATAGTGTCTTGAACGCACGAACAAAACGCCGCTATTTGGATATAACAATGGATTATTTGGGACCAAACCAACATTTGTTATTGAAGTAGAAGTCCTGGGAGTGCATTCTGACGAAGAACAGCAAAGGTAATAACATTTTTCTTATAGTAAATCTGACTTTGGTGAGTGCTAAACTTGCTGGGTGTCTAAATAGCTAGCCCTGTGATGCCGGGCTATCTACTGAGAATATTGCAAAATGTGCTTTCACCGAAAAGCTATTTTAAAATCGGACATATCGAGTGCATAGAGGAGTTCTGTATCTATAATTCTTTAAATAATTGTTATGTTTTTTGTGAACGTTTATCGTGAGTAATTTAGTAAATTCACCGGCAGTGTTCGGTGCGAATGCTAGTCACATGCTAGTCACATGCTAATGTAAAAAGCTGGTTTTTGATATAAATATGAACTTGATTGAACAAAAAATGCATGTATTGTATAACATAATGTCCTAGGGTTGTCATCTGATGAAGATCATCAAAGGTTAGTGCTGCATTTAGCTGTGGTTTGGGTTTATGTGACATTACATGCTAGCTTGAAAAATGGGTGTCTGATTATTTCTGGCTGGGTACTCTGCTGACATAATCTAATGTTTTGCTTTCATTGTAAAGCCTTTTTGAAATCGGACAGTGTGGTTAGATTAACGAGAGTCTTTAAAATGGTGTAAAATAGTCATATGTTTGAAAAATTGAAGTTTTTGCATTTTTGAGGTATTTGAATAACGCGCCACGGGATTACACTGGCTGTTGTGTAGGTGGGACACTTGCGTCCCACCTAGCCCATAGAGGTTAAAACAAGTCAAAATGAAGCTCAGTAGTGTGTGTGGCCTCCACGTGCCTGTATGACCTCCCTACAATGCCTGGGCATGCTCCTGATGAGGTGGGGGATGGTCTCCTGAAGGATCTTCTCCCAGACCTGGACAAAAGCATCCACCAACTCCTGGACAGTCTGTGGTGCAACGTGGCGTTGGTGGATGGAGCGAGACATGATGTCCCAGATGTGCTCAATTGGATTCAGGTCTGGGGAACGGGCGGGCCAGTCCATAGCATCAATGCCTTCCTCTTGCAGGAACTGCTGACACACTCCAGCCACATGAGGTCTAGCATTGTCTTGCATTAGGAGGAACCCAGGGCCAACCGCACCAGCATATGGTCTAACAAGGGGTCTGAGGATCTCATCTCGGTACCTAATGGCAGTCAGGCTACCTCTGGCGAGCACATGGAGGGCTGTGCGGCCCCCCAAAGAAATGCCACCCCACACCATGACTGACCCACCACCAAACCGGTCATGCTGGAGGATGTTGCAGGCAGCAGAACGTTCTCCATGGCGTCTCCAGACTCTGTCATGTCTGTCACATGTGCTCAGTGTGAACCTGCTTTCATCTGTGAAGAGCACAGGGCGCCAGTGGCGAATTTGCCACTCTTGGTGTTCTCTGGCAAATGCCAAACGTCCTGCACGGTATTGGGCTGTAAGCACAACCCCCACCTGTGGACGTCGGGCCCTCATACCACCCTCATGGAGTCTGTTTCTGACCGTTTGAGCAGACACATGCACATTTGTGTCCTGCTGGAGGTCATTTTGCAGGGCTCTGGCAGTGCTTCTCCTGCTCCTCCTTGCACAAAGGCGGAGGTAGCGGTCCTGCTGCTGGGTTGTTGCTCTCCTACGGGCTCCTCCACGTCTCCCAATGTACTGGCCTGTCTCCTGGTAGCGCCTCCATGCTCTGGACACTACGCTGACAGACACAGCAAACCTTCTTACCACAGCTCGCATTGATGTGCCATCCTGGATGAGATGCACTACCTGAGCCACTTGTGTGGGTTGTAGACTCCGTCTCATGCTACCACTAGAGTGAAAGCACCGCCAGCATTCAAAAGTGACCAAAACATCAGCCAGGAAGCATAGGAACTGAGAAGTGGTCTGTGGTCCCCACCTGCAGAACCACTCCTTTATTGGGGGAGTCTTGCTAATTGCCTATAATTTCCACCTGTTGTCTATTCCATTTGCACAACAGCATGTGAAATTTATTGTCAATCAGTGTTGCTTCCTAAGTGGACAGTTTGATTTCACAGAAGTATGATTGACTTGGAGTTACATTGTGTTGTTTAAGTGTTCCCTTTATTTGTTTGAGCAGTGTATAATGGTACATTTCAGACTAAATTGACAGCAGCTAATGTTAGCTGGCTTCTCACAGTCATCCTAGCTTTATTATCAACTGGCTAGCTTCATTAACCTGTTGGGGATAGGGGGCAGTATTTACACGGCCGGATAAAAAACGTACCCAATTTAATCTGGTTACTACTCCTGCCCAGTAACTAGAATATGCATATAATTATTGGCTTTGGATAGAAAACACCCTAAAGTTTCTAAAACTGTTTGAATGGTGTCTGTGAGTATAACAGAACTCATGTGGCAGGCAAAAACCTGAGAAGATTCCTTACAGGAAGTGCCCTCTCTGACAAGTTCTTCTTCATCTTGGCTCTTTTTATTGAAGACTGAGGATCTTTGCTGTAACGTGACACTTCCTACGGCTCCCATAGGCTCTCAGAACCCGGGAAAAAGCTGAATGATATCGAGGCAGCCCCAGGCTGAAACACATTAGCGCGTTTGGATAGTGGCCTGTCAGAGGACCATCAGACTGGGGCTCGTGCACGAGGGCACGAGATGTTTTTATTTTCCCTCTCTTTGAACGAAAACCACCACTCCCGGTCGGAATATTATCGCTTTTTTACGAGAAAAATGGCATAAAAATTGATTTTAAACAGCGGTTGACATGCTTCGAAGTACGGTAATGGAATATTTTGACATTTTTTGTCACGAAATGCGTCGTGCTCGTCACCCTTCTTTACCATTCGGATAGTGTCTTGAACGCACGAACAAAACGCCGCTATTTGGATATAACTATGGATTATTTGGGACCAAACCAACATTTGTTATTGAAGTAGAAGTCCTGGGAGTGCATTCTGACGAAGAACAGCAAAGGTAATAACATTTTTCTTATAGTAAATCTGACTTTGGTGAGTGCTAAACTTGCTGGGTGTCTAAATAGCTAGCCCTGTGATGCCGGGCTATCTACTGAGAATATTGCAAAATGTGCTTTCACCGAAAAGCTATTTTAAAATCGGACATAGCGAGTGCATAGAGGAGTTCTGTATCTATAATTCTTTAAATAATTGTTATGTTTTTTGTGAACGTTTATCGTGAGTAATTTAGTAAATTCACCGGAAGTGTTCGGTGGGAATGCTAGTCACATGCTAGTCACATGCTAATGTAAAAAGCTGGTTTTTGATATAAATATGAACTTGATTGAACAAAACATGCATGTATTGTATAACCTAATGTCCTAGGGGTGTCATCTGATGAAGATCATCAAAGGTTAGTGCTGCATTTAGCTGTGGTTTGGGTTTATGTGACATTATATGCTAGCTTGAAAAATGGGTGTCTGATTATTTCTGGCTGGGTACTCTGCTGACATAATCTAATGTTTTGCTTTCGTTGTAAAGCCTTTTTGAAATCGGACAGTGTGGTTAGATTAACGAGAGTCTTGTCTTTAAAATGGTGTAAAATAGTCATATGTTTGAGAAATTGAAGTAATAGCATTTCTAAGGTATTTGAATATCGCGCCACGGGATTACACTGGCTGTAGCCCAGAGAGGTTAATGTCGAACAAGCTTTCTCTGCCCTTAACCTTGTTCTGAACACCTCCAAAACAAAGGTCATGTCACGTCCTGGCCAGTATAAGGGTTAATTGTTATTGCAGTTTGGTCAGGACGTGACAGAGGGTATTTGTTTTATGTGGTTCGGGGTGGTGTTTTGGTAAAAGGGTGTTTGATTTAGTATTTCCGGGTTTTTGGTTTATGGTCTATGTTTATGTATTTCTATGTGTAGTCTAGTAAGTGTGTTTCTATGTAGAGTTAATTGGGGTGGACTTCCAATTGAAGGCAGCTGTGTGGTGTTGCCTTTGATTGGAAGTCCTATATTAGTTGGGTGTGTTTGTCTGTGTGTTTGTGGGAGATTGTTCTGTGTTTAGCCTTGTGCCTTGCCAGACTGTCTGTATATCGTTCGTTCACTTGTTTTGTTATTTTGGTGTTCATTTTGGGAAGTTAATAAACCTCAAGATGAGCTTACACATACCTGCTGCGTTTTGGTCCTCCATTACCGACGAAAACCGTGACAGGTCATGTGATTTGGTAAGAAGAATCCCCCTCTCCCCACAGGTGTGATTACTACCTCTGAGGGTTTAGAGCTTGAGGTCGTCACATCATAAAAGTACTTGGAAGTTTGGCAAGACGGTACACTGTCCTTCTCTCAGCACATATCAAAGCTGCAGTCTAAAGATAAATCTAGACTTGGTGGAGAGGAGGCTGTGGAGCCTCGCCATGTGAGGACGTACTTTTCTGAACTCCTCACCAGAACATTTAAATATTTGATTGGTTTGTTCCAAAACATATGGGCATATTGTAATTTTTATCAAAATACCACTCTACAACCTGAGACTAAATTTTTAGACTTACTGTCACGTCTTTGTAATTTTTGTCGACGATGCCAGGCACCAACCGTAAGTATCAGCCCAAGACTAATGCTAACAGACCAGCTTACCTAGCCAAGGACCAGGAGGCTACACCAATGGCTGAACAATACACATCTGAGGCGACTGGACAAGAAGCTATTCTACAGGCATTAACTGAAATGAAGCAGGAATTAATTGACAAAATGGACGAAAAGGCAGAGATTCAGTCGGCAGAACTATGAATTCATGTTAGCCAGCTGGGAGAGGAGCTGAAAACTGCCACTGAACAGGCTAGATCCAACCATGAGGCACTGGACATCCGCATGACCAGCCAGGAGACCGCGGCTAATGGCCACTCTGACTCAATCACCACACTGGAAAGGAATGTTCTCCAAATGAAAAAATAAATCAAGGAACTTAAAGAGAAAAACAAAAATTTGGAGGCTAGATCCCATCGTTCGAATTTACGTGTAACGGGTGAGAGAGAGAGACAAGAGGATGGCAAGCGGACTACAGAGTTCATGGCAGAGATGCAACAACAGGCACTCGGCCTGGATAAACCCCCACTGCTAGACCGCACACATCGCACTCTACGAGAGAGACCGAGGGATGACCAGCCACCACGAGCATTCGTGATAAGATGCCACAACCTCCAAGAGAAAGAAGCAATCCTCCACAAAACAGCCGAGGTCAAAAAAGTGATATCCACAATTGGAGACCAGATCCGAATCTATCCTACACCCAGGCGGTTACCAAGCAGAGGGCTGCCTTCAGGGAGGTGAGGGCTATGCTCAGGGGCTGTGAGGAAATCCGTTATGGCCTGTGGTACACTGCAGATTTGAGGATAACAACTCCAGATGGCGCCCGGGGAAAGCTTCTCATAACCAGCGCTAGCTAAGGATTTCATTCTGAAAAATTTGACATACGCGTGAAGATCGAACACAACAGTAATTCAGTTCTCGCTTTCAAACATTGGGTGAAATTCTAGCCTGCCAAACCAAGCTCGGAAGAAACGGGCGATTTGCAAATCTGGAGGTAAACTACGCTAGCCAGTTTAAGGACTGAACCAGGCCATCCAGCTGCATGGATGTTACTGTTGTTGATCTGTTAATGGACTGGTTACTTGTGCCACCTGGAGAAGATGGGTAACTAGCTATAACGTTATGTGAATTTTTCCAGTAATCAGCATTTTTGATTATGATGGCCCATGTTAATGCCAGATTAGCTAGTTAGCTAACATTTATGTTACAGATCTGACCTTTTTAGCTAACATTAGCTGACATCACTTGTTCTCAATCTCAGCTAATTCGGACTAGAGCACATCTGCATTAATATTCATGATGCTTAGACCAAAAGTGAAATAATACTTTACTAATCTTGTTATTTTACTTTGACTTTTATTTTACTACCTAGTAGAGCATATATTGCAAATTATGTACATCTAAGGATCTCACTAGTTTGTTTAGCTGTCATTTTTTGAGGCAACCATTACCCTTAGTTTACGTATAATTTACAGCAGTTTTCGTTTTTTTTGGTTTAATGCTGGTATTTTGCTTCTGTTTGAGTGAACCTTGTAGCTAACCCATGTCGTTAATCCATGGTACAAGCACAACGCAGCCATCGCTGTTATCTTTCACCTCCATAGTTTGGAGTTATACATCTAAGCTATCATTGTAGATCATGAGATCTCTACTTTCATTAGTTTAGTTCGAGTCCATAATTCCCCTCCGTTATTATGTAGCTCAGTGTAGCCCGTAGCCATGAGACATTTAAAAAAATCTACGCATTACATGTCATACCAACTAAATTCACTAGAGGGCATTCAATTTAATGGTATGATTATTGTCCTGCATAGCCATGCTATTTTAGCAATAAGAGCGGGTTGAACTGGGTGATTTGAAAGGGGCTATTGTGAATTGCGGCACGTTATAGTATACTCAAATCTGTTCGTTATTGTTATATTTTTAAGGGAGTTTTGTTTCCTCTCCTTTTAATAGCCTGCTGACTGCGTAATTTGAGGTTATCTTAAATTAACAAACATATTTGAAGTGTCACAGAACACAAAAGTAACAGGGTAACCACAGTGAGATATTTACTCTCAGACTCAGACATTACAAGTTACATAAAAATGTACATTGAAAGTTTGCATGGTATGCTATATGGCAAGGAATTCACTAATCACTGCATGTGTGTATATGTATGTATGTGTATATGTGTATATACAGTTGAAGTCGGAAGTTTACATACACTTAGGTTGGAGACATTAAAATTCATTTTTCAACCACTCCACAAATTTCTTGTTAACAAACTATAGTTTTGGAAAGTCGTTTAGGACATCTACTTTGTGCATGACACAAGTAATTTTTCCAATAATTGTTTACAGACAGATTATTTCACATATAATTCACTGTATCACAATTCCAGTGGGTCAGAAGTTTACATAAACTAAGTTGACTGTGCCTTTAAACAGCTGGGAAAATTCTAGAAAATTATGTAATGGCTTTAGAAGCTTCTGATAGGCTAATTGACATAATTTGAGTCAATTGGAGGTGTACCTGTGGATGTATTTGAAGGCCTACCTTCAAACTCAGTGTCTTTTTGCTTGACATCATGGGAAAATCAAAAGAAATCAGTCAAGACCTCAGAAAAACTATTGTAGACCTTCGCAAGTCTGGTTCATCCTTGGGAGCAATTTCCAAACGCCTGAAGGTACCACGTTCATCTGTACAAACAATAGTACGCAAGTATAAATACCATGGGACCACACAGCCATGATACCGCTCAGGAAGGAGACGCATTCTGTCTCCTAGAGATGAACGTACTTTGGTGTGAAAAGTGCAAATCAATCCCAGAACAACAGCAAAGGACCTTGTGAAGATGCTGGAGGAAACAGGTACAAAAGTATCTATATCCACAGTAAAACGAGTCCTATATCGACATAACCTGAAAGGCCGCTCAGCAAGGAAGAAGCCACTGCTCCATAACCACTATAAAAAAGCCAGACTACGGTTTGCAACTACACACATGGGGATAAAGATGGTACTTTTTGGAGAAATGTCCTCTGGTCTGATGAAAAAAAAATAGAAGTGTTTGGCCATAATGACCATCGTTATGTTTGGAGGTAAAAGGGGGAGGCTTGCAACCCGAAGAACACCATCCCAACCGTGAAGCACGGGGGTGGCAGCATCATGTTGTGGGGGTGCTTTGCTGCAGCAGGGACTGGTGCACTTCACAAAATAGATGGCATCATGAGGAAGCAAAACTATGTGGCTATATTGAAGCAACATCTCAAGGCATCAGTCAGGAAGTTAAAGCTTGGGCGCAAATGGGTCTTACAAATGGACAATGACCCCAAGTATACTCCCAAAGTTGTGGCAAAATGGCTTAAGGACAACAAAGTCAAGGTATTGGAGTGGCCATCAAAAAGCCCTGACCTCTATCCAATAGATAATTTGTGGGCAGAACTGAAAAAGCGTGTGCGAGCAAGGAGGACTACAAACCTGACTCACTTACACCAGCTCTGTCAGGAGGAATGGAACAAAATTCACCCAACTTATTGTGGGAAGCTTGTGGAAGGCTACCCGAAAGGTTTGACTCAAGTTTAAATTGTTTAAACAAATCTAAATATTTTATCTTTTTGACTTTTCAAAGTAGCCACCCTTTTCCTTGATGACAGCTTTGCACACTCTTGGCATTCTCTCAACCAGCTTCATGAGGAATGCTTTTCCAACAGTCTCGAAGGAGTTCCCACATATGCTGAGCACTTGTTGGCTGCTTTTCCTTCACTCTGCGGTCCAACTCATCCCAAACCATCTCAATTGGGTTGAGGTGGGGTGATTGTGGAGGCCAGGTAATCTGATACAGCACTCCATCACTCTCCTTCTTGGTCAAATAGCCCTTACACAGCCTGATAGTCTCATTAAACGCAAACCAGATGGGATGGCGTATCGATGCAGAATGCTGTGGTGGCCATGCTGGTTAAGTGTGCCTTGAATTCTAAATAAATCACAGACAGTGTCACCAGCACAGCACCCCCACACCATCACAGCCTCCTCCTCCATGCTTCCCGGAGGGAACCACACATGCGGATATCATCCGTTCACCTACTCTGCGTCTCACAAAGACATGGCGGTTGGAACCAAAAATCTCAAAAAGATTTCCACCGGTCTAATGTCCATTGCTCGTGTTTCTTGGCCCAAACAAGTATTTTCTTATTATTGGTGTCCTTTAGTAGTGGTTTCTTTTCAGCAATTCGACCATGAAGGCCTGATTCACACAGTCTCCTCTGATCAGTTGATGTTGAGATGTGTCTGTTACTTGAACTTTGTGAAGCATTTATTTGGGATGCAATCTGAGGTGCAGTTAACTCTAATGAACTTATCCTCTGCAGCAGAGGTAACTCTGGGTCTTCCATTCCTGTGGCGTTCCTCATGAGAGCCAGTTTCACCATAGTGCTTGATGGTTTTTGCGACTGCACTTGAAGAAACTTTCAATGTTCTTGAAAGTTTCCGTATTGATGGACTATCATTTCTCTTTGCTTATTTGAGCTGTTCTTGCCATAATATGGACTTCTTTTACCAAATAGGGCTATCTTCTGTATACCACCCTACCTTGTCACAACACAACTGATTGGCTCAAATGCAAAAAGAAGAAAAGAAATTCCACAAATTAACTTTTAACAAGGCACACCTGTTAATTGAAATGCATTCCAGGTGACTACCTCATGAAGCTGGTTGAGAGAATGCCAAGAGTGAGCAAAGCTGTCATCAAGGCAAAGGGTGGCTACTTTGAAGAATCTCACTTTTTTGGTTACTACATGATTCCATGTGTTTTTTTGGATTTTCGTAATTTGGATGTCATCTATTATTCTACAATGTAGAAAATAGTACAAAAAAATAAGAAAAACCCTGGAATGAGGTGTGTGCAACCTTTTGACTGGTACAGTATATCATTTTTATTTTCTTGAAACCTAATGATGGTGGTGGGAGTTCAGTAATTTCAATTTAGCTAGCTACATGTTGATAGCTAGCTAATGGCATTTATATCAACTTTGTTTTTCGTCTGAAATGTACCATTTATATTTCACATGATAAAAACTACTGTCATGCCTTTTCACAAAAATTACTTTAAAGTAGATCATTTTATTCCCTCACTTCAGGCCGAGTACTGTTACTTTGTAGAAATTACTTCTCTTCTGCTCTTTGATTGACGGAACAATCCAGTCAATGGTTGCAGCAATAGGCGGATGTGGTTTTGGCTGAATGGTCAGGAGTAAAAGATACTGCCCCCAAAGCTGCTCAATCCACTTTTTTTACTTGCGAATCTCTTTCTACAAATTTACAAAACTTTCTACAAGCTTACAAATCTCTTAGTAACGTGACAACAGTGGCAGAACTCCAAGCGTGTACAGATAAAAAATCTGCAAGTTTATTTTTGATTCACAGCAGAATATTCATAGTCGTAAATTGAGTTATTGAATGTATTCAAAGTTTCAAGTTTGTGACCATTGTTACATTTTTCGCAACATCACAAGCTTGAGAAATTCAATTAGTATTTGCAACCACGAATCTCAATGTGCGAACACAAAATTCAAAATACAAACTTACAGGGTTCTGTTGTCATTAGTATCCCATAGCGATACACCAACAAAGTGTTGACCCATAAACAAAGACACACAAACACAGCACAACACTTCTGGAGAGCACTTTAGTCTGTGTCAGAGCCCAATGGGACTCAACTCGATGGCTCCATGACAAAACTCTGTGGCCTTTTCCACAACACAAATTGCTCATCATTACCATAGCGAAGAAGCCTCATTCATTACCACTTAAGCTGAGAGAGACACTCACTTTGAAAAGGGCAACGAGACAAGAGAGGCAACGTAAGTTAAATTAATGGGCACTCGCACTGCACATCGCAACCCCTGCTCCTAGGACGCTAAAGTTTAAGTGGGGGTAGGTACCTAAGACACTTGTGTCGACAAAGTTAATTTATTTACATTTTTGTGCACACACACACCATATGTGGGTGGGTTGTGGTGCTAGTTGGCTGAGGCATGGATAAGGGAGTGGTTTCTGTAACTAACTAGCTAACCAACCATTACAGTACAACTACTCTGTTCCCTGATTGAGTGTGTACAGAATAGAGATTAGCTGAGCTAATCATGCAGGTAAGCCCTGTTCATTGTATGAAAAATTAAACAAGTAAATGTTGACTTAATTGATTTTGTGTACATGAGAGAGAATGATAGACGAGAAAGAGAGAATTACAACTGATTAGTGTATCAAGCAGGTGGATTACATGAATCCTTTCTAATTGGCCTGTGGGGGATTGATGAGAGACAGATTATATTTATTATATTCTCCTCTCATTACGCCACCATGAAATACATGGACCACTTACCCAAACTAGACATATTCATGATCAATTGCCTAAACGAGACACATTTTCCTAACTGTCCCTCAAGACATACAAATATGCAAATTCAATCAGGAGACAAGCCAGTCTAGCAACGTTCCTTCCATAAAACCAATTATCAAATCATTGAAAAAGCTAGCCAATTACTTTTTCTGGGTGTTGTCATTTTTTCACTAACAAATTAATGACGGTTTTTGAGACAGTGCATACTGAATGAATTTCAAACTAGCTAAATAGACTTCTAATTTAAGCAAAACTATACAATTGTTTTGGTATGAGACTACAGCCTTGTCATTCTCAACTCTAAATTGTGTGGGTGCTTATATTTGTCCTATTTCATGCATTTTTTTGCATATCCCAACTCTCCCTGGGAGAGTAGGGTCACAGCCAGGGTCAGACATTATTAACAGCACCCCAGAGGTTCTGCCAATTAGGGCGAACTGCCTTGCTCAAGGGTAAATGTTGGCGCAGGAAGTTGAACTAGCAACCCTTTGGTTACTGGTCCAACACTCTAACCACTAGGCTACCTGGCATACTTCTCATTAGCAACAGTACAGTTGAGGAGATTGCCATTTAAAAACAAGTGTTCAAAATGACCAAGAGTTGGGTATTATTTTGAGCAAGAGCCTACTCGAGAACACAGAAAGTCTTTCAAATTCCCATCCATAACCAAGTGCCAAAAAATAAAAACTGTGATTGGCCACTCCTGGACATACGAATTGTCTGCCTCTTTACGGAAAAAAATGTGGGAAACAATGACAGTGAGGCCATACAGGTAACGTTATCATGGCTAGTTAACGAGGTGATTCACTGGTCACTGGTTTGTTGAGTGTGCAACTTTCTTAAGGTTGTACAGTGCATTTGGAAATCATTCAGACCCCTTCCCTTTTTCCACATTTTGATACATTACAGCCTTACTCTGAAATTAATTAATTCATTGTTTTCCACATCAATCCTTACTTACATAAGTATCCAGACCCTTTGCTATGAGACTTGAAATTGAGCTCAAGTGCATCCTATTTCCATTGATCATCCTTGAGATGTTTCTACAACTTGATTGGAGTCCACCTGTGGTAAATTCAATTGATTGAACATGATTTAGAAAGGCACACACCTGTCTATATAAGGTCCCACAGTTGACAGTGCATGTCAGAGAAAAAACCAAGCCATCAGGTCAAAGGCACAGAGCTCCAGAAACAATATTCTCTGGTCTGATGAAACCATGATTGAACTCCTTGGCTGAATGCCATGTGTCAAAACTGGAGGAAACCTGGCACCATCCCTACAGTGAAGCATGGTGGTGGCAGCATCATCCTGTGCAGATGTTTTTCCGCGGCAGGGACTGGGAGGCTAGTCAAGATCGAAGGAAAGATGAACGGAGCAAAGTACAGAGAGCTCCTTGATGATAAGCTTCTCCAGAGAGCTCAGGACCTCAGACTGGGGCAAATGTTCACCTTCCAACAGGACAATGACCCTAAGCACACAGCCAAGACAACGCAGGAGTGGCTTTGGGACAAGTCTCTGAATGTCCTTGAGTGACCCAGCCAGAGCCCGGACTTGAACCTGGTCGAACATCTCTGGAGAGACCTGAAAATAACTGTCCAGCGACGCTCTCCATCCAAACTGACAGAGCTTGAGAGGATCTGCAGAGAAGAATGGGAGAAACTCCCCAAATAAAGGTGTGCAAAGCTTGTAGCGTCATACCCAAGAAAACTCGAGGCTGTAATTGCTGCCAAAGGTGCTACAACAAAGTACTGCGTAAAGGGTCTGAAAACGTATGTAAATGTGATTTCAGGTTTATTTATAATAAATTTGCAAAAAATTATAAAAACCTGTTTTTGCTTTGTCATTATGGGGTATTGTGTGTAGATTGATTGTTACATCTACTCCCGCACCACAGGGCCTGGCAACCCATCTTTACGCACACCTGCGCATCAGTCACACCTGGACTTCATTACTTCCTGATTACTTACCCTTTTATATAGCACTCTTTTGTTATCAGTTATCAGGTAGTATTGGTTATGTTTCCTTGTCAGATGTTTCTCTTGTTTTGTAGTGTTCTATGTTCATTATTGTTAAACTCACTAACTGCACCTGCTTCCTGACTCCCTGTGTCGACGTTACAGAATAGTACCTCAACAAATGGAAGCAATCAGGACATCTCCCAGATGGTCAGCGAACAGGGACACCTACTTCGCCAACACCGTGACCAGCTGGGGACGTCTATGGATGAGGTCCTCCGCATTCTTCAACGTCTCTACAATCCCCGAGAGGCGTCACGTCCAACAAGCGGAGGATTCTATACCACAAGTCGAACAAGCACCCAGCCCATCAAACAGTCCACCCAGGTCAGCGATGCCCGTTTGTCCCTCCCGGACAAATATGACTGGTCTCCATCCAAATGCCGTGGCTTCCTACGCCAGTGCTCCCTCTATTTCACTCATTAGATGGGAGCCCTAACCACCGAGAGGTCCAAGGTTGCCACGGTTATTTCCCTGCTGACCAGAAGGCCGTTGGAGTGGGCTACGGCCATTGGGAGAGAGGAGAGGAGGAGCTGGGTTTCTATGAGGGGTTCAGGGTGCTCTTCGACCATCCACCAGAGGGAAGAGAGGGGGGTGAGCGCCTATTCCAACTACGGCAGGATGGCCAGACCACGGCGGTGTACACGTTTACCTTTCGGACAGTGGCAGCATCCAGCGGATGGAATGAGCAGACGCTCAACGCCTTACTCAGAAGAGGATTACGCAAAGAGGTCCAGACGGAGTTGGCGTTCCGAGATGAGAAACTAACCTTGGACACACTCATTGCGATGGCCATCGGCATCCCCAACACCTCACTCCCTCCTTCGTTGACCTTTCTGAGTCAGAGCCTGAACCCATGGAGGTAGGGGCCACACGCCTCCCCGTGGCTGAGCGACGCCATCTGAGACAGGTGGGGCTATGTCCCTATTGTGGCCAGGAGGGTCACGAGCTTCAACGGTATACGGTACGTCCCAATCCGGAATCCACGAGAACAGAGGGACGGCCCTGTGATCATCCATCTCCTGGGTTAGGCGTGAGTAATCCATCATCATCACTTTCCGCCAAACCTTTTTTAGTATTTATTTCGCTGGCTGTCCGTCATCTATTGTTTCTACAGCTCTAGTGGATTCCGGTGCCGCAGGGAATTTTATTGACCAGGCACTTGCTTCCTCCCTGCACATCACCTCACACCCGCTCTCCTCTCCATTTCCGGTCCAAGCGTTGAATATGCGACCATTGGGATCCAGCACTATTACGTACGTCACAGCTCCACTCAACCTCACCCTGGGACCCAAGCAGCAGGAAATCCTTCCCTTCGCCATCACCTCTGCACCCGTGCACAAAGTCATCCTTGGCCTCCGGTGGCTCCAACTCCATAATCCCACCATCTCCTGGTCAGAGAGGAGGATTACCGCCTGGGGACCAGGATGCCGAAAGATCTGCTTTCCGGCACCCTGTGGTTCCACGTCGGCGGGGGGCCCTGTGAGTGTCCACCAGCCCATCAATCGGTCCTCCTGTATCGTTGGCCCTGTGTTTTGGGATGTAGATGTGGACATCTGCCAGGCTCTGGAGAGGGAACCTACTCCTGCCACCTGCTCTCCGGAGCGCATCTACGTCCCCACGGGGGTCAGAGATCGGTTGCTGACCTGGGCACACACATCCCTCACCGCTGGACACCCAGGTATCACCTGCACCACTCAATCCCTTTCTGAAAAATACTGGTGGCCCAATTTGGCGCAGGACGTTGCACACTAAGTCAACTCATGTTCAGTATGTCCTCAATCTAAATCTCCCCGGCACACTCCAGCATGAAAATTCCTTACCCTTCCCGTGCCTCAGCATCCCTGGTCTCATCTGTCCATTGATTTCGTCACTGATCTCCCCTGGTTTTACCCCCATTTTGGTGGTTGTGGACAGATTCTCAAAATCATGCCATTTCATCCCTCTCTCTGGTCTTCCTACCGCTTTCCAGGTTGCTGAGGCACTGTTCCAGCAGGTCTTCTGGCACTATGGCCTTCCGGAGGATATTGTTTCCGATTGTGGCCCACAATTCTCCTCACGTGTATGGAAGGCTTTCATGGAGAAGCTGGGGGTCACGGTCAGACTCACTTCTGGGTACCGGCCTCAATCTAACGGGCAGGGGGAGAGGATGAACCAGGAGCAGCGACGGTTCCTGAGGAGTCACTGCCAGGACCGGCAGGGGGAGTGGGCCTGATTCCTTCCTTAGGCTGAATACGCCCAGAATTCATTGTGACAATCCTCTAGCGGGCTGACTGGGTTCTGGGTTATCAGCTGGCCCTGGCTCCATGGAGTCTGAGTCAGACCGAAGCTCCTGCGTTGGACGAGTGGTTCAGGCGCACAGAAGAGGTATGGAACGCTCGACGTCACAGGTCTACTAACCACCGGTCCTGGCACCCCATCTTTACACACACCTGCGTCTCATCAGTCACACCTGGACATCATTACTCCCTGATTACTTACCGTTTATATAGCACTCTTTTGTTATCAGGCATTATTGGTTATGTTTCCTTGTCAGACGTTTCTCTTGTTTTGTATCATTCATTATTATTAAACTAACTGCACCTGCTTCCTGACTCCCTGCGTCAACGTTACATTGGTGAGGGAGAAAAAAAACAATTTAATACATTTTGTAGAACATTTGGAAAAAGTCAAGGGGTCTGAATACTTTCCAAATACTCTGTATAATTTAATACTTTATCATGGCCGTAACAATGTCCCCATTGTTAGGTCAGCAGACAGGCTGCTCAGGGCCTTCTGTCCCCATTCAGGAAGTGACACGATACTCTCCAGCATCTCTCCACCTGTCAAAGTTTCAACTAGAATCTCTTCCCAGACTTTCACAAAGCAACGAGCCACAACCTGCCAACAAGTCCTCTGATAATTTCATACTTTTTGCTGGGTTGTGCATACAGCATGCATGGGGATGGAGGGTTATATTGACATTGTACTGAGTTCTGGCACATATAGCTTAACCCCTCCATACAGAACTACACTGCCACACAAAAGTGTTTTGCAGGTTTGTACGTAGAGTATGGAGGGGGATTAATATCCTAACATAAACACAATTTTCCCTGCTGTTCCCATTAGTGGTTTTGTGCAAAATATGCCACAGACAACAAAACATCTGTCAGGTTCAGTTTATGTGCACAATAACGTTCCTCCTTCTCCACATCAAGTCACAGGCTGCTTCTATGGAATGAGGAAACCAAGCTAATAGCAAAGAAATACCTCAAGATGTTCTCAAATGTGGATAAGCAAGGCAACCATCAATGTTGTGACTCAAACAGAAGGACATTCTTCTAATTTCTCCCTAATGAATCTGAGTGTCTCCTTTCAGGCCAGCACAACATTCTCAGCGCCCGCTGTTCATTCAAGTCTTTTGTCTATGTGATTTAGTATTCTATTCGCATCACCATTAGCTGCAGCAGTTACTCTTCCTGGGGTCCACAATGAGTTAATGGTGGCCGGGAGGTGGGAATATTTGGAGTGCATGCCTGACGTCTGTCGGTACGACTATCTCATTAACAGGAATGTGGAGGGGTTAAAGGTTAATCCTGGATATTGTGTCCTTTTCACAAGACCATGTAATTAGGACAGGAGAGGATGAGCTAATAGGTGTTGAGAGCTCTTTCAGATACTAAGGATAGGAGGTGAGACATGGGGAACCTGTTACCAGGTATAACAACTTTGTAATTATGAAAGAGGGAACAAGCTGAGGTGTGTTGACAGCTTGTAGAGATACAAAGGGTAGAAGGTGAGGAATGAGGTATTTGGTATTTTATTAGTTTCCCCATTTTCTGTTGCAAATGCAGCAGCTACTCTTCCTGGGGTCCACATGAAACATGACCTAATACAGAACATTAATAGACAAGAACAGCTCAAAGACAGAACTACATACATTTAAAAATGGCACAAATAGCCTACATAATATGATAAACACAAAATATCTATGTCAAATAAAGAGCGAGGCATTGTGCTGTGAGGTGCTACTCTATCTGTTTTTTTAAACCAGGATTGCTGTTAATTTGAGCAATATGAGATGGGAGTTCCATACAATAATGACTCTATATAATATTGTACGCTTTCTTGAATTTGTTCTGGATTTGGGGACTGTGAAAAGACCCTAAGGTGGCATGTCTGCTGGGATAAGTGTATAGTTGAAGTCATTAAAACTCGTTTTTCAACCACTCCACAAATTTCTTGTTAACAAACTATAGTTTTGGCAAGTCGCTTAGGACATCTACTTTGTGCATGACACAAGTACTTTTTCCAACAATTGTTTACAGACAGATTATTTCACTTATAATTCACTGTATCACAATTCCAGTGGGTCAGAAGTTTACATACACTAAGTTGACTGTGCCTTTAAACAGCTTGGAAAATTCCAGAAAATGATGTCATGGTTTTAGAAGCTTCTGATAGGCTAATTGACATAATTTGAGTCAATTGGAGGTGTCCCTATGGATGTATTTCAAGATCTACCTTCAAACTCAGTACCTCTTTGCTTGACATCATGGGAAAATCAAAAAAAATTAGCCAAGATCTCAGAAAGAAAATTGTAGACCTCCACAAGTCTGGTTCATCCTTGGGAGCAATTTCCAAATGCTTGAAGGTACCACGTTCATCTGTACAAACAATAGTACGCAAGTATAAACACCATGGCACCACGCAGCCATCATACCGCTCAGGAAGGAGACGTGTTCTGTCTCCTAGAGATGAATGTACTTTGGTGCGAGAAGTGCAAATCAATCCCAGAACAACAGCTAAGGACCTTGTGAAGATGCTGCAGGAAATAGGTACAAAAGTATCTATATCCACAGTAAAACGAGTCCTATATTGACATAACCTGAAAGGCCGCTCAGCAAGGAAGAAGCCACTGCTCCAAAGCCACCATAAAAAATCCAGACTACGGTTTGCAACTGCACATGGGTACAAAGATGGTACTTTTTGGAGAAATGTCCTCTGGTCTGATGAAACAAAAATAGAACTGTTTGGCCATAATGACCAAAAGGGGGGGGCTTGCAAGCCGAAGAACACCATGCCAACCGTGAAGCACGGGGGTGGCAGCATCATGTTGTGGGCGTGCTTTGCTGCAGGAGGGACTGGTGCACTTCACAAAATAGATGGCATCATGAGGAAGCAAAATTATGTGGATATATTGAAGCAACATCTCAAGACATCAGTCAGGAAGTTAAAGCTTGGCCGCAAATGGGTCTTCCAAATGGACAATGACCCCAAGCATACTTCCAAAGTTGTGGTAAAATGGCTTAAGGACAACAAAGTCAAGGTATTGGAATGGCCATCAAAAAGCCCTGACCTCAATCTTATAGAAAATTTGTGGGCAGAACTGAAAAAGTGTGTGCGAGCAAGGAGGCCTACAAACCTGACTCAGTTACACCAGCTCTGTCAGGAGGAATGGACCAAAATTCACCCATCTTATTGTGGGAAGCTTGTGGAAGGCTACCTGAAACGTTTGACACAAGTTAAACAATTTAAAGGCAATGCTACCAAATACTAATTGAATGTATGTAAACTTCTGACTCACTGGGAATGTGATGAAAGAAATAAAAGCTGAAATAAATCATTCCCTCTACTATTATTCTGACATTTCACACTCTTAAAATAAAGTGGTGATCCTAACTGACCTAAGACAGGGAAATTGTACTAGGATTAAATATCAGGATTTGTGACAAACTGAGTTTAAATGTATTTGGCTCAGGTGTATGTAAACTTCCGACTTCAACTGTAGCTTCACTTCTTACCAGTAATACATGTATTGTTTTAGAAACATTACAAAGCATGCTTATCCATTTTTTGTTTTTGTTATAATTATGGTGCAAACATTTTTGGGCTGGTAAAAATCTGACTGGCTGGTGGACAAAAAAGTTAGTCTCAGGCCCTGAACTGATCTATTTGTTATCAAAGCTTGAGTTTTGAAATATAATATGGTCTGAGAAGAACAATACTGACAGACCAGGCATGTAGCCAATATGCTGTGATAATGTATTAGGCCTGCCTACTTCACAAACGTCATTCTTACAGAACTGTTTATATTAGGTTAATGTAAAAAAAATTTAAGTCATGTTTTAAAAAATATCTGAGCGGTAGATCTCAGCTTGCTTTATTACTGCGAAAGTGATCTTTACTCAGAAAAGGTTGGTGACCACCGCTGTAGACTTAGATTAAAGATATGACGGATACGAGTGGCCATAGAGTCAGCTACCATCCTCGGTAGCATTTCATCTAAGTTGACAATGCCAGGAGGTTTGTTGTTATTGATCAATAACAATCATTTTTAAAACCTCTCCCACACTAACTTTACAACATTTTAACGTACATTGCTTTTCTTTCATTATTTGTTTTTAAATACATGATTACAATGGCTCAATATTCGTTGTTGGCATTTCCTGCCTAAGTTTGGCCATTTTGCCAATGAATCATTAATCATCAGAATAATTGCCAACATCAAATGGTTTTGTGATAAATAAGCCATCTAATTCGATGAAAGATGGAGTGGAATTTGTCTTTCTGCCCATCATTTTATTTCAAGTACTCAAAAGTTTTTATATAATTGATCTTGGCTTAGTAATACAGTTTCTCCATTTTGTTGAGTATAATCACATCATTTCTCAATTTGCAGTAAGTCAGCCAGTCAGATGTGAAGCCAGACTAATTAGCCATTCCTTTTGCCCCATCTCTTTCAACCATACAGTTTTTCATTTCCTCATCAATCCATGGAGCCTTAATAGTTCTAACAGTTTCTTAACATCTCTGGGATATGTGGGACGCTCGCATCCCACCTCGACAACAGCCAGTGAAATTGTAGGGCGCCAAATTCAAAACAACAGAAATCTCATAATTACAATTCCTCAAACATACAAGTATTATACACCATTTTAAAGATAAACTTCTTGTTAATCCAGCCACAGTGTCTGATTTCAAAAAGGCTTTACGGCGAAAGCATCAGATGGCACTCATAGGACTTCATGTCACACAATACATGTATGTTTTGTTCGATAAAGTTCATATTTATATCCAAAAATCTCAGTTTACATTGGCGCATTATGTTCAGTAATATTTTGCCTCTAAAAAACATCCGGTGATTTTACAGAGAGCCACATCAATTTACAGAAATACTCATCATAAACTTTGATGAAAGATACAAGTGTTATGCATAGGATTATAGATAAACTTCTCCTTAATGCAACCGCTGTGTCAGATTTTCAGAAAAGCTTTACGGTGAAAGCACACCATGCGATAATCTGAGTACAGCGCTCAGCCACCAAAACAAGCCATACAGATACCCGCCATGTTGTGGAGTCAACAAAAGTCAGAAATAGTGTTATAAATATTCACGTACCTTTGATGATCTTCATCAGAATGCACTCCCAGGAATCCCAGTTCCACAATAAATGTTTGTTTTGTTCGATAAAGTTCATCTTTATGTCCAAATACCTCCTTTTTGTTCGCGCGTTTAGTTCACTATTCCAAATGCACAAGGCGCATAGGTCCAGACGAAAAGTCAAAAAAGTTCCATTACAGTTTGTAGAAACATGTCAAACGATGTATAGAATCAATCTTTAGGATGTTTTTATCATAAATCTTCAATAATATTCCAACCGGACAATTCCTTTGTCTTTAGACAAGAAAGGGAAAGGAGCTCGTGCTCACGGCCGCATGTGACTAAACTAAAGGCTTTCAGCCAGACCACTGGTTCAAACAGCTCTTATTCCCTCCCATTTCACAGTAGATGCCTGAAACAACATTCTAAAGACTGTTGACATCTAGTGGAAGCCTTAGGAAGTGCAATCTGACCCCATTTACACTGTATATTGGATAGGCAATCACTTGAAAAACTACAAACCTCAGATTTCCCACTTCCTTGTTGGATTTTTCTCAGGTTTCTGCCTGCCATATGAGTACTGTTATACTCACAGACATTATTTTAACAGTTTTGGAAACTTTAGAGTGTTTTCTATCTGAATGCAGACAGATATGCATATTCTAGCTTCTGTGCCTGAGTAGCAGGCAGTTTACTCTGGGCACCTTATTCATACAAGCTACTCAATATTGCCCCCCGTTCCCAAAGAAGTTAACAGGTGCATGTTTATCAATAATTGGAAGAAGAAATTTCATAAATTCATCACGTGCAGCGTCTGGATACTCCTCATTAATCACATCAGACCAACATATATTTTTAACTTCATCCACATAAGAGTCACAGCAAAATCGTTTGTATGATCTCTTATACACTATTTTAGGCCCAGCTTTTGGAACTTTGGCTTTCCAGGATATAGCCACTATATTGTCATCACTGCATCCAATGGGTTACACTGAGAAGCTTCCTCTTGTGCGGACAGCTTGATGAAAATCCGTCAATATTGAGGTCCCCAAGAAAGTAGACCTCTCTGTTTACATCACATACACTATTAAGCATTTCACACACATTATTATTATTTTATTTGTTTCATTTTAGAATAAGTCTTTACGTTAACAAAATGTGGAAGAAATAAAATTCCTCAGCAATCTACACACAATACTCCATAATGACAAAGCGAAAAAAGGTTTTTTGAAATTTTAGCAATTATTTTCCAAATTTTCTTACGTTACACTTATTCTAAAATGTATTAAATACAAATAAATCCTCAGCAATCTACACACAATTCCCCATAATGACAAAGCGAAAACAACCTTTTAGAAATGTTTGCTAATTAATTCAAAATAATAAACGTAAGAATTCAGACCCTTTGCTATGGGACTCGAAATTCAGCTCAGGTGCATCCTGTTTCCATTGATCATCCTTGAGATGTTTCTACAACTTAATTGGAGTCCACCTGTGGTAAATTCAATTGATTGGACATGATTTGTTTATATAAAGGGCCCACAGTTGATAGTGCATGTCAGAGCAAAAACCAAGCCATGAGGTCGAAGGAATTATCCGTAGAGCTCTGAGACAGGATTGTGTTGAGGCACAGATCTGGGGAAGGGTACCAAAAAATGTCTGCAGTATTGAAGGTCACCAAGAACACAGTGGCCTCCATCATTCTTAAATGGAAGAAATTTGGTACCACCAAGACTCTTCCTAGAGCTGGCGCCCGGCTAAACTGAGCAATCGGGGGAGAAGGGCGGTGACCAAGAACCTGATGGTCACTCTGACAGATATCTAGAGATCCTCTGTGGAGATGGGAGAACTTTCCAGAAGGACAACCATCTCTGCAACACTCCACCAATCAGCCACTCTTCAGTAAAAAGCACATGATAGCCCGCTTGGAGTTTGCCAAAAGGCACCTAAAGGACTCTCAGACCCAACAAAATTCTCTGGTCTGATGAAACCAAGATTGAACTCTTTGGCCTGAATGCCAAGCGTCACGTCTGGATGAAACCTGGCAGCATCATGCTGTGGGGATTTTTTTCAGCGGCATGGACTGGGAGACTTGTCAGGATCGAGGCAAAGTCGAATGGAGCAGTCCAGAGAGAGATCCTTGATGAAAACCTGCTCCAGAGCACTCAGGACCTCAGACACAGCCAAGACAAAGCAGGAGTGGCTTCGGGAAAAGTCTCTGAATGTCCTTGAGTGGCCCAGCCAGAGCCCGCACTTGAACCCGATCGAACATCTCTGGAGAGACCTGAAAATAGTTGTGCAGCAACGCTCTCCATCCAACCTGACAGAGCTTGAGAGGATCTGCAGAGAGGAATGTTAGAAACCCCCCAAATACAGGTGTGCCAAGCTTGTAGCGTCATACCCAAAAAGACTCAAGGCTGTAATCACTGCCAAAGGTGCTTCAACAAAGTACTGAGTAAAGGGTCTGAATACTTATGTAAATGTGATACATCCATTTTTTTTATTTTTAACAAATTTGCAAAAATGTCTAAAAACTGTTTTTGCTTTGTCAATATGGGGTATTGTGTGTACTGTACATTGATGAGGATTTATTTTTTTTGGACTCTGTGTAACATAACAAAATGTGGAAAAAGTCAAGGGGTCTGAATACTTTCCGAATGTGCAGTATATAGCAAGAATTCCTCCACCATAAGAATTCCTGTCTCTTCTTTAGATGTTATATCCTTGTATTGCTACTGCTGTATCATCAAAGGAATTTTCTAAGTGAGTCTCAGAAATGGCTAAGATATTCATGTTATCTGATGTTAACCTCTTGACGGTCGCCTAGGATAGGGGGCGCCACAGCGCATTTTGAAAAAAATTAGTGCCCATTTTAAACGGCCTACTACTCAAACTCAGAAGCTAGGATATGCATATAATTAATACTTGTGGATAGAAAACAAGTTATTGATTTCATGAAGCTTGTTTCCAAGGCTACATATATTGGTATGGGCTATTTTCAGCCCTTTTCTGGCTAGCTTCTCAGAGATAGACATCTTAGGGAAAAGAACAAACAAAGCAAGAGTTGATGTGTGTAAGTGTGTGTGTGCTGTGGGGTTGAAGCTAAGAACCCATAGGCTTGGCTCTCATCCCTTCCAGACTTTTGGGAGGGAGGGTGGACAATGACCCTGTCATAGCGGATGTCCCCACGCGTTCTGGCAGCTTTCATGGCCGAGATAAGTTATTTTCTCTTCTTGCGCACAGCTTCAGGATAATCCTCGTTGAGGAAGATGTACAATCCTCTCAAGTTCTTGGTTCTTTCCAGAACAGAAACCTTGTCCTTGAACCTCAGGAACTTGACCACTGTCGTGCCTGTCACCTGGGCCAGTGGTGGTTTTCCAATCCTGTGGGCGTGCTCCACTTCAATCTTCCTGTGGTCCATCTTTAGTATCTCCAAGATAATTTCCCTCACTTTGTCCTTAGGTCTCATGTGGAGATTCTGCAATTCCATTCACAACAATGTTGTTCCACCTTGATTGTCCCTTTAAATAATCACATTTCTCCATCATTGTTATCATGGAATCACATTCAGAACTGATGTCCTTTCTCAATGACTTACAGATTGCTGTCACCTTGCCGTTTTCCTGTTTAAACTCATCGAGCTGACCCTGGGAGAAGAGCAAACTGTTCTTCAGGTCCTGGACCTCTATGGTCAAGTCGTCCATTCTTTTATTAGGTGACTCCACCAGTATTTGGACACAACACTTGAAGCTATTTTCTTGTTGTTGTAACAACTGCTTGTAGAATATACACTACCAGTCAAAAGTTTGGACACACCTACTCATTCAACGGTTTTCCTTTATTTTTACTTTATTCTACATTGTAGAATAATAGTGAAGACATCCAAACTATGAAATAAAACATATAGAATAATGTATTAACCAAAAAAGTGTTAAACAAATGAAAAAATATTTTATATTTTAGACTCTTCAAAGTAGCCACCCTTTGCCTTGATGACAGCTTTGCACACTCTTGGCATTCTCTCAACCAGCTTAATCAGGAATGCTTTTCCAACAGTCTTGAAGGAGTTCCCACATATGCTGAACACTTGTTGGCTGCTTTTCCTTTACTCTGCGGTCCAACACATCCCAAACCATCTCAATTGGGTTGAGGTCGGGTGATTGTGGAGGCCAGGTCATCTGATGCAGGATTCCATCACTCTTCTTCAAGGTCAAATAGTCCTTACACAGCCTGGAGGTGTGTTTTGGGTCATTGTCCTGTTGAAAAACAAATGATAGCCACTAAGCACAAACCAGATGCGATAGCGTTTCGCTGCAGAATGCTGTGGTAGCCATGCTGGTTAAGTGTGCCTTGAATTCTAAATAAATCACAGACAGTGTCACCAGCAAAGCACCACCACACTATCACACCTCCTCCATGCTTCACAAGCGGAGATCATCCGTTCACCTACTCTGCGTCTCACAAAGACACGTCGGTTGGAACCAAAAAATTTTGCTCATCAGACCAAAGGACAGATTTCCACCGGTCTAATGTCCATTGCTCATGTTTATTGGCCCAAGAAAGTCTCTTCTTCTTATTAGTGTCTAATAAAGGCCTGATTCAAACAGTCTCTGAGATGTGTCTGTTACTTGAACTCTGTGAAGCATTTATTTGGGCTACAATCTGAAGTGCAGTTAACTCTAATGTACTTATCCTCTGCAGCAGAGGTAACTCTGGGTTTTCCTTTCCTGTGGCGGTCCTCATGAGAGCCAGTTTCATCATAGCGCTTGATGGTTTCTGCGACTGCACTTGAAGAAACTTTCAAAGTTCTTGACATTTTCTGGATTGACTGACCTTCATGTCTTAAAGTAATGATGGACTGTTGTTTCTCTTTGCTTATTTGAGCTGTTCTTGCCATAATATGGACTTGTTTTTTTACCAAATAGGGCTATCTTGTGTATACCCCCCCTACCTTGACACAACACAACTGATTGGCTCAAACACATTAAGAAGGAAAGAAATTCCACAAATTAACTTTTAACAAGGCACACCTGTTAATTGAAATGCATTCCAGGTGACTACCTCATGAAGCTGGCTGAGAGAATGCCAAGAGTGTGCAAAGCTGTCATCAAGGCAAAGGGTGGCTACTTTGAAGAATCTCAAATATAAAATATATTTTGATTTGTTTAACACTTTTTTGGTTACTGCATGATTCCATGTGTGTTATTTCATAGCTTTGATGTCTTCACTATTATTCTCCAATGTAGAAAATAGTCAAAAAAATAAGAAAAACCCTTGAATGAGTAGGTGTGTCCAAACTTTTGACTGGTACTGTATATTTGTTCTGTTAAAAGATCCTTCACCTGTGATAGAGAGACACAACTATCCTCAACGATACTCCCACTGGCTTTGGTCTTTGTCATAGTAGCAACGTAGGCTATGTTGTTACTCCTCGCAGTTCTAGATAGGGCAGGTCTCAGGGAAGATGGAAACAGCAGCAAACAGCAGGGATCTAGACAGTCTCAAGCCCGGGACAAGCCGTGGTCGCAGCCACAAGGGCTAACCGTGTCACGGGTTGCGTTCAAGCCCTCAAGGAAACTCTGCTAGCTTGATTGGCTGCTAACAGTGGCAGCTAGGCTAGCTTCTAAGCCAAGCAGCTCATCAGACCCTTGGTTGGCAGGATCCCTGGGCAGATAGCAGCAGTCTCAGCAACTGATGCCAATCGTGTCGTGGGATCCCAAGGTAGCTAGCTAGTGACTAAACTTTTTCAATAGAACACTTTCAGAGACTTTCAAAACAGGATCCTCTGATAATGACAGCAGCAACAACACTGAGTCTACAAAACATTGGGAACACCTTCCTAATATCGAGTTGCATGCCTTTAGCCCTAAGAACAGGCTCAATTCGTTGGGCATGGAGTCTACAAGGTGTCAAAATCGTTCCACAGGGATGCTGGCCCATGTTGACTCCAATGCTTCCTATAGTTGTGTCAAGATGTCCTTTGGGTGGTTGACCATTCTTGATACATAAGGGAAACTGTTGAGCGTAAAAAACCCAGCAGCTTGACACACTCAAACCGGTGTGCCTGACACCTACTACCATACCCTGTTCAAAGGCACTTAAATATTTTGTCCCATTTACCTTGTGAATCCATTTCTCAGTTGATCAAGGCTTAAAAATCATTCTTTAACCTGTCTCATCTCCTTCATCTACACTGATTGAAGTGGATTTAACAAGTGACATCAATAAGGGATCATAGCTTTCACCTGGATTCACCTGGTCAGGCTATGTCATGGAAAGAGCAGGTGTTCCTAATGTTTTGTATACTCAGTGTATAACCCACTGAAGAACAAGGGGCCATATTTACTTTGTACCTGCCCAAGGTTTGCCCCTACTATTCTAAGGAGAGACTGAAAAATAAAGGTAGAATAAAACATGAAATCAGATTAGGAGAAACAACTCTGTTTGAACCAAATGTAGACCTCTACTTATCCTCTGTGTGCCATGTATAATGCAAGCAGAGGGACAGCACTAAATCAGTGTTTCCTATGCATTCAATAAACCAAGGGCTGGCTGATTAGTCCACTAGTTCAATCAGGTGTGCTAGTTCAGGAATAGATTGGAACAGTATAAATGACTGGGGGAACCTGAGGAGAGGTTAGTGAAACACTGCACTATGCTACTCCCCACTGTGTCCAGATCAGACCTGGGTTGAAATACATGTGTATTTGAGAATGTGTTATTAAATCAAATCAAATCAAATTTTATTTGTCACATGCTTCGTAAACAACAGGTGAAATGCTTACTTTACGCATCCTTTTCCAACAATGCAGAGTTAAAGATTAAAAAAAGAAAAAAGAAAAGTGAAATAGTGACAGGAGGAATAAACACACAGTGAATAACGAATAAGAATAACAAGTAAAAATAACATGCCTTTATACAGGGAGTACCAGTACCAAGTCGATATGCAGGGGTACGAGGTAATTGAGTTCTTTTTTTAGTTATGTACATACACTACCGTTCAAAAGTTTGGGGTCACTTAGAAATGTCCTTGTTTTTGAAAGAAAAGCAAAAAAAATTGCTTTTCTTTCAAAAACAAGGACATTTCTAAGTGACCTCAAACTTGTGAACGGTAGTGTATATTTGAGTATTTCCTAATAATGTGGCTGGAATCAACTATTTTCAAATAATTTCCTATAAATAGCCTTCTACTTGAAAGTATTTTTAAATGCTACTTTTAAATACTATTTTCAAATACCTGGGTTAAATGCATAGGTGTGTATTTGATTCAGTATATTTTAGTATTTTCAAATACTTTCCAAGTGTATTTCCAAATGCATTCCAATATTCAACTAGTTGTCTTTTCAAATAAAAAAATATCGAAATACTTACTTCCAAATGTCTTTGAAAGTAATTGAAATACCCTAAATAGTATTTGAACCCAGGTCTGGTCCAGATGAATCCTAGTGTTTCCAGGCATGGTCCAGTACAGTCATTGATTAGAGAGCTTAACTTTGAGCCTGCAGTCTATCAGTGCTCAGGGACCGGTAATCAATTCTCTAATGCTGTGTGAGTCCCTATTCACTGCCCTGCTTATACACTACCTCACAGGAAAGACAAGTACGTGCACAAACACAAACAAACACACACAAACCGGGGCAGAACACAACCCAGATGGCGGTCATAAAGAAGGAATATAACCTCCAAATATTAACTCACCAAGTAGGCAACGATGGGCCACTGTCATAATTGTATTATAAAAATGACTGTTACTCTCCTGAGGGGCACTCCTTTCCTGACTGCTGATGGTTCCTGATTACCCTAGGTACTCTGGTGGATCCTCTCTGGCCTGGCCCGTTAGTAGAGGATACAAGCTGATCTGATCAGCATTGCACCAGACCAGACGCACGGTCGGTTTGGTCAGGAACTCAGCGCCTTGCTCCCAGCCAAGCTCTCTGTTATCTCTGTTCTGTTGACAGGCCATTGTTTTTCTACGGGCGCTGGTGGACATGAATTAAACTGAACGAATTAGGCTGATTGGGCCTCGGGCAGGAAGATAGAGGAGTAAATAAAGTACTGAGAGAGAGAGAGAGAGAGAGAGAGAGAGAGAGAGAGAGAGAGAGAGAGAGAGAGAGAGAGAGAGAGAGAGAGAGAGAGAGAGAGAGAGAGAGAGAGAGAGAGAGAGAGAGAGAGAGAAAGGAGCTCCATCTTGCATTTATTGTCTAAGTGTTTTATTAAATGCAGTTAGAGACAATACAAGATTTCCTATGAGTGCCCTCTTCCGCTCTTTTATATAGAAGTCTATCTTAATCTTATTCTTATTTTATTAAAACAGTTAGACAGTAAATGCAAGATTGAGTTGTTTTCCTGGGAGTGGCCTCTGTCTTAAATAGAACTTAATCTTACTATTTTTTTAAATACTTGCTGTATCAGAGGGCTAGAAATCCGATTCAGAAAGTTTAAAGTTAAACTCCACTATTTATAATTGTACATGCTTTATTATAAAAGCATATATATATTATATAAAACATTTTTGTAACTTTGACCCCTTTTTCGTGGTATCCAATTGGTAGTTACAGTCTTGTCTCATCGCTGCAACTCCCATAAGGACTTGGGAGAGGCGAAGGTCGAGAGCCATGCATCCTCTGAAGCACGACCCAACCAAGCCGCACTGCTTCTTGACACAATGCCCGCTTAACCCGGAAGCCAGCCACACCAATGTCCTGGCACGCCACAGGAGTCGCTAGAGCGCGATGGGACAAGGACATCCCTGCCGGTCAAACCCATCCCTCACCTGGACGACGCTGGGCCAGTTGTGTGCCGCCCCATTGGTCTCCCGGTCGCGGCCGGCTGCAACAGAGCCTGGACTCGAACCAGGATCTCTAGTGGCACAGCTAGCAACTGCGATGCAGTGCCTTAGACCACTATGCCACTCAGGAGGCCCATGCTTTAGTTTTATTGTACTGACTGCAAGCTCTCTCTCTTTATCCATAAACTCATTGAAACCCTTGTCCCCCAGCAGAATCAAACTTGTTGGTACAACAAACAAACTGCTCTAAAATCACAACCAAAAGCACAATTGTTGTTATTGTAGTTGACCAATATCCCCACAAAAGTCAAACACTTTATCACAATAGTTGCCATTACTGACAATTTACTCAAAATGGCTGTTGTATCATGTGGGCAGGTCACCCTGTGGGGTGCCTTGCAAAATAGGTTTCTAACCTAAAGGATCCAGATGTAAAAAAATTTAAATAAAAAAAATACTCACTTGAGTGTCTGTGTGTCAGCTGCCTCCAGAACTATGCGGTTGCCCTGCTGGAACTCATGTGACTTGGAGCGGTGCAGCACCGTGAAGCCTGGCAGCAGGTGGATGAGCTTTCGGCTGGGGGGTGGGGGCGTCCCGGGGGCCTTCACCTTGTTTCTGCGCCTCATGGGGGGCGTGCCCGGGGGGGTCATGGTGTTCACCACCAGTGGAGTCCGGGGAGGAGTGTGGTCAAAGTGCCTCTGACGGGGCGAGGGGGGCAGGGATCGATGACCCATGTCCATGGGGGGGAAGGCCCCCAGTCCCAGGTGGCTGTCCACGGTGAGGCGGTCTGGCTGGACATAGGGGCCATACGGATAGGGTAGCAATGACTGGGGGCTGTGGCACTGGCTGTGGTGCTGCTGGTTGTACTTGGCCTGGACCATGGGGCTTTGGGAGAGCTGGAAGCGGACCCACTGGCTGGGTTCTGGAGAGGGGAAGGGAGTGTTCTCCTTGCCAGACTCAGAGGTGGGCCACTGGATGGACCAGTCCTGCTTAGCATGGCTACCTGCTGTGGAGGAGGAGGAGGAGAAACAAGAAGGAACATGTTACAGATAACATTTAACCACAAACAATTACCTGATACCTTGACTCTGCTTAATTATTTACATTTATACATGTCATTTAAGGATAATAAAAACTAAAATTTGATTAGAAAAAAATGGCCTGACGATAGAGCAAAAAAGCGAGAGAGCATGGATCTGACATCAATAGCAGATGTAATGTAGCATGGGCTCAGATAGGAGAGGAATAGAGGAGAGTGATGCTTGATTAACCACAGCCACCTTGATCCCTAAACATTAGATGAGAAGCTGGAGATGAGGTTGATGTTGAATAAGTGAGACAGAGGAGTTTGGTTTGGGAGAGCAGAGAAGAGAGAAATTATATTTTCAGCTTAAATGGAAATATTCACCTCCGTTATTGGGCAATGAGTCATCCTCGAGTTGTTCTTGAAAGAAAAGAGAAGCAAACAAACGTTTAATTGATTTGATAAAAAGATGGCAAAAATATTGTTTGTTTCCTCTCTCTTTCTGTCCATCAGAGACCCAGCCATTGTACTAATCACAGTCTCTAAAATTCAACTCTGATCTGAATGCAGTATCCGAATTAGCTCAATAACACTAATGGCTATGCATTCTCCCGAAAGGCTTGAAGGAAAAAAAGTATTCCTTAGTAGTATTTCTTCCCTGTGATGTTTTAAGACAAGCCCACCAGAGACTTCTGAAGGGACAAGGAGAGGGATAGAGAGATGTGGAGTAGAGGGAGACACATTGGGAAAGGAGAGAGAGAGGGAGAGGGCTGAAGTAACAAGAGTGACAAACAGTGTCCCCGGGATAGTAGAGTACAGTATATACTGCGTGTACAAAACATTAGGGACACCTGCTCTTTCTATGACAAAGACTGACCAAGTGAAAGCTATGATCCCTTATTGATGTCACCTGTTAAATCCACTTCAATCAGTGTAGATGAATGGGAGGAGACAGAAGGATTTGAGACAATTGACACATGGATTGTGTATGTGTGCCATTCAGAGGGTGAATGGGCAAGACAAAGATTTAAAAGCCTTTGAACTGGGGTATGGTAGTAAGTGCCAGGTGCACCGGTTTGAGTGTGTCACGAACTGGTTTTTCACACTCCACAGTTTCCTGTGTGTATCAAGAATGGTCCTCCACCCAAAGGACATCCTGTCAACTTGACACAACTGTGGGAAGTCAACATGGACCAGCAACTGTGCGGAGTCAACATGGACCAGCAACTGTGGGAAGTCAACATGGACCAGCATCCCTGTGGAATGCTTTCGACACCTTGTAGATTCCGTGCCCTGACAAATTGAGGCTGTTCTGAGGGCAATAGGGGGTGCAAATCAATATTAGGAAGGTGTTCCTCATGTTTGTACACTCAGTGTACATAGACTATAGGAGTCCTAAGGGATGTGTCCACTCATAGGCACAGACTGGGACTGGGAGACGGGTTGGTTGTTAAAAGACATCCCTCACGACTAGCGATCCAGTCTGTATTTTAGAGGGGTATTTTACAGCCAGGCCAGAGTTCAAACTGCACTGGACATTAGAATTAGTCATTGCAGTTCTATGGTGGACGTAATGATCTGTTCAGATAAACAACACTATGGAAAGTTTATGATCTAATCATAGAGGCTACAGTGGACTGTCTGCTTGCATGGATCTCCTACACACAATCACTATCAATGCTGCACTCAGTCTCAACATACAATAATACAACTTTGCCCATAGTTACTCATGGTGTTGCATATTAATCAACTTCATGCATAAGCAAGGCCACATGAGTTAACCCCTGAGATGAGAGAGACTTCTAATGATCGAGGAGAACTGTATACGGGGTTAAACAGTATACAGGGGTATTGGGGTGGAGACGGCCTGTTTAATGGAGTACCTCTGTGCTCTACTCTCTCCTGGAGAGGCACCAGCCTCCTTCCTGCACTTCAAACACACGCAAGCACACACTGTGGGGACTCTGAAAGTGTGCTGCACAGTGCACCAAACTCCTCAGACAAGACCAGGATGCAACAGGAAAAGAGCCAGACGGAGCGCTCCTCAACTGCTCAGAAAGGAATAGAAGGGGAAGATGACGCACGATCAAGCCTCCTTCATTAGCAAAAACGTACGACAAACAAGCCACTCGAAATTAAAAAGTTTGGCATCTCCTCACTTGAAATGTTTCGAAATCATCAAAGAGCCTTCTTCACCCTTGAATGCCAGTAAACTGACACTAGGTCTGTAAATATAGATGATGACGAAACACACACACACACACACACACACACACACACACACACACACAAAGCCTGCGATACTGAGGAGGATTTTAGTGAAATTACCAAAGGCTTCAGATCAAATCACAGCCCAGCCATTAATTAAACACAAGACCTGCATAATCCAATATTGTCTACAGACATCCATGTAACTGATTAATAGTGTGAATAGTCCACGTCTTAGAGTATCCATTTCCTTGGAGTCTTTCCATTCTGTTTGTCAGGGCTAGAACCCTGTGAAGTGACAGTTCCAGAAAGGCCTATACAGTAGAGAGAGAATGGAGTGTAATCAGATACATAAACACATTGCCTCATTAATGACTTAAAGGGGCAATCTACAGATGCTACATCCATTTTTGAATGTATTCATTAATGATATGTACCCACTGATTCTTGAAGAGTATCATTTATTAATGCCTCATGAGCTTAGTTTAACTGTCGTACCCCATCAGAACCCAAAATATAAGCTTGTTTTACTCCCATGTTTGTAAACAAAGTAAATGTAAACAAACACTATATAGCCTCAAAACATGGTCCTTGCATCCATAGCGCTGTCTCTGAATTTGAGAGTGGTTACATTTCTCCAGCCCCATCCCTCAGCTTTTTACCGAAACAGGGGCGGGGAATCACTTTGTTATTGTTTCAACTGCTGATTGTCCCTTTAATTTACCAACCATACTAGTATTTTACTTGCTCGTCTACCCATCCACTTCGCTCTGGCCAAACGCCAAGCCCACTAACGTTTCTTCTCCACAATGAGTCTGGAATTTATCTCCTCATCGTGTGTATGCAAACACATTCAAAAAACTGTTCTGATTCATCCCAGAAACCAATGAGTTGGGCCAGAGCCTGAACACAAGTGTGTAAAGCCAGAGATATTAGAGAAAGGAGGAGATAAGAATCCTATCGGGAAATGAATGAAGGAACATGTAACACCCCACCCATCACACTGTCGACCAACCGCATTCACGTTGTCATGCTGCATCATTCAGTTGCTAAGCTAATCGTCACACAATCCCTTCTCAAAGTCAGGCTATCAGTCGAGAAATCTGCCTATTTTCCTCTAAAGTAACCAATGTCACCATTCCAAAGCTATATGATATTACAGAGAACAAGTTAATTATCTCACATCTCAGAAAAGATTTGTAATGTACTTGTCCACGAAATTCATGCTAATGTTGGGTTTTTGAGTTTACGCCCAATTGAGTCCCATTCACTCATTGAAGGAGTGCTCTCCTTATCCCAGAATCTCCCAGAATGCACCAGGCGGCCTATTAATGATGCATGGGCAACTTACAAAATGGCTGTTAATACGATTCCAATGGAGTTTCCCATCTCCTCCAAAGTATCTCTGGTAACGTGCCATTATGGGAAATTAGTCAATGGCTTTGATCCTCTGATTGGTAAGAGATGAGTCTCAGACAATCTATGCAGTGATAGATAGAACAGTGGAATAAAATTCAATATGAGTCTTAGCAACTGGTTTATCAAAATTGTAACAAAACTCGACTGCAGTTAGTTCATGTGATCTCACTTGTAATAACAACAACAATATATATATATATTAGCTCTTCTTTATCCCATTTAATCCTTCTCTATGGGGCTCCCTATTGCTCAACAAGACTCCCCCATAGCTTACAATTACGTTATGTTGCACCCTATGAGTCCCCATAGCTCACAAATGTTCCAAAGCCCATTCATTCTAGTACTTTGGGTCCACCTGTCTGTAGGGTGGCATGTGCAGCCAGTGTTCTCTGTGTTGTCACTTGGCAGTAGCAGAGGCCCTATACAGTACAGTAGCCTGAATTTTCTCCATAGTGCTTCACAACACTTTAGCCCAACAATACACCAGTCAGAGGAGATGTATTGTATGAGTAATTATCCAAGATAATGATTTTTGGTAAATGGCCAACGCATTATACATCCCCATTGTTAATAGCAGATCTTTACATGGGGAGAGTGTTGGGAGAAAAGGTGGTCAACAGCATACTAATTGGACTAATTAGGACCAGGCTCTGGCTGTTGTGTGGTAAATGGCAGAGAAAGGCCACTGGGATTCTATCTGGTCCATTAAACTGCCATAATAAGGCTGCGTGGCAAATGACACCCTATTTCCTACATAGGGCCCATAGGGCTCTGGTCAAAAGTAGTGAATAGGGTGGCATTTGGGATAAACCCTTTGTGAAAGGATGCCATATGCTCCTCGGGAGGAATCCCTGGAAGGATTGTTTTTTAATTCAGTCTTTTGAATGGGATGACTGTGGACGAAGGAGGTTGTTACGGCATCATCAGTAGCTAGATAGCACTTTATGTTGGCTAACTAATCTATCATTGTCCAGATGATAGGTAACCTAAAAGTTGTTTCTCCACCTTCTGGCATCTGTGAACATCCCCACATTTCTCTCCCTTATTCTCGCTCTTCATTCTCCTCTCATAAATGGAAGAAACTTGCTCTCCTTTTCCTACTCCTTCTCTCCTCTCCCCTATTCTCTTTTCCTCTCTAATCCTCCTCTCCTCTTCTCCTCTACCATACTCCTTCCCTCTCCTTCTCTCCTCTTCTCCTCTGCCATACTCCTCTCATCCCTTCTACCATACATCTTTCCTCTTCCTCTCCTCTTCTACCATAGTCCTTTCCTCTCCTTTTCTCCTCTCCTCTATCATACTCCTTCCCACTCCTCGTCATCTACCATAATCCTTGCCTCTCCTCTTCTCCTCTTTTCTTTGCTGCTCCCTCCTTTCCCTTCCCCATTCACTCCTCCTCTCCTGTACTGTCATCTCCTCTCCTCTTCTCCCATACGCCTCTGCTCGTCTCTTCTCCCATACGCCTCTGCTCTCCTCTCCTCTCTCCTCTTCTCCTTTTTTTCTATACTCAAAGATGGCATTTGAAGCGAATTAATGGTGAGTGTAATTGAACCGGTCTTAAGGCATGGCAAGCGTGGGGACAGTCCATTTAATGATGAAAAGATGAGTGAGGACAGATACTGAATCTGAGACTAACTTCAGGGCACGAATTGTCGCTCTCATGTAAACCTAGCTCTCAGCGTTAGGGCTAGATCAACACTATTAGTAAGGACAAGGCAGGATGTTGGGTTTACAGTGTGTGTGTTTTTGTTTGTTTGTTTGTTTGTTTGTGTGTGTGTGTGTGTGTGCGTGCGTGTGTGTGTGTGGGCGCCTGAAGAGGGGCATGCTGGGTCATAGAATGTGTGGATATTGCAGCAACACAGAGGACCAACTGACGAGCCCCTAGCTGGAATAATATGAGTCACTAAAGCAACTTGTGAGCTGAAATACAAAACAAGAGCTTTGTTGAAAGCGACAATCACCTTGCATTTGTTTTTAATATAATAAACTATTCTAAGCTATTCTAAGTGTTCTTAATAGCTGACATTCTCATTTACTGTAAGTGTATTACTTAACTCACTTTTTACTATGCATTTATGCATTACGTTTCTCTATTTGAACCTTTAAAACCTTTTTATGTATGCAACTGTGACGGACATCACTGTACTTGATTAACCATACATCTTCCCCACTAACAAGGTCACACAGAGACTGAAACGCGGGACCTCTGTCTCGCAAACACACCCCACTGGGCACAAAATGGTGGAATCAACGTTGGTTCAATGTAATTTGTCAATGTATTGTGAAGTGGAATCTATGTGGAAAATACAAATATTGTACCTTTAAAACAATGTCAGATTTTTTTATACACACTATCAGAAGAAGAAAAGACAATTTGGGCAGCATCTCCTACTGGAGGATTGATCTATCAACTGCTACCCTTTAGTCTCCCATTCAAGGTTTTAACCAAGCCCAGCCCTACTTAGCTTTGATATTTGTCACTAACTATTAGCAATGTGCTACTGTGAGCAAGATTGTTGAGAGATCTCCCCTTAAAAACTAAATAGAATCACTTTTGCTATCGAAGTCAAGGGAGCAAGGAAAATGTTACCATACCTTATCACATATCAATGATGATATTTAGGCCTACAGTTGAAGTCGGACGTTTACATACACCTTAGCCAAATACATTTAAACTCAGTTTTTAACAATTCCTGACATTTAATCCTAGTACAAATTCCCTGTTTTATGTCAGTTTGGATCACCACTTTATTTTATGTGAAATGTCATAATAATAGTAGAGAGAATGATTTATTTCAGCTTTTATTTCTTTCATCACATTCCCAGTGGGTCAGAATTTTACATACACTCAATTAGTATTTGGTAGCATTGCCTTTAAATTGTTTAACTTCGGTCAAACCTTTCGGGTAGACTTTCACAAGCTTCCCACAATAAGTTGGGTGAATTTTGGTCCATTCCTCCTGACAGAGCTGGTGTAACTGAGTCAGGTTTGTAGGCCTCCTTGCTCGTACACACTTTTTCAGTTCTGCCCACAAATGTTCTATAGGATTGAGGTCAGGGCTTTGTGATGGCCACTCCAATACCTTGACTTTGTAGTCCTTAAGCCATTTTGCCACAACTTTGGAAGTATGCTTGGGGTCATTGTCCATTTGGAAGACCCATTTGCGACCAAGCTTTAACTTCCTGACTGATGTCTTGAGATGTTCCTTCAATATATCCACATAGCTTTCCTTCCTCATGAAGTCATCTATTTTGTGAAGTGCAGGACTCGTTTTACTGTGGATATAGATACTTTTGTACCTGTTTCCTCCAGCATCTTCACAAGGTCCTTAGCTGTTGTTCTGGGATTGATTTGCACTTCTCGCACCAAAGTACATTCATCTCTAGGAGACAGAACGCGTCTCCTTCCTGAGCGGTATGATGGCTGCGTGGTCCCATGGTGTTTATACTTGCGTACTATTGTTTGTACAGATGAATGTGGTACCTTCCAGCATTTGGAAATTGCTCCCAAGGATGAACCAGACTTGTGGAGGTCTACAATTTTCTTTCTGATATCTTGGCTGATTTCTTTTGATTTTCCCATGATGTCAAGCAAAGAGGCACTGAGTTTGAAGGTAGATCTTGAAATACATCCATAGGGACACCTCCAATTGACTCAAATTATGTCAATTAGCCTATCAGAAGCTTCTAAAACCATGACATCATTTTCTGGAATTTTCCAAGCTGTTTAAAGGCACAGTCAACTTAGTGTCTGTAAACTTCTGACCCACTGGAATTGTGATACAGTGAATTATAAGTGAAATAATCTGTCTGTAAACAATTGTTGGAAAAATTACTTGTATCATGCACAAAGTAGATGTCCTAACCGACTTGCCAAAACTATAGTTTGTTAGCAAGAAATTTGTGGAGTGGTTGAAAAACAAGTTTTAATGACTCCAACCTATGTGTATGTAAACTTCCGACTTCAACTATATATAGCATTTGCAAAGTCATCAACAGCGATTGTTGGAATTAAACAAAAAATGAAACAAAAAATAGACAACACAATATGCTTAGGGCTTCAAGCTCTGGTTGATTTCAAATGTAATGATATTTAGTGATATTTAATTATATTTGGTTGTCAACGCAAACAAATATCAACATATGAAGAAGATGAAGAAAAGTTAAAGAATAAGACTTAATCAAATCAAACTTTATTTAAAGTTCATTTAAAGTTTGATTTGATTTAGTCATATTCTATAACTTAGATTTTTGGTTGAGATGGAGACTTGAATCGAACCTATCAATTACTAATTTGCAGACAAACAGGAAATGAAATCCAGACTAAGTCAGTGGCACAGATGGAACTATCCAAGCAGAAGATAAATGTAAATGTTGATAAGTGGTTGCATTGTCAACCAAACACAATTCAATATTACCTTTGATCACAGTAAATAGCCTACAATTGAGGCTATCTTACAAACTAATGTAACATTCAACCTTAAAATGAATAACACATCCACGGCCACATTTTGATGTTACAGTAACTACATTTCTTGTTATCTAATCATATAAAGCGCAGGTCAGTAGAGATCTTCACAATTCCTGTAATAATCTGCACAGAATCTCTTATGGCATTGATCAATCAATCAATCAAATTTATTTATAAAGCCCTTACATCAGCTGATGTAACAAAGTGCTGTACAGAAACCCAGCCTAAAACCCCAAACAGCAAGCAATACAGGTGTAGAAGCACGGTTTCTAGGAAAAACTCCCTAGAAAGGCCAGAACCTAGGAAGAAACCTAGAGAGGAACCAGGCTATGAGGGGTGGCCAGTCCTCTTCTGGTTGTGCCGGGTGGAGATTATAACAGAACATGGCCAAGATGTTCAAATGTTCATTGATGACCAGCAGGGTCAAATAATAATAATCACAGTGGTTGTCTAGGGTGCAACAGGTCAGCACCTCAGGAGTAAATGTCAGTTGGCTTTTCATAGCCGATCATTCAGAGTATCTCAGAGTATCTCTAATATCTAAACATTTTAACTTTGCTGTGCTTTTAAAATGGTTGAAAGCGCAGTAATATATATTTTGGTGACAACTAAACCAAAAATCTGACATTGTTTTTCAATGGAATTTGGTTTTGCTTTTAGACCAACACATTGGATATTCATCTAACTTTAAGCTGTCTTTTTCAGTGGTCACCCATATAGGTTGTAATCTCATTGATCAACGTCTCAACTAAATATTACCCAATTAGCCACATTGAAATGACGTAGTGTGCCCAGTGGGGCATTACCATCCCTTTGAAAACATCTTAACCAGCTACGCCACCAAATAGCTAGCCATTCAGCTGTGCGGGTGGAGACATTTCAAGCTGAAGAGTCCGAGTGAGGTTACAAATCCTGTACAAAGTCTTTATTAGTCACTGTCTTGTCAAAAAACAGAAGTGCTGGCCAACAAAGTCTGCGATGGCCTTAAGAGTCATTACAAAATAATGTGACAATTATTACTTTTTCATGTGATTCGAGGCAAGAGAATATTTTGCGTATTCATGTTCTGCGTAGGAGTTACAAAGACAGGCTTCCATAGAGGACGATGACGAATCCTCCCAACGGACCCCGTTCCTCTCAGATAATTTAAAAATGTAATATTTAAAAGTGGTGGCTGAGCAAGATGGTGTAGTGGTGGTTATATTCTTTCCCTTTAGGTTTAAAGAAAGGGCTGAGATAGAATAGGCCTTTCTCTCCCCTTCGCTCTGAGTATGAGTGGCCCTTACAGCAGCAGCGCAGTGTGTGGTGTTGCTATTACATTCACACCTCTCCCCAGCCATCCGTTTGAAAAGAGCCCATTAGTGTGTGTGTGTGTGTGTGTGTGTGTGTGTGTGTGTGTGTGTGTGTGTGTGTGTGTGTGTGTGTGTGTGTGTGTGTGTGTGTGTGTGTGTGTGTGTGTGTGTGCCCGTACAAGTGTGTCTGTGTGTGTCCAGCGCCTTTGCTGCCTTTGTGAACCAGGAGGACTGGAGAACAAGCACAGCAGTAGTAGCAGCATTTTCTAATGGAACTGTCTGTATAACACAGAGCTACAGTCTTAGTTATCCATGTTGTGCATTGCTATCTAATGTATAGTTGGGGTGAGTTGGGCTGGGTTGGATCTGTTTCATGTATACACCTAGCCTATGTGTGATAATCTTTCAGGCTTGACGCACAAACACGCATGCACCCACACACACAGAGAGAGAGAGAGAGAGAAAGACAGACAAACACACAGACACACAAAACATACACACAGAAGAAGGACAAACATAAGGACACACACACCCATCTGGACCCTGTATGGGCGTCCAACCGCCTGGCCGGCTCCTGTGGAGGAAGTCAGAACTCAGCCGCCAATCAGCTACCGGCTACAATCTAATCATGCCTCAGGAACAGACACACAGGCCAGACCAGTGTGTGTGTGTGTGTGTGTGTGTGTGTGTCCAGCCACTATCTCACCCCAGCCCAGAGCCTATTCACCACCCACAGGTTACAATGAACCTACCCACTGCCCTGCGTAGGGTGCCATCTTTCGGATGGGACGTTAAACGGATGCCCTGACTCTCTGTGGTCGTTACAAATCCCATGGCACCCTACGCAGGGCAGTAGACAGGTTCATTGTAACCTGTGGGTGGTGAAGGCTCTGGGCTGGGGTGAGATAGTGGCTGGATACACACACACACACACACACACACACACACACACACACACACACACACACACACACACACACACACACACAAGTAGGGGTGTTAACCCCGGTGACCTGGCCCCATTCCATCATGGCCACCTAATCTTACCCTCAATCCTAATTGGCATATATCACTCCTTACCGCTCCACCATGCTAGCTGAGCGTTCTGGAACAAAAAAATGGTTGCCGTGCAATACCCAAGTGGGTGCCACACATTAGTGGTGGATGAGGTGCGTTTCCCCCTTACTACAGTATGTAAAGCACTTTGTGTTCCTCAGTTGGTAAAAAGGTGCTATATAAATCCAATTCATTATTATTATTATTGCTGGAGTTAGCTGTGTGTAGAATCAAAGGAGGGAAGGGAAGTGAGCCGATGATGAGCATTTGGGCCGATGGGGCGTTGTGTTATCTGACAACAGTTTGGTATGTGAACAGGTTTTCCCGAAGCAAGATCTGCAGTCTTTTTTCATTTGGAGAAAAGAAAATGGTCTGTGTATTATGGCTTTAATGAGGAGAACACTGCAGTGACAATGCAACTCTTCTCAACTTGGCTTGACAACATGTCCTAAAGTATTCCTAGTGAAACATATGAGAGACACATCTGGTGGGCATTAATGCAAACATTTAGGTGTGTGTGCGTGTGTGTATGTGTGTGTAGGAGGAACACACACGCATAACATGGCAGGTTATCCAACCTTGTTATCAAACCTAGTGATAGTGCTGGTTTCCTGATGGTATAGTGCCCCCTTCTGTTCAGCCTGCAACACTACAACACTATGCTGTGCAGTTCAGAAAATAAACATGTGGTCTGTGCTGCCCTCTATTGGACAAACTAGCATTGTACTAAATGCCCTGTGTGCTCAGAGGGTGCATCTCAATAGTCTACAGCAGTGGTTCCCAACCTTTCTCAGTTACAGTACCTACATCAAAATGTTGCTCTGCCCTGAGTACCGCTGAAGTACCCCCTCATGTTCATTTTACCAGTAGGTCTATGGTCTCATGAATCTTCTCAAGTACCCCTTGTGGATAGGCCAAGTACCCCCAGGGTCCTAGTAACCCTGGTTGGGAACCACTGATCTACAGCAGCCTCCTCTCCTCGTGTCCATCCTTCATCTATGCTAATCTGAAAACACTGGACAGGTGAAAGCAAAATGTTTCACCTGTCTGATTATTTTACAACGGTGGAGATTTAGAAAAGGAGGCTAGGAGAGCCTTTTAACAATTGAGATACACCCATGGAGAGGAATGAGGAGACAAGACTACTATGAGAATATCACTCAGTCACAGATAAGGGGTTGACTAGCTCTAGTTGTTACAGTATAGGAGGGCAGAGAGACTAACGCTTAATTAAGACAATAATGGCAAGAGTTATTAATGACTCAATATCGATCATTTATCCCCTAGATATTTTCTAGATATTTCCCTTTCTGTTCCATTCTGGACTTTTGCCAAATCAAGCCTTGTATTATTTGAATATTGCAGGATTTTGCCCTAGTCCCGCACTAACACAACACAATAAACTTGCAGAATCAACAGATTCAATCCTACCATTCATTGTAAACTCCAGCCCTCATTGTAAACAAACACATAATATGCCCTTATCAAACAATGACCTACTTGTAAATGTTTTATTTGACAGTTTCCACACTGAAGGCACATTTCTGAGACTGCATCCTACTGAATTCATAATGTGTTGCAAAATCTGGTCAACAGGGGGCGACATTCACCATATTATGAAAACTCCTCATGAACTGTACGTATAGATAGCCTAGTACTGATCCTGATCTCACGAGCTACATAAATAGGTTTTGCGTGTAGCTTGTAGCGAAACATATGTAAGCTTGCGAGATCAGGATGGTAGTATGAGGCTACTGTATAGTACACTAACTGAAAGCTCCCCACGAACTGGCTGTGGGCCTTGCTGACGCAATAACAACCTGGAGAAGAGTCACGGTTACATTGCAGAGTGCCCTCCCTCGCTCTGTCCCTTGCTCAGCGATTGCATGTGTTAGGGCCCTACCTGACTTGTCCCCACTGTCTGCCTTTCCCTCCCTCCCTCCCTCCCTCCCTCCCTCCCTCCCTCCCTCCCTCCCTCCCTCCCTCCCTCCCTTCGTGTGTGTAGGGTTCCTACCTGACTGGTGGGCCTTCCTGAGGCAGGACAGAGAGGCGTTGAGCCGGGCACACTCCTCGTCGTTGGCTCCAAACTTCTCCATGGCCTCACACACCTGCTCATCACTCATCTCCAGCAGCCCCTCCAGAGTCACGTCGCCCGGATCCATCTCCTACAGAACACACACAAGTAACCTGGTCCCAGATCTGTTTGTGCTTTTGCCTACTCCATTGTCATTGACAATTCCATAAGGAGCTGGCAAAAAAGCAGAAACAGACTGGCACCCAGGGTAATACTCAAGTACTATAAGTCAAATTCCAGTTATTGCAGGCAATAGCTATTGCAGGTTTTAATTTCTCCCACACAGGGAGTCAGCATACATGGTTTCCCAGGTATAAATCAGACACTAATTTAAAGGAAAAAACAAAAAACAGCAGACTACTAACACTCCTGGGCCCGTATTTACAAAGAGTATCAGAGAATGCTGATATAAGACCAGGTTTGCCTTTTACATGCTTATCATTATATGGACTTCGTAAGACACTTCGTAAATACAGGCCCTGGTCTAGACCCACTGACACTGAGTGGCTCCATTCCTACTGTAACAATGTTGCTTCCGTCCCTGTCCTTGCCCCAACAAATCTTTCTCCTTTGTCAAATAAAGTCTTGATTACTATATTGCTGAAATCCCAACTTGAATCTTTTGATCAAGTGGTTATAGCCTACTGTTATACCTGACATATTTGTGTCAAATTCCTGACATTACCATTAAGAATGATTATAACACATCAGTTTGATTTTTCCCATATAGAAGTGTTCTGTATAGATATGTCGCATTTATGACAACACGCAACCTTGTTGGCGGCAGCCTACCTGAATGTATGGCCTATAGCAGTTATTTATTTAGATCCATTCAATCCTCATGAAGAGAAGCGAAAGCCGTCTGAGCCTTATTCTAGTCCTATGTTTTATTCAATGTTAAGAAAGGTCTCCCATGAAAAAGGTCATGTTTCAGCCTCTGTCTTGCATAGAGCACTATCTAGCCATTTCACATCAGCTACGCTACCAGGGTAACACCCCTGGCCCAGACCCATATAGTGTCTTTCATCCTACTGCCAGAGGGATTTCAATACTAAAAACATAACTATTTTATTTTTTCCCCTTACTCTTACTTGCACAAATTTTGCAGACCATCGGCTATTTGTAAGAAGGTGTTCCTTGCAATGATAGTGATACGTAGATGTAAATCAATGTACCTCAGTGACCTCCTTCCTCAGGTTGACAATGCGGAACCAGTGTCCCAGTCTGGGGAAGTCCTGTAGCTCAGTGCTGTCCTCCTGTGAGGCCACTCTCACTTTACAGGACAGCTGGCGACTGAAGTACTTCACCAGCTTTCCCTGCAGGGGGGGACAGAGGGACATGTGTGAGTTAGAGATGGAGGAGCACAACCAAAAGTTCTGGATAGCTATGAATGCACGGAATCATAGTCCATTAGAGCAGTACTTTTCAAATCTCACTTTTGGGACCCCCAGATGTTTTACAAATGTGTTGTAGTGCTGAACTAGTTTGATAATTAGTTGATGAGTTGAATCAGGTGTGCTATCTCTGGAATTGTTCAAATACATGTAACGGCTGGGACAGGTTTGAAGTAGGCTGCATTCAATAAAACATATTGTGAAGCTATACATTGTTTGTTTGTCACCTCACTGACCAAGGGCATTCCCCCCTGATTTCTCAGTTTGGCCGGGCGGCCAGCACTAGGAAGAGTTTTGCTGGTTCCAAACTTCTTCCATTTAAGAATGATGGGGGCCACTGTGTTCTTGAGGACCTTCAATGCTGCAGAAATGTTTTGGTACTCTTCACCAGATATGTACCTCGACACAATCCTGTCTCGGAGCTCTACAGACATTTCCTTCGACCTCATAGCTTGTTTTATGCTGTGACATGCACTGTCAACTGTGGGTCCTTATATAGACAGGTGTGTGCCTTTCCAAATCATGTCCAATGAATTTCATTTACCACAGGTGGACTCCAATCAAGTTGTAGAAACATCTCAAGGATGATCAATGGAAACAGGGTGCACCTGAGCTTAATTTCAAGTCTCATAGCAAAGGGTCTGAATACTTATTTTAATAAGGTATTTCTGTTTATTATTTCTAATACATTTGCAAACATTTCTAAAAACCTGTTTTGGCTTTGTCATTACGGGGTATTGTGTGTAAATTGATGAGGGAAAATGTTTATTTGATCAATTTTAGAAAAAGGCTGTAATGTAACAAAATGTGGGAAAAGGGAAGGGGTCTGAATACTTACCAAATGCCCTGTATAGTGTAGTTTGGATTAACTACCAACTACCAAAACTGCACTCTCAAAAAGTGAGATCCATCTGTGCAATATTCAGCCCATGTTCATTAAGCACATGTGTTAAAGGCCCAGTGCAGTAAAAATGCATTTTCCTGTGTTTGATATAATATTAGACAACAGCTGATGAAACTAACACTGTAAAAGTGTGAAAAAATGTGATCATTGTTATTTCCTGGTAGTTGCTGGTTGAAAATACAATCTACACAGGACCTTCTAATCCCTACTACTGCAAATAATGGTAATAATAATATTTCCATATGAGTTCTGTGAACAGGATATATGGCAGGAAGTTAGATATATAAAATAATGACCGTGACTGGTGTATTTGCAGAACCACATAAAAGGTCTCTACGCACTTTGTCAGCAGCATACCACCCGGCATCCCACTGCTGGCTTGCCTCTGAAGCTAAGCAGGGTTGTTCCTGGTTGGTCCCTGAATAGGAGACCAGGTGCTGCTAGAAGTGGTGTTGGAGGGCCAATAGGAGGCACTCTTTCCTCTGGTCCCAAAAATAATATCCCAATGCCCCAGGGCAGTGATTGGGGACATTGCCCTGTGTAGGCTGCTGTCTTTCGGATGGGACGTTAAACGGGTTTCCTGACTCTCTGTGGTCACTAAGGATCCTACGGCACTCATCATAAGAGTAGGGGTGTTAACCCTGGTGTCCTGGATAAATTCCCAATCTGACCGTCATGACCACCTAATCATCCCCAGCTCCCAATTGGCTCATTCCTCCCCCGTTCTCTCCCCTGTAACTATTCCCCAGGTAGTTGCTGTAAATGAGAATGTGTTCTATGTGAACCTACCTGGTCAAAATGTATAAACTTTAAACCAAAACAGAATTTCTCTAGGCCTTTATGAAACTATAATTTATTTGTTCAAAGCAATTTGAGATAATTCCCTCTCAATTAAATGTCCTTTACTGGCTGTGCCAATATATCAATAGAACAACAACAAATTCCTGGACAAAATGAACGATGGTACATCTCTCCACTTTACCCTGCCCATGGCATGGATTGATATTGATAAACACACTGATTACCATCTATTTCCTTTTTTAACCATGAGAAAACAAAGTCTGAATCGTAAATAATGAAATGTCCCTTTGGTGAAGCTATGGTTACGTCCCAAATGGCACTCTATTTCCTATACAGTGCACTACAAAATACATTCTTAAATGAACTGCAACAACTAGCCACTAGCACTACAATTACTGAAATAGGTGTAAGCTATTGTATAATACAGTACATAGAGCAAGTGTCATTAAAGTAAATATTTGACATGGATACTCACCAACAAAAACATAAACAATCTATTTCATTTCATGACATTTCTCATGGGAGGAAGGAAGACTGCTATCTCTAACTCATTACACAAATAAATTGAATTATCTAAGTCTAAAACACTAAACCTCCACATGTGAATCTTTTATATGTCAGTAGATCTCTAAGGAGCTTGGCAGATTCATAGACGCTTGTTCCTGTGTTTGCATTGTCATAAGAATACTTGTTTGGTTAGACAGTTTCTACCCAAATCTTTAGTTGTGGAGTACCAAACGTTTTAAAGCTCTTGTTCATGGGCATGGATAGTGGTGTATGAATCGTCCTCTGTCCAATTATACTTTTTTAGGACCAGGTCAAAAGCTTGTTTTCAATAGGAGAATACTCCGTTATTCAAGGGGTGAATGGCAAAAGTGGGTAAGTAGCAGTCAATACCACCAGAGAAACAGAAGTAAACACTGGATTATGTGGAGTTTGTCTTTTCACACTAATCCTAGGTCCCAGTGAGTGTGTTTGAGCTCCGAAGGTTATGGTTACAATTGAGTTATGGAGAGCTGATACTTGACCTGCTCCCACCGCTAAGGCCAGTCATTTGTTGTCTACACTAGGGAGGAAGTGCTGGTCATAACTAGGGTTGAGGAGTTTTCAAGGAAGCGTGCAGTAAAGATCATCATCGACCCCGCCCACCCTGGACATCCCCTATTCCAAAAACTCCCCTCTGACAAACAGTTCAGGTCAATCATGACCAAAACCACCCGCCAGCTGAACAGTTTCTTCCCCTGTGCTGTAGCCCTCACCAACCGGCCATCGGGCTCATAGGGATAAAGAGACTTTGCACTCTGTGCCGAACACTGCACCTTGCCATCATTGACCTGCAAAACGAATAACTTCACTATACTGCATTTGCACTATGTATACCTCTGCACAACACTGTATATGCACTGGATATATACACGTCATGGCAGCACCCCTCCCTCTGCATATATAAATATATCCCCACTGCAAATTGTATATCCTCACTGTAAATCAGCCTATACTCTAGATTTTTATGTTTTATGTTTACTGTGTGTCTATATTGTATATTCTGTTTGTTGAATTTGTGTAAATTCCTCTGTCTGTGTTCTGTCTGTACAGTTGTCTATTAGCAGCAGTCTGCTAGCAGTACCAATTCACTGAGTCAAATTCTAGGTATATGTAAATGTCCTTGGCAAATAAAAGTGATTCGGATTCTGAGAACCTAATCAAAATCTTATATGATGAAAAAGGCATCTGAGATACAGTATAGTCAAACCTATCCCACGTGCATCTTACTTTACAACAGCGAGATACTGCGAAACATACTCTGACACACATCAAGCCCATTTCTGGACTAAAAAGCAAGCTCAAAGGAGAATCCCCAGTGAAAGTGCTATTTAGTCCAGGACTATAGGCTTAATCTGTCAGGGAAAGGTCAAGACAGCTCTTTTGTGCAAAAGTAAAACATCTAAGTGAACCCAAAGCTCCTCAAACCTGTGATGTAAGAACAAGTTCAATGTATTGAACAGTGCAGGTGGACATTTTACAAATTAAGTAATATCCCACAATTGCAATGGTTAGACGCTTTCATATTCGAAGTAGTAGTTTCTATAATAATGCATATATCAGGGTTAACACAGGACTTTGTCCGAAATTCAACAAAGAAGCAACAAGTGCAGCAAAGATCTATGGGGTGCAACTGGTGCATGATTCTGCTACAAGTGCATAAGTCACCTGCCAATGAGTCTACACACTTGACCCGACTCGGAGGAGACAAGGTAAAGGGGCAATCTGCAGGTCAAACAATAACAAAGCATACTGTACCACCACCACTTTTTGCCACTGTTATGGTAAAAAGCTGAGGGATGGGGCTGGAGAAATGTAACCAATGTCATAGACAAAGCCATAGATGCAAGGACTCCATGATATCATGTATTTCAACTATGTTTTTACGCTAGGCCTACAATGTTTGTTTACATTACATTGTTTACAAACAATGGAGTAAAACAAGTTTATATTTAGGGCTTGAAGGGGTACAACAGCTATATTATTAAAAAAATAATGGGTATACAGTGCCTTCGGAAAGCATTCAGATCCCTTGACTTTTTCCACATTTGGTTACGCTACAGCCTTATTCTAAAATTGATTAAATAAATATTTTTCCTCAGCAATCTACACACAATACACCATAATGACAAAGAGAAAACAGGTTTTTTTTATGTTTGCAAATGTATTCAAAATAAAAAACAGAAAATACCTTATTTACATAAGTATTCAGACCCTTTGCTATGAGACTTGAAGTTGAGCTCAGGTGCATCCTGTTTCCATTGATCATCCTTGAGATGTTTCTACAACTTGATTGGAGTTCACCTGTGGTAAATTCAATTGATTGGACATGATTTGGAAAGGCACACACCTGTCTATATAAGGTCCCACAGTTGACAGTGCATGTCACAGCATAAACCAAGCTATGAGGTCGAAGGAATTGTCTGTAGAGCTCTGAGACAGGATTGTGTCTAGGCACAGATCTGGTGAAGGGTAACAAAACATTTCTGCAGCATTGAAGGTCCTCAAGAACACAGGGGCCTCCATCATTCTTAGATGGAAGAGAGCTGGCTGGCCGGCCGGCCAAAATGAGAAATCTGGGCGAATGCCCTTGGTCAGTGAGGTGACCAAGAACCCTATGGTCACTGTGACAGAGCTCCAGAGTTCCTCTGTGGAGATGGGAGAACCTTCCAGAAGAACAACCATCTCTGCAGCACTCTATCAATCAGGCATTTATGGTAGAGTGGCCAAAAGGAAGCCACACCTCAGTAAAAGGCACCTAAAGACTCTCAGACCATGAGAAACATGATTCTCTGGTCTGATGAAACCAAAATTTAACTCTTTGCCCTGAATGCCAAGCGTCACGTCTGGAGAAAACCTGGCACCATCCCTACGGTGAAGCATGGTGATGAAAGTGTCATGCTGTGGCGATGTTTTTCAGTGGCAGGGACTGGGAGACTAGTCAGCATCGAGGCAAAGATGAACGGAGCAAAGTACAGAGAGATCCTTGTTGAAAACCTGCTCCAGAGAGCTCAGGACCTGAGACTGTTCACCTTCCAACAGGATAATGACCCTAAGCACACAGCCAAGACAACGGAGGAGTGGCTTCGGGACAAGTCTCTGAATGTCCTTGAGTGGCCCGGCCAGAGCCCGGACTTGAAACTAGTCTAGCATCTCTGGAGAAACCTGAAAATAGCTGTGCAGCGACGCTCCCCATCCAACCTGACAGATTTTAAAAGGATCTGCAGAGAAGAATGGGAGAAACTCCCCAAATACAAAAATGTCTAAAAACCTGTTTTTGCTATGTCATTATGGGGTATTATGTGTAGATTGATGAGGGTAAAAAAACTATTTAATCCATTTTAGAATAAGGCTGTAGCGTAATAAAATGTGGAAAAAGTAAAGGGGTCTGAATACTTTCCGAAGGCACAGTATGTCATTAATTGAAAAGTCAAAAAATGGATGTACCAATCGCAGATTGTCCTTTTAATGTATACAATCTAAAGCTTTTGTCCAACACAATCAGTCAACCAATGAAAAAAAGAATAAGTCAATGAAATGTATTCATAAAGTTTTTACATCAACAGCCTGCGAGACAGGCAACTGCTTGTCCACTTGTGAATACATTATTACAACATACTAATGCAATGCTATTAGAACTAATCAGGACGAAGAGCAACTTTATGTAAATCATCTACTGTGCCCTCTGCCTCAGAAGGCCCAAACAATGTGCATGCAAACACCTGCACATACACTACACCTAATCAGGCTTTAATACAACCATGTTTTTCCTGACTGACGATACCTGCATGACACAGCACAGTTTCGCCGAGTCAAACTATTAGCCCTACATTTCAAAGTGCTGTTTTTGGTTGGTAGCTAGGGAGTGAGGAACTTCACACTGTGAACTTTTGTTAGATCAAATAATTGTGACAGCTGGACATATCATGGTATCTATTCAGCATGTTCTATTCACACTAACATGTAGGCTAATGATTTAATTTGTGGCCATACTGAAGGCCTGGTTATAGGGCCATACTGTATGTTTTCAATATCTACTCCACTCTGAAATTCAATTCAACTCCAGCCTCTAGGCCTACTTACAGTATCCCTAAAAATATATTGTAAAATGGTGTGCCTATATACATATGAAGTCCATATGAGTGACAGATGTGGATTTGTTTTCCTTGTATCATTGGGGAAAGGGAAATTACATGATTAAGTTAATAAACAAACAGTATATACATACTATTCCTTCATCTGTGGTCACGTAAACGTCATTATACATTTATTGCAGGCCAATGTCATCTCATCATGTTTAGGATAATGAAGTTCCCCTATTTTACTCACACACATCAAGTCCCATCACATTGGGCCTTGGTTTATATAGTTCCATTTGAAAGCCTGGAACACACCAGGGAATGTCTACGTAGTCTAAACCACATTGGGGCCTAAGTGCATCTGAAATGTACACAGGGTATGCAGACCCTATTTTATTAATTTGACAAACACATATATCTATGTTTTGATATCAAAAACACAACATTGGGTTTGGATAATATCCTGGCCAGTACATAACGCAATTTACGAAATACCCTGTGGGCCAATTAAATCAGATGACAATTCGAAGCAATTTCACTAATAGACACTTGCATAACAGTCGTGGCAATATAGCCTGGCTGATGATAGAAGCGCGAGCTGATGATAATGGCAATGATGACGATAATAATATAAATCATACACAAATAATGTTTAGGCCTCAGCGTTCTCATGGAGAATTCGGGTGGAGAAGAGTGCACGGTGCTAAAACTGAACATTCCACCTTCTTTCCACCACCTGCAGAATGCGCAAGCCCACAACAGCTCGCTCACTGCAGCTACAGCTTCTTGATTTATTACACTGCATAAAACACATTTCGGATATAGGCATATAAAATATAAATAACACAGTATTCCAATTGTATAGTAGTCAACCGTTTCAACAACATTGAATAATGTACATTGATGTTGATTGACAGACGTGACCACTAGCGGTTGGGGGGGGGGGGGGGGGGGGGGGGGCAGTGCCCCTGTGACAACAATTTTGGACCCCCTTGTGGCCCCCCTAAATGTGGAGTATGAAATAATTTTGACATAACACATTTTTGCTATCGTTCTTTTTTTTACATCAGTTATTAGACAGTGGCAACGATGATGATTATGAACATGGTATTTTGCCTGCTAATGCCTGCAATGCAGTGAAGAAAACGATATGACAACAATAACGTCTAATGTAACTGGCCCCTCTAACAGTACAACTGGCCCCAGCTTGGCCCCCCCAGTTGAAATGGTCTAGAACCGCCACTGGACGTGACAACCAACCCTACATTGATTTTGATCAAAATGCATAGCTTGATTAGCCTCAATGCAGCCGTAGCCTATTCATTCTACAGAATGGGTGCTTTTACTTACCTCCAGCGTTCGTATTTCTTTTTGTGTCAAGTCGTTGGATGTGGCACATTTGGTCCTCAAACCCTCCAAGCTGGAAATGCTTATGTCTATCATATTTTGAACCAACTCGCACTGCTGCAAAGCTTTTTGCAAACTCAAATGCTGCTCATCGCTTTTTGTCATATTCTCCTCGTCCATAGTTTGCGAGCAGTGGTCGTTTTTATGTGTACTTCAACAAAAATATTCTACTCGGGGGAAAAAAAGGTGGAAATAGCTCCATGTAAAAAGTACCCTGCAAAACGCCAGCCAACGTGGTGTTATAATCTATTATATACACTGGTTTAGAAACGAGATGTGATCTATGTGAAAGTCGACTTCATTGTAATAGTCCTTGTATTCCTGGTGGTGGTTCATCAAGGTGTTTCTGATTGAGCCTGGTACTGATGCTGAGGGCTATATCGTCAAACACATTATGCAGATAGCCTAGGCTATACCCCCTCAACAGAAATACAAATCAGAACACAACCGATCAAGCCTTATCTAATAAATCCAGTCAGCGTTCTGTTTGTTAATTTCAAATAAAAATCATAACGGATCAATAACACTAAAGCAGCTTCGTATAATCATTTTAAAAGTGATGCTGTGTGGATTGGGTACAGGTTCTACTCGTCACACATGCCAGCAGCTGCATCCCGGTTCGCTCCCACCACCACACCGACATGTTTCACGTCAATCAAATCCACAGCATTGCCCATGGAAGCTGCGGGAGAAGAGAGGGGGGGGGGGGGGGGCACTGTTTGGGGCACCACCAACGAGTGATGCTGCGTGTGGGAAGAGTTATCGCGAGATTATATTAGTGCAGTGAGCGTGAACTCAGGTTTAACTTCATACCAGTAGGTTCCATCATCAGCTCCACATAATTGTAATGTCATGTTTCACTAAACCGGGATAATTTTTTTATCTAGGCTTTTCTACATGTGCCCTTTTAAGGCTACTTGTATCTTGGTCAATCCACACACACACAGTGATGTGGTAGTAAAAAAATAACAGATTACTGCTCGCAGTGAAAAAAAGTTCTCTATACTTTCAATATTTTTTTAGAAGGTGAGCAAGCCATTGTGCAAAAAAAGTACCCTCCACTGCACACAGACAATAACCATACATATGTTACAATTGTATACTCCACATGAACTGCAACAGTTATTGCCTGTCTGTCCAAATTAAATTACAGAACGCTGAGTGAGCCTGAGTAGGCCAGGTCAACATCTCTCACTGAATTATACATTATGACAGCTCTTTCTCTTCTGTGGGTGGGGGGGAAATAAACAGAGGGGCGATATAGAGCGTTACAAGTGAGTGTCATCTTGAATGCAGCAGTTAGTGGGGAACCAGTGATTTTTATGACATTTCCTCCGTCACCTGCGGAGACATCAGACAGCATTGTGTCTCACTGCTGGACTGAACAGGCATGGTGCCGTGTGTTGTGCTACCTGCTGGAAATCCATCACAATTAAAAATAGAGCTACCCGGCTTCTAAAGGCTACACTACATTGTTGCCCAGTTTCTAGTGAATTATAGAATGATGTCTGTTGTGCCTAATGTACAGTATGTGATCAGAAATACAGCTGATCAAGCAATCATAAGGATTTATTGTAGGCTGTCTGAGCCTACAATAAACTAATTATTTGGGTTACCGATTTTTGGCACCCTTTTGATTTAAACACTTTAATTCAACTGCCATATTTAGACAAATGTCACTCACTTTTTGATAAGTGCACAACTATGAAAGTGCTACTAGGCTACATTTGCATGCATTTCAGTGAGTCAAATGTATCCTTTAACTTTTGAAAGTTAGCATACCTCTGTACATTCCAAATGGCAGTATACATTGTGGTCATCTAAAATGTTTCATAAAATTAGTTTTAAACTTAACTGCACTAACCTTATACTTTACCAAGGACCAAAAAGCAATGTGTCTGCATTCATGGTCACAATATACCCAATTTTGCCTTTGGTAACTAGTGGAAACAATGTGGGGGGGCACAAGACAAACACGCTCAAAAAGTGAGTGGCGTCTGGCGTGTTTTTTGCTATTCAATGTCTAACTGAAAATGATCCTAGCACCTCTGAAAGTGATGACCGCTTCCGCTTTGCTTCCGTATTGAGGCTCGTATTGTTTGAGAATGGGAGTCAAGAATATGTAAAATTCATGAACACCGCGTGGTCAATTAGCTAAATATGACCATGTCAGAGTTTACCCCATGTCCTACTTACGAGTGAGTGGTCATTTTCGTCGCTAAAGGACCGGTCTCTTGAAAGTGGTAATCTGTAGTGAATAAATTCATACACAAAAACCGTTATTGTAGTAAAACATCATATTTTAACGCTGTTTCGTTAATTTGATATGGCAAAATGGTTTCACTAATGACTGGTGAGATATTGTTTTTCAACAAATAGTTTTAATAGGCGCAATGATGACAATTGACAACAAAAAATAATCTTCAATGTTGACGATACAAAGACCAGAAGTACAAAATCGCCCCCAGGTGGAATGTTATTGGGCAAGACCATGAACATGGTTTGTAAATCAATGGCCGACACACGTGGCTAAATGTAAAGATGCTCAAGCTAGATACATAAACAGAGAATAGGACTAAGACTACAACAAAAGTCTTTCGGTCAACATGGACTTTTCTTGAAGAGTCAGCCAAATGATCTTGAATCGGAGTGTTACTCGTTCACAGCATAGCTAGCTGTCGTAACTGTCCCTGTAGGATCCTCGAGGTAACCGTAGCCTCCCTAGGCCCTAATTATTGTCCCTGTAGCCACCGCCGGAGGAGTATCCACCGCCTCGGCCTCCACCACCGCCGCCGCTCCTGTATCCGCCACCACCCCCGTAACCCCGGTCTTCACCACCATAGCTACGGCCACCGCCGCCACCATATCCACCGCCACCACCATATCCACCGCCGCCTCGGGAACCTCTGAATCCACCGCCTCCTCCGCCGCCGCGACCGCCACCCTGGCCTGCCTCATTCACACGGATGGTTCTGCCGTCAAGAGACTGACCGTTCATTCCCTCCATTGCATCCTTAGCATCCTCGGCATTGTCGTACTTCACAAAGCCGAATCCACGGGGCCTTCCTGTTTCTCTGTCCATGATGACATCACATTTAGCGATGTTTCCGTACTTGGAGAAAGCTTCCGCAAGAGATTGCTCTGTGGTGTCGAAGCTCAGGCCACCGACGAAAAGTTTTCCTTCGTCGGACATGTTTCTTTGTCTTTTACGAACAGAACGAGAAAAGCTGCTGCTTGGAGAGGCACGTCGTCGGAAAAGAAATGGAGGCTTGCCGCGAAATATTATAAAGATTAATTTGACTCCGCCCACATTAAATCAACGGATGCGATTGGTTGCAAACCTGCCGTAAACTCTGTTTCTTGACGTAAAGCACATTTTGTTGAAGTGGAGCGCGCCAAAAAAAAAAGCCAATTAGTGAAGCACTCTTTTCTTGCTAACTTAATCAACGATTCAAATGGCATCGACTAGCAAGATAGCGTTGCAGTCAAGAAATTTGCCGTGGTAAGTTGAATCAACTAGCTAGCTAGTTTACGTGTTGCCAGCAAGGTAGTCACGTTAGGTTTAGCAGGATTTAGCTAGGGTCGTCACTAGTTAACACAGCCATAAAGTCATAATTCTGGCTAAACCCCTCCCATTTCTACAATTTATCTTAAAATGATTTTAGACCTAACCACACTGATAATTTTATGTCTATCTCTATTCATAAATGAAGACTAAAAAGCTAATTGTTGTAGCCAATGTTTATTTTGTGGCTGTGTAATGACTGTGGTTGTGTTATCTAGTGGAAACCTTTAGCTACTGTAGCTCGCCGAACTGCAATCAATGTTTCGCTTGTGTGATGTGTATTTTCGCTGACTTGTGAAAATCTCTTTTGAGCATTTTGATCTTGACTAGGGGTTGAAAAATTGCTGGGACCGGGACTGCGTCACATACATTTAACATACCATTAAGGGGCCGCGGTCCTGCACGGGACCAGTTCTTGCTAGAGCTGGTGGGTGTCGGACAATAAGTCATGCATGTAAGATGTCCATGAATATAACGTTACTTTTCGTACCGCTCCCGCTGATTTATTGTCCGTCACCCACCAGCTCTAGCAAGAACTGGTCCCGAGCCCGACCGCGGTCCCGCAATGTTACGTTAAATGTATGTGACGCAGTCCCGGTCCCAGCAATTTTTCAACCCCTAGTCAAGATAAAAATGCTCAAAACAGATTCTCACGTAGCCAAATGTATTAGAGCATCGGTATTATTGTGCTATATCAGCCAATAGGGTAGACGTAGTTTGAAAGATAGTAGAGTTGGGGCGAAATATAGGAGAGCAAACACTTGACTTTAACTACATTTAGAAGAGGAACAATTTGCAAGCTGAGTAAATATATGTGTTATTAATATTTATCTCCTGTTTCATATAATGTTTTTCTGAATCAAAACGGGCTTTAGGTGGGCGTGGCAATGGGAGCAGTCGCCATATCTCCTACAGATGCACATGGGTTTTGCAGTATGTTGTTTTTCCCGGATGTCTAACCCCCATTTTCCGTACGTGATGCACACGTGCTTCGCAAGGTTGCGGAACCGTTTGCAGCATGGCGAAGATCAGTTGAGCCCTGTTCGACCAAAACTAATATTTGAACAGATGAACGTTATTCTTCGGTCGTTTTACAGGTTTCATAGGCTGGCAGAGCTACCAACAGACTGGCGCGTACAGGGGCGCATTACAACAATTAATTAATTTATATTCTTCTGTCACATTCATCTCTAGCAACATCAATAAATTGAACTGGTTGTTTTCATATAGAGTAGTGATTTGAAATCACTAGCTTGCCCAGCATGATGGCATGCTAAATTATGCACAGAACAGTTATGTGTGTATTGATTTTGCACGCCATTCTGTTGGCTGGTTTGCAGTACCCAAGTGTAGTAATGATGAATTGTTCCAGTGTCATTCTTACAAGAGACAAATTTCCAGTCATTCAGCTGTTATCTTCTTGCCTGTAATTACACAATAGTCATGATCATTTTGGCCTCTGTGTGGTCCTTCCCAATGGATAACTTTTACTTCCATCTGTACCACTGCATGGTAATGCCATGCACATTTAATTCACATAGAGTTGATCTGGCTGTTGATTGTGGCCTGAGGAATGTTGTATCAATCCTCTTCAATGGTTGTGCGAAGTTGCTGGATATTGGCAGGAACTGGAACACGTTGTTGTACATGTCGATCCAGAGCATCCCAAACATGCTCAATGGGTGATGTCTGGTGAGTATGCTGAAACATGAAGTGATGGCGGTGGATGAATGGCACGACAATGGGCCTCAGGGTCCCATCACAGTATCTCTGTGCATTCAAATTGCCATTGATAAAATGCAATTCGTTGTCCGTAGCTCATGCCTGCCCATACCATAACCCCACCGCCACCATTGGGCACTCTGTTCACAACGTTGACATCAGCAAACCACTCGCCCCCACACGACTTCATGCATGTGGTCTGCAGTTACGAGGCCGGTTGGACGTACTGCCAAATTCTCTAAAATGACGTTGGAGTCGGCTTATGTTAGAGAGATTAACATTACATTCTCTGGCAACAGCTCTGGTGGACATTCCTGCAGTCAGCATGCCAATTTCATGCTCCCTCAAAACTTGAGGCATCTGTGGCATTGTGTGACAAAACTGCACCTTTTAGAGTGGCATTTTATTGTCCCAAGCACAAGGTACACATATGTAATGATAATGCTGCTTTATCAGCTTCTTGATATGCTCATGAAACATGGGACCAACACTTTACATGTTGCGTTATTTTTGTTTTGTGTAGTAAATGCAGATAGACAGATAGACAATTTTAGAGACCTCCATCTTGGTGGTGTAGAGACATTTTTGCATTTTAAAGCCAATTTCCTGCAGTTCTACACGTTTTGTTTTTTGCTCAAACATAACATCTAAACAGCTAAATTCATTGTTTTTGGAATGTTCGATTTTCCCTGACTGTCTATCTTTTTTTTGGTGATTGTGGAGTTCTCAAAGATTATATTATAAAACAATATAGGTCCATCATCTTTTCTGCATACTTTATTTTAGTCGTTAATGTTTACAATGAGAGTGTTTTTCAATCCAAAATATTTTCTATTTATTTTTACACTATTTGGACTTAAGTGACCCAAAAGAACACTTAGGCGGCCCGCCCAAGGATTTACATGGCATAAAAAGCCCTGCATATTTAGGAAGTTAAAGACAACTGCTCCGTGCTTCTCCGCCCAAATAGCCTAGTCTACAGACTATTTAAGTGAGACCACACATATTGTCGCACTTGATCTCGCACACCCAACAAAAGAGAAGAAAGGTAGGCTACTGAACTTGAAGCAGAATTTTCCTATGAGAGTTTTGAATAGTACGACAAAGATGTGCTTTTAATACAATAGATAATGCATACTAAACAGAAAGACAACCGGTTGAATTAATCTGTGGGACACATTTTTTTTTTCTTCATATTTTCAGCAGGAATGTAGCTCTCTATTCCCACCACCTCTTCCCTGATTCTAATGTAGCCACTATGCGCGGATGCTGGCTGACATTTTTGTACATATTTTTAGGGTTGAGAAATACAGGCCACAGACCCTAGATGACTTGATTTCTCACAAGGACATATTAAGCACCAGTAAGTATGTTTTTGTTAGTCTTTGAAACAGCAAGGGATGGAACTACTGTTGAAAACCTGACCCTTATCCATTCCAGCAACAATTCAATTGTCTGGTCAAGTGAATGTATTCCAAATAATGTTTTCATGCTCAAATGAACTATAACATGTTTTGCATAAGTTCTATGTAACAACCCTGGCTTTCTTCAGTCCAGAAGTTTATCAGTGAGGACAGACTGCCACATCTCTTCTATGGACCTCCAGGTGCAGGGAAGACGACTACTATTCTAGGTTGTGCCAAGCAGCTCTACAAGGACAAGGAGTTCAACGCTATGGTCTTGGAGGTACGCTCCAACTCAGCACATAGAATTATCAGAAATAAATGTAACGCTCATAACACTGTACTTGAAGGGTTGTCGTGTTTTCTAGTCAGCTAGATTGATTCTTAACATTTCATGTTAGTTAAAGAAATGTTCTCGGGTGCAATCAAGGTTATGTTCCAATTTACAGTGAATTCGGAGCATTCAGACCCCTTAACTTTGTCCACATTTTGTAACGTTTCAGCCTTATTCTAAAATGGATTAAATTAATGTATTTCCTCATCAGTCTACACACAATACCCCATAATGACAAAGCGAAAACAGGTTTTTAGACATTTTTGCAACAAAAAAAAAAACGTATTTACGTAAGTATTCAGACCCTTTGCTATGGGACTCGAAATTGAGCTCAGGTGCATCCTTTTTCCATTGATCATCCTTGAGATGTTTCTACAACTTGATTGGAGTCCACCTGTGGTAAATTAAATTGATTAGACATGGTTTACAAAGTTACACATCTGTTTATATAAGGTCCCACAGTTGACAGCGCATGTCAGAGCAAAACCTGATGGTCGCTCTGACAGCCTTAGGTGTTCCTCTGTGGAGATGGGAGAAACTTCCAAAAGGACAACCATCTCTGCAGCACTCCACCAATCAGGCCTTTGTGGTAGATTGGCCAGACGGAAGACACTCTTCAGTAAAAGGCACATGACAGCCCACTTGGAGTTTGCCAAAAGGCACCTAAAGGACTCTCAGACCATGAGAAACAAGATTCTCTGGGCTGATGAAACCAAGATTGAACTATTTGGCCTGAATGCCAAGCATCACGTCTGGAAGAAACCTGCCACCATCCCTACGGTGAAGCGTGGTGGCAGCATCATGCTGTGGGGATGTTTTTCAGCGGCAGGGACTGGGAGACAAGTCAGGCTCAAGGGAAGCTGAACGGAGCAAAGTACAGAGAGATCTTTCATGAAAACCTGCTCCAGAGCACTCAGGACCTCAGACTGGGGTGAATTTTCATCTCCCAACAGGACAACGACCCTAAGCACACAGCCAAGACAATGCAGGAGTAGCATTGGGACAAGTCTCTGAATGTCCTTGAGTGGCCCAGCCAGAGCCTGGACTTGAACCCGATCGAACATCTCTGGAGAGACCTGAAAATATCTGTGCAGCGACGCTCCCCATCCAACCTGACAGAGCTTGAGAGGATCTGCAGAGAAGAATGGGAGAAACTCCCCAAATACAGGTGTGCCAAGCTTGTAGCGTCATACCCAAGAAGACTCAAGGCTGTCATTGCTGCCAAAGGTGCTTCAACAAAGTACTGAGTAAAGGGTCTGAATGCTTATGTAAATATGATATTTCTGTTTTTTATTTTTTATTCATTTGCAAAAATGTCTAAACTTGTTTTCACTTTGTCATCATGGGGTTTTGTGTGTAGATTGATGAGGGAAACAAACAATTTAATCAATTTTAGAATACGCTGTAACTGTCAAGCCTGCTCCCGCTCTTCTCCCCTGGCTCTCGAGGGCGCCAGGCTCCCCAGCATTGTGCACTCCTGCTATCATTATTACACACACCTGCCTTCCCCCCGTCACACACATTAGCGATTATTGGACTCACCTGGACTCAATCACCCCTGTCATTACCTTCCATATATCTGTCTGGTTCCCTGCTCTGTTCCCTGCTTCTGCATTAATGTTTGTATGTCTTTGTATACCCGTGTGCTGATGCTGTTCCTGTCCTGTTACCTGTCTGTTCCGCATTAAATGTTCAACTCCCTGTACCTGCTTCTCATCTCTGGTGTCGGTTCTTACAGTAACGCAACAAAATGTGGAAAAAGTCAAGGGTCTGAATACTTTCCAAATGCACTGTATCTGATATTATATCAAATTATTGTTCTTACATGTTAATGCATTTATTTTAGCTAAACGTGTCCGACGACCAAGGTGTTGATGTTGTTTGAGGACTCATCCTGTGTTTTGCCAGCACCAGGACCATATTCAAGTAAGACAATAATAATTGGGGATGTGAATCTTTCCTTTCAAGCACAATTCGGTACGCATCTTGATACATGGGTTCCGATACGACTAAATAACAATTATTTTAGTTTGAAACGATTCGGTGAAATACAGTTTGATTAGTGGAAGGAATCAATGCGATTTGGTTGGGGATTCAAAACGATTCTATGCACTAACATTTGTTTCATGAAACACATTCATTTTACATTCTATATTAAATGCTGATGGCGCTCAGGAGCTGGGCCTTTCTAAACTGGATCTATCTGATCTGACTTCTCTGAGCTGAGTGACACTGTGTGAGTGAGTGCTTTACAGTGTATGGTGTGTGTATGAACCTGAGCTGAGCATTAGGGCAGATTGAGCATCTATCACTATCAGATTAGGTGGGGGACAGGCAATCTGAAATCCCCATCACCCACTGATTCACTTGCCATTTTAGCAGATACATTTTTTTTTTTTTAGCACGTAATATGTCAATATTTATCTTTAGAAATTAGCTTTGACTTAGCAAATTAATATAACACAGATATTTATCTGTGATGATGTCTGATTGGCCAAGCTTCAGATCAATCACTCCCACTTGAGTCCAGTTGCGGAAGAAGGTGTGGTTTAGTTAGGTTCTTTTCATAACTTATTATGGCTATAACAGTCTGTACTTTCGTTGTGCAGTCACAAAACCTATTTCAATGTTCTTGTCATTTCCTTGTGGTTCCGTGCATACCAAAATTGACATGCTAATAACTTCAAATTCATGAATGCTCAAAAATATCTGAAATTCATTACACAAAGTGAGAGGCATAGCATAATTACACAATTATTAATTTGTTATGATGGATATCAGAAATACTCTTTGGAACTCTGTGTCCTTTGGAAAAAGTACAATATAAGGTTTTTGTAAATTTTTTGCAGCTTTTCACTTTAGCAGTCCGGTCCCTTGGTATCATCCAGGGCCTACACTCTACAACATCTCTTTGTCTTGCAAACGTAAAGGACCTCCCATTGAATGGGAACCATTTGGGGCAGACTCCACCGAGGATAATTCCTTTGACATTCCAACTGGCCATTTGACGGCGGGGTTCTTTCTTAGCTGGGCGTCTTCCTGGATGACGTGAAGCCATTGAAGAAGAATGGGGGATCTTTCTCCCCCATGGAGAGGTGTCTCCTGTGAATTGAGGAGTTTTATTGTCACATACACCGGATAGGTTTAGTGAAATGTGTTGTTTTATGGGGTCAGCCATGGTAGTAGGGGGCCCCTGGAGCAAATTAGGGTTAAGAGTCTTGCTCAAGGGCACATCGACAGATTTTTCACCTTGTTGGCTCAGTTACTGGCCTAACGCTCTAATCGCTAGGCTGCCTGCTGCCCTAGTAGACAGAGCACTCAGAACCTCAGACTGGGGTGATTGTAGATTGTAGATGTTGATTGGAAGAAGGTGTCCTTCCTAGTCAGACGGTGTGGACGCGGTCGGTGGTGGGGGGGGGCGACTCTGCTCTAATGCCTCAATCAGATCGACAGCGTCATTGCGTTTTGGTACACCAGCTTTGGATTTCGGCCCCTTCTCAAAAGTGAAGGGTTTTGACCTTTTGAAACTTTATGGAGGAGAGCTCTTCTCCCGCTCCAACCGATTGCAGCTTGCAAAAATGAATGCTGTCCTTCTTGTGAAATTACAACTTTACCCAGTTCATGTACAAATTACCAATGCACTGACTGTTTAAAGCAAATCTACCAAAGCTATTTCTTATGGTGAACATGCCAATCGAAAAGCCCCAATCAGCAGTTAGATGTGAGTTGCGTCCACTCCGATAGCCTAGCCTACACAACTCCCCTGGTAAAACACAATTTTCTACACCGCATTTGGTAACAAAGACCCAGCAAATTACATTGGATGTCACCCAACTAATAAAGCCTATGATTTGACATTGCGAAAGCCATTTTACAAGCATTTGAATGCGGAAGGTGCTGCACAGATGTACGAATATTAGATCAGGGATATGCCTACCTCTCGTTGGCACGAGCAGCTATGCTCTGTGCGCACAGCTGTTATCTGACTTTGAGATCAGTGACTGTCATACACATTTACATGCTTAATTCAATATTGGCTAATGGGTGAGATGACGCATACATTCAGTCACAAAAGATTAGAGGTATTTATTAGAGGTACAAATAAATGACTAAAACATTTTAGTGAACTTGCGTTTCATAATATTTGAATTCATTTTCTGATGACGCGTGTAACTTTTGGATCGGTTTGGGCTCCCGTGGACCGACACACTCCTATCTTAAACGATTCATATCGGTAAATCGTTACAATCCCTAACAATAATCCTTTTAGAGAAGTAGGTCTTTTAGCTACCATATCGCAATCAGATTCCTGGGACTTTTCAGCAAGGACAAGGGAATGTATGTTTCATGATTAGCGACTCATGGTGTAATTGTAACAGCGTACAAGAACTCAAGTCCTTTTGTTCACCTGACCTAGAATTCCTCACAATCAAATGCCGACCGTGTTATCTTCCAAGAGAATTCTCCTCTGTTAATGTCACAGCCGTGTATATCCCCCCTCAAGCCATTACCACGGCCCTCGATGAACTTCACTGGACTATGCAAACTGGATACCATATATCCTAAGGCTGCATTTATTGTACCTGGGGATTTTAACAAAGCAAATTTGAGAACAAGGCTACCTAAATTCTATCAGCAAACTCTGAATCACTGCTACTCTTTCTTCCGCGATGCATACAAGGCTCTCCCCTGCCCTCCTTTTGGCAAATCTGACCACGACTCCAATTTCCTCCTTGCTATAGGCATAAAATCAAACAGGATGTACCCGTGTTAAGAAATATTCGACGCTGGTCTGACCAATCGGAATCAATAAGAGATTTAAACGTGTTAACCCTCGCAAGGCTGCCAGCCCAGAAAGCATCCCTAGTCGCGTCCTCCGAGCATGCTCAGACCAGCTGGCTGGTATGTTTACGGAAATATTCAATCTCTCCCTATCCCAGTCTGCTGTCTCCACATGCTTAAAGATGGCCACAATTGTTCCTGTACCCAAGAAGGCAAAGGTAACTGCACTAAATGACTATCGCCCCGTAGCACTCACTTCTGTCATCATGAAGTGCTAAGACCCACTTCAATTTGCTTACCTCGCCAATAGGTCCACAGACGATGCAATCGCCAGGGTAGCCTAGTGGTTAGAGCGTTGGACTAGTAATCAAAAGGATGCAAGTTCAAATACCCAAGCTGACAAGGTACTAATCTGTCGTTCTGCCCCTGAACAAGGCAGTTTACCCACTGTTCCTAGGCCGTCATTGAAAATAAGAATTTGTTCTCAACTGACCTGCCTAGTTAAATAAAGGTATAAAAAAAAAATAATGCCCTATCCCATCTGGAAAAGAGGAATACCTATGTAAGAATGCTGTTCATTGACTTTTGCTCAGCATTCAACACCATAGTACCCTCCAAGCTCATCATTAAGCTAGAGGCCCTGGGTCTCAATCACGCCCTGTGCAATTGGGTCCTGGACTTCCTGATGGGCCGCCCCCAGGTGGTGAAGGTAGGAAACAACACCTCCTCTTTGCTGATCCTCAACACTGGGGCCCCACAAGGGTGCGTGCTCAGCCCCCCTCCTGTACTCCCTGTTCACCCATGACTGCGTGACCATGCCCGCATCCAACTCAATCATCAAGTTTGCAGACGAAACAACAGTAGTAGGCCTGATTACCAATAATGACTAGAAAACCTACAGGGAGGAGGTGAGGGCACTCAGAGTGTGGTGTCAGCAAAACAACCTCTCACTCAGCGTCAACAAAACTAAGGAGATGATCGTGGACTTCAGGAAACAGCAGAGGGAGCACTCTGAGTACACATCACGGACAAACTGAAGTGGTCCACCCACACAGACAGTGTGGTGAAAAAGGCGCAACACCGTCTCTTCAACCTCATGATACTGAAGAAATTTGGCTTGTCATCTAAAACCCTCTCAAACTTTTACAGATGCACAATTGAGAGCATCCTGTCGGGCTGCATCACGGCCTGTTATGGCAACTGCACAGTCCACAACCGCAAGGCTCTCCAGAGGGTGGTGCGGTCTGCACAACGATTCACCGGGGGTAAACTACCGGCCCTCCAGGACACCTACAACACCCGATGTCACAGGAAGGCCAAAAAGATCATCAAGGACAACAACCACCCGAGCCACTGCCTGTTCACCCCGCTATCATCCTCAAGGCCATCAGACTGTTGAACAGCCATCACTAACACAGTGAGGCTGCTGTCTACATACAGACGTTAAATCATTGGCCACTTTAATAATTGGTTCACTAGTCACTTTAATAAAGCCACTTTAATATTGTTTACATATCTTGCATTACTCATCTCATATATATATACTGTATTTTATGTCGCTCTGTCATTGCTCATCCATATATGTATATGTTGTTTTTCCATTCCTTTACTTAGAGTTGAGTGTATTATGTAGTTGTTGTGGAATTGTTAGATTACATGTTCGATATTGCTGCACTGTTGGAACTAAAAGCACAAGCATTTCCCTACACTCGCAAGAACATCTGCTAGCCATGTGTATGCTACCAATAAAATTTGATTTGATTTGAACACAAATGATTATTTATAGTCCCCGTAACCTACACAGGCAACCCTTACTTCAATTCACAAAATGTGTGTTTATTTTTTTGTCTTTGTCTTCCAGGAAGGGTTTCAAGTTGGTGATACTGGACGAGGCCGATGCTATGACCCGGGATGCCCAGAATGCATTGCGGCGAGGTAACCATCTGTTTTGATGTGCTCACCTGCTGTGTACCAACTGGCCAAATGAGCTGCCTGCCAGCTAACCAGTCATTTCCAGTCATTCACACTGATTAAAAGATGTGCTTACTGTAACATGAGATATGAGACGACAAGCAAAATGTTGAATGCATTTGGGAGGGGGATACTGCATATTACCCTGTTATTACTGCTAATGATTTACAATATTAATGTGCTGCAATTGCTTGTAATAGATCACACTGATTTAACAGCGGGTTAATATTTTGGATTTTACATTTTTATGAGGTTATGTCCGCTGATCTTCAAAACATTGACATCCATTCCTCCCTTCCTCTCTCTCTTCTTGCTTCCTCTCCATTATCTATCTCCTCCCCCTCTACCTCTCTCTTCCTCTCCTACAGTCATTGAGAAGTACACAGAGAACACGAGTTCTGTCTGATCTGTAACTACCTGTCTAAAATTATCCGGGCCCTGCAGTCCAGATGCACCAGGTTCCGTCCTGTCTCAGGACCAGGTGATCCCCAGGCTGGAGTATGCTATCCAACAGGAGAGGTGAGGCCAGAGGGTATCTGGAGAGGCCAGAGGGTATCTGGAGAGGCCAGAGGGTATCTGGAGGGGGCAGGCTTTTAGTGTCCCAGAAAGACACTGCGTGCTGGGTTTTATTCTTGCCTTTTAATCAGAGGCGTATGTATGTCTGATCTTGTCCCTGCAGCATCGATATAACTCCAGATGGAATAAAAGCTATTGTGACCCTATCATCAGGAGACATGAGAAGTTCACTCAACATACTGCAGGTACGGGGGGAAAAAAACATATTCCCAGTGTGTAGCTAAATGTAGTCAATTGCATCACCATGTTCAGTTTTTATTGCTGATCAAAATGAATGAATGTATTAACTAGTGATGGTCACCAATATGGAATATCGATATTAGTAGCCGTTTTAGATTTCATATTGATGTATCAGTTTGTAAAAAAAAATACATTGCAACTGTGTGAATTTTCACTTTTCTGTAAAGTCTAGACATCTGCTTGCGGATTGCCCATTGGGACAGGTGTAAATGTTCTGGTAGCATAAACCTACCTAACCAGTTTGAATACAATGGGAAGCCCACAGTTGATGGCCCATCAGCAGGCAATTAAATATGCTAATTCGAGAACCTGCCTTGTGAGAAGGTCTGTGAGAGGGTTTTGTGCATACAGGAACAGTCTTTTATACTTTTTACAGAACAGTGTAGGTTAAAGCGAGAATCCTTAATTTCAAAAGAACAAAGCCTCTCCCCGCCTCTGTTTTGGTAAAAAGCTGAGGGATGGGCCTGGATAAATGTAACCACTGTCAAATTCATAGACCGAGCTGCCTACGGGTGCAAGGACTAACCATCCATGATATCAACATTTGAGGTTCAATCATGTTTTGAGGCTATACAGTTTTTATTTACATTGTTTACAAACATTGGAGTAAAACAAGCTGATATTTTGTGTTCTGATGGGGTACGATAGTTGAACTAAGCTCATGAGGTATTTATGTTATATTCTCCAAGAATCAATGGGTATATATCATTAATGTATACATCCAAAAATTGATGTAGCAACTAAGGATTATAGCTTTAAAGACGTCCTCCAGAGATTTTTTTTAATGTTCCTGTTGAAAAGCGATATCCTAAATAATGTACACATTAAAAGTAAAACAATATGTTTTGAGCAGAATAGTGTTTTTTAGATACAACTGCAAACTTTAAGGAGTAAGACATTCAAGGAGTTGGTCCGATATGATGTCATCGGCCTCCCACTTGCTTGAGGAACAATAGAGGACAAAATAGGAAAGGCCCACCCACTGGTGTCAGATCATACCTGGACCACCTATTGAGATGTACCTTTTGTTAAGTAAATTGGGTGTTAAATGAGGTCAAAAGGAGACTGGAGTATGACCTCCTCCAGTCTCCTTTTTCACAGGAAGAATAAACCGATATCACAATATGCCTTTCTCTTATCGATATCAAACAATAACAATATTGGCGCTCACCACTAGTTTTAGCCATATAATACAGATATAGAGTGTACTAGCTACTTAAAGTGAATTTATTTGTGTTATATTTTATGACTGACTGATTCCTCACCCATGTATTTCTCAGAGCACCAGCATGGCGTATGGGAAGGTGACAGAGGGTAATGTGTACACCTGCGCTGGTCACCCACTACGATCAGACATAGCCAACATTCTGGGCTGGTCCCTAAACAAGGTCTTCACCTCCGCTTACAACCACATCCTTTATTCTCTTTCGCAACCAAATGTAATATCACAATTTATGTTTAGCTTACTATCTTCAATAGAACATGCTTGTTTTTCTCCACAATGGGTATATTTATGTTTTTCTAAAGCAGCTCTTTCAAATAACAATATATCCAATGCATTGTATATCTACATACCAAATGTAATATCACAATTTATGTTTAGCTTACTATCTTCAATAGAACATTCTTGTTTTTCTCCACAATGGGTATATTTATGTTTTTCTAAAGCAGCTCTTTCAAATAACAATATATTTAGCGCAGTATCTAGAAATAGCAAAATGGCCATCTGAGAATACAATCATCACATAGCGTAATATCTCAATTTAGCATAATATCTCCAATATGTGGTATCTCACATAGTGTCACATCTCAGTATAGCGTAGAATCAGTATAGTGTAGATTCAGTATAGCGTAGAATCACCTTTGGCAGCAATTAAGCTGTGAGTCTTTCTGGGTAGGTCTCTAAGAGCTTTGCACACCTGGATTGTAGAATATTTGCACATTATTCTTTAAAAAAATTCTTCAAGCTCTGTCAAGTTGGTTGTTGATCATTGCTAGACAGCCATTTTCAAGTCTTGCCATAGATATTCAAGCCCATTTTATGTCAAACTGTAACTAGGCCACTCAGGAACATCGTCTTGGTAAGCAACTCCAGTGTATATTTGGCCTTGTGTTTTAGGTTGTTGTCCTACTGAAAGGTGATTTTAATCTTTCCCAGTATCTGTTGGAAAGCAGACTGAACCAGGTTTTCCGTTAGGATATTCCCTGTGCTTAGCTCTATTCCGTTTCATTTTATCCTCAAACTCCCTAGTCCTTGACGATGACAAGCATACAGTGGGGGAAAATAGTATTTGATCCCCTGCTGATTTTGTACGTTTGCCCACTTACAAAGAACTGATCAGTCTATAATTTTAATAGTAGGTTTATTTGAACAGTGAGAGACAGAATAACAACAACAAAAATCCAGAAAAACACATGTCAAAAATGTTAGAAAATGATTTGCATTTTAATGAGGGAAATAGGTATTTGACCCCTCTGCAAAACATGACTTAGTACTTGGTGGCAAAACCCTTGTTGGCAATCACAGAGGTCAGACGTTTCTTGTAGTTGGCCACCAGGTTTGCACACATCTCAGGAGGGATTTTGTCCCACTCCTCTTTGCAGATCTTCTCCAAGTCATTAAGGTTTCGAGGCTGACGTTTGGCAACTCGAACCTTCAGCTCCCTCCACAGATTTTCTATGGGATTAAGGTCTGGAGACTGGCTAAGCCACTCCAGGACTTTAATGTGCTTCTTGAGCCACTCCTTTGTTGCCTTGGCCGTGTGTTTTGGGTCATTGTCATACTGGAATACCCATCCACGACCCATTTTCAATGCCCTGGCTGAGGGAAGGAGGTTCTCACCCAAGATTTGACGGTACATGGCCCCGTCCATCGTCCCTTTGATGCGGTGAAGTTGTCCTGTCCCCTTAGCAGAAAAACACCCCCAAAGCATAATGTTTCCCCCTCCATGTTTGATGGTGGAGATGGTGTTCTTGGGGTCATAGGCAGCATTCCTCCTCCTCCAAACACGGCGAGTTGAGTTGATGCCAAAGAGCTTCATTTTGGTTTCATCTGACCACAACACACCCAGTGTGGATTTCAGTCCTTCACGGCGTAGTGTGTTACCAATTGTTTTCTTGGTGACTATGGTCCCAGCTGCCTTGAGATCATTGACAAGATCCTCCCGTGTAGTTCTGGGCTGATTCCTCACCGTTCTCATGATCATTGCAACTCATTGCAACTGATCTTGCATGGAGCCCCCCAGGCCGAGGGATATTGACAGTTCTTTTGTGTTTCTTCCATTTGCGAATAATCGCACCAAATGTTGTCACCTTCTCACCAAGCTGCTTGGCGATGGCGGCCCTCCGCCTGGAGGCACATGCCCTGCTCCGGAGAGCTCTTTGGTCTTGGCCATGGTGGAGAGTTTGGAATCTGATTGATTGATTGCTTCTGTGGACAGGTGTCTTTTTTACAGGTAACAAGCTGCGGTTAGGAGCACTCCCTTTAAGAGTGTGCTCCTAATCTCAGCTCGTTACCTGTATAAAAGACACCTGGGAGCCAGAAATCTTTCTGATTGAGAGGGGGTCAAATACTTATTTCCCTCATTAAAATGAAAATCAATTCATAAAATTTTTGACATGCGTTTTTCTGGATTTTTTTGTTGTTATTCTGTCTCTCACTGTTCAAATAAACCTACCATTAAAATTATAGACTGATCCTTTCTTTGTCAGTGGGCAAACGTACAAAATCAGCAGGGGATCAAATACTTTTTCCCCCCCACTGTACCCATAACATGATGCAGCCACCACCATGCTTGAAAATATGAAGAGTGGTACTCAGTGATGTGTTGTGTTGGATTTGCCCCAAACATAACGCTTTGTATTCAGGACATAAAGTATAATCAGTATAGTGTAGAATCAGTATAGCGTAGAATCACCTTTGGCAGCAATTAAGGAATATTTTTTTATTCTGTACAGGCTTCCTTCTTTTCACTCTGTCAATTCGGTTAGTATTTTGGAGTAACTACAATGTTGTTTATCCATGCTTAGTTTTCTGTTATTACTGCCATGTAATTGTTTAAAGTCACCATTGGCCTCATGGTGAAGTCTTTGAGCAGTTTCCTTCCTCTACGGCAACTGAGTTAGGAAGGATTCCTGTATCTTTGTAGTGACTGGGTGCATTGATATCCAAAGTGTCATTAATAATGTCAGCTTTTTTTTTTACCCATCTTCCAATAGCTGCCCTTCTTTGCAAGGCATTGAAAAACCTCCCTGGTCTTTGTGGTTAAATCTTTGTTTGAAATTCACTGCTCGACTAAGGGACCGTACAGATAAAAAAAAAAATTGAGGTAATCGTTCAAAAAACGTTAAACACTATTTTTGCACACAGTGAGTCCATGCAACTTATTATGACTTGTTAAGCACACTTTTACTCGTAAACATATTTAGGCTTGTCATAACCAAGGGGTTGAATACTTAAGACATATCATATTTTTAAATGTTATGTTAATTAGTAAACATTTCCAAAAACATAATTCCACTTTCACATTATGGGGTATTGTGTGTAGAACAGTGACACAAAATCTCAATTTAATACATTTTTAATTCAGGCTGTAACACAACAAAATGTAGAAAAAGTCAAGGGGTGTGAATAATTTCTGAAGGCAATGTATATTGTCATGATATATTTGGTAGATCAATTCTAAACAGACACAGTATATGAGGGAAGACCTACCAGGCCAGAATTTGACACCATCTGCACTGTGACTAGATGTTTTCTTGGTCTGGTGTCCCAGGAGACCCCTCACGGTTGCCATGGCTACCGGTGTTTTCATGGTAGGAGGAATGGCTTGCCCTCGGTTGTGTGGTACGCACCACTACTGCTATGATTTAGCATTGAAATGAACAATATAGCGAAATTTAGTTTAGTTTTTTATGATTATGAATAATTGTCTTATTTCTGAGGTTATGTATTTCTGTTCTTACTTAACTATCTTGGCAGATTCATCAGGCCTTACCATAGAGGACTTAGTTATTTATAATTCTAGTCAATTTTATGATACGTTGATTTGATACACTTCTGTAGGGTATATTAAAGAGGTGTCTCTTGATATATAAAGAGGCAATGGTGATAATGTGATAAGTGGTTTGATTATTAGTTATGAAATATACGGGGCACCGTCCATAATCTGAGTCTATGGGAAAATCTGGTCTAAAATGAATCTTTGTCAATTATCATCCAACTTTCTGAAGGCATCGTAAATTCTTTTGAACTGTTTGGTACCCGAACCACACGCTTGTAAACACGCAACATTTATTAAAAGATAAAACAAACAAACAATGCAAACTGTAAAATGATACAGAATAAAAGAATGGGGTTTCCTGAATGGAAAACAGGAATGGGATAGCTACATGTAGTCAACGCCAAAGCAGCACAGATGCCACACTTGGCAAAAGGAGTAGGCAGAGGCATAGATTTGAAAGACGTTGAGAGAGAATGGCTCGTCTGTGGTACATCATCAATTTTTTTAATTTTATTTAACCTTTTATTTAACTTGGCAAGTCAGTTAAGAACAAGTTCTTATTTACAATGACTGCCTACCCCTGACCAAACCCGAAAAAAACTGCAGTACATTAATCAATACACAAAATCATAAGATTAGGCCTACAGCTTAACACCAATGCATTTGAGGATAGTAAGGCAATCCACTTGTATACTTATTCATCTGTGTTGAAGTCTGATTGGCCAAGCTTCAGATCACTCACTCAGTCACTCACTCACTTGAGTCCAGGTGTGAAAGAAGGTGTGGTTTAGTTAGGTTCTGTTCATAATATATTATGTCCATAACGGTCTGTACCTTCTTTGTGCAGTCACAAAAGCTATTTAAATTTCATGTAATTTCCTTGTGGTTCCGTACATACCAAAATTGACATGGCGATAACTTAATATTCATGATTGCTTGAAAATATCTGAAATTCATTACACAAAGTGAAAGACATACAGAATTACAGTCAGTAATTTGTTACGATGGATATCAGAAATACTCTTTGTCCTTTTGTAAGTTTGTCTTTTCACTGTAGCAGTCCGATCCCTTGGTATTACCCAGGGTCTTCACTCTGCTACATCTCTTCATCGTGCAAATGTAAAGGACCTACTATTGATTGGGAAGCATTTGGGGCAGACTCCACCGAAGCTAATTCCTTTGACATTCAAACTGTGGCCATTTGACGGCAGGGTTCTTTCTTAGCTGGGTGTCTTCCTGGATGAAGTGAAGCCATTGAAGAAGAATGGGGATCTTTCTCCCCATGGAGAGGTGTCTCCTGTGACTTAAGGAGATTGGTTGATGCCTCAGTCCTGTCTTGATTGTAGATTTAATATATTTTGATTGGAGGAAGGTGTGACAACCGACATCGCCATTGCGTTTTGGTACACCAGAAGTACATTCATTTCCAACGGAACACTGCGTTGCAGAGGCAGATGCAGTGCGTTCTGTGTGTGTGCCTTCGGAAAGTATTCAGACCCTTTGACTTTTTTCACATTTTGTTACGTTACAGCCTTATTCGAAAATAGATTAAATAAAACATTTTCCTTATCAATCCACACACAATACCCCATAACGACAAATCGAAAACTGTTTTTCAGAAATGTGTGCAAATGTGTGAAGAAAAAAAAACACCTTATTTACACAAGTATTCAGACCCTTTGCTATGAGATACGAAATTTAGCTCAGGAGTATCCTATTTCCAGTGATCATCCTTGAGCTGTTTCTAGAACTTGATTGGAGTCCACCTGTGGAAAATTCAATTGATTGGACATGACTTGGAAAGGCACACAACTGTCTATATACGGTCCCTCAGTTGATGAAACCAAGATTGAACTCTTTGGCCTAAATACCAAGCTTCACTTCTGGAGGAAACCTGGAACCATCACTATGGTGAAGCATGGTGGTGGTAGCATCATGCTGTGGGGAGGTTTTTCAGCAGCAGGGACTGGGAGCAAAGTACAGAGATATCCTTGATGAAAATCTGCTCCAGAGTGCTCAGGACCTCAGACTGGGGTGAAGGTTCACCTTCCAACAGGACAACAACCCTAAGCACACAGCCAAGGCAAAACAGAAGTGGCTTCGGGACAAGTCTCTGAATGACCTTAAGTGACCCAGCCAGAGCCCGGACTTGAACCCAATCAAACGTCTCTGGAGAGACCTGAAAATAGCTGTGCATCAACTCTCCAACCTGACAGCTTGAGAGGATCTGCAGAGAAGAATGGGAGAAACTCCCCAAATAAAGGTGTGCCAAGCTTGTAGCGTAATACCCAAGAAGACTCAATGCTGTAATTGCTGCCAAAGGTGATTCACAAAGTACTGAGTAAAGGGTTTTGAATACTTATGTAAATATGATATTTCAGTTTATTTGTAATAAGATACAATTTCAAAACCTGTTTTTGCTTTGTCATTTATAGGGTATTGTGTGTAGATGAGGGGGAAAATATAATTTAATAAATTAAAAAATAAGGGTGTAACGTAACAATGTGGAAAAAGTAATGTGGTCTGAATACTTTGCGAAGGCACTGTACTGTACAAGGTATGCATTGTATGTGTACATTTCCCAAAAAACATGCGACCGTCTGTACACGTGTGGCAGATACATTAATTCAGTATAGTTGCATAGCTACTAGGGCTGTTACGATATCAGTATCGTAATATTTTTTTCATGGGAAACCATGAAGCAGACTTAACTCTTTGGTACTTTATAACCTATGGAAAATGTTGTGTGCTATAGCTTAGAAAATAAATAAAAATGACTCCAAAAAAACAGCTCAACTTTAGGGCTGTTTTCCTGAAGAAGTTAAATCCACTTTGTTTTGTTTCCTTGCCATGATACTAATGAGTATCGAGATACTGGTATCATCCTGGCTGAATGTTCCGCATAATCGATGCTGTCGGTCTGAGGCGTAGGATCAATGCGTGACATTGCTACACCTGTTAATTTTACAATGCAATGTTTTGAGGCATTTGAAACACTTCTTTGGTATAAATTAACCATGTATTTTGGTTTCTTACAGTTGACTTTCATCCTGTGTTTCGGATGGGTTTGCTTATCAAGTTGGCAGATATTAAGTGCTCCTGTATCTTCGGTATGGCTGTTGATTATATACAATTTGTTGGGTAAGTCGCTTTGGAAAACAGCGTCTGTTAAATGTGAATTAAGATTACTAATATGTTACACTTTTTTGATAATGTGTTTTGTTCTTATAGGTACCGGCTGGCCTCGGGACCCAACGAGAAGACCCAGTTGAGTTCGATGGTGGCAGCTTTTCAGGCAGTGAGAGAGATCTGGGTCAGGCAGTGAGAGAGATCTGCCACCCAGACCAGCGGTCCCCAAACAGTCACAATCTATTACAGTGCTTCCCAAACTGTGCCCACGCCCCCCCCCCCCAATTTTTAAGGAACTCAGTGCAGCTTTCAACTTACTCTTGAAAGTTGTAATAGTAGAATGCACAAGATGCAATTTAAAAAATGGGTAGTGCACCATCAGTGTTCCTCTTGTTATTTCAGTCATTGCCTACCTTAAAGCTATTTGTAACTTGTCAGAAATGTCCATGTCAGCTAACATTTTTTTAGCCCATAGATTTTGTTGTAATGTTTGAGACTCAAATCACATGAATACACATTAGACACGGCAACATTTGATAGAATTCCAAGAAAATGATTGAAAACTGCAACATTTTCTCTGCACCCCTTGACAAAATGTTTGAATTGCAGGAAAAAAAGCTTTAAACTTGCAACATTTTCTCTCCACCAACAAGAGGGGTGTGAACAGTTTATGTCATGAACAGTGCTTGTGCCCATAGAACTAGACGTGGCGCAAACGCGGGAGGGGGCGGACGTTCCCCATTGCTGGAAGGGGTGGCCTGAGTGAAAAAGTTTAGGAACCCCTGATCTAGTACACATTGATCACCTACCAAGTTCTTGGAGAGCTACGGGTGTGCATGATTTTGTTCTAGCCCATCTTTAACACACCTGCTGCAATTAATACATTGCTGGTCGAGACCATGGTTACTTGAGTCAGGTGTGTTAGCGTTGGGCTGGGACAAAAGGCCTGCGTACCCTGTTCACTAAAATATAACATTTATCAATGAAAGTGTGAGGGGATAGAACCAGTGAGATTAACGTCATAAAAACACTTGTTGTCCCCGTTTGCTCGATATTCCTTTATGTACATTAAGTAGAATTTCTGTTTAATAAAATTGTAATTTGTGTATTTTTTTAGACTGTCATGGAATTATGATTTAATAGACCAATTTACACAATACAAAATGTATATTTACTCTCAGCAAAATTACACAAATGTCACTTTACATACTATAATATATCTCTAACACAAAATATAGATCTAGTAACTTCCATTTTCCATTTATGTAAATTAGCCAGTAAGAGTTTTTTTAAAGTTCATCTGTATGTTTGTTTATAATCACTAGCTAATTGCATCCAGGTGAATTTCCATTTTGACATCCTGAGAGATTTCCTTGGACAAATAGCTGATCAGACATGACTGATTTTGTGTAAACCAAAGTATCCACTCCACTCAAGGTCCTAAAAAGTCCCATCATTTCAGTCAGACAACATTCCCACCAACTTTTTATGCATTTGTAAACGAGGCAAATAATAAGCTCTCCTCCTTTGACTGTTCCATCATTAGTTAGTCAATACATCCATCAACTCAAATGCATTACAAATGGAGTCCAGAAACATTCCTCCACCCATTCCCAAAGTCACTATTCCTCCTCATCCGAGGAGCGGTCAGATCGGGCTTCTGAGTGGTCCGGGATGTCTCTGTAGGTGAGGAACTCCAGGATCCTGCGTGGTATGGGGAGGGCCTCCACCTGGTGTGTGGAGACTGAGTGGCGCAGGACGGAGCGGCACAGGTGGCACAGACTGGGCACTGACCTGGGTACCATCCAAAACCTCACGTGGCCATCTCTGGTCCTGCAACAATAACACACAGGGTATTAGCCTATTTGTTTGCCTCGTTTTAACCTTCCTACATGGATATGCTAACTAAATAAGACTAAAAAGACCAACTGCAACAACACTGGGTGTCGTGTCCGAAATCTGTCTTGCCCACTGTGTACTAATCATACTAAATACTATTTAGAACGTACTGTTTAGTATGTAGTAAGCAACTAATATCACCACACTAGGCTCATCCTACTGAGAATGCGTCATCTAATGCGCAATTGCGTTCATTCCCAATATTAGTTTATTTTGTTACAGCGCGTCCCCTCAGCTGAGTATCAGCTGTTGTCAGACTAGGGTTGCAAAGCTACAGGTAATTTACTATAGTTACCGGGATCTTTGGTAATTAACATAAATTCTTTGGCAGTAACTTTGGTAATTTATACTTGAATAACTTTTAAAAACTGTATTCATATATGATTCATGTTTCATATTGTCCATGAGTTTCTAGTAGATAGACCATATGGTTCAAGAGAAAATCGCCTAATTAATGAAAAAAGCATCTTATCAATTAACTCTGGAACTCTAATATTGACTTTTTTCACAACTGCCACCAGTTTGACGCCAAAACGTTGTACTGAATACAGACAGTAAAATAAATGTGTAAAAATGGTTTTATATATATATATATATATATATATATATATATATATAATATTACAGACACCTGTGATAATCTGAAGTACTCAAAAGGGCCACTAGATGTCTTGTGATATATAAAATCCTTGAAAGATACAAAAATTCAAGTAGTTTACTGGTAAACTTTGAAAGTTTCCAGTAATATACCCTCCCTTTACATACCTATGTCAGACACACATGGGTCTCAAAAGATGATTCCCTTAATAGTGTGCAGTGAATTCTACTGGATGAAAAGCCCAAATGAGTATGACACCCTGGCATTTAAAGCACACTAAACCTATAAAACGACATTTTTCCGCATACCTAAAATGCCTACTATTTAGAAAACGCAAGTACGGTTATTCGGATACGGCCAGGATCTTAGAGGTGCATCTGAAGGTGAAGGCAAATTCCTAGGACCGTATTCACAAAGCCCTCTGGAAATTGCTTTCAACAGTCTCATATCAGTATAAAATAAGGGGGTATTGTCTTCCCCATCTCTCCAATGTTATCTATTAACTCTACCCTTATAATTCATAGTTGATTATATCCAGGCCTGACAGAGCTTGGATGCATCTAAAATGAGTTAGTAGTCCAAACACACCAAGACAATCATGAAGAGGGAGACTAAAAAGATTTGGCATGGGTCCCCAGATCCTCAAAAAGTTCTACAGCTGCACCATTGAGAGCATGGTGGCAGCGTAGCCTAGTGGTTAGAGCGTTGGACAAGATCGAATCCCCGAGCTGACAAGGTACAAATCTGTCGTTCTGCCCCTGAACAAGGCAGTTAACCCACTGTTCCTAGGCCGTCATTGAAAATAGGAATTTGTTCTTATTAACTGACTTGCATAGTTAAATAAAAATTAAAAATGTAAAAATCCTGACCGGTTGCATCACCGCCTGGTATGGCAACTGCTCAGCAGGCGCTACAAAGGGTAGTGCGTACTGCTCAGTACATCACTGGGGCCAAGCATCCTGCCATCCAGGACCTATATACTAGGTGGTGTCAGAAGAAAGCCCAAAAAATGGTCAAAGACTCCAGTCACCCAAGTCATAGACTGTTCTCTCTGCTACTGCACGGCAAGCAATACTAGGACCAAAAGGCTCCTTAATAGCTTCTACCCCCATGCCATAAGACTACTGAACAATGAATCAATGGGGATCATTTACATTGACACCCCCCCCATTTCTTTTTCACACTGCTGCTACTCACTGTTTATTATCAATGCATAGTCAGTTCACCACTACATACATGTACAAAATTACCTTGATTAACCCTTCACATTGACTTGGTACCGGTACCCCTTGTATATAGCCTCGTTATTGTTATTTTATTGTGTTACTTTTTATAATCTTTTACTTGAGTTTATTTGGTAAATATCTTTCTTGAACTGCATTGTTGGTTAAGGGCTTGTAAGTAAGCATTTCACGGTAAGGTCTACCTGTTGTATTCGGCGCATGTGACAAATAAAGTTTCATTTGAGGCTCATGTTTGTATCAAGTTATTCTAATGAGAATGAGCCAGTAAAGTAAATCTACCCTGTGGCTACGACTCCCCCTTGTGGATGGAAGTTGCAGCACAGCCCATTGGAGGTACGGTCCTCCTTGGTCTGCATCACCATACCCCTCTGTCCTGGCTCCCACATCTGGAGGGCTCTGTGAGACACATGAAACAGAAGGCCTAGCACTTTCTCTTTTAAATTTGTTGAGGAGGGTGCAAAGCTTTTAACTAAACTCTTACCTGTCTTCAGTAACAATGGCCAGTTGCAAACCCCCGGGGGAGAATCTCAATGATGAGATTTGGTTCTGTCCATACATCTCAGAGCAATCCCTATTGGAAAGAAAAAGCAACAATGTGTCAACTAATGCACCACACACATCACACCATTATCTTGCTACAGATATCAAACCATTATCCACACAGAGATGTACATTAGAGTAGACAATTTCTGTGCAGTGTAGGGGTCCCACAGATCGATCCACCAACTGGAACCACTGAAGGCTGCGGTGGCGAGCAGTGCCCCATCGGGAGAGAAGTCACAGGAAGCTAATAGGTAGAATGTCTTGTGGTTGATCCCCGTTAAGTTCCTGATGAAGGTGTACGACCGCAGGCTCCATAGACACACCATCTGGTAAAATAAAAAATACTTTTATAGCCTTTTCATACTACCATGCGGAGTCGAACCAAACTCTGCTGGCTCAGACATTTCCTTTTCAGCACGGTTTCAGCAACTATTGTGGTTCTCTTGGAGAGTCCTCTGTTGAGGGGCAACTCACTCTGTCAAACCTGCCGACCGATGCGATCATGCTGCAGTCTGGTGAGACACTACAGCAGCTGACCCAGTCCTTGTGACCAGAGAGGACATGTGGCTCCTTTTCACCTATGGAGGGCAGAGATACAGTATATAGAAGTTTAAGGTCAATTCCACATGCAATAAAAATGTCCATGAATTTCTGCATTGAAGAAGATGAGAGAAATGTCCTTTGGAGGAATGATTTTTAGCTGTATAACAATAGCTGACCTTTCTGGGTTAGATCCCATATCCTTAAGGTTTTGTCTCGAGAGGATGATATGAGGGTGAGCTTTTCGTTGGGAGTGAAGACCAGGTCCCTTGCAATACCCTCATGTCCTTTGAGGTCAAACCGAGGCTGACCTGAAAATGTAATCAGGGCACTGTGAGTTGCACGTTAACATTCGAGACTTGGCATCATGTAGTCAATAAATGAAATAGAGCAGTGTCCTAAGTTGGATATCCCACCAGTTACAACATCCCATATCTTGATCACTCCATTGTCTAAGCCAGTTGCCAGAAGCAGTCTGGATGATTCTCTCTCACAGGATGCTGCTTTTTCTCCAGGTGCTGGTGTCTTTGATGGACGTGGTCCAAACGCCAACCCCCACACTGTCTGACCACAGTTCAGGGTCTTGTCCTGTCTGTTGCTCTCTAGGGCAATCTCAACCCTATTGACCCTATATGGACAAGCATTATTGACAGTAAACAAATTAAGAATAAAACTCAAGAGTTGCTGATGAATAACATCAAGACCATCAAATGAGGAAGGAGATGAAGCAAGGAAGAATGTTAGGAAGGAAGGAAGAATGGATGGAAGGAAGGAAGGAGGAATATTTACAGGCCTATAGTCTTTAAAGGCCCTACATACTTATCATGCCGAAGCGGCCAGGCAATCACCCACACAATTCCGTGTCCCATGGACCATGCAAACCAGGATCCATCTGGAGAGAAATCAACGCTCCACGTCTCGCAGCCAGCGCGCCCCTCCAGCGATGGAGGGTGGGCGGATTTCAATTCCAATATCAGCCCATCGGAAGCTGTGAGAGGCGAGAAGTTAGAATAGAAACAATGAATGCTGTTGGACTACCGTAATACAGTACATTTGAGTGAATACTCCACATAAACTCAGCAAAAAAAGAAAAGTCCCCTTTTCAGGACCCTGTCTTTCAAAGATAATTCGTAAAAATCCAAATAACTTCACAGATCTTCATTGTAAAGGGTTTAAACACTGTTTCCAATGCTTGTTCAATGAACTATAAACAATTAATTAACATGCACCTGTGGAACGGTCGTTAAGACACTAACAGCTTACAGACGGTAGGCAATTAAGATCACAGTTATGAAAACTTAGAACACTAAAGAGGCCTTTCTACTGACTCTGAAAAACACCAAAAGAAAGATGCCCAGGGTCCCTGCTCATCTGCGTGAACGTGCCTTAGGCATGCTGCAAGGAGGCATAAGGACTGCAGATGTGGCCAGGGCAATAAATTGCAATGTCCGTACTGTGAGACGCCTAAGACAGCGCTACAGGACGGAAAGCTGATCGCACGTGTAACAACACCTGCACAGGATCGGTACATCCGAACATCACACCTGCAGGACAGGTACAGGATGGCAACAACTGCCCGAGTTACACCAGGAACACACAATCCCTCCATCAGTGCTGACTGTCTGCAATAGGCTGAGAGAGGCTGGACTGAGGGCTTGTAGGCCTGTTGTAGGCAGGTCCTCACCAGACATCGCCAGCAACAACGTCGCCTATGGGCACAAACCCACCGTCACTGGACCAGACAGGACTGGCAAAAAGTGCTCTTCACTGACGAGTCGCGGTTTTGTCTCACCAGGGGTGATGGTCGGATTCGCGTTTATCGTCGAAGGAATGAGCGTTACACTGATGCCTGTACTCTGGAGCAGGATCGATTTGGAGGTGGAGGGTCCGTCATGGTCTGGGGCGGTGTGTCACAGCATCATCGGACTGAGCTTGTTGTCATTGCAGGCAATCTCAACGCTGTGCGTTACAGGGAAGACATCCTCCTCCCTCATGTGGTACCCTTCTTGCAGGCTCATCCTGACATGACCCTCCAGCATGACAATGCCACCAGCCATACTGCTCGTTCTGTGCGTGATTTCCTGCAAGACAGCTATGTCAGTGTTCTGCCATGGCCAGGGAAGAGCTTGGATCTCAATCCCATTGAGCACGTCTGGGACCTGTTGGATCGGAGTGCGAGGGCTCGGGCCATTCCCCACAGAAATGTCCGGGAACTTGAAGGTGCCTTGGTGGAAGAGTGGGGTAACATCTCACAGCAAGAACTGGCAAATCTGGTGCAGTCCATGAGGAGGAGATGCACTGCAGTACTTAATGCAGCTGGTGGCCACACCAGATACTGACTGTTACTTTTGATTTTGACCCCCCCTTTGTTCAGGGACACATTATTCCATTTCTGTCAGTCACATGTCTGTGGAACTTGTTCAGTTTATGTCTCAGTTGTTGAATCTTGTTATGTTCATACAAATATTTACACATGCTAAGTTTGCTGAAAATAAACACAGTTGACAGTGAGAGGACGTTTATTTTTTTGCTGAGTATATTTGTTAGTGTGCCAGCTGTTCATTTGGCAATTTTTCCCTTTCCTTTCTCACGACTTCTACATGGGATTGACTGTTTCTGAAAGCTATAATGGAAACACCAACATAAAGTGTCTTAACTGGGTGTTGGGTCCCTACGAGCCGCCAGAACAGCCTTGGCATAGATTCTACAAGTGTCTGGAACTATTGGAGGGATACTACACCATTCTTCCACGAGAAATTCCATCAATTGGTGTTTTGTAGATGGTGGTAGAAAACGCTGTCTCAGGCGCTGCTCGAGTCTCCCAAAAGTGTTAATTTGAGTTGAGATCATGGCATATGGTTTACATCAGGGTTCCCCAACTGGCGGCCCACATTTTCGTTGCCCAATAAAAAATCGTCCCGCAGCTGAATCTAGTTTTACATCGTTTTCATGCTCATCAAATCATTCATTGACCACCACTTGTGCCCTGTGAATGGGGGCATTGTCATCCTGGAAGAAACCACTCCCACCAGGATATAAATTATTAATCAAAGGTTGAAGGTGATCACTCAGAATGGCTGTGTATGTATTTATTGGCGTTTACCTTGCCCTCGGTGGACCTAAACCATGCCAGCAAAATGCACCCCACACCATAACAGAGCCGCCAGAACCCTAATTTACTCAAGTGTTTCCTTTATTTTTGGTTACCTGTATATTGTTACCTGTATATTGTTTATTATAGTCCTATAAATAAAATGGAACGTACCTGGCCGTATGCGCCGAATGTTGTCTTTCAATGAACACATTTTTGCAAATTTTAGATGTTGACGGAAGCAGGTTATCACATTCTTGATCGGGTTACTGTCTATACTTCCTGATTATCTAACAATACCGTCTAGTCAATAATCCCATGTTAAAATGCCATATTCCGAGAGAAAAATAGAGCGCATACTGTATATTCGGATCGCTAAATGACGTGATATAGCCAAATGGTGTTTTTTTAAGCTTTCGGTAGAGAAATGTAAGTCAAATAAGAATTCATCTCATTTCCTGTACAGTAAAATTCCATTCCTCCAATGCGATAGGATTGGCTACCTTGCCACACGTGCCTTTGTTTTCTATTAAGTAACATGGACTCGTCTTGGGCTTGTTTGATCTATTGATAAGCATACTCATTCCCAGGGACATGTCCCCCCCACATTCTGAAATTGCATTTTTGTCCCCCCCCCAGTTTTATCATTGTAATGTGACACAAAATAGGGTTAGGTGAACTTTAGGACCATGCGGACGCCTCGGAACGTCGGGTAGGCTGTTTGGAGTGTTTATCCGACTGAATACAAAAATGTATTATTATGTTCCCACCACTTCTAAAACTAAAGTTGCACCCCTGCTCATTCCAACTTGTAAATTGTATACGTTGTTCATTAATAAAAAGAGAAAGAGAGAGCGAAACAGTGTACAAAACATTAGGAACACCTGCTCTTTCCATGAAATAGACCGCTCAAACTCAACTCTGGACCTCGAAGCCAGCTCCACTTCATTTTTTCATTGTTCCCCTCTAATCAGGGATTGATTTAGCCCTGGGACAACAGGTGTGTGCAATTCATTATCAGGTAGAACAGAAAACCAGCAGGCTCCGGACCTCGTAGGATAAGAGTTGAGTACCCCTGAAATAGACTGACCAGATGAATCCAGGTGAAAACTATGATCCCTTATTGATGTCACTTGTTAAATCCCCTTAATCAGTGACAATGAAGTGGAGGTTTAAGAGTTTTAAGCCTTGAGACATGGACAAAACATTTAAGTACCTTTGAATGGGGCATTGTTGTAGGTGCCAGTCAGTTTGAGTGTGTAAAGGACTGCTACACTGCTGGATTTTTCACACTCAACAGTTTCCTGTGTGTATCAAGAAGGGTCCACCACCCAAAAGATATCCAGCCAACTTGACACAATTGTGGGAAGCATTGACATCAACATGGGCCAGCATCCCTGTGGAACGCTTTCAACACCTTTTTTTGTCCATGCCCCAACGAATTGAGGCTGTGCTGAGGGCAAATGGGGGTGTTACTCACCCTGCCTATGCTTTTTTATTCAGGTTTATTTTGTGTTTGAGTGATACAAAATGTTATGAAATGTTACATTATTGTGAAAAATGTCATTTATTGAGACACATGGCAACAATTCATTTAAATAACCCTGTTAATGATCAATTAATAAGCCTGAAGCGAAAACAAAAAAGTGAAATGGATGATAAAAAGCTCACCCATACATCGACATAGGCTACTGTGAAAGCCAACCACCAATAATTACACATCTTTTCACAGTTTCATAGGTAGTGAAATGTTATCTTTGTTTTTATGTAATGTTAATATCAATCTTCCAACACCTAAAATGTGACAAGTTCTTCCATATCTGTATTTTCTAGCTGTAATGGATGTTCAACAATTTCTTCATCTTCATGGTCATCTGAAAAAGAGATGGGTTACAGATTTGGGTTAAAGCTGCATATACAGTATGAGGTCAATACAAAGCAGAAACAGAATAGTTACAGTTCTATCCACACTAAATTACGGATACATGCAATTACAACATTACGATCACATTACTTGCCTTCATCATGTAATATAGAACAGGCCTACACCTTTTCAAAACAAATATATGCAGCTAGTACCCCAGTGGGCAATCCTCCCTTCTACAAGCAGGAAGCAGCTAGAATCATGTCTTACTGGATGAGATTCGATGTATTTGTACAAGTGTAGTGCTGTGTCCGTTAGTCAGAGATAGAGGTGGCAGTCTGGGTACTGCTTCAGGAAACACCTCTTCATCGGACTCTACCAGGCTCAACACATCCTCCCTCTCCTCCTCCATTCGCTCAAATCCATTACCTGTAATAAAAAAATATCAATTTCAAAATTGGTTGTTAGTATTTAAATATATATTTTTGCAAGTCAGTAACTTTCCAAGTCAGTCATCATCAAAGTATATCTTATCTTTAAGGTTAGGTTGATGGATCTTTTTCTTTCACCTTTCATGAAATTACACAATAATAAACAAAGGCAGATGAGCTAACTTAAAAGCTCTTGTAACAAAAGGAACAATGCAATTCATGGGGAAAAAAGGTTTTACCCAGGCAAATTCGGTCACGGCTGGAATATACTGTTTTAGCGATAACAATCCCAGATCCTACAATCAAAATGGCTAGGAATATCCCAATGATTGCTCCAGTGGATTGAGATGAGGCTGAGAAAAAGAAAAAAAAACTAGATTAGACATGTTTTAGTCTCTCATTAGGCATGCTTACATGTCGCTAAAGGGACATGAATGTACAAGAATCTCTCACAAGGAGAGGCAACAGGTTTATCGACATTCCAAAGAAGGTATTGCCATGCTACCTTTCTGCACCTGCCTTTGTTAGGTTTTGTTTATAAGTATGGTCTTCTGTGTCTATACCTCTATTACAAATCAAATGTTATTAGTCACATGCACCGAATACAACAGTGAAATGCTTACTTACGAGCCCCTAACCAACAGTGCAGCTTAAAAAAAAAAAGATGTATAAGAATAAGAGATACAATTAACATGTATTTAAGGAGCAGCAGTAAAAAAAATAACAATATATACAGGGGGGGTGCCGGCACAGAGTCAATGTGCGGGGGCACCGGTTAGTTGAGGTAGTATGTACATGTAGGTAGAGTTAATTAAAGTGACTATGCAAAGATGACAACAGAGAGCGGCAGTGGTGTGGAGAGGGGAGGGGAGGGACAATGCAAATAGTCTGGCTAGCCATTTGACTAGATGTTTACGAGTCTTATGGCTTGGGGGTAGAAGCTGTTTAGAATCAAATATAATGTATTTATAAAGCCCTCCTTACATCAGCTGATATCTCAAAGTGCTGTACAGAAACCCAGCCTAAAACCCTAAACAGCAAGCAATGCAGGTGTAGAAGCACGGTGGCTAGGAAAAACTCCCTAGAAAGGCCAGAACCTAGGAAGAAATCTAGAGCGGAACCAGGCTATGAGGGGTGGCGAGTCCTCTTCTGGCTTTGCCGGGTGGAGATTATAACAGAACATGGCCAAGATGTTCAAATGTTCATAGATGACCAGCAGGGTCAAATAATAATAATTACACTGGTTGTCGAGGGTGCAACAGGTCAGCACCTCATGAGTAAATGTCAGTTGTCTTTTCATAGCCGATCATTCAGAGTATCTCTACCACTCCTGCTGTCTCTAGAGAGTTGAAAATAGCAGGTCTGGGACAGGTAGCACGTCCGGTGAATAGGTCAGGGTTCCATAGCCGCAGGCAGAACGGTTGAACAGTTCAAACTGGAGCAGCCGTTTCAAGCCTCTTGGACCTAGACTTGGTGCTCTGGTACCGCTTGCCATGCGGTAGCAGAGAGAACACTCTATGACTAGGGTGGCTGGAGTCTTTGACCATTTTTAGAGCCTTCCTCTGACACCGCCTGGTATAGAGGTCCTGAACGGCAGGAAGCTTAGCCCCAGTGATGTACTGGGCGTTCGCACTACCCTCTGTAGTGCCTTGCGGTCAGAGGCCGAGCCGTTGCCATACCAGGCAGTGATGCACTAAGCATGTTCACAAATGGTTTTGTTCTGATAAAGATCCCCCACACCTGGCCTTTATGATTATAAACAAATTATCACTAGGGCCATAATCAATCTCTAGATACGTTTTCTATTCAATTTCCCATAGTCCCACAATTTTCTTACAGGAAGGAAAATTAGGTGCATGCACACACACAGACGCCCCAACACTCAACTCAGTCTTAACTCACTTTTAACTGTTAAATAGATCTCCAGCTCGCGGACCATCAGTGGGTTCTCACTCCTGCAGAAGTAGAGGCCCTCGTCCTGCTTGGTGATGTTGACTATGGTGAGGGTGAAGGTGGGGCCCTGTCCTAACAGGACATACTTGGGGCTGGGTACCACATCCTCCTGCTGGGCTGTCCTCTGCCAGGTGGTGAGGGCTGGAGGCAGAGAGCTGGACTCTTTACAGGTTAATGTGATGTTGGTGCCTTCAAGAGCTGTGACCAGTGGTTCCCCTTCAGGATAGGGAGACTCTGGGAGATGAAAAGAAACAGGGTGTTAGACTGGGCCAGGGATATAATTACACATAATTACAATTGAGCCAGAAGCATACCACCCTGCATCCCACTGCTGGCTTGCTTCTGAAGCTAAGCAAGGTTGGTCCTGGTCAGTCCCTAGATGGGAGACCAAATGCTGCTGGAAGTAGTGTTGGAGGGCCAGTAGGAGGCACTCTTTCCTCTGGTCTAAAGAAATATCCCAAGGGCAGTGATTGGGGACATTACCCTGTGTAGGGTGCTTGCTGCCTTTCGGATGGGTGTCCTGGCTTTATTCCCAATCTGGCCCTCATTCTGTCACCTAATCATCCCCAGTTTACAATTGGCTCATTCATCTCCTCTCCCCTGTAACTATTCCCCAGGTCGTTGCTGTAAATGAGAATGTGTTCTCAGTCAACTTACCCGTTAAAATAACCGATTAAAAAAACAACAACATTTATATTAGCTATAAGGATGCACACACACACACTGGAGAGGTGTGGCTGAGTAAGAGGTTCTTTGGCGCTTTTTCATTGTTTGAGTAACCTTTCAAATATCCCTCGGCACGCCTTTCTGGAATTGCAAAAACACACTTGCTGTGTGCCACTGAATGGTTTCACACCTGGCTAACATTCTGAGCTTTGTACAGTTGCAGAAACCATACAGTTGTTTAAAAGCGGAAATAAACAAGAGTTGACCTGAAGTGAACTAAACATTGATACGTTTCAGGGTGTTTTTCTACAGTATTTGCAATACAGAAACCATAAATCTGAAAAGTAAACATAAAGCATAGCAGATGTTGACTAGTTTGCAGGGTGTCTCTTATATTTCTTACTGAGCGTGAAGGAGCAGAACTTCTCGTCTTCTGTACTAATCATAGGATGATACCCATCACACTTCAGCGTCTGCCCGTCGAACAACAACGACCTGTTCAGATTTACCACTAGACGGTCTGTCACCTCCGACTCCATCAGCTGTCCAGCCACCTAAAGAGGACCACAATGGAAATAAGTTGTTACACTTTTGTGTTACCGTCAATTATTTTAAATGCATTGTATTCCATTAAATTGTGTTTTTAAATTGTCCCCCAAAAACACCCAAATAAACACCTCGTTCCCCTGGCTCGCTGGCACTTGATGTTTCTCCCCCCAGAGTAACGTGGGAGAGGGGTAGCCTCCAAACCAGCTGCAGTTAAACTGGACATGGGACGGGTCCTTCCCAATCTTCCACTGACACTCCGGGTGCTTCTCTGGGGAATCTAGAGAAATGGAAGCAGTTCATTTTACGGTATAGAATTGATTTGGTATTTGAGTAATTACACAGTAATAACAAACCAGGTACCATTTACATTTTTATGATAATACAATTTATTATTTTGGTTAATCTAAACAAATAGGGCACCATTTGGTACCAGGTATATAGCCAGTGGCAACTGCAGATAAACAAAACAGTATTGACATTGAGATTTTATTTCATTTTATTATCACTAAGCCCATGGCAATCACAGAAGACAGATCCCAGTATCAGAGACTAGTGAGTCTATTACCCTTATAGCCACCTACAGTATACAAGCAGCTCTTTGCTCCAGCCAACTTCCTTCTGGGAAACTGAGTTCTGGGCTCTACATATGTAGTTCCCCTGAGCTGTGGGTTGGATGTCCTCTATCCTGAAGTCCAGCCAGGACCCACTGCCCGCTGTCAGAGAGTCATTTCTGTACGCCACACCCTGAAACTCCCAGGACAGACGCTGGGAGGGATAGGACCAGCTGGAGCAGTTGAACAACACCGTGGAACCCCTGTGGACGACGAGGGTTCCATTGGAAAGGGTTGTGGCTGGGTGGATGTCTGTGATGCCATTGCCAGGACCACCTGTAAGAGGTCAACATAAGGTGGTTTCGTAGGCATACACTTTCCACTTGAATACAGTCTTCACATTATACAACAATCAAGCATTGTTACAATGTTTCATTATTGAGCAATGTGGACTGATAGCATTCTCTTTAGAGATCCTTCTCAGTCCTTATTCATTAATATCAGACAGTTCAATGCTCTTCAAGGTACAGTATTTAAGATCACCCGCAAATACCTTCTTATCATGCTCATTCAAATGGCTACAGGATACATGGACATACTACTACAGTAACTGTTATCCACGAAACTAGCCACTGCAGCAAATATTCCGGAAGAACCAGTTTCAAGGAATTTGGAGCCAGGGCAATAGACCAAAAATACTCGATTCTATACACCTGTCAGCAACGGGTGAGGCTGAAATAGCCAAATCGACTAATTGAAGGTGTCCACATACTTTTGGCAATGTAATGTATATACAATTAATTATACAAGAATGACACCAACACACACATTGTTACATTAGAAAACATATACTTACTGACTATTTGCAATGTCAGACTTGTTTGAGTGTTGTTGTCATGGGGTAAGGAATCACAAAGATATATCCCCTCATCTGATAAAGCTAGTCCATTGATGTACAAGCTTTGATTGTTCATTATCGTCAGGTGCCCTTCACTTGAAGGTGTTAGAATTATGGAATTATTTCGGCCAATGATAAACTGTCCATTCTTCATCCATCGCGTGAAGGAGGGAGTCACATTCGTCGCAGTGTTCCAACACGGAAGTAGAATATTCGCCCCCAGAGTTTTAATTACAGTAGTTTTATCTGAGCGCCCATTTGCTGCAACTTTCATAAAAACAATAAGCAAGAGATGAGACACGATTATCAAATAGTAGAAGAGAGCACCACATAGATCAAAACATTGACCTAATATAAACTAATTTCACTGTATCACTTATTAGGCTAAGTCCACTTTTTAGGTTACATAGTCGATTCATAAACATGTCACAAGTGGACACTCACCTGTCTGATGCATGAACAGAAGAAGAAAAATTGCAACTGAGAATGCCTTCATGATTATTCCTGCTGTATAGCCTGATTTCAAGTTAAACAAAAGCTCGGTTGCCAATGTCAGCAGTTTACCTGACTACCTGTTGTACGTGCTATGACACAAGACAACTCTACACGTATTTACACGAGACTGCTTAGAGTAGATAATAGATCCATAGGCCATAATTCAACATGTCTCTTTTCCATGGAACTGCCACATACTACATATTTTAACCTATTTGACTACCTGGCTGTTTACTCGGGGAGAGGCATTATGGACACGCCTAGTGCCCAAATGGATGACGCATGTCGCGTAGCTGAGTCGAGTGTGGAGACAAATCGGTTCAGTCAGTTGTCGCGATAAACCCTTCCCAGTTGCAATATGTAACCTTTTGTGCGACCAGACCAAATTCACATAGACATCAGAGTTATAGATATGTCATTCTTATTCACAGCAAGTCTAACAATTCTGTTTTCTATGTGCTCTATCTATGCTCCCCGTTCTTTTGTTTCGTTTTTGCATCTTTTACTTTCGGCTTTGTACACCAACTTCAAACTGCTGAAAATACTATATTATAGGTTATGGAAAATATATTTATCACCGGTTAAGATGGTAGAATGAATCTCTACACAGTAGATTGCAACACCAACCCCTTTGGCAGTTCTATCTTGTCGGAAAATGTTATAGTTAGGGATGAACATTTCAAGGTTTTTGGTGGTCTTCCTAAGCCAGGATTCAGACACGTGTCACGGCTGTTCAAAGGATCGGACCAACACGCAGCATGGTTGTAGTTCCACACATGTTTATTTATTCCGTGAAACATTTGCAACACACCAAAATACTTGTAACAACAAAACAACAAACCGTGACGCAGAGAAAATAACACTCCTCAAAAATTAACAACCCACAAAAATAAATGGAAAACCCCCTACATAAATATGATCTCCAATTAGAGACGAGAACTGGCTGCCTCTAATTGGAGATCATCCCAACAACCCCAACATAGAAATATAAACCTAGAAAAACAACATAGAAACAGAAAACAAGAAAACCACCCAAAAACACCCCCTGTCACGCCCTGACCTACTCTACTATAGAAAATTACATCTTACAAGGGTCAGGACGTGACAACACGGCTAGACATCCGGGTTGGCAGAGTGTGCTAAAGCAGTGAATAAAACAAACTTAGGGAGGAAGCTTCTAATGTTAACATGCATGAAACCAAGGCTTTTACGGTTACAGAAGTCAACAAATGAGAGCACCTGGGGAATGGCACCTCTTTCAAGCTGAAAGAGGAAAGGGCCTTCCACAAACTGTTGCCACAAAGTTGGAAGCATAGAATCGTCTAGAATGTAATTGTATGCTGTAGTGTTAAGATTTCCCTTCACTGGAACTAGCGCGAACCATGAAAAACAGGGATAGACCATTATTCCTCCTCCACCAAACTTTACAGCAGTGGCATGTATTCATGGATGCCAAGGGAAGCCAGGCTTCCCAAAACATTTGACAAATAAAATGTTTTGAAAACATAAAATCATTTATCTTTCATCTTTCTGTGTTTCATAACTTTCCTTAAATTCTCAAGAGACTGAATATATCACAGGAGAATGCATCCGAGCGAGCGAAACAGCGCCCCTCTATCTCGCTACGTATAGGCCATCTATCTCGTTCTGTCTGGTTCAAACGAATATGACATTGTTGCCACCCGTAGCATTGAAGGCAAGGGAAGTCAGCTAGGAGTCTGGCCTCCTCTTGACAAAAAAGTATAACAAATTAGCCAACCAGCGTTGAACTGAACTGAGCAAGCTCAACTGTGAATGGTCCTGGCACACCAAAAGAAAGTTGTCCAGTGGCTAGATAGCTGAAATTGTCCCTTTCCTAAATTAGCCATGGATGGAGATAGGGATTTGGACCTGTGGTTTTACTTAATTCTCCTTACTGGCCAACCTCTCCTTGTCCGAGTCTGTAATGCCAACATATTTTAAGCAGACCACCATAGTCTCTGTGCCCAAGAACACTGTGGTAACCTGCCTAAATGACTATCGACCCGTAGTACTCACGTCAGTAGCCTTCAAGTGCTTTGAAAGGCTGGTCATGGCTCACATCAGGAACCATCATGCCGGAAACCTTAGACCCACTCCAATTCGCATACCGCCACAACAGATCCACCGATGACTTAATCTCAATCATACTCCACACTGCCCTTTCCCACCTGGACAAAAGGAACACCTATGTGAGAATGCTGTTCATTGACTACAGCTCAGCGTTCAACACCATAGTACCCACAAAGCTCATCACTAAGCTAAGGACCCTGGGACTAAAACACCTCCCTCTGCAACAGGATCCTGGACTTCCTGACGGGCCGCAACCAGGTGGTAAGGATAGGCAACAACACATCTGCCAGGCTGATCCTCAACCCTTTCAAGCTTAACATCCTTATCATTTATCGCCCTCCAGGTTCCCTTGGAGAGTTCATCAATAAGCTTGACGCCTTGATAAGTTCCTTTCCTGAGGATGGCTCACCTCTCACAGTTCTGGGTGACTTTAACCTCCCCACGTCTACCTTTGACTCATTCCTCTCTGCCTCCTTCTTTCCACTCCTCTCCTCTTTTGACCTCACCCTCTCACCTTCCCCCCCTACTCACAAGGCAGGCAATACGCTTGACCTCATCTTTACTAGATGCTGTTCTTCCACTAATCTCATTGCAACTCCCCTCCAAATCTCCGACCACTACCTTGTATCCTTTTCCCTCTTGCTCTCATCCAACACTTCTCACTCTGCCCCTACTCGGATGGTATTGCGCCGTCCCAACCTTCGCTCTCTCTCTCCCGCTACTCTCTCCTCTTCCATCCTATCATCTCTTCCCTCTGCTCAAACCTTCTCCAACCTATCTCCTGATTCTGCCTCCTCAACCCTCCTCTCCTCCCTTTCTGCATCCTTTGATTTTCTCTGTCCCCTATCCTCCAGGCCGGCTCGGTCCTCCCCTCCTGCTCCGTGGCTCGACGACTCACTACGAGCTCACAGAACAGGGCTCCGGGCAGCCGAGCGGAAATGGAGGAAAACTCGCCTCCCTGCGGACCTGGCATCCTTTCACTCCCTCCTCTCTACATTCTCCTCTTCTGTCTCTGCTGCTAAAGCCACTTTCTACCACTCTAAATTCCAAGCATCTGCCTCTAACCCTAGGAAGCTCTTTGCTACCTTCTCCTCCCTCCTGAATCCTCCTCCCCCTCCCCCCCCTCCTCCCTCTCTGCGGATGACTTCGTCAACCATTTTGAAAAGAAGGTTGACGATATCCGATCCTCGTTTGCTAAGTCAAACGACACCGCTGGTCCTGCTCACACTGCCCTACCCTGTGCTTTGACCTCTTTCTCCCCTCTCTCTCCAGATGAAATCTCGCGTCTTGTGACGGCCGGCCGCCCAACAACCTGCCCACTTGACCCTATCCCCTCCTCTCTTCTCCAGACCATTTCCGGAGACCTTCTCCCCTTCCTCACCTCGCTCATCAACTCATCCTTGACCGCTGGCTACGTCCCTTCCGTCTTCAAGAGAGCGAGAGTTGCACCCCTTCTGAAAAAACCTACACTTGATCCCTCCGATGTCAACAACTACAGACCAGTATCCCTTCTTTCTTTTCTCTCCAAAACTCTTGAACGTGCCGTCCTTGGCCAGCTCTCCTGCTATCTCTCTCAGAATGACCTTCTTGATCCTAATCAGTCAGGTTTCAAGACTGGGCATTCAACTGAGACTGCTCTTCTCTGTGTCACAGAGGCTCTCCGCACTGCTAAAGCTAACTCTCTCTCCTCTGCTCTCATCCTTCTAGACCTATCTGCTGCCTTTGATACTGTGAACCATCAGATCCTCCTCTCCACCCTCTCCGAGTTGGGCATCTCCGGCGCGGCCCACGCTTGGATTGCGTCCTACCTGACAGGTCGCTCCTACCAGGTGGCGTGGCGAGAATCTGTCTCCGCACCATGCGCTCTCACCACTGGTGTCCCCCAGGGCTCTGTTCTAGGCCCTCTCCTATTCTCGCTATACACCAAGTCACTTGGCTCTGTCATATCCTCACATGGTCTCTCCTATCATTGCTATGCAGACGACACACAATTAATCTTCTCCTTTCCCCCTTCTGATAACCAGGCGGCGAATCGCATCTCTGCATGTCTGTCAGACATATCAGTGTGGATGACGGATCACCACCTCAAGCTGAACCTCGGCAAGACGGAGCTGCTCTTCCTCCCGGGGAAGGACTGCCCGTTCCATGATCTCGCCATCACGGTTGACAACTCCCTTGTGTCCTCCTCCCAGAGTGCTAAGAACCTTGGCGTGATCCTGGACAACACCCTGTCGTTCTCCACTAACATCAAGGCGGTGACCCGATCCTGTAGGTTCATGCTCTACAACATTCGCAGAGTACGACCCTGCCTCACACAGGAAGCGGCGCAGGTCCTAATCCAGGCACTTGTCATCTCCCATCTGGATTACTGCAACTCACTGTTGGCTGGGCTCCCTGCCTGTGCCATTAAACCCCTACAACTCATCCAGAATGCCGCAGCCCGTCTGGTGTTCAACCTTCCCAAGTTCTCTCACGTCACCCCGCTCCTCCGCTCTCTCCACTGGCTTCCAGTTGAAGCTCGCATCCGCTACAAGACCATGGTGATTGCCTTACGGAGCTGTGAAGGGAACGGCACCTCCATACCTTCAGGCTCTGATCAGGCCCTACACCCAAACAAGGGCACTGCGTTCATCCACCTCTGGCCTGCTGGCCCCCCTACCTCTGAGGAAGCACAGTTCCCGCTCAGCCCAGTCAAAACTGTTTGCTGCTCTGGCACCCCAATGGTGGAACAAGCTCCCTCACGACGCCAGGACAGCGGAGTCAATCACCACCTTCCGGAGACACCTGAAACCCCACCTCTTTAAGGAATACCTAGGATAGGATAAAGTAATCCTTCTAACCCCCCCCCCCCCCCCCTTAAAAGATTTAGATGCACTATTGTAAAGTGGTTGTTCCACTGGATATCATAAGGTGAATGCACCAATTTGTAAGTCGCTCTGGATAAGAGCGTCTGCTAAATGACTTAAATGTAATGTAATGTAATGTAACACTGGGGCCCCTCAGGGGAGCGTACTTAGTCCCCTCCTGTACTCCTTGTTCACCTACCCGCAGTTGCCAAGCACGACTCCAACACCATTATTAAGTTTGCTGATGACACAACAGTGGTAGCCTTGATCACCAACAACGATGAGACAGCCTATAGGGAGGAGGTCAGAGACCTGGCAGTGTGGTGCCAGGACAACAACCTCTCCCTCAATGTGAGCAAGACAAAGGAGCTGATCGTGGACTATAGGAAAATGAGGGACAAACAGGCACCTATTAACATTGACGGGGCTGAAGTAGAGCGGGTTGAGAGTGTCCACATCACCAACAAACTATCATGGTCCAAACACACCAAGACAGTTGTGAAGATGCATGACAACACCTTTTCCCCCTCAGGAAACTGAAAAGATTTGGCATGGGTCCCCAGATCCTCAAAAGTTCTACAGCTGCACCATCGAGAGCATCCTGACCTGTTGAATCACCGCCAGGTTATGGCAACTGCTCGGCATCCGACCATAAGGCGCTACAGAGGGTAGTGAGTACGACCCAGTACATCACTGGGGCAAAGCTTTCTGACATCCAGGACCTATATACTAGGCGGTGTCAGAGGAAGACCCAAAGAATTGTCAAAGACTCCAGTCAACCAAGTCAAAGACTGTTCTCTCTGCTCCCGCACGGCAAGCGGTACCGGAGTGCCAAGTCTAGGACCAAAAGGCTCCTTAACAGCTTCTACCCCAAGCAATAAAACTGTTGAACAATTAATCAAATGGCCACCCTGACCTTTTTTACATTGACAACCCCCCCAACCCTGTTTTTTTTTACACTGTGCTACTCGCTGTTTATAGTCTATGCAGTCACTTTACAAATAACCTCGACTAACCTGTACCCCCGCACATTGACTCTACTGGTACCCCCTGTATATAGCCTCGTTTTTGTTATGTAATTGTCTTGGTACTTTTTATTTGTTATTTTTAGCTTATTGAGTAAATATTTTCTTAACTCTATTTCTTGAACTGCATTATTGGTTAAGGACTTGTAAGTAAGAATTTCAGTGTAAGGTCTACACCGGTTCAATTCGGCACATGTGACAAATACAATTTGATTTGATGATGTTGAAATGGTGCTGGAATAGTGGAGGCAGATAGTGTTTTCTTTGTGACTTGTGGTAACTAAAATGTCCGAAAATGTCCGAAACATTAACTTGCGTGACCGTGCTGTATGTCACGCAGTGGCGACCCATTATTGTTTTGAACCCCACCTGTTTAGCTAAACAAATATATATATATACTGCTCAAAAAAATAAAGGGAACACTTAAACAACACATCCTAGATCTGAATGAAAGAAATAATCTTATTAAATATTTTTTTCTTTACATAGTTGAATGTGCTGACAACAAAATCACACAAAAATAATCAATGGAAATCCAATTTATCAACCCATGGAGGTCTGGATTTGGAGTCACACTCAAAATTAAAGTGGAAAACCACACTACAGGCTGATCCAACTTTGATGTAATGTCCTTAAAACAAGTCAAAATGAGGCTCAGTACTGTGTGTGGCCTCCACGTGCCTGTATGACCTCCCTACAACGCCTGGGCATGCTCCTGATGAGGTGGCGGATGGTCTCCTGAGGGATCTCCTCCCAGACCTGGACTAAAGCATCCGCCAACTCCTGGACAGTCTGTGGTGCAACGTGGCGTTGGTGGATGGAGCGAGACATGATGTCCCAGATGTGCTCAATTGGATTCAGGTCTGGGGAACGGGCGGGCCAGTCCATAGCATCAATGCCTTCCTCTTGCAGGAACTGCTGACACACTCCAGCCACGAGGTCCAGCATTGTCTTGCATTAGGAGGAACCCAGGGCCAACCGCACCAGCATATGGTCTCACAAGGGGTCGGAGGATCTCATCTCGGTACCTAATGGCAGTCAGGCTACCTCTGGCGAGCACATGGAGGGCTGTGCGGCCCCCCCAAAGAAATGCCACCCCACACCATGACTGACCCACCGCCAAACCGGTCATGCTGGAGGATGTTGCAGGCAGCAGAACGTTCTCCACAACGTCTCAAGACTCTGTCACGTCTGTCACGTGCTCAGTGTGAACCTGCTTCATCTGTGAAGAGCACAGGGCACCAGTGGCGAATTTGCCAATCTTGGTGTTTTCTGGAAAATGCCAAACGTCCTGCACGGTGTTGGGCTGTAAGCACAACCCCCACCTGTGGACGTCGGGCCCTCATACCACCCTCATGGAGTCTGTTTCTGACCATTTGAGCAGACACATGCACATTTGTGGCCTGATGGAGGTCATTTTGCAGGGCTCTGGCAGTGCTTCTCCTGCTCCTCCTTGCACAAAGGCGGAGGTAGCGGTCCTGCTGCTGGGTTGTTGCCCTCCTACGGCCTCCTCCACGTCTCCTGATGTACTGGCCTGTCTCCTGGTAGCACCTCCATGCTCTGGACACTACGCTGACAGACACAGCAAACCTTCTTGCCACAGCTCGCATTTATGTGCCATCCTGGATGAGCTGCACTACCTGAGCCACTTGTGTGGGTTGTAGACTCCGTCTCATGCTACCACTAGAGTGAAAGCACCGCCAGCATTCAAAAGTGACCAAAACATCAGCCAGGAAGCATAGGAACTGAGAAGTGGTCTGTGGTCCCCACCTGCAGAACCACTCCTTTATTGGGGGTGTCTTGCTAATTGCCTATAATTTCCACCTGTTGTCTATTCCATTTGCACAACAGCATGTGAAATTTATTGTCAATCAGTGTTGCTTCCTAAGTGGACAGTTTGATTTCACAGAAGTGTGATTGACTTGGAGTTACATTGTGTTGTTTAAGTGTTCCCGTTATTTTTTGAGCAGTGTATATATATATATATATATATATATATACACAGTTGAAGTCAGAAGTTTACATACACCTTAGCCAAATACATTTCAACTCAGTTTTTCACAATTCCTGACATTTAATCCTATAAAAAATTCCCTGTCTTAGGTCAGTTAGGATCACCACTTTATTTTAAGAATGTGAAATGTCAGAATAATAATAGAGAGAATGATTTATTTCAGCTTTTATTTCTTTCATCAAATTCCCAGTGGGTCAAAAGTTAACATATACTCGATTAGTATTTGGTAGCATTGCCTTTAAATTGTTTAACTTGGGTCAAACGTTTTGGGTAGCCTTCCACAAGCTTCTCACAATAAGTTGGGTGAATTTTGGCCCATTCCTCCTGAGTTTGGTTTGTAGGCCTCTTTGCTCGCACATGCTTTTTCAGTTCTGCCCACAAATTTTCTATGGGATTGAGGTCAGGGCTTTGTGATGGCCACTCCAATACCTTGACTTTGTTGTCCTTAAGCCATTTTGCCACAACTTCGGAAATATGCTTGGTGTCATTGTCCATTTGGAAGACCCTTTTGCAACCAAGCTTTAACTTCCTGACTGATGTCTTGAGATGTTGCTTCAATATATCCACATAATTTTCCTTGCTAATGATGCCATCTATTTTGTGAACTGCACCAGTCCCTCCTGCAGCAAAGCACCCCCACAACATGATGCTGCCACTCCCATGCTTCACGGTTGGGATGGTGTTTTTTCGGCTTGCAAGCCTCCCCCCTTTTCCCTCCGAACACAACGATGTTCATTCTGGCCGAACAGTTATATTTTTGTTTCATCAGACCAGAGGACATTTCTCCAAAAAGTATGATCTTTGTCCCTATGTGCAGTTGCAAACCGTAGTCTGGCTTTTTAATGGCAGTTTTGGAGCAGTGACTTCTTCCTTCCTGAGCGGCCTTTCAGGTTATGTCGATATAGGACTTGTTTTACTGTGGATATAGATACTTTTTACCTGTTTCCTCCAAAATCTTCACAATGCCATTTGCTGTTGTTCTGGGATTGATTTGCACTTTTCACACCAAAGTACGTTCATCTCTAGGAGACAGAACGCGTCTCCTTCCTGAGCGGTATGGTGGCTGCGTGGTCCCATGGTGTTTATACAAATGTACTTGCGTACTATTGTTTGAACAGATGAACGTGGTACCTTCAGGTGTTTGGAAATTTCTCCCAAGAATGAACTAGACTTGTAGCGGTCTACAATTTTTTATCTGAGGTCTTGGCTGATTTATTTTGATTTTCCCATGACGTCAAGCAAAGAGGCACTGAGTTTGAAGGTAGGCCTTGAAATACATCCACAGGTACACCTCCAATTGACTCAAATGATGTCAATTAACCAATCAGAAGCTTCTAAAGCCATGACTTCATTTTCTGGAATTTTCCAAGCTGTTTAAAGGCACAGTCAACTTAGTGTATGTAAACTTCTGACCCACTGGAATTGTGATACAGTGAATTGTAAGTGAAATAATCTGTCTGTAAACAATTGTTGGAAAAACTACTTGTGTCATGCACAAAGTAGATGTCCTAACCGACTTGCCAAAACTATAGTTTGTTAACAAGACATTTGTGGAGTGTTTGAAAAATGAGTTTTAATGACTCCAACCTGTGTATATAAACTTCTGACTTCAACTGTATATATACACAATGCATTCGGAAAGTGTTCAGACCTCTTGACTTTTTCCATATTGTTACATTATAGCCGTATCCTAAAATGGCAACAAACAAAAAAAAATCTACACACAATACCCCATAATGACAAAGTGAAAACAGGTTTTGAATTCTATTCTAATTTAATAATTTTTTAAAACAGAAATACCTTACTTACGAAATTGAGCTCAGGAGCATCCTGTTTCCATTGACCATCCTTGAGATGTTTCTACAACTTGATTGGAGTCCACCTGTGGTAAATTAAATTGATTGGACATGATTTGGAAAGGCACACACCTGTCTATATAAGGTCCCACAGTTGATAGTTTATGTCAGAGTAAAAACCAAGGCATGAGGTCAAAGGAATTGTCCGTAGAGCTCCGAGACAGGACTGTGTCGGGGTACAGAGCTGGAGAAGGGTACCAACACATTTCTGCATCATTGAAGGTCCCCCCAAGAACAAATTGGCCTCCATCATTCTTAAATGGAAGATGTTTGGAACCACCAAGATTCTTCCTAGAGCTGGCCGCCCGGCCAAACTGAGCAATCGGGGGAGAAGGGCCTTGGTCAGGGATGTGACCAAGAACCCGGTGGTCACTCTGACAGAGCTCCAGAGTTCCTCTGTGTAAATGGGAGAACCTTCCAGAAGGGCAACCATCTCTGTCGCACCCCACCAATCAGGCTTTATGGTAGAGTGGCAAGCAAGAGACATAAATCTAAAATTCTAGAATGGCAAATTTGGGTCAAGCAGTGCGCTGTTGAAGTGCAGTGAAGTGAGAGAGATTGATAGAACCTTTGGCCAATCACAAGTGCTAACTGTAGAGCTAAACGTAATGTGATTGGCTCAAAGGGAATCCATATGACAGTCCGGCCTCTGTCTTAGTAGTGGGGAGATGGATGTTGAAGTCTCAATGAGCAAGGCAGAGCCAAAAGGACTGATATGGACAGTGGTGATGCAGAGATGGCAGCAGAAGTGGAACAGAGACACTAAGCCAGGGCAGGCATCTATTCCGAGGAATGTTGGGTAGGGGAGGACGGCAAGAAGAGACAGAAGAGAGGAGGCCATCTTTACAAGACTAAGTGTGGGACATAGCCGGTTGAATACGACATTAAATATGATAGGAAAGCATCCAACAGGAACGTATGATTACTGCCAGGAAACAGAGAAAGTGGAGCATGTACTGATACAGTGTGGATATGGGAGGGAAAGAGAGAATGAGATCCAGTATAAGGGAGAAGAGGATACAGAAATTGAGTTTAAAGAGCATACTGAGTAGAACATCATTAGATACAGTCCCAAATATGTTATATTTTTTAAGAGAAACAGGGCTGGCAGGTAGGATTTAGTTCCTCCCTCTCTCTGGCCCACACTTCAGTACAGTAGGTGGCGGTAATGCACCATAACATTGAATGCCAACCTCAGATAAACCCCACTGAAGAAAAAGTCAGGCCTCTGTCTGCCACCTTGCGTTGTTTTTGTGCAACCAAATCCTGTGTACAGCCCCCTGGAATCAGTCCTTGCATTTCCTCTTTCAGGAAAATAACTGCTTTGAAATGGTATGGGGGTAACTTGCGCCTTCCATCATCATTTTAGAATATACCAACACCCTCTAGCCATCATTGACCATGTCACATCTCTGGTCCTGTCCATCTCCATGTCTACACAGGTATGTGTGTCTGGTCTATGAGCAGTCAGGCTGCCTCTCCTGCACCGAGCCGGTCCTCACCAACCTCTCTGGAGACAACCCTGGAAAGATCAAGATCCAAGTCTTTCAACAGACATATGGACAGGGAACTCCCGTAGCTGGGACCTGCTATCATCCAGAATAGGATGACTATGTCTCTAAACTCTATGAACTACTGTCTGGAAAATAAACAGACTTGTGAGATACATGAGTATCTTGAAATTGGCTGCAATATAAATTGACTTGTGAGTATCTTGAGATTCACATTATGTAGCTAAACTACAGAAACCCCAACAATTAAGCCTTTTTTGTTTGCGCCACTCACTTACTTTACCATTGTGTACTGTGAGCAATGACCTATATTTTCTCATTATGATCCATTGAAAATGAATCTCACTATCCCCATGATCAGCCACAATAAAACAACACAATCTAGGGTTGTGTTCTATTCTTTGTAAGCGTTCTCGTTTACAGTTTTAATTAGTTACTCACTATAGAATCAGTTCTCCTTTTTGTAGACACTGGCAATGGTGCTGGAGATAATTCCTATGAGAACGTGCCCGAAGTGCCCCTGAAAATTAAACCTGAGCCTGCACAAGCCATGGCACAGTTCCAAAAATAGAAAATGCATTCAGTAGCGGACCTTGAATGTGGCCAAGCTGACCTGTGTCTGTAAAGAAGAATCAATGTCAGCTGACATTATATGTGGGAAAAAATACAGATTTACTGCCTTGCACTTTGAGCATTGAGGTGCTGTTTATCTATTAAACATATACTTTACTGTAACCAAGTCTGACCTAATAAATTATCATCTATTATATACCCATAGTAATAAACCACATGGGAGCATAGATTGCAGTGTGAGGAGTCTCTTCACCATGTGCGGATAAGGAAGATATTCAAATAAAATAAACATCCAATGAAGTCAATACTTTGTGTGATGAGCACTTTATTTACAAATATAATTAAAAGCTTGGATGACAGACTCATGCTCTCTCTTAATCCTGAAAAACAAAATTAAAGTGCATGCAATAATAAAGCATTTCTTTTACTGATCTGGTTTATAAGAAAATACACAGCTTGTAGAGTGTGGAGGTTACAGCAAAAATAATGATTCATTTCAGTTGGAAATTTCAGAGCAAGAAACCCATTGCCCGATTGATTCGACTTTCAAATACAGAACGAAGAGGAAGGAGAAAAATGTCATTATTATTATTTTAAAACGATTTGAGTAACAGCTAAAATAGTACAATACGAAAATAAGTAAAACCTCTCCAAAAAAAAAATCCTTCTATACACAAAATACATGTCCCTCCCCAAGCCCCGACAAAGCCCTTTGTGCTACCTGGGAGTAGGGATTCACATGTGTCTGTGCCTGGAGTGACACCCTATTCCCTACATAGTGCATTATTTTATATACTATATAGTGCACTAACCAGAGCCCCAAAAGTACTGCACTACATAGGGAATAGTGTGTCATGACTCAACCATGTGGTATTCACATTACCTGCCAGTGCAGAGAATCAGTATGATACAGTGGTATCAGGGTGCATTGCAAGTCTCCCTCTTCAGTGTCTCATGTCAAGTCAATAATCAAAATCTCTCCAAAGGAGGAGTCACATTTATTTACTGTACCATTACGTAGACTATGACTTTAAACATGTTCTCAACGTATCAAATTGCTTTACATTTTCCATAAAAATTTCCTGATGAATATAAAAAGCAAAAAGAGTTGAAGGAACTGGAAGCAGGGCCAAGAAGACAATAAGGCTGCAGAAGGAGGACCAGTTTGTTTTAGTTTTTCGGCTTTATGTTTTTGCACAGCTTGAACAAATGATTAACCTCTAATGCATGATCATTGAGCAATACAATATTATTCACTTCTATTGTCTCTTATTCTCTCCCTCTGGTTTCCACTTTTAGTGTAACTAAAAGTGTCATCATTGCACAAGAAACAGGAACACCGTGACATTGTATTGTTATTCTTTAAAACAAAGACAACCTAGGAAGTTATCCAGCATTTTTAGTCATCTTGTGACGGACACGATGAGAGCTGGGGGCCCGTTGGCTATAGACCAGCGCAGGCACTGGGCTGGTTTGTATGTGGCTGGTGTGTGTGTGTGTACACACATTTCTGTGTGTAGCTGTGTGTGTGTGGGCATCAGTAGCTAAAGACCCTAACTGCCCAGCCCAACCAAAACCAGACCAGGTCACATCAGGTCACGAGGCTGAGGAGGAACGGGAGGGTCGTCACACCAGACGACGAAGACGAGGTCACCAGGGCTGGCCTAGTCATCTGTAGTCATCCTTGGGGGGGTCCAGGGCCCCCAGATTACCAAAGCCCAGTCGGAGGCTCTCCATGTCGAACGTGTCGATCTCTCTCTCCTGGCGATCCAGCAGGTGCTTGATCCTCTCTGTACGCTCCTTCTGAAGGGAAGCCAGCTCCTCTTCAATCTACAAAACCACAACTTAGTTAATTAAACTAGTGGAAGCAAGAGCATTTGGAACCAGTAAGGTATGAGTATTACAGAGTTCGACCTGCAAGGGCCAGTGTAGTGCGTGTGCAGGCTTTTTCAGTTTTTTGCTTAGCTTTGATTTTTGGGTCAGCGTCGATTTGAAATTCAGCATAATTCTGTAACCACTCCGTCAACTAACTACAGACAGAAATACGCCTGCACTAGCCATGAGTTGAGCCAGACATCATTTACTGTCAATCAATCCATTACAGCCATTGTCTGCATCTTAAATCAATAAATATTAGCTGTTCATCTTTCATTTTCAGCGTTTGGTACAGATTGATTCCATTCCATAAAGCCTCTAGATACAGATTACATCTGGCCCCTGAGACACGCTATCTAGACAGTGGATCGAAATCAGCAGTCAGCACTTCTCTGGAAGCATATAAGTCTAGGGTGTGTTCATTAGGAACCAAATGGAAAAAGACAAACTGAAACAGGGAGGGACTGTTCCAACAAGAAATGCACATTTTAGTTTTCCATTGCAGAACACTTTAAAATATCTTCAGTTGTGTTTCCTGATGAATACAACCCTGATACAGGGTTAACAATGACATCACCTGATCGAGAAAGCCTGCAGGGCAACAGATAGTCACCAGATGGCGCCACACCACCACTGGTTGCATAATACTGTAATGATGCTACTGCCTGGGCAACAGAAACTGGATCAGGGCGGCATGTTCCTTTGTTATCAAGGAGCGATATAGCGATGACATCATTGCCTTGGAAAAACATATTATTCAAGAATAAAAAAAAAAAAATCTATTCTGACTGATAAAGTGGCCTATAGTGATTTGAATGTATGCAATGCCAGGGCATCAGCATCAACTGTTCAGATGTAAATTGTCAACAGCGGTGTACAGAAGTATTGAGTGGGGAGAAGATTTGAAAGAGAAGGTGTTGTGACACCAGATTGTAGAACACAGAAAGGAGTGCATGACTCAATTAATACAATAGTAAGTAATGTCTTATTGTTATGGAGGACCATATTACATAATCTAATATACTAAATCAATTATTCATTTTTAACACAGTGGGTAGGATTCAAATATAGAGCATGTTGTAAGAACAATACAACACTAACACGATGGGATTTTGCAACCAAAACTGAGTGCATGACAAATTCTTTGGGCCTCAGTTACAAATTAGTAGAGTGAAATGTGTGTCAAATGAAAGTGAAATCTGTCTCTGTGGGTGCGTGTTGATTCTGCTTCCAGCACATTGTGCTCCACAAAGGCTCTGCCTGCATGAGTGTGAGTATGTATATCTGTGTCTGTCTGCATTCTGTGCAGCTGTCTGGGTATCTGTGTCCGTTTTTGCTCCTCCCTACCCCTCGACCTTTTGTTCTAGGTGGGCTCTGTGTGTACGTGTGTGTCCGTACGTATCGGTCCGTCTCTCTCTCTCCGTATCAGTCTGTCACTCCCCTCTCGACACCTCTACCTTTTGTTCGAGGTGGGCTCTGCGCAGCGAAACCTTCTGCTCCAGCTTCTGCTGCTCTCTGTCGTGCTGGGCCTCGGTCTGCATCTTGATCTTACTCTGGTAGGCATTCAGCAGCTCCATCTCCTGCTGCAGCTGCTGCCTCAGAGCCTGGCACTCGGCTTCCTGGGCCTCGTCCAGACGCAGCTGACGGGGAGAAATAAAAGAGAAGACCCCAACAGAGAAAGGGGGAATAAAGAGAGAGCGAGAGAAAACGAAAACACAGGGGGAGGGGAGGGGGAGGAAAGAGGGTGGGAGAGGGAATAGAATAAGAGTGGTGAAAGAGATGAAGGGAGAGAGGGGCAGTGAAGAGAAGAGAAAAGAGAGGAAGAAGCAAAGAGAAAAGGAAATAGAAGAAGAGACCGGACGAGTGATGGGAATAAGAGAAGCAAAGAGGGTTACAAACTCCTACAACGACCTACATCTCCTATGCCTTGGGCCCTAAGATTATTTAATTCCCATATGGAACTATTCTTAATGTCAGATATTAGTTATTAAGATCTTTGACATTTATATGAATTAGTTATTTGAGATTGTCAAAGGAAATGATCAAATATTAACTTCTTAGTTACAAAACAAACTTAGTTAGTAATCCCAACTCGGTCATCAAAACACCCGTTCTCCATTTTGTGCCGACTCACCGCCTGCGATGCCATCATCTCGTTGATGCTCTGTTCGTACTGCTCAGCCAGGATGGCCAGTTTCCTGGTCTGCTCCTCCTTAAGGGCCTTGAGCACCGTCTTGTGTTCGCTCTTGGGCGTAACCTCCATCTGGTGGTGTCTCAGGGCCTTGTACTGCTTGGTCTGGACCTTACATGTGTCCTGGAACTGCTTCTTAATCTGCAGCTCCATGGCCTGATGGAGATGGAGATTGGAACAGGTAGGTGAACGAGGAGAGTGTTAAACACAAGCACACACACAGATGGATTTTAGGGATCCTGTTGACCCATTACATTCAGTTTCTACTGCATGTTGTTTGCCTGTCCTAATATGGTTCATCTTCTGATGAATGCAACGGCTTGTTACATTTAAGTCTTTTGTAACCAACACTTAGGATTTCCCCTTTTCCAGGACTGCGTGCACTAGCTGCACACCCCTAACCCTCACACCTTGAGGTTAATGGTCTGCTATGTCTTGCTCTATATAAGGTTAATGGTCTTGAGGTTAATGGTCTGCTATGTCTTGCTCTATATAATCTGCTACCTGGTTAGATCAAAGCCTGTTCCTGGAGAACACCTAATGTAGCCATCACATTCCCAGGGTTGCATTCGCTAGCTGTTCCTGGCCTCACCCGCACCTTGAGGTTCTTGGGCTGCTGCCGTAGCTCCAGGACGTGTTTGCGGTGGAGCTCTCTCTCGCGGCGGTTGTTGTACTCTATCTGGTTCTCCAGTTCTGTCTGGTGCTGAAGGCGGATCAGGTCCATGCGGAGCTTCTGAAGGGTCTTCAGCTGACGATGCTCCAGCTCCTGGGTGGATTCATCGTGTCTGATCAGCATGGCATGCTCCATCTCCTTCTGGGTCTTCTTCTTGTTCAGCTCCTGATCAGAGTGGGAGAGAGAGGGGGAGGGAGCGAGAGACATGGAGAGATAGGGAGGGATAAATGGAGAGAGAGTGGGAAGGGGAGGAGAGGGAGGAAGAGATGGGAATTATCATGGTCATCCATGACACAAACTTTGCTTTGTATGGGAAAGGACATTTGGTCTGGGGCATCAGTGTCACGTGGTGTTGCCCTTATGGACATTGCAGACACAAGACTACACTTCAATTATTTGTGCATTTGTTTTCTGCTTTTTCAAGGTTTCTATTGTTCTACTATGCTATGGCAATGTCACTAGGTAAATAACATCTCAAGCACAACAGTGCCACCATACTATAGGCAATAACACACAGACACTATATCCAAATACTCCTAAAAATCTCCCTTATTTCTATCCTTCAAGTCTACGAGAGGAGCAGTTTCAGGGCTGGCTGGGTTTTGGTAGCCTGGTCCCAGGGCTGTTTGTGCTTAGTGGACAAGACATTTCAAGCAGATCTTGGACCAGGCAAGCTTTAGGGTATCATCCAATGTGCCCCTAGGTTTCGGGTGGACGCCCATATAAGGTCTCAGACCTCCTAATACTTTCCTACTCCCCCCTCCTTTACAGAGCAGATTAGGAGATTACAACAGTGTTGCCTTGCTTATACTTTCTAATCTGCTTTCCACGAAATGCAAAACCCCTTCTCTGTGTTTTTCACAAAACAATTGGAAATACTGGTATTGGTCAAAGAAGTCTACAATTTGGCGAGAACATTGCTTTTCATGTTACAACATTGACCATGTGAATGTTATAGATAATCAGTTGGAGTTGGACATGTGATATTCATATCCCTATTGGATTGCATTGTGTTCGCCGCACATCACTGCAGACTGAACTTGAACTAAAATGTGTGTACATCCAAACAACACACCGATTCTCCACACGTCAACCACTCCTCCTTGCCTCTCGTTTGAAATATCTATCTGTACATCTATACAACGTACCTCTCGTATCTGCTCCTGTTCAAACTCGTGCCTCTTGATCATGACTTTGCGTTTGAAGCCTCTGCAGTTCCTGTCGTAGAAGACTCTCTGTTGGCCCAGGAGATGGGCCTCCTCCTCAGCCTGGCTGTGCTGCAAGTTCTCCTTGTGCTTCGACAAGCGCTCCTGCTTCTCCTTCTTAGGGGTGTGGTGGTCCTCGTTCATCTCCTGAAGGGATGGAGATTGAAGACAGATTAAGGTTAATACATTTATATACACAATTCTCTACTTTTGCATATTTTTTGATACTGAATGTTATCAGTTCTTCAACCAAAACGTATTATTAGATAAAGGGAACCTGAGTGAACAAATAACACAACAATGCCATACTTATTTCATTTATTAATAACACCCAATGCCCCTGTGTGAAAAAGTAGCCCCTTACACTCAATAAATGATTGTGCCACCTTTAGCTGCAATGACTCCAACCAAACTCTTCCTGTAGTTGTTGATCAGTCTCTCGTGTCACTGTGGAGGAATTTTCACCCACTCTTCCATGCAGAACTGCTTTGGGTTTTCAAGAATGAACTGCTCGTTTCAAGTCCTGCCACATCATCTCAATTGGGATTAGGTCTGGACTTTGACTAGGCCTTTCAAAAACGTTAAATTTGTTGCTTTTTAGCCATTTTGATGTAGACTTGATTGTGTGTGTTGGATCATTGTCTTTCTGCATGACCCAGCTGCGCTTCAGCTTCAGCTCACAGACAGATGGCCTGACATTCTCCTGTAGTCTAACACACGGCATCTCAATGCAAGAGGCATCACTGCAGTACCTGGTTCAAATCCAGGCTGTATCACATCTGGCCGTGATTGGGAGTCCCATAGGGCGGCGCACAATTGGCCCAGCGTTGTCTGGGTTTGGCTGGGGTAAGCCGTCATTGTAAACAAGAATTTGTTCTTGACTGACTTGCCTAGTTAAATAAAAAATAAATGAAAAAATAAAATAATTATCTGACACAAAGCAGAATTCATGGTTCCTTCTATTAAGGCAAGTCATCCAGGTCCTGAGGCAGCAAAGCATCCCCAAACCATCACACTACCACCACCACGCTTGACCGTTGGTATGAGATTTTTATTGTGGAATGTAGTGTTTAGTTTTCGCCAGTTATAATGGGACCAATGATCCAAAACACACAATCAAGTCTGCATCAAAATGGCTAAAAGCATGGTGGTTGTAGTGTGATGGTTTGGGGATGCTTTGCTGCCTCAGGACCTGGATGACTTGCCTTAACAGAAGGAACCATCCTTTCTGCTCTGTATCAAAGAATTCTACATGAGAATGTCAGGCCATCCATCTCTGAGCTGAAGCAAAGCTGGGTCATGCAGCAAGACAATGATCCAAAACACAATCAAGTCTACATCAAAATGGCTCAAAAGCAACAGTTTTGGAATTACCTAGTTAAAGTCCAGACCTAATCCCAATTGAGATGTTGTGGCAGGACTTGAAATGAGCAGTTCATGCTTGAAAACCCACAAATGTCTCTGATTTAATGCAGTGGGCCAAAATTCCTCCATAGCGATGTGAGAGACTAATCAACAACTACAGGAAGCATTTGGTTGCAGTCATTGCAGCTACAGGTGGCACAACCGGTTATTGAGCGTAAGGAGGCAATTACTTTTTCACGCAGGGGAATTGGGTGTTGCATAACTTTGTTAATTAAAGAAATAAAATAAGTATAATTATTTTTTGCTATTTGTAAACAGGTTCTCTTTAGCTAATATTTTGGTTTTGGTTGAAGATCTGATAACATTCAGTATCAAAACTATGCAAAAATAAAGTAAATCAGAAACAGGGCAAATACTTTTTCACAGCACTGGACTTTGTTCCTACACCTTTATTTGGACTAATGGTCAGGTGTGCAGCAGATCATCTCATTATCTAAGGATTTATTTCAGGCAAAAATACAGCAATAGATAGTGGGAATTATAGACCCACTCACTCAAACACTTTTGAGGTGTAAATACAGACATATTTTAGATTTTGGGGTGAACTATCTAAATGTATATAGTAGTGTAGAAAACAGAGTAATATTAATGATCAGTAGCTGTCTGATAAGCCAGAAGTCCCTCTGTCACCAAATTCTGACTCAGGCTGCATCACAGAAATGCAGTTTTTGGGTGAACTATCCCTCCAGATCAGTGGAGGTTGCTGAGGGACGGATGAATGGAGTCAGTGGAACGGTGTCAAACATGTTTGTTTCCAATGGTTGATACCATTCCATTGATCCCATTCCAGCCATTACTATGAGCCGCCCTCCCCTCAGCATCCTGCACCGCTACAGTTAGTGTCTGTCCCCATTCGGATTCATGGATGTTATGATAAATCCATGGTTGTATCCAAAATTGTACCCCATTACATTTTTATTGCACTACTTTTGGACTCTTTCGGTGAAAAGTAGTGCACTATATAGGGAATCCATGTCTTAATACACTCTCAAGCTAAAACACATTGTTAAGTGTATTAGATCCCTGATCTTTCTGTGTGGAATGATTCATCTCTACCTACAGTTTGTTGGGATATATATCAGTCCAGGCCAACAATGCCTGCTAACGGAGATGGCCTAGTTCCTGTCACTAAGCGAAACATGATGTATCTAACAATCCACAACAATGGCTCCAGTTTTGAGAAATAGTGTGTCAAGGTTCGTAGAAACAAAAACACAACTTGTGTGTGTGTGCGCGTAGTGAGTAGGAGGGGTGACTAAGGTCTTTTTTTTTACTGGCTTTTTCCTCCCCAATTTCCTGATATCCAATTAGTAGTTACAGTCTTGTCCCATCGCTGCAACTCCCGTACAGACTTGGCAGAGGAGAAGGTCGAGAGCTGTGTGTCCTCCGAAACACGATCCTGTCAAGCCACTCTGCTTCTTGACACACTGCTCGCTTAACTTTAAGCATCAGCTATCTGAGCAGCTTACCGATCTCTGCAGCTGTACATAGCCCATCTGTAAATAGCCCACCAAACAACCTACCTCATCCCCATATTGTTTTTATTTACTTTTTGCTCTTTTGCACAGCAGTATTTCTACTTGCACATCTACCACTTCAGTGTTAATTTGCTAAATTGTAATTACTTCTCTACTATGGCCTATTTATTGCCTTACCTCCTTACTCCATTTGCACACACTGTATATAGATTTTTCTATTGTGTTATTGACTGTACTTTTGTTTATCCTATGTGTAACTCTGTTGTTTTTTGTCACACTGCTTTGCTTTATCTTGGCCAGGTCGCAGTTGTACATGAGAACATGTTCTCAACTGGCCTACCTGGTTAAATAAAATTAACATAAATAAAAACCCGGAAGCCAGCAGCACCAATGTGTCGGAGAAAACACTGCCCAAATGGCGACCGTGTCAGCGTGCAAGCAACCGACTCACCAAAGGAGTCACTAGAACGCGATGGGACAAGGGCATCCCGGCTGGCCAAACCCTCCTAACCCGCTGCCTCATGAGTTTCCCGGTCGCGGCCGGCTGTGACACAGCCCGGGATCGTACCCGGATCTGTAGTGGCACCTCTAGCATTGTGATGCAGTGCCTTAGACCGATGGGCCACTCGGGAGGCCCGAACTCAGCTCCTTCTCAGTAAAAGGCATGACGGAAATACTGCACTTGTGTATGTTTGTGTATTTGCAGGTTTGTGTGTGTATGTATGTATTCGGAGGAGGGCTGATTCCATCCAGCACAATACACAGCGTACCAAATGTATCATTCTATAGTCTGTTGTGATTCATGGTGCTGAGATCAGTCATACTATACAAGAGGCAGGGGAAGAGGGGGTACAGTACTAGCTAGCAGACACAAACAGACACACAGCTAGAGGCAGGAAACAGGGGCTGGCTAGAGGACATAAACAAACATAGCGTTGCGGACCTCTTTAATCTTCTCCTTGCAGAGCTTGTACTGCTTCTTCTGATTATCTAGGAAGGTGGTGAGCTCCTTCTTCTGCTGGGACACTATCTGCTGCTGGAACTTCTTCTCGTCTGCTGACGTCGTCTTCATCTGAGGGGAGATAAGATGGCAGGGGGAGAGATAGGCAGACATGTTAGTTAGCTGTGAAGGGGCCTCATATGGGAGAGAGGAACAGAGCGAGAAAACACATGCCTAATGTTGTTTCGCTAGCTAGCCTTCTGGCTTACATTCCTCCAGGTGTTCTTGTATGACAAGGAGGGCATGCTGGATCATGGATGTTAGCCTAGTCTGCAGAGTTACAGATGACCTAGTTAGCTTTTTAACTTCTACTCGACATTGGGTGGCAGCAATGCCCAACCCATAACATGAGTGAGTTGCCCTCTCCCCAAAGTAAGAAGGTTAACATCCCCACCCCTCCCCAGACACCTTTTCTGTGAGGACGGCATGGCACTTCTCTAGGACAGGCCAGTTTCTCTAGGTCAGGACCCCCAACCACTCCCCTCCCTGGACCCCCCCCCCAACCAAACCTACCTCTTTGTCACAGTGGACGGTGTGTCTCTTAGCCAGTTTCTCCAGCTCTATGTAGGCATTGTTGGCCTGGGTCTCCACCTCCTTCTGCAGCTTCAGTCTGTGTTCATCCATCTCAGCCTTCAGCTTGTTTTCCAGAGCTATCAGCTGCTTCTGGTGCTGCCGTCTCATACGTTTATATCCCGACATCTGCTCCCGCAGCTCATTCTCTTGCTCATGCTCATGGATCTGCTTGGTCACCTGGTGAAAGGAAAGGTTCAGTGAGGCCAATGAGGGCAGAGATCAGAGGTCAAAAGTGAAGGTGTACAACCAGGAGGGGTATACAGGAAATGGATGGTATGCAGGCAACCACTAGTGGGGACACTGGAACAGAGCCCTAGCAGGTATAGGAGAACCTCAACATTGGTCTTCAAAGTTTATCAGTTCCCTGCTCATGCAGATTTTATTTCATTCTAACTGGTTACTCAGCTTAGATTTACCTTATGAGTGGACTAAGATGTAATGTGAACCATGAATGAAGTGACATCTAACTGCTAACAACATTGGATGCATTACCAAAGCCCGGATCAACATTGGGAAACATCAAAGCAACACCAAGCTAGAGAGCATGGAGTTAATACTGTAAGAAACAGGACAACACAACAAAAAAGCATCTTAATCTGGCAGTCAAAGATGCACATTGTAAACACTCAATATGACAGAGCTGGTTAAAGAGGTTTGAGAGGCTTTAATGAAGTCACACCGACCGCTTAGCTTATAACACCGCCCTGCCGACTGATCAATCCCCCTATACAGTACAAAGCCAAACAACACCAATGCTCTTGACCACTGCATTATTACCAACCTCACAACAATCTAACAGGTGCAACTGTAAAAACTTGCCCAAAACCGAGTGAGATGGAAGACATTTGTCAATGGCCTATGTTCCTCATAGGTGCCATGGGCTTAAGCCAAGTAAATCAAAATCACAACAATATAAAGAGTTAAGAGGACAAACAAACCAAACCTGACAAAAGGGACTATCCAGGTCCCCATAGTAGTCGTTCATCTTCTCATAACTCATCTTCTTCAGGCCAAGCATCATGGCAACGTTCATGTTCAACAACCGTGCGAGCATCCAGAAACCCTGTGTGGCTTTTCCTACACCCGAACCCCTCAGCTCAGCTTTACCCAGCCCAGCAACAAATCGGCAAGAACCGCGCTGGTTGGTTTACGTTTAGACAAACGACGTTGGACAAACACGGCGGCTGTGGGCTACACAGGGGCAGCTACACAGGGGCAGCAACACAGGGGCAGGCGTGTGAACTGTGAATGAGGGAGGGAGAGGGAGCGGACTCCATGGGAAGGCAGAACAGAGGGGGCTCTTTGGGGGCCGAGCGGTGCTCGTTCAGCAGGTGGGTCACATGAAAGCCTCATTGAGAGAGGGAGAGGAGGGAGAGAGAGAGGGTGAGGAGAAGTGGTGTCAGAAACGAAGACAGAGAGGGGGGGCTGAGAAAAGGAGAGGGAGAATGAGAGGGAGAGAGAGGGTGAGAAAGAGGGAGATCCCCTCCTAATCTATCTGAATCAATACCCCTACTGTAATGCAGAGCCAATCCTAGTCACTTGCTTTCTGCCATGCTGCCACCAAGGGCCAAGTCACGTCATGTGACTGCCATTCACACAGCCTGGCTCAAAGGAGGGAATCACGCTCCAGAGGGAACACTTCCAGGTCAAAGGTTATTAAGACATTGGATTGGGACACAATGGTGGAAGGACCTTTTGGTTGGTTTATTTGTTTAGTTGACCTTTTGTCAGGTCAGCCACTAAGTCAATGACTTGGTTGATCAAGTGAGTCTTAATGTGTGTAAAGTTTTATTTATTTTGTGTTAACATGTGTTATACTTCGACTTATACATTGATGTAGTATTCTATCTAATTGGAATGTTCAGCCATTTCAAAATGTCTCAATGGAAATAGTTATCTTTCAAAAGAAAACAGGATGTTGTACAGTGCATTCGGAAAGTATTTAGACCTATACTTTTTCCACTTTGCTACGTTACAGCCCTTTTCTCATCAATCTACACACAATACCCCATAATGACAGAGCAAAAACAGAATTTTCCGAATTTTGTAAAAATGTATAAGGCCAAAGAGTGTTTGAGGAGAGGATAGGGGTAACAGAGCTGACATATGGAGAAGTGATCAGGATGAAGAGAAGAAACAGTAGTCCTCTCTTCCTGTGGATAAGCTTGGGGCCTCTACATCTCTGTCTGTCCCCATAGAGAGGACCTTGCTCCTCCTCTCTCTTTTTCTCTCACTCCCCCTCTCTCTAGATCCCTCTCGGTCTCTGTCCCTATAGAAGACCACTAGATAGACTGACATCCTAAACTGGGACTGTTACTTAGAACCAAAACCTTTGAGATTCATCCGTCTTCAAACTGCCAACCAACGTTCCGGTCGACAAAATGCAAGCCCCTTCTTTTGCCCATATCTAAACTCTTGTTAGGTTATGACCGGTACAACACCCAACCGTAACTGACATGTACAACATTTAGCAAAGCATGGTTGGATTGAAACTATTATCATTGTCTATAGAATAGAGCCATAGATATTCTACGTTAATAAACAAACTAAAGTACTGTATATGTGGACTAAACCAAAACATATACAGATCTCAGATGGGCATAAAAAGTGTTAATACATGCTATGTTATATTAACATCTCTCGGTCTCCCCAGTCTCCCAGTCTGGCTGACCTGTAATAACCCCATTCATCCCTCTCTCCTCCAGATGGGGCTCACTATCCCGCTCTTCTCTTTCCCTCTCATCCCCCCATTGCTCTCTCCTCTTAACCACTATCTAACACTTCATTCAGTGAGACCAGACAGAGCACACCACACTCTCCTCTCCCGCTTTTTCTCACTTTCTCTCTTCCCTTCAGTCTCATTCCTCTCTGCCTACTTGACTCGCTCTCTTGTCCATTTGTCTGTCTGTCTCTCCTCTGTCCTGCTCTTTCTCGCTTTATTTCTTCTTCAGTCTTTCTCCTTCGCTCTCCATCTGTCTCTCTTGTCCGTCTGTCCGTCTGTTTCTCTCTCCTCTTTTCATCCCATCCGCTCATCTCTTCTCCCTCCCTTTTTCTTTGTCATTATATCGCTTATCCTCCCTCCCCCTCTCCCTGTCTCCCTTCCTCCCTCCACCTGCTCTTTCCAGTCTGAGCGAGCAGTGCAGGTCCATCTGGGGACGTGTGCTCGCCTCGCGCCAGCCAGAAAGAGATGATGTCATCGAGTCGTCGCAGCAGCAACAGACTACACGCTGTCTGAATGCTGCCTCATTTGGAGAATAACTAAAACAACCAAATCACTCGGATTAACTGATGAACACAGTCAACAACAAACAAAGGGTCAGTATTGACAAATGATAAAGAAAACACTAACGGTGGAAAACACTCCACTACCAGTCAGTAAAGCTATGTAACACATGGCATGTTAAGGACATAGACACACAGAAAACCTGTTTCCTCCCAGTTCCCCCAGTGCTATAGCTAGTCCAGAAACCAGGAGATCAGAAGTAAACAAATCGCACAATTAAAACCAGTGGTAGACAGACCTTAGACACCATTACCACTCTAGATAGCTGCTTACTGGAGCCCTGTAACCATGACAACAGACATGGAGAGGGCGAGAAAGAGAAAGGCAAGGATGGTAATATTACTCCATACTGCCTGCCCCCCCCCCCCCCCCCCCCCCCCCCAACCATAGAAGGGGTATGAGGCTGATATTAGTGAGGGGAAAAGTACAGGAGAGAAGAGAGGGAGGGAGGGGAAGAGGAGGTGAAGGCGAACGGAAGGATAGTGAAGGACCGGGAGAAGACAAAGGGGTCTAGTGAGAGGGAGGGAGGGGCGAGAGCAATAAGAAAGAGCTGGAGGGGAGGACAGGAAGGAAAGTACAGAGAGGACAGTGAAAACAATAGGAAGAGAATGAGAAGAATGAGGAAAGGGAGAGAAAGAGGAAGCTAGAGAGAGAAGGATAGCGCGCGAGACACTCACAGGGAAATAGAGACGGACAAAGGAAAATAAAGAGCGGGAAAGATGGACAGAGAATGGGGGAGACTTGATATCACCCAGGGAGAGCGAACTATGACGTTAGCCCTTACACGCAATGCTGATTTGATGGTGGATAGTAGAGACAGGGACAGAGAGAGAGACAGAGAGAGAGAGGAGATGAAGCTAGAGAGAGAAAGGTGTGTTGATCCTTACCAGTGACGCTGATTTGATGGTAGAAAAGTTGTTGTGGCGGTAGTTGTGTGCCTGGCTCTTGTCTGAGGAGGCTGGTCTCAGCTCTGGCCTGTGGTCACGTTTCACACCATCATCCCAGTTATACCCGTGGTCCTGACGAAAGAGAAGATACACTTTTGAGTTTCATGGCCTGTTACTACAATAGTATAACTTTTCACTGTGCACACAGAATGAGATGAGAAAACAGCAAAACCCAAGGGCACTTTTGGATGGTAGTGAACAGGTTTTGGATTAAATTTTGGATTAAATTAGAGTATACTCTAAATTAGAGTATAAACCTGGAGAGTTTGTCATCTTTTTTTGCCATAATGCCAATACTGCGCTTCACTACAGTACATGGTTCATGACCAGTTACATAAGAAAAGAAACTATAATCTATAGACAGACAGTAGTCTGTCACCTCCTCATGTTCTGCTACACCCACGGTTGTCTTGTGACACATCGTCAACCTAGACACCAAGTGACATTTTTAATAACGGTCTGTCATTGCAGGCAGATTAATGGACAAAGACAAGGAACAAGACGTGGCTAAAGATGAGGAATGACAGGCATCTCATAATCTGCTGCTGTTTGAAGCCTGGTGTGTGTGTGTGTGTGTGTGTGTGTGTGTGTGTGTGTGTGGTGTGTGTGTGTGTGTGTGTGTGGGGCTACGATACCCGAGACAAAGAGTATTCAGAGTGAATGTCTGGCATTCAGTAGTGTGTCAACCTCAGCCTGCATAGAGACGCCAGCGGAGAGGAGAAGCGAGGGCATCTTTGTTCTGAGGGTGTGATTCACAGCACTGATGAACTCTGGCTCTGTGTATCTCCGTGTGTGTGTGTGTGTGTGTGTGTGTGTGTCTATCAACAGCATATTTATAGGAATCAAGCTAAGCAGGATTTTGTAGCGGGAGAAAAATGTGTCTGGTTTCCATGGTGTCAGTGTTTAACAGCATTAGGTTTGTTTGTGAACAGTATGATCATATGATTACCTCAGAGGTTGGTTGTGTGGGTTTGTGTGTTTCCTTGGACGTGGGTTGGAGTGAATAGTGTGGAAGCTCACTCGTTTGTGTGAGTCTTTATGTTTGTGTGTTGATACACCCCTGAGAGCTGTCAATCTTGAGGACGTGGGTTGAAGTTTGGTGTAGGTGGCTGCTGGCTGAGGGTACTAGATGAGCAGTACCTTATTGGCATATGTGTTCCTGTTTGTTTGTGCTATTCTTGAGGACGTGAGTAGGTTTGGAGTGGGTGACTACCTGGAGGTTCACTGATAGTGATAGATGAGTCTTACCTTCTTCCTGTGTACACACGTGTGTGTATGCTAGCTTGTGTGTGTGTTTCTCTCCCTCTCGCTCTGTCAGTGTTACCTTCTTGGTGTGTGCGGAGGACTCTAGGGTGCTGTCGTAGTCATGGTGCATCATGGTCATGTCGGAGCAGCTCTCGTCTAGGACCTCCTGCATGCTGTTGATGCTGCTGCTCTGGCTACCTGTACTGACCGAGGTGCTGGGGATGGAGTGATTACTGCCCAGGCTGTTCATCTTACAGCTGGCCTGCTCAGATTCCTGGAGGGAGACAGAAGCAGGAGATGGGGATCAGTATTCAGGAAGGGAATTGTGGGAAACACACAAACACTTTTGTGCCACACGCTCCTATTTGTGTGACACACTCAAGCATAATGTCCTGGTTAGGCCAGACACACAGACAGACATGACTGTAGGACATGTCTGTCTGTCTGTCTGTCTGTCTGTCTGTCTGTCTGTCTACCCACGTGAAATGGCCTCGTTTGAGACAAATGGGGGTTAATGGTCAATTTGACATGACTTTGAATGTGTGAGTGCTACTTTACCCTTGGGCCTGGTTCAAGACCTGTAAACAGAATAATAGGCATCTTCTCCATGTCAACCTTTGCTGACCTCTGACACACCTATTCCTCCTCTGTGACAGTTATCCTTTTTGTGCCAAACAGGAATAGGAGTTCAGTTGAGGTTCAAGCCTTTCTTGACTCAAGAAGCAAAATCTATCCTCACACATACAAATACATGCTACCCATTTTATCTTTGGTGAACATGGTTTAAGTGGTGTTTAACCCACCTCCTCCTCCTCCTGGCTCTCCCCCATGGGTCCGTTGTGTTTCTCCTGGTAGAGGATCTTCTTCATCTTGCGGTACTGCAGGTTGTCGAGCTCCCGCACTGCATCCTTGGTCCTCTGGATGAGCTCCGTGAGGACCCGTGGGGGACGCTCCCGACGGACGAAGTCATGCTGGGTAGAGGAGAGAGGGCAGAGGGCTTAGAGGTTAGGATTCACGAGGACCCGCGGGAGGTGATTCTGATACACAAAGTCACGCTGCAGGGAGACAGGAGCAAAAGAGGTCAGAAGTTATACACAGTGTCTGTCTGTTTGACTGTCTGTCTGATTATAAAGTAGGTGAGATATGTACCAAAAAACAGTCAGGGTAAGTGTAGAAACAGGTCCACAAAATGGGGGAAGACCTCTTTTAAATGTTTAATCTGATATAACACAGCCCTTACTTCATGTTATAAATCCATGGTATTATAAACATATTTTCTATATCAATAATATACCAATACTCCATGTGATTATTATTTCAGAGAGATATTTCTCTCTCTCGCTCTTTTCCCAATGGTCACTAGAGGGCGCCTGTGGGTTATTCAACCTAGATAGAGTTTCTTGTGCTGGCTTACCAGAAAAAGAAAATAAAAAAATGTGTATATATAAAATACTCCATCAGATAGTGTTCATATGAGACTGACCGGTAGCATACACACACATGTTTTGTTGTTGCTAAATGGCTGCTGAGTGGAAATGCAATGTATGCAACCACTTGGGGGCTGAAACGGACATGTATGTCTCTCCCTAACACATCTTCCTTCTATCTGACAGATGCTGGCTGGCTGGAGTAATGTAATGGACTCTGATTCAGAAGGATGACATCATAGTCTGGAAATAGAGAGGAAACATTTTCCCGTTTTCAAACAAACGGACAGAGGGAGAGAACGAGTGAGTCAGAAAACCAGAGCTGCCATGTACCAGGGGGCTGGGAGAGAGAGAGAGAGAAAGATAGAGCGATAGGAAAGATAGAGAGAGAGAGGACTAATCTTCAGAGTAATCCCTTCTCGAAAAAAAAAATATATATCCTGGGGACCATGAACGGAGTCGGACCGACGGTTCAGATTCTTGTCTTCCTTTCCCTTCACCCCATTACAACATTTTCCTCCCCCATTTTTTCGATGCATGCACCCAACCATGCGATTCTCCAAAGATCATGGGAACAGTGTAGTAGTGTAGTTTTGGTTGGGTGTAGGAGTAAAGGAGTATGGGAAGCGAAGTTTGACTCTATATTGAGGAAGTGGAACCTGAAGGGAAAGAGATTAGTGACCTGATTTCTCCTAAAGAGCTCAAAGAGGGGCAGAGGGCAATTAGTGTGTGTGTGTTTGTATTAATCAGGGGCTAGAGAGGCGGTGATCTGGATGCCCCCTGCCCCGACTCAGATTAGGAGCAAGTTGCCTACTAGGCACTGATCTGAGGTCAGTTTAGCCTTTTCCCCACTAATAATTAAGGTTAGGATTTGGGAGAGGGAAGCTTATCCTAGATCTGCACCTAAGGGACAAGGGTTACTTCTACCCAGAGCTCCAGACAAGCCCCCACCATCTCATCCCCTCTAGCCCACTAACCCCTCCTTGGGCAGCCAGGTAAGACCGACAGGCCAGTGAGAGAGTGTGACAACCAATCAAGAACATAAAACTCTTAGCAGGCCAATAGGATTACTTCTCGGCCAAACAAACAAAAAGATCAACTCTACATTACATGGTCAGACACACAATGAACACCACACACACACAGATTAACAGTGGATTGGCCAATCAGGATGTACAAACAAAGGCTAGCTAGCAGAATACCTCGACACACAACTGACTGATCTTGTACTGTAACACATGGGTCTATGGGGGCAGTCAGTCTGACTTTAGCTTTCATTATGTGTCAAGGGGATATGGTCACACACACCACACACACACACACACACACACACACACACTATGGATGTCTTATGAACCTCCAACACGAGGTGTACTACAGCGCAAGATAAAAAAAAAGGGTTAAAAAATGCTTAACAACAAAACCCTAACCCCCGTGGGATCAGTGTGTGCGTGCGTGCGTGCATATGTGAACAACAAATCTTAACCCCTGTGGAATCTTTCATTCCTATTTTCTCTAGAGCTGTGGGAGGCAGTGAATCATCAGCTGTGTCTGAAATGGCACCCTACTCCCTACATAGTGCTACTTTTGACCAGGTCCCATTGGGTTCTGGTAAAAAGTAGTGCATTACAGTGCCCTCCGTAATTATTGGGACAGTGAAGCATTTTTTATTCTGTTGGCTCTACACTCCAAAAGTATGGAGCATAGCTGGGGGGTGGTTGATATTTGTGAGTCTAACTTTCTCACTAGGGAATAGGGTGCCATTTTGGACGCATTCATCCAGATGGTCTTTGAGAGACTGACACAGGAAGTGAGGTCACAGCCTCTGACAGAGATAACAGGAAGTGCACTCACTCGCAGCAGCTCCCCCGACGAGAGTCTGTCCTGAGGAATTTTGAGTAGGCAGTAGTCAACGAAGCTCCGGAATGGGTCCGACCTTGTAGAAAGATAGAGGGATGGACAGGTGGAGCGATGGAGTGGTGGAGGGATGAGGGAAGGAGAGATGGAGTGGAGGTGAAGAGGTGGAAGGATTTGGAAGAAAACAGAATACAACCATGATTAGACAGGAATAAACGGCAATAGCTGTCTCACCTTGCTATCTTAATTAAGTCTTGTCTTCCCTGTGGCTCAGTTGGTGTTTGCAACACCAGCATGGTGTGTGCAACGCCAGGGTTGTGGGTTCGATTCCCACGGGGGGCCAGTACAAAAAAAATATTTACAAAAAAAATGCATGAAATGTATGAAATGTATGTGTCTGCTAAATGACTAAAAATGTTTAAAAAATGAATGCATTAATTATGCATTAACTAACTAAGTCGCTCTGGATAAGAGTGTATGCTAAATTACTAAAATGTTTAAATATATACACTCCCCTACGTATTTATTTGGACAGTGAAGCTAAAACGTTAATATGAGGTGACAGTACAGAATGTCACCTTTTGTTTGATGGTATTTTCATACATATCCATTTTACCTTTTAGAAATGAACACTTTATTTATCTAGTCCCTCCATTTGAAGGTGTCAAAAGTATTTGGACAAATTCACTTATAGTGTTTTCAATTTAATCAAAAGTTTAGCATTTGGTCCCATATTCCTAGCACGCAATGATTACATCAAGCTTGTGACTCTACAAACTTGTTGGATGCATTTGGAGTCTGTTTTGGTTGTGTAGAAATGAATGGTAAATAATGTAGTGTCATTTTGGAGTCACTTTTATTGTAAATAACAATAGAATATGTTTCTGAACACTTCTACATTAATGTGGATGCTACCATGATTACAGATAATCATGATTGAATTGTGAATAATAATGAGTGAGAAAGTTAGAGGCATAAAGATCATGCCCCCAAAACATGCTAACCTTTCACCATTACCATAAAAGGGAGGTTGGAATGTTTTTTGGGGGGTATGATATGTATGCCTCTAAATGTATCACTCATCATTATTCATGATTCATTCATGATTATACGTAATCATAGTTGGATCCACATTAATTTAGAAGTGTTCAGAAACATATTCTATTCTTATTTATAATAAAAGTGTCTCCAAAATGACAATACATGATTTACCATTCATTTCTACTGGGCACAACATAATCCGAAACACAACTAAAACAGACTGCAAATGCATCCAACAAGTTTGTGAAGTCACAAGCTTAATGTAGTCATTGTGTGCTACGAATAGGGGACCAAATACTAAACTTTGAATTTGTCCAAATACATATGATACCTTCAAACGGTGGGACCACATAAAGTGCTTTCATTTCAAAAAGGGTAAAACATTTGCTCTCAAATCCAAAATGCTGGTGTATAGAGCCAAATTAAAAGTTTTAGCTTCACTGTCCAATTAAATACATAGGGGAATGTATATCCACTTTCCCACCTTTCAAGCCTTAGAGTCAGGGTAAAGCCAGGGTGCTTCTATAGCTGTTCATGATGTTGGTTATGGGCTTATAAGTAAGCATTTCACTGTAAGATCTACACCTGTTGTATTCGGCGCATGTGACAAATAACATTTGATTTGTCTGTGTTATTGAAAGTCCATCTTCAAACTCTCTGCGTGGCGATGTCATACAGTCTACATAGTTGTATACATTTCGAACTAGTCTCAGCTAATGAGAGAGAGGTTCATGCCAGAGGCCTATTTGGAGCACCTTCAACAATACACTGACTACTGTGTGTGTGTGTGTTCGTGTGTGTATGAAATAGAAAACTAAATCATATTGTATCTCTATGGGAGGACCATAACCTTGCTTCACACACACTCTCTTCAGTACAAGACTAAGGGTTGCTTTTAATGCTAATTTGTCAAAATATGCAAAATCTTTGCATACTGAAAAGACAATCACATATTTATTTATTGGAGCGTGCTACTTGTGAATCCGTTTGCTTTGGGTTTCGTAATCACACAAATCGATTTTCTCAGTAAGGAACATGGAATATGAAAATAAATACAACACTTACACCTTCATGCAAAAGCTGCAACTTGTTTTAGCTGTATTATAGATTCTCTATTTGTTGAAAGGAATGTACTCCTAGAGCCATATAAGTCTAGTTGCCTTGCCTAGTTAAATAAAAGGTTAAATAAAAATAAAAAGTCCTATATCCACCATTATTTGGGTCAAATAGAGTACAACATCCCCCCCCCCCCCCCCCCACACACACACACACACACACACACACACACACGTCAACCTTTATGGTGCGAAACTATACTGTGCCAATAAAAGTACACTGGCTATAGTATCATGACATTGTAAATGTTGACAGAGTCATGTTTGACTGGATCTTCCTCTTATGGCAGTCATCACACCATAAATTCAAAGGGCATCAACAGCACAAGAAAGAGGGGGGCTAGTGTGATTGCCGCCTGTCTCTCTCTTCCTCCTCTCACACTCTCTGCCTCGCTCCCTCCAAACCTTCATTTGTCTATCTGTCTGTCTCCATCCAGGGAGACAGGTCTCTCTCTGCCTACCTCCATCTATCGGTCTCACCCTCCCACTCTCATTCCTCCCTCTCTCCCTACCTTCATCCCTCCCTCCCGCAGAGTGTGGTTTGGTGTATGGTACAGTACAGTAGTAGCCTGTGAGTTTAGCCTGAGGCTTGGTTCTTAAAATAGGAAAGGCCTTAGCTCGGCCCCTCAGGTAATTACATAAGAGACAGACTGGGACTTCCAGGGCTTTGAGAGGGTGTGTGTTTGTGTGTGGTCACACAGCTCAGCAGAGGGATGGTGAGGACTTACCACTCGTTGGACTGCAGCGTGGGAGAGTCGTTCTGGGCGATGTGATATAAGGCACTCATAGCGTTCATGTTGAACAGGGGAGGCTTGCGCTCCGCTATGAAGAGGAAGAGAGGTCGAGAGAAGGAGAAAGAGATGGGAAGGGGGAGTAGAGAAAGAGAGCGGAAGAGAGAGAAAGGGAGGGGGTTATCATATCTGGTTGAACAGGTGGAAGATAAGAGATACTTTTGACCTTGACAATGTTATTCTATCTGTCTCTGTGTGTGTGTATGTATATGTGTGTGTGTGTACATGTAGTACACATGATAATCACATGACAAACACATGATTGAGCAACATTGTGAATCAACTGTCATGTGTCAGTCTGTCAGGAGTGTGTCACCGCTCTCTCTAAATGGGGAAGTCCAAGATGGTTTAGCCATGTCTGTTTGTTTCTTTGACACTCTGAGGAAGGCCATAAAAAGTACATTTTCCTAACAAGTAACGACGCCTCCTGAGATGTGGACTAGTTGCAGGACAATGCTCTACAGGGGGCGGACAGGAGTAGCTACTATGCCTTCAGAAAGTATTCATACCCCTTGACGATTTCACATTTTGTTGTGTTACAGCCTGAATTCAAAATGGATCAAATAGATGTTTCCTCTCACCCATCTACACACAATATCCCATAATGACAAAGTGAAAACATGTTTTTAATTTCTTTTGCAAATGTATTGAAAATTAAATACAGAAATATTTATTTACATAAGTGTTCACACCCGAGTCAATACGTGTTAGAATCACCTTGGGCAGCGATTACAGCTGTGAGTCTTTCTGGGTAAGGCTTTGCACACCTGGATTGTACAATGTTTGCACATTATTCTTAAAAAAATTATTCAAGTTCTGTCAAGTTGGTTGTTGATCATTGTTAGAAAGCCATTTTCAAGTCTTGCCTTAGATTTTCATGCCGATTTAAGTCAAAACTGTAACTAGGCCACTCGGGAACATTCAATGTCCTCTTATTAAGCAACTCCAGTTTAGATTTGGCCTTGTGTTTTATGTTATTGTCCTGCTGAAAGGTGAATGTCTCCCAGTGTCTGTTGGCAAGCAGACTGAACCAGGTTTTCCGCTTGGATTTTGCCTGTGCATAGCTCTATTCCGTTTCTTTTTATCCTAAGAAATCCCCTAGTCCTTGCCGATGACAAGCCACTACCATGCTTGAAAATATGAAGAGTGGTACTCATTGATGATTTGTGTTGGATTTGTCCCAAACATAACACTTTGTATTCAGGACATAAAGTTCATTTAGTTTACACATTTTTTGCAGTTTTACTTTAGTGCCTGATTGCAAACAGGATGCATGTTTTGGAATATTTTTATTCAGTACAGGCTTCCTACTTTTCACTCTGTCATTTAGGTTAGTATTGTGGAGTAACTACAATGTTGTGGATCCATCCTCAATTAACTGTTCGCCTCATGGTAAAATCCCTGAACAGTTTCCTTCCTCTCAAGCAACTGAGTTATGAAGAACGCCTGTATCTTTGTAGTGACTGGGTGTATTGACACACCATCCAAAGTGCAATTAATAACTTCACCATGCTCAAAGGGATATTCAATGTCTGCTTTTTTTTTTACCCCATCTACCAATAAGTGCCCTTCTTTGCGAGGCATTGATCTTTGTGGTTGAATCTGTGTTTGAAATTCACTGCTCGACTGAGGGACCTTACAGATAATTGTATGTCTGGGGTAGAGAGATGAGGTAGTCATTCAAAAATCATGTTAAACACTATTATTGCACACAGAGTCCAATACTTCTTATGTGACTTGTTAAGCATATTTTTACTTGTGAATTTATTTAGGCTTGCCATAACAAAAGGGTTGAACACTTTTTGACTCAAGACATTTCAGCTTTTCATGTCTTATTAATTTGTAAGCATTTCTAAAAACATAATTCTACTTTGACACTATGGGGTATTGTGTGTAGGCCAGTGACAAAATCTAAATTTAATCAATTTTAAATTCAGGCTGTAACACAACAAAATGTGGAAAAAGTCAAGGGATGTGAATACTTCCTGAAGGCACTGCACGTACCAATGCACTGACTGTAAGTTGCTCTGGATAAGAGCGTCTGCTAAATGACTGAAATGTAAGTATGTCAGTAAAAACTGAGAAAAGCCTGGTACAGTAAAAACAGATGTACACTAACCCAGTTCAATACAGGTGATTCCCAGGGACCAGATGTCCACCTTCCCCTCATACTGGCCCTCGTCCATCGCTAGGATCACTTCCGGGGCCATCCTGGGACACGGACACACACACACACACACACACACACACACACACACACACACACACACACGGACACACACACACACACGGACACACACACACACACACACACACGGACACACACACACACACACACACACACACACACACACACACACACACACACACGTCAGTAATTAACCACCAGTGTTAAATTTGTGGAAATTCATAATCTGTTAAGCCTGGATATATTAAAGTCCCTTTGGTATGCAGTGATAGCCTAGCTAGAAGCTCAGGTCTGAATAATGTGCTGCTGGAAGACTAAGGGGTGTACGTTATGTGTCGAATTAACAGCCTGGCTGGATACAAGTAGCACACTGTGAGCTTTGAGTATCATGAATAGAGAGTATCAGGAGAATCGACACAGTGTTCTGGGAGTTCTCCCTATGTTTTGTTTGTTTGTCTCCAGCGTTACTATGAGGGTTTCTATGTGAATGACCATTGTTTAAAAAATAAAAATAAATAGTGGTAAATTATGACGCATAGCCATCTGGTCCCAGTGCTTCCCACATTCGTGTTCCAGCTGAACATGTGATTCAATTAATCAACTAATCGTCAAGGCCTCGAGTAGTTGAATCAAATGGGATAGTGGTGGGCTGGAACAAAATGTGCATTCTGGGGAGGCCCCAGGACTGGAGTGGAAAAGCCCTATTGTAGTGCGTTAGGTACTGACAAGTATGTTACAGAATTCCCACAAAGGAGACGTTTTGGACTAGGTCTCAATGAGACGAACCTGGGTAAATAACAGCTAAATACAAGAGTATACAAATACAATACAATATATAGCTTTACATTGCATCAGTGTTAACCAGTAAATCTTAGGGATGAGGTACTAATCATGTAGGAATACACTGAGTGTACAAAACATTAAGAACACCTTCCTAATATTGAGTCCTTTGGGTAGTGGACCATTCTTGATACACATGGGAAATTGTTGATTGTGAAAAACCCAGCAGCGTTGCAGTTCTTGACACAAACCGTTGTGCCTGGCACCTACTACCATACCCCGTTCAAAGGCACTTTTATCTTTCCCATTCACCCTCTGAATGGCACACATACATAATCCATGTCTCAATTTTCTCAAAGCTTAAAAATCCTTCTTTAACCTGTCTCCTCCCCTTCATCTACTGAAGTGGATTTAACAAGTGACATCAATAAGGGATCATAGCTTTCACCTGGTTAGTCTATATCATGGAAAGAGTAGGTGTTCTTAATGTTTTGTACACTCCATGTACATTGTGCCATTGTTAAGATATTGACCAATAAGGTGTCCCTACGAAAGAGTTGTCAGGAGAGGCTATAGAGGCAAAGCTATGTTATATACTACTAGGCTAGCTATATATTATGTTAGTGTGGTGATACTGAGCAGTAAGGTGTTTGTGTCTGTGTTGAGGTACTGACCAGTAAAGTGTAGTGTTGAGATATTGTTAAAGGTAGACTCAGCGAAATTATGTTGCCATGAGCAGCACCGGACATATTATAATGAGCAAGATGCAAGACTTCGCTCCCACAGTCACACACAGGATCTGCGCATGTACACAGACTCGCTTCACACTTTTACAACATGGTAGCCACAGGACCAAAACAGCAGAGAAGTTGAGCCTCGCACTTCAGCGCTCTTAGTTGTTGCGGAAATTGACCCACTATGCTGTTTACTTTCTGCATCTAAGGTCATATTGCTGACTCTACCTTCAAATGGTAGGTACTGACCAGTAAGGTGTTCCTACGAAGGAGTTGGCAGGAGAGGCGATGGAGGCAGAGCCAAAGTCTGCCAGTTTGACCAGGCCTGGCTCAGTTAGCAGAATGTTTCCAGCTTTCACATCTCTGGAGAAAAAAATAAGCGATGACACATAAAACAGGGTTAGAATAGGGTGGTGGGATATGGTTCAAAGTGATATGGGCTACTAGGTGTATTAGCTACCTCTTGGGAGTGATAAGTTTGAAGTGCACTGGCGTCTGTCTTTTTCATGCATATGCCTGCATATCCACTAGCCTCTAATGTGGTGTGCATATGACAATGTGACTTTATAGTGATGCGTTTAAAAGCAGGAAGAAAAGGAAATATTGTCTCACTGTCAGGTTGAAATGCAAATAACTCAAGCTTAATAAAGGCATTTCCTTGAGCTCAGCTAAACAGTGAGCGAAGCACACATTTATTTAGGCCTGTACTTTGGGAGGCATACAATCTCACAATTCATTTATGTGGTGAATAAATATACTTATTTCTTTCCTTTCGGTTTCATAACTTTTAACATGGTAAAACAGTAATATTTGTCTTTATGGGCCATGGTGGTAAAATGATAAAGGTTTCATATAACATACTCCCTGAATATCACGTTTCAAGAAAAGGGCCTGTTGGAATGCACATTGAAATACAGATTAGGGTTGGCAGATGACAACTCTAAGAATGTTATCTCCGATGAGTTCATTATTACTTAACAATGAGAACAGAGGCACCACATATCTCGTCTCAGCAACAGCTCAAATGTGTTTTACATTTTTTTTTTTCACCTTTATTTAACCAGGTAGGCCAGTTGAGAACAGGTTCTCATTTACAACTGCGACCTGGCCAAGATAAAGCAAAGCGGTGCGACAAAAACAACACAGAGTTCCACATGGGATAAACAAATGTACGGTCAAAAACACAATAGAAAATATGTGCAGTGTGTGCAAATGTAGTAAGGTTAGGGAGGTAAGGCAATAAATAGGCCATAGTGGCAAAATAATTACAATTTAGCATCAACACTGGAGTGATGGATGTGAAGATGATGATGTGCAAGTAGAGATACTGGGGTGCAAAAGAGCAACAAAATAAATAACAATATGGGGATGAGGTAGTTGGGTGTGCTATTTACAGATGGGCTGTGTACAGGTACAGTGATCAGTGAGCTGCTCTGACAGCTGATGCTTAAAGTTAGTGAGGGAGATATGAGTCTCCAGCTTCAATGATTTTTGCAATTCGTTCCAGTCATTGGCAGCAGAGAACTGGAAGGAAAGGTAGCCAAAGGAGGTGTTGGCTTTGGGGATGACCAGTTGAAATATACCTGCTGGAGCACGTGCTATGGGTGGGTGTTGCTATAGAGACCAGTGAGCTGAGATAAGGTGGGGCTTTACCTAGCAAAGACTTATAGATGACCAGGAGCCAGTGGGTTTGGCGACGAATATGTAGCAAGGGCCAGCCAACGAGAGCATACAGGTCGCAGTGGTGGGTAGTATATGGGGCTTTGGTGACAAAATGGATGGCACTGTGATAGACTGTATCCAATTTGCTGAGTAGAGTGTTAGAGGCTATTTTGTAAATGACATTGCCGAAGTCAAGGATTGGTAGGATAGTCAGTTTTACGATGGTATGTTTGAGTGAAGGAGGTAGCATGAGTGAAGGAGGTTTTGTTGCGAAATAGGAAGCCGATTCTAGATGTAATTTTGGATTGGAGAAGCTTAATGTGAGTCTGGAAGGAGAGTTTACAGTCTAACCAGACACCTAGGTGTTTGTAGTTGTCCACATATTCTACGTCAGAACCATCCAGAGTAGATTTGCTAGGCGGGCGGGAGGGTGCGGGCAGCAATCGGTTGAAGAGTATGCATTTAGTTTTACTAGCATTTAAGAGCAGTTGGAGGCCACGGAAGGAGTGTTGTATGGCATTGAAGCTCGTTTGGAGGTTTGTTAACACAGTGTCCAAGGATGGGTCAGATGTATACAGAACGGTGTTGTCTGCGTAGAGGTGGATCAGAGAATCACCAGCAGCAAGAATGATATCATTAATATATACAGAGAAAAGAGTAGGCCCGAGAATTGAACCCTGTGGCACCCCCATAGAGACTGCCAGAGGTCTGGACAACAGGCCCTCCGATTTGACACACTGAACTCTATCTGAGAAGTAGTTGGTGAAACAGGCGAGTCTGTCATTTGAGAAACCAAGGCTATTGAGTCTGCCGATAAGAACGCGGTGATTGACAGAGTCGAAAGCCTTGGCCAGGTCGATGAAAACAGCTGCAAAGTACTGTCTTTTATCTATGACGGTTATGATATCATTTAGGACCTTGAGCGTGGCTGAGGTGCACCCATGACCAGCTCGAAAACCAGATTGCATAGTGGAGAAGGTACGGTGGGATTCGAAATGTTCGGTGATCTGTTTGTTAACTTGGCTTTCGAAGACTTTAGAAAGGCAGGGCAGGATAGATATAGGTCTGTAACAGTTTGGGTCAAGAGTTTCCGTGGCAGCTTTCTAATCTTTAGGGATTGCAGGCGATACGAAAGAGGTTGAACAGGCTAGTAGTAGGGGTTGCAACAATTGCGGCTGATAATTTTAGAAAGAGAGGGTCCAGATTGTCTAGCCCAGGTGATTTGTAGGGATCCAGATTTTGCAGCTCTTTCAGAACATCAGCTATCTGGATTTGGGTGAAGAAGAAGCTGGGGGGGGGGGGGGGGGGGGGGGCTTGGGCTTATTTAAGATGTTGATGACAAACATTTTAACGAGGGGGAAGATGGAAGACAGGTAGACCGACAGCTCACCTGTGAATCATATTATGGGAATGGAGGTAAGCCAGTCCTAGCAAGGCACCATGGGTTATGGCAGCAATTTCAACCTCTTGGAGCGGTTTCTTATGAACTGGAAGAGAGGGTACAAAGAAGAGAAAAATACATCAAGGGGGAAAACTGTCAGTGCTACCTAGAGACACAAGCAATCTGCCCTTCCTGATATGACACACAACAACAAACCCCAGAAGCATCTGTTAAATGTGTAAAGTCTAACAGGGTTGGGATAAAAGGGTTATAAAAACACATTCCTGGTGGGTGGATTGCTGCTCTGATAGCCTGGTCCCAGATCTGTTTGTGCGGTCATACCAACTTGATGACAATATGAGTTGGCAAGACAGCACAAACAAATCTGGGACCAGGCTAGCAGAGCGATGCCTAGCCTTAGAGTCAAAGGAAGTAGAACTACAGTGGAGGAATTTCAGAAACGCTTCACACACACAAAAATAGGTCAAAACCAGCCAACTGTCATGGCTGTTTAAAACTGTTTCCATGACAGCCAGGACAGGACACAAACAGAAGTGCTAAATATATCACGTAGGCCAAGGTGCGGAATGTTTGGAGACCCTGAACAGGAACATTCACAGTGGAATATTACACACCCTGTATAGAGAGAAAAGGTTCCTCACTTACCATGAATGTTGCATTACTAATGGGTTAATAAAGCACATGCTCAGAAAGAACCCAGATATTTTCATTGCGATTTTGTAACTTCTCTTTAAATTAACTGTGTGTGTGTGTTTAGGTGTATGTATGTGTGTGTGTGTGGTGTGTGTGTGTGTACTGCTCACCCTCTAGTAAATCTGATGCGGAACCTAGGCAGTACTCCATCACCAGCTGGAAGAGGCAGAAAGGTCATAGGTCAGAGACAAGTGGACACCCAAAAACACACCCAAGATTTAGAGTTACCTCCTTAAACAAATTACCAACAACCCCAAATATCTATTATATAATGACACAGACATTAACAAGGAAGGCCTCATTTATGACCATCACAGCAGAGGTGGTGGAAACCAAAAAAAAAGAGAAAGTGCAAAGAGATTTTCCTAACGACTTTTACACTGGAAGTGGTTGGTGCATATTTTAAAAGATCATGACATAAACCATGTTGTAAAAGGGAGGTTTAGAGAAGGAGACAAATGGTGAGAGACAGAGAATCAGAGAAACTTTGCAAAAGAGAGATGGAGAGAGACAAAAATGGGAAAGATAGAAAATGCTGAGACCGAGAGAGAAAGAGAATGAGCAAGATTATGAGAAAGAGAGTCAGAATGAGAGATGAAAAGAAAGAGTTGAAAGAAAGATAGAAGCAGCCTGATGAAGAGGGGGACAAAAAATGTTTTCCCTGGCAGCTCTGCCACACTCCACTGACCCAGGCAGTGTTATCCTTCAAGTAGCAGCCTTTGTACTCAATGGTGTTTGGATGGCGCAGCTGTTCCAAAAACTTGACCTCCTTAATGATGTCCTGCCATTTCTGAGGAGAGGGAGGGAGGGAATGAGAGAGAGAGTGTGTAAGAGTCAACAACATCAACACATCTGCAAAGAGCCCTTTTCACAGCATGTTGGCCCTGACATATTGGCCAGGGCAGTGGGTTGATGGATAGGTCAGTTCCATTTACACAAGGGAGGAGTTTGAACCCAACCCTTGACCCCAACCCAAGGCCTTGTGGATCGCAGGGAATGTTGAACCTCTGCCCTTAGGTGTGACCATACTGTGGCCAGAGTGGGGAGAGTGTGTAATTTCAAAGTGTTTGTGTTAGTTGTTCTCGTCTCATTTGATCTCTGCTACAAGGCCTACGTTGTGACCATTCCAGTGGCCAGGTTGTGATTTCAAAGATACCGAGTTGTGACCATCATTAGTGGCCAGAGGAAGGGACTGTCCATAGAATGTTGAACCTCCGTTTCAAGTCCTGAGGTGTGACCGTCCCATTGGCCATAGCGGGAAGAGTTTGAGAGGGAGTTCAAAACATTTGTATTAGTTGTCCTCTCAACTTGTTTAACCTCTGTTTCAAGGCCTGAGGTGTGACTGATAAAGCAGACAGAGTGCTAAATTAGTTCAACTTGTGTTTAAAGTGAGCAAAAGGCTGCAGTCCTCTCACCTCGGTGGTCTGTTTGCCATTGTAGGACATCTTCTTGATGGCCACCACCTCGTTGGAGTAGGAGTTTCTGGCCTGAGGGAGAGTAGAAGAGGGGAGTGAGAGTAGGGAAGAGAGAGGAGAGGAGGGAAAAAATAAATAAAGAGCGAGAGGGGTGAATGTGAGAACAGGCCTTTCTCGTAGAAACACACAGCTGTAGTCTGGATACAGGATATAGGCCTATATTTGACAGCTGGCTAGAATCCAGTTGGTAGCCAAAAAAACTGGTAAAAGTGGGTCATATGACTGAGATATAGCCAATCTCTATATATGGCTCTGAATCAAATGAGGGTAAATGGGAAACAAGAATCAACTGTCTCTTCAAAAGATGGCGATACTAAACACATGTGACAGAATTTGATCACCACAGGAAACTCCCTGTAGTTACAAATATGAGCATAGACAAAAACAAGCATAGAGGAAACAAGTAACTCAACAGAGAAGCTAGCTAGCTAGCTAGGTACTTAACCACACAGGGATTAGCACATTGCGTGTGTTAAAACCCCTAAGGCTTTTAGAACACATGGATGGCTTCCTCATACAAACATTGATGGTTCCTCATTCCATTTCAGTAATTTCCCCCCATACACATGCCTTTGGTCAGAAGGAATGTGAATGCATAGTTGAGCTATGAGCTAGCCACAGCAGCTAGCAAACACTTGCAGTTAGCAATCCTAGTAGCTCACAGCAGGTAAAGAAGAAGTGTATCAATGACCAAAAGGCACCAGGTTTTCATCATAGCCAGCCAAATCAGCCAGACAAGACTGATGGCCTCATCATGTGGCATGCTGACATACAGTACCTTAGCCATATAAATAGAATTACAAGAATGGGCAAATCCCTTCAGACTATGGCAATTTGACTGGAACATTTTAAGGGGCTACTCTGGGATTGGTATTTCCAATTTTGGACTTTTAAATTATCGATACACAGCCATTGACCTCGAATCCAGATTGCCCCTTTAAAACCATTTCCCATTCTAATAAGTATATTTCTATGAATGTAGCCTTGTCCGGTAGATGACTGGACTTAGAGGAGCACTAATGCCAGTCAACCAGGCCCAGTAAAATCTCCTGCCTGCCCTACTATCTATCCATCCATCCATCCATCACCAGCTGGCCTCGCCACTTAATGCGCAGAACAGCTGTCTTAGGAGGAAAGGCTTCAGTTTATCCCTCTCCCCCCAGCCTTGCATATGAAGAGGCTGGGGGATGGATGAGGGGAGGGAGGAGGGGAGGGAGGAGGAAAGGGATGATGGAGGTAGAAAGAAAGGGGTTGGGGAAAAGGATGGATGGAGGGAGGGTTGAAAGGAAGAGGACGGAGGGAGGGGAGGAGGAAAAGGAGGAGAGGGCTGGAGGGAGGGATGACAGGGGTGAAGGGAGGGGAGGAGGAGGATGGAGGGATTGGTGCTAGCAGATTCATTCTCCCTCTCTCCCGCTCTGCGTTGATTTAGATTCAAAGGCCTTCTGTCATTAGTGACGACCAGATTAAGAAATGCAGCAGAGACAGAGAATTTAACAGAAATGGCAGCAGAGTTATTATTAGACAACCTTGAGAGAGCGAGTGATCTTGTCCCTGGACTCTGACATCTATAGCCACAGACAGCTAGACTGGTTGTCTAACATGATCCTGACAGGGAATAGTATGGATTGCACACACCCAATGCATATAACACACAATGACCAGGGCCAGTCCTGGACTAAATAGCACTTTCAATTGACAATCGCCATGAAAGCATCTCCATTGGTTGAGAAATTGAAATGAAATAGGCCCTGTTCATTGGTTGGCCAATAACTTCAAATACTATCTAAGTACTAAATGTATTGTGAAAAATCTCCCAGTAATGCCTAGTTAAAATGACTTGCCTAGCTAAATAAAGGTTACATTTAAAAAATAAAATAAAAATAATAAAAATGGAAGAAATGTAAAGATTCTGAGTTAGAGATATTTTAATTTAGTATCCAGCCCTGAGGTACTACTCACAAAGTAGACAGCCCCAAAGCTGCCATGGCCGATCTCGTGCAGGTCACAGAAGACTTCCTCGGGGTCATCTTTGAAGAAGAGGTCGGCCAGCTCTGGGTCCTTCAGCGCTCCCTTCCGCGTGGACGAGGGCATGGTGGGGTGGGCAGGGCTAGACGGTACCGTGGTTACCGCAGTGTTCCACCTCACTGCAGCTGCTGCTCCTCATCCACGCGCCGGGCATTTACCATACCCACCTGGATGAGAGGAAACATACAGAGACAGCGAGAGAGAGAGAATTATTAGAATCGCCAATGTTTTTGAGTGTAATGTTTATTGTACATTTTTTATTGTTTATTTCACTTTTGTTTATTATCTCTTTCACTTGCTTCGGCAATGTACACATATGTTTCCCATGCCAAAAAGTAGAGAGAGAGATGGTAATAAGTTAGGACGTAACAGTGCAGACAGACAGCATTTATGATCACTATCTGGTTGGAAGACACACACAAACACACACAATTTCAAATACTTTATAAATCCACAAATCATAATTCATACAATAAGCATTCAAACATTTCAGGACAGGGATATCTGGACACCTAAGGAAACAGATAGCACCTTCTCCACACAGCAAGGCTGCCCCATGACACGGAGTAGTAACTTGCTAGCTGCGTCGTCTTATGCAGGCCTGCTATCTGAAGGCCACGTACTATCAGCCTGTGAACATGGCCGGGACAGCGAGCTTGCACTGATAGCCGAGGCGTGACACGAGGGGCTGGTATTTAAGCAGCTTGACAGTTAAGGCACGATCCATGTAGCAGACACACACACGTTTATGATGGAGTTACTGGACGCCTACACACAACATAGGGATTACATTTACAATCAGGACCTACAGACCAACACAAACATGCACATACACACAGTCTGATCAAGAGACTGAATCGGTACAACCTTGTCTGCTCCCATATCCTACTCATCCCCATATAACCTGATTCTTTCCAGGAATTACAAGCTGAATGTGTGTGTATGTCACATGAACAGTTGGCAGGGTAGAGGGGACAGAAGAAGATAGTAAGGCATGGACTGCTCACTGTCTGCTCCTGTTGCTCATCCAAGCAGAAGATCAGACAAACAGTTGGGGGAAAATACACACATGCACGCACACACAAACGCACACTGGACAGCTCGATCACCGCGAGTCATTGGTGCATCACTTCCACACATGCGCACACAAATGGACACACTCGGATGCACAGGGTAGCAGCAGCAGGTATGGCTGTTGTGAGTCACCAGACTGCAGCTAGGCCATCAAACATGTGGCATATAGCCTGAGCTATGTTCCAGTTAGTGACACACCAATGACTGTATATATAAATGGACAATGCCATCGATTACATGACACCATTCCTCCCATGTGAAGACTCAATGGCGCACTGAAGCCAAATTAAGTCAGTTAAGATGGCATCTCATGGAGACTTAACATGCGCAGTTTGAGCTACTCCAGGAAGTGACGTTGCAGGCTAGCTCACTGCTGCCCCCTCTCATTGAGTAACTAAAGTTGAAGGCCGACTGGGGTACTGCAGGCTGGTATTTGCAACTAAATTATCCTTATAACTTCTGTGTTCAATTTTAAAATAATCGGTTCAAGGACATACACCTGGGGTATTTAAAGCAATTATTGGTACCATGATTGTCTTCAATTAATTGTTTGAATTTACACAAAGATTTACATTTTTCCATTCACTATAATTGGGGATCCTGTTTTCTGCTAACAATGCCTGCAGTACCGCGGTCAGCCTTCAACATCCATGGTTTCAATGAGATTAGGAGTTCTCCCCTGGGAGGGAGGGACGGACACACAGACAGAGAGACCAGAGGGCCACATGATTACGCACATACACTTTTTTTTTACACAGGCAGAAAAACACAGGCAGAGATAGGAACACACACAGACACGCAACATCGTCATCATAATGCGTCATCATAATTCTCACGAGTTTCATCTTATTAAAGAGTTATCTTCTTTCCAGATACAAAAATATATCAAAAACCTTGTTACCACTGTAGGGGGTTTACGTTAGTTGCAAGTTATATTGTTTTGTCCTTGTCGCCTCCTTTATTATCATTTTACTTTCATTTTTAAAATGGGTATTAAATGGGTAATTGCAAACACCTGGTGTCCCAGGTCCAAAATCAGTCCCTGATTAGAGATGAACAATGAAAACAAATGCAGTGAAACGGTCTTCGAGGTCCAGAGTTGAGTTTGAGGGCTTTATGGTGTGAAAAACCGATAGGATATGTAGGAAGTATCCATAATAAAATCAAATTGTATTTGTCACATGTGCGGAATACAACAGGTGTAGACCTTACAGTGAAACGCTTACTTACAAGCCCTGAACCAACAATGCAGTTAAGAAAAAAATATATAAATAATTAAGGAGCAACAATAAAATAAAATAACAGTAGTGAGGCTATATTCAGGGGGTTCCAGTACAGAGTCAATGTGCGGGGGCACCGGTTAGTCGAGGTAATATGTATATGAAGGTAGAGGTAAAGTGACTATGCATGGTTAATAAAGAGAGAGTAGCAGCTGCATAGAAATGGGGGGGTGGGGACAATGCAAATAGTCCTGGTAGCCATTTGATTAACTGTTCAGGAGTCTTATGGCTTGTTAAGAAGCCTTTTATACCAAGACTTGGCGCTCCGGTACTGCTTGCCGTGTGGTATCAGAGAGAACAGTCTATGACTAGTGTGGCTGGAGTCCTTGGCAATGTTTTGGGCCTTCCTCTGACACCGCCTGGTATAGAGGTCCTGGATGGCAGGAAGCTTGGCCCCAGTGATGTACTGGGCCGTACGCACTACCCTCTGTAGTACCTTGTGGTTGGAGGCCGAGCAGTTGCCATACCAGGTGGTGATGCAACCAGTCAGGATCCTCTCGATGGTGCAGCTGTAGAACCATTTGAGGATCTGAGGACCCATGCCACATCTTTTCAGTCTCCTGAGGGGGAATAGGCTTTGTTGTGCCCTCTTCTCGATGCATGACAGCCTGGGTACAAGGGTTCTAATGTGTACAATACAATACTGTGCATTGTTTTAGATTCTTGCTATACACTCAAAAAATGATGGGTTCAAAAAGGGTTCTTCTAAGATCCTCAAAGTTCTTTGAAGAACCTTAGGGTTCTTGGCACTGAAAATTGCCCCCAAAAGGTTATTCCAAGAACCCTATAGGAGGTGGGGTTCATCGAGGAACCTCCTTAGTTGGTGGGGGTTCTTGCAGGAACCTAACTGCCCAACTGAAACATTTGGATTTGAAGTTGAAAGGACAACAGGCACTTAAATTAACATTTTTAAGATCTCCTCAATTTAAGGTAAGGTTTGTATGTCTAAATTCATATTGTTTTATGATGATACCATCTATCTTTTTATATTTGTACCAATCTTTCTAAAATTGAAAAAGGACACAATTCAATGGATATCAAACCAACAAAGAGGTAAGAATATGTAGGCTATAACAATATGTTGAAGGCTAGCTGTATTGGGTGCAGATGACTGAACTGCTCACTTTTGTGTCTGTAGGTATACAGACGAGGAGGCATACAAAGGTATGTCAATTGGTATGTTATGCAGATCACATCTACCTCATCCCATAGGCCTCTACATTATGGACAAGGTATGCGTATGAAAACCATTATCAAAACATATCTTTTTTTCATTCACAAGGTATGAATGCTGTCATGTGCATGTTTTGTTAATCATCTGTATAATTACTATTTTTGGGATTCAGACTTCACCCTCCCTACACATCTGATGAATATAACAGGAAACCTGTTCGATCACCATGCACTGCAAAATCATCCTGGCTATGGATGCGGAGAACATCAATACATTAATATCAACACACCAGAGGATATACCAATTGGTCTTGGGGCTATGCTGGGAGTTTGCCTCATACTTGGATTTTTTATTCTGCTTTGCCACTAAAATCATTAAACACTGACAACTAAAATAGTGTTATTGATATTATTGTTATGCATATTACTATGAATAATAACAACAACAACAATAATAAAAATAAATAATAATTAGGTGAGGGGGCTAGTTAAAAAATGAACCCCAAAAGGTTATTCAAAAGGTTCTTGAGGACCCATTAAGAGGGTTCTTCGAAGAACTTATAGGGGTTCCCCCACAGTTTCAATTTGAAGAACCCCTAAAGGATACTCCAGGAACCTTTTCTCCTTAAAACGTAGCGTTACTCTGTTAAACTAAAGTTCAGTTCACACATACAACTTACATAATTACTGCTTTGCAAAACCTGTGAAAAATATGGGTTGAAACCTTTTTAAAAACATTGATTCATTCCACCACTGAGTTAGGAATGGATAAACCACTGGCAACTTCTCAGTTCATGGTCAGATTGTTCTGAATGAAATAGGCGCCATGTTTCTTACTGGCCTCTGCTGTTATAGACCTTACATAGAACGATAAATACACCCTTTAGCTATAGAAAAACACCATGTATTCAAACATCCTGCAATCATTCACTGGCCCTTCCGACATGCCAACAGGGAAAACACACTGTGTGTGTGTGTGTGTGTGAGAGAGAGAGAGTGTATGTGAGAGTGTGTGAGAGTGCGCGTGCAGAGACCGTGTTTTTGTTTCCATGATTATAGGCTAGACAGTGAATCCAAATAAAGTATTCCAAATGTGTGTGTGTGTGTGTGTGTGTGTCTCTTCATTGCATCATCCTGGTCGGTCTCCCCTCTCCTCCTGTTGAGCTCAAACCTCTCCAGTAAGAGCTTCAAATAAAACCTGACGTAAGCCCCCCACTCAATCTGGATACACAGCTTCCACCAGATAAAAGAACACAGAGAGACAGAGAGAGAGAGAGAGACAGAGGTGAGATAAAGAGAGAAAATAAAGGAGAGAGAAGAGCACATGAGAGAAAGAGCATCAGTGATTTTACCCACGTGGTAGGGGTTTCAAAAGGTTTCAAAGCCACTGATTGCACAAAACATTCTGAACACCTTCCTAATATTGAGATGCACCACCTTTTGCCCTCAGAACAGCCTCAGTCGGGGCATAGACTCCACAAAGTGTCGAAAGTGTTTAACAGGGATGCTGGCTTATGTTGACTCCAATGCTTCCCACAGTGTGTCATGTTGGCTGAATGTCCTTTTGGTAGTGGAGTATTCTTGATACACATGGGAAACTGTTGAGCGTGAGAATCCCAGCAGCGTTGCAGTTCTTGACACACTCAAACCGGTGCGCCTGGCACCCACTACCATACCCCGTTCAAAGGTACTTCAATCTTTTGTCTTGCCCATTCACCCTCTGAATGGCATATATACACAATCCATGTCTCAACTGTCTCAAGACTTTAAAAATCCTTCGAGGTTGGGACGCTCGACAACACGAAATTGCAGAGCGCCAAATTCAAAACAACAGAAAGTCCATAATTAAAATTCCTCTAACATACAAGTATTATACACCATTTTATAGATAAACTTCTTGTTAATCCAACCACAGTGTCCGATTTCAAAAAGGCTTTACGGCGAAAGCACACCATACGATTATGTTAGGTCAGTGCCTAGTCACAGAAAACCATACAGCCATTTTCCAGCCAAGGAGAGGGCTCACAAAAGTCAGAAATAGCGATTAAATTAATCACTAACCTTTGATGATCTTCATCAGATGGCACTCACAGGACTTCATGTTACACAATAAATGTTTGTTTTGTTCGATAATGTCCCTCTTTATGTCCAAAAACCTCAGTTGAAATTGGCGCGTTTTGTTCAGTAATCATTGTCTCAAACAAACATCCGGTGAAATTTCAGAGAGCCACATCAAATTACAGAAATACTCATCATAAACATTGATGAAAGATAAACGTCTTGTTAATCCAGCCACTGTGCGTTTAATTCAGTAATCCAAAAGGCACAAAGCGTGCTCTCAACATCCAGACGAAAAGTCAAAAAAGTACAGTAAAAGTTCGTAGAAACATGTCAAACGATGTTTAAAATCAATCCTCAGTTTGTTTTTGTCATAAATAATCAATAATATTTCAACCGGACTAAAGCTTCATCAATAGAAAAGGAGAAACAAGAAAGGCGCGTTCCCGATCACGTGGTGGACTCATGTCTGGAAATTTCCACTGTCCACTTATTGAAAGTGCTGTATCTCCCTCATTTTTCAGAGTAAAAGCCTGAAACAATGCCTAAAGACTGGCCACGTGTAGAAGAAGCCATAGAGATCGTGAACTGGGTCCTAAGTCCTTGTATGGTAGTACTTATATAGTACTTCCTGGATGGCTTTTCCTCAGGTTTTCGCCTGCCACATCAGTTCTGTTATACTCACAGACATTATTTTAACAGTTTTGGAAACTATAGTGTTTTCTATCCAAATCTACTAATTATATGCATATCCTAGCTTCTGGGCCTGAGTAGCAGGCAGTTTAATTTTGGCACGCTTTTCATCCAAAATTCCGAATGCTGCCCCCTACCCCAGTGAAGTTAACTGGTCTCCTCCCATACTTTTAGACGGATTTAAGTGGATTTAACAAGTGACATGAATAAGAGATTATAGCTTTCACCTGGATTCACCCAGTCAGTACTAATGTTTTGTCCACTCAGTGTAAATGAGAGTGATAGAAGGAGAGAGGGAAGAGGGTCTGAGATAGAAATTGAGAAAATTAAGAAGCCACATGCTCACTCAAGGGACACTTCACTTCCATCTCTCTTCCCTCTTTTTTTGCTCTCCTCCTGCTCCTCTCCTCCTCAGTAGAAATGTGTGATATGATGCAACAACAGGTTGTAACAGTGCTGTTGGGTTAGTTCAACAACTGCTTCCCTGTCCTCCCTCTACCCACTTACACCGTTTGGTGTGTGTGTGTGTTTGGGAATAATTTGCGGATCTATGACTGCCATTGTGCTAAGGGAGGTGTTCAGCGAAGAGGTTTAGATTAGTGTGTGTGTGTGTGTGTGTGTGTGTGTGTGTGTGTGTGTGTGTGTGTGTGTGTGTGTGTGTGTGTGTGTGTGTGTGTGTGTGTGTAAATATGCTCACGTGTGTATGAGGGAGTGCACATGCATGCATTTAGGTCCGCGTGAATGAATGAGTGGGTGCATATAGTACAGAGCCTTCAGAAAGTATTCACACCCCTTTTTTTTCCCACATTTGTTGCGTTAGTCTGAATTGAAAATGGATTACATTTAGATTTTGTGTCATTGATCTACACACAATACCACATAATGTCAGTAGAATTTTGTTTGTAGAACATTTTCGAAATTCATTAAAAAAATTAAGCTGAAATGTCTAGAGTCAATTAGTATTCAACCCCTTTGTTATGGCATACCTAAATAAGTTTAGGAGTAAACATTTGCTTAACAAATCACATAATAAGCTGCATGGAATCACAGTGTGTGCAATTATAGGGGTTAAAATGATTTTTGAATGACTACCCCATCTCTGTACCCCACACAAACAGATAATTGTAAGGTCCCTCAATTGAGTAGTGATTTTCAAGCACAGAATCAACCACAAAGACGTTTTTCAATGCCTCGCAAAGAAGGGCACCGATTGGTAGATGTGTAAACATTTAAAAAAAGCAGACGCCGACTGTCCCTTTGAGCATGGTGAAGTTATTAATTAGGCTTTGGATGGTATATCAATACACCCAGTCACTACAAAGATGCAGGCATCCTTCCCAACTCAGTTGCTGAAGAGGGATTCCACCATGAGGCCAATGGTGATTTTAAAACAGTTACTGAGTTTAATGGTCGTGATATGAGAAAACTGAGGATGGATCAACAAGGGCTGTGGCGGTCATGACATTTTGTAAGCCGGTTAATGTCATGCAAAAGACTGTCGGTATCATGGTAATTTACCGTTAATTAACATAAACATGTTTAGCATCTCCAGGCCTCCATGCATACAAGCAGCTGATATGCACCTTTGGAACATTAGATTTAAAAAAAGTCTAAAGAAACATGATATGAAAAAAAAATGTATTTCAGGAAGAACAGAATATGAGTTGGCTATGAAGTGGCTATGTTGAGCGTAAAAGTGATCATTTGAAACAGCTCTTATATGCTAGATTTAGAGTTATTTGGCAACTTTAGTTGTGAATGATACAAAGCTTAGAATGCCTTAGAAATCAAAGGATATATGATATGGGTTGCATGATGCAGCTATAGGCTGCACACACTGTTCTCTTTTCAAGTGATCACATTTTCACCCATCAGACTACTCTCAATTTAATCTTGTCTTTACTAATTTGTTAAAATAGTTTTGATTTAGAATGGCTCATTACTAAATGGGCAGGAACAGGGGCAGGAGAAAAAATACAAGTCATCTGTATGCACTGGAATGGCGAATGGAGGGCACTTTCCCACCTGTAAATGTTTCACTCATGTCTGGAAGTCTACCTGTGTGACAGGTGATATTCTGCACAAACTCTGTATGACATAGGCTCTCCAAACCTGTTCCTGCAGCTACCCAGTCCTTAATTTGGGAAACCAGGTTAAATCTGTCCAGAAACAGTAACATGTTTTCACAACAAAACATATTTGCTTAAACTGTTGACAGCCCCTCTTTCTGCCCGCTTTAGAAAGGAATGAGGGGAGAAGATGGAAATGCTCGGTGGTGAGATTTTCTGTAGCTAAAAGGTAATGTGTCAGCATATTAATGATGAAAATATATATTTTTAAATGCCCTTTTAATAGGCTATTCAAAATAAAATACAAATTCACTTTAATTGTAGGCCAACTCTGAATTTGTTTAACCTGTCAAGGTATAGGGGGCAGTATTTTCGATTTTGGATGAAAAACGTGCCCAGAGTAAACTGCCTAATACTCGGGCCCAGAGTCAAATATTAGCATATTATTAGTAGATTTGGATAGAAAACACTGTGAGGTTTCTAAAACTGTTTGAATGATGTCTGTGAGTATAACAGAACTCATATGGCAGGCAAAAACCTGAGAAAAATCCAACCAGGAAGTGGGAAATCTGATGCTTGTAGTCTTTTCAAGTCATTGCTTATCTAACACAGTGACTTAGGGTTCATTTTGCACTTCCTAAGTCTTCCACTAGATGTCAACAGTCCTTAGAACCTAGTTTCAGGCTTTTGCGGTGAACACAGAGCGAACAAGAAGGCCGGGAAGTTGGTGACTCAGAAAATGACATGAGTTTTGAGGCGCACGTTCACGTGATGAGATCGCTGTGTTCCATAACGTTTTTCAAGACATTGGAATCGTCCGGTTGGAAAAGTTTTATGTTAAAAAGGCCCTAAAGATTGATGCTATACAACGTTTGACATGTTTCAACGAACGTAAATATAAGTTTTTTTTACTTTTCGTCATGAAATTTTGGGGAAATTTGGAGTAGCTTACTGAATGCGCTAACAACAAGGACTTTATCGAACAAAACAACATTTATTGTGGACCTGGGATTCCTGGAAGTGCCTTCTGATGAAGATCAAAGGAAAGTGAATATTTATAATGCTATTCATGATTTTAGAAGACTCCAAAATGGCGGGTATCTGTATTGCCTGGTGTATTTTTCTGAGCGCCGTACTCAGATTATTGCAAAGTGTGCTTTCCCCGTGAAGCTTTTTTGAAATGTGTCACAGCGGTTGCATTCAGGAGATGTTTATCTATAATTCTTTGAATAACAGTTTAATATTTTATCAACGTTTATGATGAGTATTTTTGTAAATTGTTGTGCTGATTCACCGGAGGTTTTGGAGGAAAAATATTTTCTGAACATCACGCGCCAATGTAAAAATGGGGTTTTTGGATATAAATATGAACTATCGAACAAAACATACATGTATTGTGTAACATTGAGTCCTAGGAGTGTCATCTGATGAAGATCGTCAAAGGTTAGTGCTTAATTTTAGCTGTATTTATAGTTTTTGTGACCCCTCTCCTGCTTGGAAAATGGCTGTGTGGTTTTTCTTGTGTTGGCACTATCCTAACATAATCTAACTTTATGCTTTCGCCGTAAAGCCTTTTTGAAATCGGACAATGTGGTTGGATTAAGGAGAGGTTTATCTTTAAAATGGTGTAAAATAGTTCTATGTTTGAGAACTTTGAATTATGACATTTTGTTGTTTTGAATTTGGCGCTCTGATTTTTCACTGGCTGTTGAATAGTGTAAACCGTGGGTGGGACAGTAGCATCCCACGCAGCGCTGAGAAGCTAATTTAAGCTACCAATTATGTACCAAAGACTTCAAATCATTTTTTAAATGTTTTTCTGCCATGCGTAATATGTCTAGGCTATGCATTGTGTAACAGCACAGTCATTATTTTAATTCAGGTTTTATTTTTAATAAAACCTGAATTAAAATAATGACTGATGATATATATATATATATATATAGGCCTATGATTATGCATAAACTCTAATATGCATATGGTAGTTTTGAATTAATTATCCCCTTAAAAAGCTCTGTCCATTTCATGTGCTAGGCTTTGAAATAACATCCACAACAACCATGTTTTACACTCAGTTTTAATCTGCTGTTGAACTTCTTTCTTCAAATTGATCAATCACAGTGAGGTGAGTTTTAAAAGCACATACTGTTTTAACGATAAGTGTTTGATGTGATTTTCAATTGCATTTGCATTGATGTCAGAGTGGTTAGAGGGACAATAGAGCCCTGAGTACCAGGCCATTAGCGACCTGATGATCGTTAGCGAGTTGGATACTACTAACACGTGTCCAGAGTGCATAAAAGGAGATTACCGTGACTCAACAGTCATTTAGAATTTGACTGCGGTCATGACTCATGACTGCCGGTGTGGTGGTAATACAGACTGCAACAGCCCTAGGATCAACAACATTGTAGTTACTCAACAATACTAACCTAAATGACAGAGTGAAAAGAAGTAATCCTGTACAGAATATAAATATTCCAAAACATGCATCCTGTTTGCAACAAGGCACTTAAGTAATACAAAAAAAATGTGGCTCATCATCGGCAAAGACTAGGGAGTTTAAGATAAAAAGAAACGGAATACAGGCAAAATCCTAGAGGAAAACCTGCTACAGACTTCTTTTTAACAGCCACTGGGAGAGAAATTCACCTTTCAGCAGGACAATAACGTAAAACACAAGGCCAAATCTACACTGGAGATGCTTACCATGACAACATTGAATATTCCTGAGTGGCATAAAGTTTTGACTTAAATTGGCATGAAAATCTATGGCAAGACTTGAAAATGGCTTTCTTGCAATGATCAACAACCAAATTCACAGAGCTTGAAGATTTAAAAAAGGAATAATTGGGAAATATTGTACAATCCAGGAGTGCAAAGCTCTTAGAGACTTACCCAGAAAGACTCCCAGCTGTAATCGCTGCTAAAGGTATGTCTAACATGTTTTGTCTCAGGGGTGTGAATACCCATCTAATCAAGAAATATTAGTTTTATTTTTCATTCATTTTTAGTAAACATTGACAGAGTATTTTGTGTATGTCATTGTCCAAAAATTACACCTAAAATCCCAATTTCTAACAACAAAATGTAGAAAAAGTCAAGGGGAGAAATACTTTCTGAAGGCACTGTATGTGTGCGTGGGTAGGTGTGTGGTTAAAGAGCGAGAGGGGGGAGGTAATGTAATTGCGATGGACTGGTTCATTAGAGTGATAATGATGATGATCAGGCGCACGCACGCACACACACTCCCATTAAGAATATTCATAAACAGACATACACTCACATCTCCTCTTGCCCAAATACACATGCAAGCACGCACACGATTGTTTCTCACGCTGTGAGTTCCCTGAGGTCCCTGCACTGCCATTACTAATTCATCTCTAAACGTGTTTCTATAAAAGACCACCATCAGGCTGCTGAATATTATATTCTATAGCTCTGCTCTGACATGCACACACGCATGGATGTGCGTGCCCATGCATGGCTACGCACACACATGCAGTAACACATATGCCAGAGCTCTACTCCGCTTAGAGCTACCTGGTACAGTGAGATTGATGTTGATGGACTGGGTGAAAACACACTGAGGAGTTCTCTCTCTCCATCTCTCTCTGCCTCTTTCTCTTACACTCGGCCAAACATGAACACTCTGAGGATGCAATGGCTCTTTCTCTCTTTCTCACTCATTCCATCCCTCTCTTCTTCTCTGTTCCTCTCTCCATCTCTCCCAATGATTGTGTATTCCATTTGAACTCCTACGAGTGAGTTGAATGCGAAAGCAGCGGCTTTAGCGGCTCACGGCCCTCCGCATTAAGGAATCAGGATTTATACAGACTGTGGGAATTCTTAACGGATTCAAACGCGGCCGGGGACTTGTAATAAAAGAAAAAGATAAACTTGGCAAATTGTGCGTTGAGATAACGTATGGTGGGATAGATAGAGAGGGAGGGAAGGAAGGAAGGAAGGACGGAAGGAGAGAAAGTGAGAATTACTTAATGATACTACTATCATGACATAACAGAGTAGAATTAGGGATTTTCATAGGGTATTATACTATGGTATTCATTCCCATAGAGAATCACTTCACTTTAGTAAAGCCATACTAATCAAGACAGACAGCCTTGCCCTGGTGGCAGGTAGACTAGCAGTTAAGTGTCATTCCAGTAACTGAAAGGTTGCTGGCTCAAATCCCCAAGCCAACTAGTTGAAAAATCTTGAGCAAGTCACTCTGGATAAGAGAGTATGCTAAATCACTAAAATGTAAAATGAGTACATGTGTTCTTGAAAATAACACACTTTAACACAGGGGTTAGGTCATTCAATCTCACACAGACACATGTAGGGACACTCCCTCCCCCTCCCACCCACCCACTCCTTCCCTCCCCAGGACCCCCCAGCGCTCTGCCTGGGCGCTGCAATACTCTGACTCAGCTGCCAGCTTTCCTCCTAGCGATATTGGTCTGTGTGTGTGTGGGGAGAGAAACTGGAGCAAGCTGTGGCAAGAGAAAGCTTGCTTCTCTTCTCCCAGAGAAGAGTTTAATTCTGAGTGATTGGTTCACGAAGGCAGCAGCATCACGCCGGCTCTCGTATGTAGAGCAGCAAGAGATGAGCAACCATTACAGTCGCCTGCTTGGTTGCAATACAATATGAGGGAGCAGACTTGATTGACAAAGGACTAAATGGTTCAAAATGAAAACATTTATCGATCAGAATAGATTGAATATTGATTTTGAGGATAGGTTCTGACAGTTGACTCTGATGATTCCTGCACAGGCCACATACAGTACAGACTAGTCTGAATATAGGTTAAGTGTAGGTGGCATTGGTTAAAATTGTCCGCTAGTGCTAGACGACCATATTACCTTAGAAAGTGTATGAGGGGCTGCTGCTGTTCTCCGGGCTCAGAGTGGGTCTACAGCCCACTCCGCTGCTTCATGACTGGAACAGATGATGGGGGAAAACCTGAGGAAACACAGAATGGGAGAGGATATGCTTAAAGAATGTGGTCAAAAACACTTACATATCACATAGCCTAAATACAGTCAGACTCCTGATAAATGCATTGGTGCTTCAAAATGTTGTGAAATTGTTTGCACTTATCAAGGAGTTGGCTGTATAGCCTAGTTGTGATTCTCCCCAGACCTGCGTTCAAATACTATTTGGGGTTTAGTAGTTGAATATCTTTTTTTTAACCTTTATTAAACTAGGCAAGTCAGTTTAGAACAAATTCTTATTTACAATGACGGGCTACCCGGACGACACACCCATTATTTGAAAATACTCAAATACACAGAAAATAAGTATATCATCTATTTTAACCCAGATCTGATTTTCTCAAGTTGTTAAAGCAAAATATTTCTGCACATAGGGGAAACACTGGTTTTATTCTGTGTTGTTACAGTATAAAATTCTTATTATATATATTTTTTAATCGCAATCGAGAACCATGATTTAAAAAAAATTATGGAACCGAAACGACCTCAAAAAGTACTAATCGCTCAGACTAGAGTTGGGTGTTCATAACGAGTGCAGGGCAGTCCTATCATACACTGGGTTGACAGGTGGTGGAACATCCTCATCCACAAAGACACAAGAACAACTCCGTTCTGGCACCTAGCTAGAGTCTGGTCATGTTGTCAGTGGCCAAACAACACGTTATGAACACCCAACCAGACAACATCAGCCAAGAGAAAAGAGACTATTATTCAACCAAGGACCCCTGACCTCTTACTCAGAGAACTAGTTCCTCTTTTCTCCAAACGACTTATTCCTGTTCGATACCATAAGCCTCAGGATAAGGTTTGGTATAAAAATATTGAAAAATAAAGGAAAGGGATAAAATTGTATTGTGCTTCTTGTGAGTGTTGCTGCATGATTAATAACAAAAACTGACGCAGGAGGCAGGAGCCTCGGGAAAGCTAAGCCCTCAACTCTTCTCCTCAGAGACAGTGAGAGAGAAAGAGAGAGATAGAGGAGAGGAGGATAGTGGTCAAAGGGCAAGAGAGGGAACGAGGGGAATGAGGGAAAGAGAGGGGGTCCTATATTGGGTGATGTAACTAACAGAGCTAGGTCAGAGAAGGCCTCGTAGCCAATGGCAGGAGATGGCCTTCAGACACTGTTATTGGTGTGTGACCGTGTGTCAGACTGTGTGTGTGTGTATGTGTGTGTGTGCGCGCGAGTGATCTATGTGCAGGACAGACAGTGTATGCGCACAGACATCTTTCAGACACTTATTGGCTCACAGAGACACAGCCTGGCTGAATGTGTCTGAGTGAGGACAAATAGGGAGGAGACAGCCTCTGGCTGCCATGAGCCATTTTACAAGAAAGAAGGATGGTGTGTGTGTGTGTGTGTGAGAGAGTCAGTCAGTGTCTTCTGTAGGGCCACAGAGACAGTGAAAAAAAATTGACATGGCCTACTTTGTGAATTGAAGCAATTGTACACGAGATGGCTTGTTAAACATTTTTTAGCTGGTACCTTATATCTAAGACCACAGCACAGCTGTGCAAAAAAAGTTATTTAACAGTGATAGAAAATGTGTTTAGGAAACTGCTTTTTTTTTTTACAATGGGTTACAATGGGAAATAAAAAACACTATTTTGATAAAATGTATTCACAGGCTACTATTTCATCATGAGAATATAGTGCCAACACAAATCTAGGGCCAACTGGTCATTAGATTGATTTACTCTCATTCAAACCGACTGGTCGTTCATTTGATTGTCATTGTTGTCAGCAAACCCCTCTGTGTAGTTAGTTCGATTGGCAACGTCCGTTTGGGCAGGTTGCTATGGGCAGGCAGGCACTGCTAGTGCTGCTGCTGACAGTGATAGTGCTGTCAATGGTGCTGAATATAGTGCGTCAATCATCAATACTCATCAAGCAGAAATACAGTCTACACTTGTAGCCTACTGCCAGACCATTTTACAGAAAAGGCAATTATTGTAATCATAACACTGACAATTTATTTATTTCAATCACCCACTAGATGATGCTATGCAAGCTCTTCCCTTTTGCTAGCTGGAGAGACACCAAACCAGTTGTATTTCGTTTCGTTTGACTTGTTATTCGATTGACATGTCTTTGCATATTTCTTTTTTTTTTATTTCACCTTTATTTAACCAGGTAGGCTAGTTGAGAACAAGTTCTCATTTACAACTGCAACCTGGCCAAGAATAAAGCAAAGCAGTTCGACACATACAACACAGAGTTACACATGGAATAAACAAACATACAGTCAATAATACAGTCAATAATATATATAAAAAGTATGCGAAAGCATTATTTTGCCAGCATCAGAAAAGCTGTCTGTCCTGACACGTTCATATGGGCCAGTGGAGAGCGCTATTCAAAATTGAAACAATGATGCAAAGGTGAGGAGGCAAACAGCAACATTTGTACAAGCCCCTGTTGTTGCAAACCAAATGTTAGGCTAGAAGTAAGGAGAAATAATGTTTGGATGCTTTTCACAGTTGAGATCAAGTTAACAAATTGCCTGGCTGGGCAGATGGGACAGTGGATGCACAGGGATCATACTCAGAACACAAAACAAGTAGCCTCTTTTTGTGTTGTAGGCCTACCTGTTGTAAAACAGCTTTTTTTTTAAAAGCACGGCTTAAAATGCGTCTCAACCAATCACACTGCTTGTTTTGACCAATGCTTGTTTGTTTTTTTTACACACCTGTACCAACACATGATGTAGGCCTACAGTTGATTACAGCATGTACAACCATGGCAGTTAACTCTCAGAGTCATGTTTTGGTGCCAGCTGGGATTTTATAGAAGTGACTCATCTCAGATAGGGTGAATAATAACAGACACAGACACACACAAACACACAGTCTCCTGCTACAAAGCAGGATTTTTTGGATTTTCAGAGCAGTCTGAGCAGCTCACATCTCAACAGCTTAGTGACACTGTGAACATAATATGCCTACTCTATGAAGATTCACTACAAATCATGGGAGTTAGGCTAAAATAGATCTCATAAAACGTGCTGCTCTAGGATCAGTTTTGCCTTTTAGATCATGATGAATACACAGAGGACCTGATCCTAGATCAGCACTACTACTTTGAAGCACTGCATTTATGAATACAGGCCCTGCCCCACTACTTCTACCCAATAAAGGCCCACCTCTACAGTTCACTTTCCCTTTACAGTAATATTCCTATACTATGAGTGACAGCTTCAACAGGGATTAATATAGCTACTAATAGAGTGTGTGTGTGTGTGTGTGTGTGTGTGTGTGTGTGTGAGACTCGTTTCAGGAAACTAGGCGTATGCCGCACGTCACTACTTCACAGGAGAGGCATTTGAACGTAAACATTTATTTTTTATCAAAATGCTTTTTTAGGCAGGAATCCCTTCCGGAACGTGAACTTTCATGAATCTTAATAACAAACGTGTATTCCATCCATAAATACTAATACAATTGTTAAATTACGGGCCTAGATAAATTGCAAGCCTAGTTGGTTTAGCCACGGAAAAAGACAGGAATCTTCCCACTAGCCATGATTGGCTGAGATAATGGATGGGCTGGACATGCCGGGAGATGAGTTTGGATTGGTCTACCATGTAGAATGCTTCTGTCTATAACGTGAGCTGTTCAGTATGTGTTGCCAGTCCTTTCTACCACGCCATTTTTGAAAGATATAACATCGAGAACGACAAAAGTTGCACTACGGTCAGTGTGAACCGGAGTGACTTAACCTCTTACATCTAGACGTTCCGCTAGCGGAACACCACTCCAATATCCAATGATGGGCGTGGCGCGAAATACAAATTCCTCTAAAATCCGAAAACTTCCATTTTTCAAACATATGACTATTTCACAGCATTTTAAAGACAAGACTCTCGTTAATCTAACCACACTGTCCGATTTCAAAAAGGCTTTACAGCGAAAGCAAAACATTAGATTATGTCAGCAGAGTACCCAGCCAGAAATAATCAGACACCCATTTTTCAAGCTAGCATATAATGTCACAAAAACCCAGAAGACAGCTAAATGCAGCACTAACCTTTGATGATCTTCATCAGATGACACACCTAGGACATTATGTTATACAATACATGCATGTTTTGTTCAATCAAGTTCATATTTATATAAAAAAACAGCTTTTTACATTAGCATGTGACGTTCAGAACTAGCATACCCCCCGCAAACTTCCGGGGAATTTACTAACAATTTACTAAATTACACACGATAAACGTTCACAAAAAGCATAAATTATTTTAAGAATTATAGATACAGAACTCCTCTATGCACTCGATATGTCCGATTTTAAAATAGCTTTTTGGTGAAAGCACATTTTGCAATATTCTAAGTACATAGCCCAGCCATCATGGGCTAGCTATTCAGACACCCGGCAAGTTTAGCCTTCACCAAAATCAGATTTACTATTACAAAAGTTTGATTACCTTTTGTTGTCTTCATCAGAATGCACTCCCAGGACTGCTACTTCAATAACAAATGTTGGTTTGGTCCAAAATAATCCATCGTTATATCCGAATAGCGGCGTTTTGTTCGTGCGTTCCAGAAACTATCCGAAATGGTAAATCAGGGTCGCGCGCATGGTGCATTTCGTGACAAAAAAATTCAAAATATTCCATTACCGTACTTCGAAGCATGTCAAACGCTGTTTAAAATCAATTTTTATGCAATTTATCTCGTAAAAAAGCGATAATATTCCGACCGGGAATCTCCTTTTCGGCAAACAGAGGGAAAAACACAAAGACGGGGGCAGCCAGTGCACGCGCCTAAGCCCACAGTCCCTTGATCGGCCACTTGACAAAGGCGATAATGTGTTTCAGCCTGGGGCTGGAATGACGACATTCAGGTTTTTCCCGGGCTCTGAGCGCCCATGGAAGACGTAGGAAGTGTCACGTTAGAGCAGAGATCCTTTGTAATGGATAGAGATGGCAAAGAAGTTCAAGAAATGGTCAGACAGGGTACTTCCTGTACAGAATCTTCTCACGTTTTGGCCTGCCAAATGAGTTATGTTATACTCACAGACACCATTCAAACAGTTTTAGAAACTTTGTAGTGTTTTATATCCAAAGCTAATAATTATATGCATATTCTAGTTTGTGGGCAGGACTAATAATCAGATTAAATCGGGTACGTTTTTTATCCAGCCGTGAAAATACTGCCCCCTAACCATAACAGGTTAACACAACGCTGGCCAAACAAGATGTATCTACAAACAAAACAGACTTAAATAGTTAGTCTGCCGTGAAGCATTCATCCATGTATAAAGGTAAGAGTCTAGCTACATTTTCAGATAGAAGTTCCTAATTTTGTCAGAAAGTCGTTTTTATTGCAAGTTAAAACGTACTGTTAGTTAACTAGCAAACGATAGCTTGCTGGCTCGCTAGCTAACATTACTTGTATGATCGCGAGACTTCTAGGAACGCTTACCAAATTTACAAAACGTTCTTAATTGTAATTTTTAACTATACACGTAAGAAGAAAGTTAAGCAAAGCTACTATTACTCAAAAAGGTTATTGGAAATTCTCTTGCGCTATTTCGTACGTTTCTCCTTAAACTAAAAATTAAGAAGAAATTAGATTATTGAAAATACAATTCTTAATTCCAAGAAAGCTAAACCCTTGTCTTAAACAGGGTAGTGAGAGAAAAAGCTCCTGAAAGCCATTGAACATGTTTAATTCAAACAAACTTTATCTGAAAGTTTAACTATTGATTATTTTACACGCAAGAACATGTTTTAGAACAATAATCTCAGTAAGAAGTACGCTAACATGATTGCCATTTCTAGATTTGTAAGTCGCTCTGGATAAGAGCGTCTGCTAAATGACTTAAATGTTAATGATCTGTGTAGTAATATTATTCTAATCAGAAATCATTTGCATTGCTAGTTATAGCCCAATGTTAGCTAGCTAATATCGAACCTAGTTTGTTAGCTTTAGCTACCTGCAGATTCACACAACAGCTATTACAATCAGTTTGTATTTGTAGAGGTATGAGTTGGGATTATGCCAGTTCATTGTTTAGCTAGCTAGCTAGCTAGCTAGCTAGCTAGCTGCTGCTAAACAAGACTCCACTTTGGCCAGATTATTACATGACCCATCAAATTAGCCAGGTGTTTCTGGTGGTGATTACGGATTATCGATTGTTTTTCATGAACATGTGTACATGTCTAGACAATAGTGACCCATCCACTAAGCTAGATGTGGCTAGGGGGTGGTTATAGCATTTTCTTCACATGACCCATCAATTTAGACAAGTGTGACGCGTAATCTAATAATGATAAAATATTTATATCTGAACACTTTCTGTTTTTGATATTGCAAGTAACCACTTCACTGTACCGTTTACACCTTCTGTATCCTGTGCATGTGACAGATAAACTTAGATTTTATTTGATATAGCATGTTTTTACCACATGGCCTCATGTGAATCCTTAAATAGATGGGTGGGGTTAAGACTTAAGAGGGTGTTAACGATGCTGAAGGGGTGTAGACAAATAAGAGCTCTCCAGTGGGTGTACCAAAACATTCAAGGGCCATTTTCTCAAAAGTTTATCAACATTCAAAGCAGAATTACTTTCCCATTGTTCCTCAACTGCAGTGTATGACATAACTTTCTAACTCTGAGTCTCTGTTTTTTTTTTTACATTGGATAAAAGTAATTTCAAATGTTGCTACATTAGACCAAATCGAGGCGGGCGGTCGGTCACATATATGATCCATCTAAGTGGCAATATGCAATATTCAGTACTGACCCAGCTTAAAAAAGTAGCTGCTCTGGCAAGGCTCTAGGGACTGCTCCATGTTCTTTAACACCTCCCATGCAACACCTCTTCTCTGGAAGCATAGGCACTCACACACACTCAATAATAAACACACACGGTCTCACTCACTCACACAAACTTTAAACTTACCGGGCCACTATCCCCCTCCATCTCTCACCCTGAGTGAAGTGTGGTTGGATATTAAAGCCATAGAGCTTCTTTAGGGTCAGAGAAAAGATGACCTCTCAATTCCAAGTTGAGGTTGTTTGTTGAGATCAATATGGCTGTGGTCATCATTTTGGAATACAGGGTGTGTTATCCTGTGCTTGTGCTATGTGTGTTTGCATGTGTGAATAAGTGCAAGACTAGTGAAATGGATGCACAGTACACCCACATACAACAATGTGATTGGCTGAATGCGGTGTGAAGTGTTTGTGTGTGTGTGTAGTGTTTTAGTGTGTGTGAGTAAGCGCAAGACATGTCCTCATAAACGTAGAGTACACACACCAACATGAATGAAACAAACAAGCAAAGTGTCCTATCACTCCACACCCAATGGAGTAAATATTTAAACAATCACTCACAGCTAGTTTTACACATTCAGTTGAGAATGTGTCCCAGTGCCATTCACAGTGGATCATTACACATTTAAAGAATCGGTGAGGGCGAGAGGGGATGGAGGAGAGAGGGATTTAGAGGGAGAGAGAGGGGGGTATGGAGGGATGGATGGAAGGCAGAGGGAGAAAGTGGAGGAAGCGATAAAGAGAGAGAGCTAGCGATATGGATGGAAAGCAGGCAGAAAGAGAAAAAAAGACCACAGCATCATACCCGATCAAGCACCTATGACAGGCAGGCAGCTGTAAACAGCTGAGTCAATAGGGAGTGAAGTGTGAGGCGGGGTGCTACTATAATTACAGTGCTACTACAGTATTGCTGCTCCTCAGAGAGTACTAAAAATACACTGACCCTTACTCTAGTCTAGACCCAGTTGATCTGTGTCTAATATAAAAACGGTAGCCTAACCTTAGTGTCAGGACACACTGGGCGAAAGGGAAAATTCTAGAGCCTTCAAACTCAACTCTGGACCTCGAAGCCAGTTCCACTGCATTTTTTCATTGTTCCCCTCTTATCAGGGACTGATTTAGACCTGGGACACCAGGTGTGTGCAATTAGAACAGATAACCAGCAGGCTCTAGACCTCGTAGGGTAAGAGTTGAATACCAGTTAATGAGAATACAGAACATTTCCATATTTGCAGTTTTGTGGATGCGCACCATATCCTGACAAATTCTGAATCCAGATGTGTCTTTTAGACATAGAGTGCCTATAAAGTCTACACCCCTTTGAACTTTTTTCACATTGTTGTGTTACAAAGTGCGATTGAATTAGACGTAATTGTAATTTTTTTTGTCATTGATCTACACAAAATACTCCATAATGTCAAAGTGAAAAGAAAATCACAATTATACAAATTAATAAAAATGTAATTAATAAAATAGTTGCATAAGTATTCACTCCCTTTTTTAGGCAAGTCTAAATGAGTTCAAAAGTCAAATTTGGCTTAACTCCATATATGCCATATAACATAATTATATGGCATGATTTTTTAATGTTCCTCATACATACAGTGCCTTCAGGAAGTATTCATACCCCTTGACCTTTTCCACATATTGTTTCATTACAGCCTTATTCTAAAATTGATTCAATAGTTTTTTCCCTTATATACACACACACACACACACACACAAAATACCCCATCATGACAAAGCAAAAACAAGGTTTTAAAGGCTCTGAATACTTATGTAAATGTGATATTTCGTGTTTTTTTTATGGTAAGTTAGCTAAACTTACCATAAAAAAAACAGGAAATATCACATTTACATAATTATTCAGAGCCTTTACTCAGTACTTTGTTGAAAACACCTTTGGCAGTGATTACAGCCTTGAGTCTTCTTGGGTATGACATATTTTGGTAGTTTCTTCCATTCTTCTCTGAAGATGTCCTGTTGGAAGGTGAACCTTCGCCCCCAGTCTGAGGTCCTGAGCAGGTTTTCATCAAGGAGCTCTCTGTACTCTGCTCTGTTCATCTTTCCCTCGATCCTGACTAGTCTCCCATTCCCTGCCGCAGAAAAACATCCCCCCCAGTCTGATGAAACAAAAATAGAACTGTTTGGCCATAATGACCATCATTATGTTTGGAGGAAAAAGGGGGAGGCTTGCAAGCTGAAGAACACCATCCCAACCGTGAAGCACGGGGTGGCAGCATCATGTTGTGGGTGTGCTTTGCTGCAGGAAGGACTGGTGCACTTCACAAAATAGATGGCATCATGAGGCAGGAAAAGTATGTCGATATATTGAAGCAACATCTGAAGACATCAGTCAGGAAGTTAAAGCTTGGTCGCAAATGGGTCTTCCAAATGGACAATGACCCCAAGCATACTTCCAAAGTTGTGGCAAAATGGCTTAAGGACAACAAAGTCAAGGTATTGGAGTGGCCATCAAAGCCCTGACCTCAATCCTATAGAAAATGTGTGGGCAGAACTGAAAAAGCATGTGCGAGCAAGGAGGCCTACAAACCTGACTCCGTTACACCAGCTCTGTCAGGAGGAATGGGCCAAAATTCACCCAACTTACTGTGGGAAGCTTGTGGAAGGCTACCTGAAACGTTTGACCCAAGTTAAACAATTTAAAGGCAATGCTACCAAATACTAATTGAGTTTATGTATGTAAATATCTGACTCACTGGGAATGTGATGAAAGAAGTAAAAACTGAAATAAATCATTATCTCTACTATTATTCTGACATTTCACATTCTTAAAATAAAAGTGGTGATCCTAACTGACCTAAGACAGGGAATTTTTGCTAGGATTAAATGTCAGGAATTGTGAAAAACGGAGTTTAAATGTATTTGGCTAAGGTGTATGTAAACTTCCGACTTCAACTGTATATGACCACCACAAACCGATGCTGGCACTAAGACCGCACTCAATGAGCTGTATACGGCCATCAGCAAACAGGAAAATGCTCATCCAGAGGCGGCGTTTCTAGTTGCCGGGGACTTTAATGCAGGGAAACTTAAATCCGTTTTACCTAAATTCTACCAGCATGTTAAATGTGCAACCAGAGGGAAAGAAGTACAGACCACCTTTACACCACACACAGAGACACGTACAAAGCTCTCCCTCGCCCTCCATTTGGCAAATCTGACCATAATTCTATACTCCTTATTCCTGGTTACACGCAAAAATTAAAGCAGGAAGTACCAGTGACTCGGTCAATAAAAAAGTGGGCAGATGAAGTAGATGCTAAGCTACAGGACTGTTTTGCTAGCACAGACTGGAATATGTTCCGGGATTCTTCCAATGGCATTGTGGAGTAGACCACATCAGTCACTGGCTTCATCAATAAGTGCATCGATGACGTCATCCCCACAGTGACTGGACTAAATACCCCAACCAGAAGCCCTGATTTACAGGAAACATCCGCACTGAGCTAAAAGGTAGAGCTGCCGCTTTCAAGGAGCGGGACTCTAACCCGGAAGTTTATAAGAAATTCCGCTATGCCCTTCAATGAACCATCAAACAGGCAAAGCCTAAATAGAGGACTAAGATCGAATCGTACCACACCGGCTCCGACGCTCGTCGGATGTGGCAGGGCTTGCAAACTATTACAGACTACAAAAGGAAGCAAAGCCGCGAGCTGCCCAGTGACACGAGCCTACCAGATGAGCTAAATTACTTCTATGCTCGCTTCGAGGCAAGTAACACTGAAAGATGCATGAGAGCATCAGCTGTTCCGGACGACTGTGTGATCACGCTCTCCGTAGCCGATATGAGTAAGACCTTTAAACAGGTCAACATTCGCAAGGCCACAGAGCCAGACGGATTACCAGGATGTGTACTCCGAGAATGCGCTAACCAACTGGCAAGTGTCTTCACTGACATTTTCAACCTCTCCCTGTAACACCAACATGTTTCAAGCAGACCACCAGTCCCTGTGCCCAAGAACACTAAGGTAATCTGCTTAAATAACTACCGCCCGTAGTTCTCACATCTGTCGCCATGAAGTGCTTTGAAAAGCTGGTCATGGCTGACATCAACACCATTATCCCAGAAACCCTGAATCCACTCCAATTTGCATACCACCCCAACAGATCCACAGATGACAATCTTTATTACACTCCACACTGCCCTTTCCCACCTGGATAAAAGGAAAACCTATGTGAGAATGCTGTTCATTGACTACAGCTACATATTCAACATAATAGTGCCCTCCAAGCTCATCACTAAGCTAAGGACCCTGGGACTGAGCACCTCCCTCTGCAAATGGATCCTGGAATTCCTGATGGGCCACTCCCAGGTGGTAAGTGTAGGCAACAACAATCCGCCACGCTGACCCACAACACGGGGGCCCCTCAGGTATGTATGCTTAGTCCCGTCCTGTACTCCCTGTTCACCCACGACTGCGTGGCCACCCATGACTCCATCACCATCATTAAGTTTGTCGACGACAAGACGGTGGTAGGCCTGATCACTGACGACCATGAAACAGCCTATAGGGGGGAAAGTCAAAGACCTGGCAGTTTGGTGCCAGGACAACAACCTCTCCCTCAACAAGACAAAGGAGCTGATTGTGGACTACAGGAAATGGAGAGCCGAGCACGCCCCCAAATCGACAGGGCTGTAGTGGAGTGGGTCGAAAGCTTCAAGTTCCTCAGTCCCCACATCACTTAGGACCTATCATGGTCCAAACACACCAACACAGTCGTGAAGAGGGCACGACAATGCTCGTACCCCTCAGGAGGCTGAAAATATTTGACATGGGCCCTCAGATCCTCAAAAAGTTCTACAGATGCACCATTGAGAGCATCTTGACTGGCTGCATCACCGCTTGGGATCCAACAGTAAGGCGCTACAAATGGTGTGTGTACGGCCCAGTCCATCACTGGGGAAGAGCTTCCTCCCATCCAGGACACCAGGTGGTGTCAGAGGAAGGCCCTAAAAATTGTCAAAGACTCCAGCCATCTAAGTCATAGATTGTTCTCTCTGCTAACACACAGCAAGCAGCATCGGAGCGCCAAGTCTGGTACCAAAAGGCTCCTGATCAGCTTCTACCCCCAAGCCATAAGACTGCATACAGTTAATCAAACAGCTACCTGGACTATTTGCATTGACCTCCTTTTTTTATTGTTGCACTGACTCCACTTTTTCCTCCAAATATAACAATGGTCATTATTGCCCTACAGTTCTATTTTTGTTTCATCAGACCAGAGGACATTTCTCCAAAAAGTACAATCTCTGTCCGCATGTGCAGTTGCAAACTGTAGTCTGGCTTTTTTTAATGGCAGTTTTGGAGCAGTGGCTTCTTCCTAGCTCAGCGGCCTTTCAGGTTATGTCGATATAGGACTCGTTTTACTGTGGATATAGATACTTTTGTACCTGTTTCCTCCAGCATCTTCAGAAGGTCTTTTGCTGTTGTTCTGGGATTGATTTGCACTTTTCACACTGCGTGGTCCCATGGTGTTAATACTTGCGTACCATTGTTTGTACAGATGAACGTGGTACCTTCAGGAGTTTGGAAATTGCTCCCAAGGATGAACCAGACTTGTGGAGGTCTACAACTCTTTTTCTAAGGTCTTGGCTGATTTCTTTTGATTTTCCCATGATGTCAAGAAAAGAGGCACTGAGTTTGAAGGTAGGCCTTGAAATACATCCACAGGTACATCTCCAATTGACTCAAATTATGTCAATTAGCCTATCAGAAGCTTCTGAAGCCATGTCATCATTTTCTGGAATTTTCCAAGCTGTTTAAAGGCACAGTCAACTTAGTGTATGTAAACTTCTGACCCACTGGAATTGTGATACAGTGAATTATATGTTAAATAATCTGTCTGTAAACAATTATTGGAAAAATTACTTGTGTCATGCACAAAGTAGATGTCCTAACCGACTTGCCAAACTATAGTTTGTTAACAAGAAATTTGTGGAGTGGTTGAAAAACTAGTTTTAATGACTCCAACCTAAGTGTATGTAAACTTCCGACTTCAACTGTAAGTCGTTTTTTGGAGTAATTGGACTTTAATTTACTATTTATATTTTTGACTACTTTTACTTCACTAGACTCAAGAAAATATTGTACTTTTTACTTCATACATTTTCCATGACACCCACAAGTACTCGTTACATTTTGAATGTTTAGCAGGACAGGAGAATAGTTCAATTCACACACTTATCAACTGAACATCCCATATTGCCTCTGTTCTGGGGGACTCACTAAACACACATGCTTCATTTGTAAATTATGTCTAAATATTGGAGTGTGCCCGTGGCTTTCCGTAAATGTAAAAAAAAAAAATGGTGACATCCGGTTTGCTTAATATAAGGACTTAGAAATTATTTATACTTCTACTTTTGATACATAAAGTATATTTTAAAGCAAATACTTTTAGACTTTTACTCAAGTAGAATTTTACTGGGTGACTTACCTTAATAGAAAATTACTTGTGTAAAAGTATCTTTAGGAGGAAAAAGAAAGAGTGAGAGAGGAGAAGAGAGGGAGGATAGAGTGAAGATAGGAGGGAAAAGAAAGAAGGAAAGATGGAGAAGGAAAGAGTGAGAGAGAGAGAGAGGAGAGGGAAGGAAGGAAGGAAGTGGGAGAGGAAAGGATGGGCGAGGAATAGAGTTAAGGAGGAGGAGGGAGGGAGAAAGGAGGGATGCAAGATTTGGGATTGGGAGAGAAGCAGGGGGTGCATCTCAAAGTCCAAAGCAGCACCTCCTCTCCCTCTCCACGTCTCCTCTCTCTGGGTAGAGGAAGCAACATTTAATTATTGAGATGCATCCAGTCAGAGTGTCCATAGGGCACTGATAGTGGGCTGTAGGGTCATACATTTCAAGATCTACTATAGCCTCAATCCATGTTGTGTTCTTTTTTTCTTATGCATCTACTTACTGTCTATTGATTAGCTTTGCTGCTTTACATTTATTCTGCACTATTGATGGCGAGTGGTAACTAAGCATTTCACTGTACTGTTTACACTCACTGTTTCCTGTGCACATGATGAATCAACTTTGATTCCATTTTTGATTTCATCAACAGCCTACACGACCACACACATACATACACACTGCACAAGGGCAAGGCAGAAGATAGGAGTTCTGATTTCTGAGCATCTACTACCACCTCTGCTTAGCTGAATCACTGGCCTGACATACACACTCACACACGATGGCGTAGGATTTCAAGATGATTTTTGCAAAAACACTCAATCTGTGTTTCTTGGAGTTGTGTGCTTCAACAACTAGTCATTTTCCCCAGGAGAGTAAGAGGGGGGAAAAAAACATCTACATCCACCCCAGGGCTGGAGCTAACCTAGATTTCTCTTTCCAACTTGAATATACAAAATGCATAAGTACCCTGTGTGTAGGGAATGAAGGGGAGGCTTTATGGTTTCTCTATGCCTGCCCTCTCGCTCACCCTGCTCCTGTAATTATAGTTTACAGTCAGAGGCAGATGCAGGGCGAAGGGGAGCACATCTCTGCTCCAAAAGTCTCACACACAGTCACGCACAAGTAGACACACACACACACACACACACACACGCAGATGCAGGAAGCCTCAGACTGTGTGTGTGTGTGTGTGTGTGTGTGTGTGTGTGTGTGTGTGTGTGTGTGTGTGTGTGTGTGTGGGCTTGCACCAAAAAGTAAATGCACTGTAAAAGTAGAAGGGGAAAAAATCTGTCCAAACAGTTATTCTGATAAATGACAATAGAAATGCAGCAGTCTTGACTGTCACCCTCTAAACTTTGTCATTTTCCACTGGCATCACACACACACACACCACACACACACACAGTCAGCACGCTAATCTGTTCACTCACTGACACACTTATTCCAGTTCAGTGTAAGAGATCAAGCCAACACAAACACATCTCTCTCGGACTCCGCAAGTGAAGTACTAGAGCCCACCCAGCAGTGGAAAAGGTGCTTGGGGATTGGGATTAGGGCTGTGACTGTAACTGAATAACCGTGTAACTGATTTATGGATGAAGACCGCCATGAAAATTAAAATAACCGTCAAAACCTTTTAAATAGGGCTTTTATTCATTTGTATTCACTTTATTTTCACGTAGATAAACTTCACCAAATAGCGGGAGTGTTTACTAATTATTATAAGCAATTGATTTGCTTATATAGTCCGTCTATTAAATGGTCTACATCTCATCTTTCCAACTGTCGTTTGATGCTCGAGAAGCTAATCCGCTAGATGCGCGGGGGTCTAGAAGCGCTAGCCTATAGGCCAGTGCTCTCCAACCATGTTCCTGGATAGCTACCCTCCTGTAGGTTTTCAATACAACCCCCAGTTGTAACGAACCTGATTCAGTTTATCAACCAGCTAATTATATCGAATCAACTGCGCTAGATTAGGATTGGAGCGAAAAACCACAGGATGGAAGCTCTCCAGGAACAGGGTTGGAGAGCCCTGCTTAGGCTATGGCACTTCAGTAAAACAAATAGTTCGATGTGTGGACTTTCTTTTATACAATGCAGATTTTCATTGCTTGCTAGTAAATAAATTGATCTTTAAAAAAATGTTGGATGTGTCTGCCTATTCATTAATTATTCAACAGCAGTCGACAAGGTCGTTCATGCTCGAAGGCCTAGAATGTGCTAATGTTGTGTCAAATGGACAATGTGCCAATCCTATCCAACCTGGTATGGTATAATTTGATATGGAATCTTTTCTTAATTTATAAACTAATCAACGCTGATAAATACTATAGGGAAAGGGGATACCTCGTCGTTTCGGTTGAATGCAACTGAATGCATTCAACCGAAATGTGTCTTCCGCATTTAACCCAACCCCTCTGAATCAGAGAGGTACGGGGGGGGGGGATGCCTTAATCGACATCCACGTCACCGGTGCCCGGGGAGCAGTTGTTGCTCAGGGGGATATCGCCATTCAGAAAGTTTCCTAAAGTAGGCCTAGTTTGTCTGGATTTCATCTCTGACCACAGGTGCCAGTTTTGCATTTCCGCTCTCATTAAATGGGTTGCAACTGAATGATCCGTCGCCAAGCTCCTTTCATGATTCATCCTATAGGATGCATAGCCTGTAAACTAATATTTTAAGAAGCATATTTTTCCAGTAATATATGATTTTTCTCTCATTGCTGCGTCCTCTCTAGCCACTTTGAACATCATATTGCCACAGAGAATGACCACAGCAGCGTTGGTGAAGTTATGCAAATTGTTGAGAAAAGTAGAGGGAAAAACACATCGGACTTGGTGCGTCAAAAAAATCTGAATCTGTATTTTTCAGAATTCCTCTCCAATCTGACATTTCTTAATTTGTATACTAGAATAATATGTAGGTAATAATAACTTAAATAATAATAATGAAATGCTACTGATATTAACGAAGTGTAAAGGTAATAGTAAAGTTGCAGAAAAAAGCCACGTGTTTATTTTTAACCCAACAGTTATGTCGATGACTGTGTACATTGGCCTGGCTATTTACCTTAACCTAAAAAACTCCAAAACGGCTCTGATTGGGATGAAGTCAAACTGTAGGCTATGATGATCGTGTGTGTGTACTGCCTGTTTGTTCATGATTTCTGCTGGCGGGTTGGTAAACAAGCAGAGGCAGCAAAAGGGCAAAAGCTCAGTGTTTGTGTGGCCCGCCTACACACCCACACGTTGGAGCAGTCCCCTGACATGACACCCCCTTCGTCAGAGACAGGATCCCGAGGCCTGAGTGAACTCACGTCATCTTACGGGGGCGAACCACCACCACAGATCCCAAAATAAAATCGGTGAACTTTTCACTGACAATTTGGTTCTCTGGGAAGATGACCTTACCAAAACAGAATGGAAGAATGATTCATACATAAACTAGCCCAACTATTAGACTGATATACTCTCTCTTAGGGCAATGACATTTTCCTGACTATGTGACAAACTCTTAATGCATGTGGCCTTGTTTTCTGTAACTGGCTATGGCCTAATACAGCATGGAGGCCATTAGGCCACACTATGTATTTATCCATTAGTCAGGCTAAAGGGGATCACATGTAGTTTAGCCAACATCAGGCTACTTCCTCCTCCTACTGTCCAATTAGGCTACTGTCCAATCACGTCCTCCGTTGCCTCTCCCAGGAGTAGTGACCATTGATCAGGGGGGTTTGATGAATGGACTGTTTGTAAATCAGGGGTTGACTGGGCATTAAGCCAAAGGTTGGCATGAGGTAAGTAGGTCTTAATGACATTCTAAAAGAGGTTAGGCTTTAATGGCCAAATCACCATCCTAACCAGACCAATGGATCAAATTCACGAGCTGGCCATACTCGTTCGAAATCCAGTTTAGCAGGATAAGAAACTGAAGTCCTACATTGAAGTCAATTCCTTTTCTCTGGGTAAAGAGGTCTAGGATCAGATTACTTATCCCTTGAATCCTAACCCTCACCAATACGGGAAAATGCATAGCTGACCCTAGATCAGTCTACGTAGAAACTTCACTTGACCCCAATTTGCACATCAATTCCAGTTAATAAAGGAACTAGACTTTAGTAAATATGATGGGGAATTCGGAGCTGAACAAATTAACCCATGTTGCTGTTCTTTTGCCTTGGCTATTGAAAGTCCACTTCACTTCCTGAATTGACTGGGATTAAATACATTTGGGACTGACCGACCTCTTCTAGCCAGCCTGTCCAACTCTGCTACATCATTGCAGACAGAGCCACCTCAGACTATTGAGACGCAGCCAACCCGAGACTACTGCCTTAATAGGGTCATAGAGGTAATTGCATTTTCCATTCTAACTGACAGGATCTATACAAGGAGGAAGCAACTTTAGACTACTGAGACGTATCCCACCCAAGACTATCATACTGGGGATATTGAGGTCATTGTAATTCCCATACTGGATCCCAGACTTCTGATTGACAACCATGGTTTGACATGGGGCTGCCATTGCAGTTATAGATATAGCCAGACCATTGAAATGAACATCAGACCATTTGATAAGTACTCATTCCCATCAGTGTGGAAAACAGCTCAACTGTATTGCCATCGACTAGGACTGGGCAATGACCCTAGGTCTGTTTATGACGCTATCAATTCCCAGCTACATCGATTTTCAACAGCCCTGCAAACGAGATACTGGCGAGTGGTGCAGTATAAAGTCTGTCCCATGTGAGTCCGTCACTGTGTATGGATTAACTATGAATTACACCCACTGTGTCATGGCTAGGGTTTGGTTTCAGGCAGCTTCAGCATCGACTGACAGGCTGGCTGCTACAAGCCTGCCTAGCTCTGCCAACTACCAACTGCAAAGCTGATACAGTACATGGGGGAGGAGTAGACACACACAGTCCCATGGATGACCCTGACACAACCATAACAAGTGCTTGTGTTGAAATGTCTGCAGAAGCCCAGTGAGTCAAGTTGCTGCTACAGCTCCCACTAGGGCATGTAAAATGCATGAGAAGAGTGTGTGGATGAGCAAACACACACACACACACACACACAAACACAGTCGACACACCCACTGGACAGTACTGTGTACACACAGTCAAACACACAAACACTCCTGTACACACTATATTATAACATACACCTACACAATTTACACACACAATTCCACTTGTATCCCAACACACACTACCGCACCAACTGATCTAGTTTCAGAGAGGAGGAGGAAGGGGAGGAGGGGGACTGGAGTAGAGGGCTGCTCTGATGCTAAAGCCCAACAGGATTTTCCAATCAAGAGAACCAGGAAGATTAATAGCGGTCTGCTTGCACGGCTGCACCTCAAATGGCACCATATTCCCTGTATAGTGCACTATTTATGTCCAGGACCCATAGGGCTCTGGTCAAAAGCAGTGCACTATAAAGGGAACAGGGTGCCATTTGTGATGCAAATCGTGTTTCACAGCGAGCACAGAATCAAGCGCAGCGCAAAAAGACAAAACCCACCACAGCACAATCCCAGGGCAGGCTCTGGCATACATGCAAGCCCAGAGCCGCTCATGAGCTTTACGCCATTAAATATTTAAAATATCAAATGAACAGATACTACACTTTGGCTCTACACATTAGATCAGAGTGTGTTAACAGGGTCAATGTCCCCGCTGCAACGAGATGAGGTGTCACGACTAGATCTGTTTGTGTGATTTGGGGTTTGGCAGAGAGGATGGCGTAACTAGGGCAGGATGAGAGGACAGGAGTTGGATTTCATTCACTGATCCACAGTATGGAGGTGAGTAGGAGAAAAGGTTGGACCTAGAATCCATCTCAATAGTCTAATGGTCGCTTTCCTCACCTTCCCCTGTACTGATCGGAACACACAGTTGATAGCACATTGATACTAGGAGTGGATCTCAATAGTGTCTTCTTTTTCTCTTCCACACAGGATATGGGACAGCAATATGGTGGCCAGCACTAGAACCTATTGGGAATTTACAGTCACGTGTTTCATAAGTGCAAATGAAGGAAAGGAAGAAAAATGTATAGTATTGAGACGCAGCCCCAGATTCTCTTTCCAAGGCCTTGTTCTTGAAGTGGGTGTAATGATGTCTTGCTGTGACCAGCCACTGAGCTCTCAGAAAGGTTGTGATTCATTGGCATACATTTATGAATGACCATCTTTTCAGCTCTATCAACTTTATAATAAACTTGATGAAGTAGATTATAGCCACCCTTCCAACAAGGGGGCAGACATTTTGAAAAGAGGCAGTTGATTTTGGTAAAGCGAGAGAAAAAACCCAAAACATTATCTGTAGACATGCAAAACTTAACCGCCAAAAAATCCCCTGCAACTTCCTCCCTACGTCTGGCAAACAAGGGAAATACGTGTGGTGCGTACTCTCATTCAATTTGCAAACAAGCGAGTTAGCGAAGATGCAAGTCAACAGACGAGTTTGACTGAAGAGAAAACGTACCATTGAAGTGGTTGGTTGTGAAAGCAAGGTGCAAGTGTTGTGCGTTGCGCAAATGAAAAGGATCTAGACATGGCCTGATGATGTAGCAAGCCTTGCCTACATCCTTTCATCAGTTCTTCTATTAAAAAAAATAAGAATGAAAAATAAAGAACAAGAGAATGATCAACACAGGCATAAAATACAGAAATGGAGAATGACAGAACAGAGAAAGATGAAGAGAGAATGAAATAGACAAAGCGTGCACAAGAGAGAGTTGGTGAGAGAAAACGAAAAAGCGACAGAATGAAAGAACGAGAGAGAGAGGGGTGGGAGGAAACGCCAAAAAGGAAACATTGCATCTAGGCCACTGAGTCATTTCCCCTGTGCTCTTCTGCGCTGCTTTTTCTTTAATATACACTGACAGTATAAATTATGTACATCATGGTTAGGAGTTTACAGGGGAGAGAGGAGAGGGAGAAGGCCCATGGGTTTAGGGCTGGGATTTCAGCTTTTATCCCTGTAAAGTCTGCCTGCAATTAATTTGGGAATTAATGCAAGCTCAGAACTCTACAGCTAGGAGATTCTCTTTTTCTCACAGCTGCACTGTTTCGGTTTCATCCCAGCATCATCGTGTCTTTCAATAAAACGGTTAGAATTCAGCCCTGTGGTGCTGTGTGAATTAACGTATTATTTTACCCACAATGATTTCTAGGTAGGCTAACACCCCGTGGTAGTAGTAGTAGTATTGACTGAAGTATGATTGCTAACGTGGCATTGTGCCGCAGTAATTGTGCAGTTCCCTGGAAATGATTTACGTTAGGAAATATCATGCTAGGGGTAATTTACTGACGTGTAATACCGAGGACCATTACATAAAAAAAGCAATACTACAATATGCTGTAGAACTGTATTGATATATATTGATGGATCCCTTTAAAATTATTTGCAGTGAGCGAGTGACACTGGCCTATACAAAGACACTATAGGCATGGACTGCCTGGTATAGTGAGTACCACTAGACCCCCTTAACCCCACTACACCCAGCCCCCATCTTCACTGCACACACAAATAGGCATATGCACACACTTCTCCCTGTGCGCTCAGCCGTCAAAACATCTTTTCACCTCAGTGAGTATGAGTGTGTGTGTGTGTGTGTGTGTGTGTGTGTGTGTGTGTGTGTGTGTGTGTGGGGGGGGGGGGGGGGCAGGGTTTCCGTTAGCCAGCAACAGCCGGCTTTCGGCAGATAAAAAAAAAATGAAAAGCTGGTAAATGAAACTGTTGCAGAAAATCCAATGCATAAAAACATGGCGAGTCAAGACAATCAGAAATCCCCAAATGGGCACTTTGATACATTTCCGCCAGCAGGCCAGGTACTTCTACGCATGCTCAGGCACACGCTCTCCCTCAACATTATCAAGACAGAGAAACCAGACACATGCTCATTGCTTACATGTAGCAATCCAAACAAAAGACAATTTAAAAAAATTACACATTTGTAAAAGATTGTTATGAAATGAACCAAAACTTGTTTCTCACAAGTGTAGCAGGTTGTGATCTCTGCAAACAAAGTTTAGACCCTGAGAATGAGAACGGTAAATGACAAATGAATACAGGCAGTAACAGAAATGTATGTAACCAAATGACGGAGATTAATGGTACATTTACTATTGGTGACATATGTAATGGGGAATTGATCAAAATAAACAATCAAAGGGCAAACAATTCACGCGAAGCAATGAACGCGCAAGAATTGACAGCTGAGCCATTCTGGAGAGAAACTCACCTATATCTTCGCCGAAAATGTTTTAGTAAACTCAAGACACATTATCTTCACACAGATTTGAGATGCTTTTCACTAACAGCCGCAACGAAATAATCAGCTAGGCCTATTGATACGCACGCTTGCCAAATTAAGGGCTTCCCAAATAGGCATAGGCCTACGAGCTTGTGATTTGAAACAATATATATATTTTTTTAAAGAAGCTAATGATCCTCGACTCCTCTGCGGCCAAGTAATGCTTTCTGGTGAAGTATATAGATAGGAGTAATGATATAATTTTGTCAAATTTATTACAATTTACTTCCCTATTGGGCCCACTATGCCATTTCTCATGTAATATTGTTTTTCCTATCAACTTTCTTTCGTTGTCCAGAAGCAAAAGTCAAAATCCAAGTCATTAGTAGCAACCCATCCTAGTTGTTGCATCTTTAAATAGCTCTCCTCTCTTCTGGTCAGTGTACAGCCAAGCCAGTCAGCTGTGAAGTGCCAGCTCTTGTACACATTAACCTTTCTTGGTTGTCGGCTATCCTAGATATCATCACTCTGTGGCCCATATTTATCTCTTATGACTGTCTCTGGTGCCATCCTTTCTGCCTAGCCAACCTTCCACCTTTCCTCTGTCAATTCAACACAACTGTATTTATCCCAACACGGAAAATTAAGGGTGAACCTCTTAAAATGTAAGTCCCCATATTTGGGGACCCTGTTAGATTTAAAAACAATTCTATTCAGTCTGGTATGAGAAGCAGGGTGTCTGCGGAAGCTGAGTATCTTGGCTATTGATTGGTGCCTTCAAATCTTTTTGTGACTTACTACCATATATGGGCATACGAATGTATAAGGGCAGGCCGAGCCAATAACCTAATTTCAAGATGGCTGCTTCAAATGAATCCTTAGGTTGGTAGGAACAAATCTAGCCTATTGCCAATGTTATCTGATGATGTATGACTTAATAGCAACGTCGAATGTCCACCGAGTGACTATCTTTGCGTATCAAAAATATGTTACCTGCTTACGCGCTGCGCTGTAGGCATCCATTACACAGTGGATTGGCTACTATGCACACGACAGTCTTGTAGCCAATGACATAAGCTTTCCAGGGATATGCCGTTGACCTGGGTGGGACAAAGCAAGGCCTAGTACCTTTTATGCGTAATGAAAACTATTGCTACCTGGCTCAGAGAAACTTGGAAATGTCCCGCAACCACACCTGACAACCCTTACTAAAATATCTGCCTATTTCTAGTTTTTAGGTCTATCAATCCCATTTTCTTCTGATATTGTTCACATGTTGTGGAAGCCATCTGATGAGTTTCCAGCTCTAGCCATTAATAATTCACTTATAGCTTGTCAATGAAAGATTACTTTCAAAATAAAAAAATGTATTTGTGTGCTTGATCTTGTGCATTCTGAACTATGTAACTCCTATCTTCTGATCATTTCCTCACAATCTCCCAGATGTCTTCTTTCCAAATATACCAAGTTTTTGCATGTCACAATCATGTAATTACACATGAATAGCAGTTACTTTTGGGTATGTCTATTTTGCCATTACATTGATGAGGTTTTAAAGGGTGAAATTGCAAGGTCACAAATAATAATATACCCCACATATTATATGCTGTTATGGTGCTTCAGCTCCACTCTGGCAGTTGGTTCATAGAAATCAAATGGGGAGCAATATCTGAAGAAGCTGGAAGAATTAGACACATCCGCACTGCTACTAGCAATTGCGACTGTGTACTGGAACTGTGTATCCTCCTAGTTAGCGTTTCTCTGCCTGGCTAGCCACCACGGCTAACAACCTCCTCAGAGGATCACCAGCACTTTTACCACCGCCCCTCTCCCCCAATCTCCCCCCAACCAACCTCCCACCCTCATGAGATCTAGCACATGCTCTGCTTAGGTCAAGCATCCAGGGAGATGACCACACACACACACACACACACACACACCCCATATCCCCTCTTGTTTCACTTCAATAATTCATTGGGTAAATCTTCTTTGTACTGCAAATATTTCATGAAGAAATACAAGGCCATGAATTAGTCATGGAGAGCCACTTCATTCAGAAGACAGACAAATATATCACAGGGAGCACCACCAAGGTTCAATATACAGAGAGCACTGCCCCTAAGGCTCAATATACAGAGAGCACTGCCCCCGAAGGCTCAATATACAGAGAGCACTGCCCCCGAAGGCTCAATATACAGAGAGCACTGCCCCCGAAGGCTCAATATGCAGAGAGCACTGCCCCCGAAGGCTCAATATGCAGAGAGCACTGCCCCCGAAGGCTCAATATACAGAGAGCACTGCCCCCGAAGGCTCAATACACAGAGAGCGCTGCCCCTGAAGGCTCAATACACAGAGAGCGCTGCCCCTACGGCTCAATATACAGAGAGCGCTGCCCCTACGGCTCAATATAAAGAGAGCGCTGCCCCTACGGCTCAATATACAGAGAGCGCTGCCCCTACGGCTCAATATACCGAGAGCGCTGCCCCTAAGGCTCAAAATACAGAGAGCACTGCCCCTACGGCTCAATATACAGAGAGCGCTGCCCCTACGGCTCAATATACCGAGAGCGCTGCCCCTACGCCTCAATATACCGAGAGCGCTGCCCCTACGGCTCAAATATACCGAGAGCACTGCCCCTAAGGCTCAAATATACCGAGAGCACTGCCCCTAAGGCTCAAATATACCGAGAGCACTGCCCCTAAGGCTCAAATATACTGAGAGCACTGCCCCTAAGGCTCAAATATACCGAGAGCACTGCCCCTAAGGCTCAAATATACCGAGAGCACTGCCACTACGGCTCAATATACCGAGAGCACTGCCCCTAAGGCTCAAATATACCGAGAGCACTGCCCCTAAGGCTCAAATATACCGAGAGCACTGCCCCTAAGGCTCAAATATACCGAGAGCACTGCCCCTAAGGCTCAAATATACCGAGAGCACTGCCCCTAAGGCTCAAATATACCGAGAGCACTGCCCCTAAGGCTCAAATATACCGAGAGCACTGCCCCAGGCTCAACCGGGCCTGCCCCAAGGCCATATACCGAGAGCACTGCCACTACGGCTCAATATACCGAGAGCACTGCCCCGGCCTCCGGGCCGCCCGGCTCCCGAGAGCACTGCCCCTAAGGCTCAAATATACCGAGAGCACTGCCCCTAAGGCTCAAATATACCGAGAGCACTGCCCCTAAGGCTCAAATATACCGAGAGCACTGCCCCTAAGGCTCAAATATACCGAGAGCACTGCCCCTAAGGCTCAAATATACCGAGAGCACTGCCCCTAAGGCTCAAATATACCGAGAGCACTGCCCCTAAGGCTCAATATACCGAGAGCACTGCCCCCAAGGCTCAAATATACCGAGAGCACTGCCCCTAAGGCTCAAATATACCGGGAGCACTGCCCCTAAGGCTCAAATATACCGAGAGCACTGCCCCTAAGGCTCAATATACCGAGAGCACTGCTCCTAAGGCTCAATATACCAAGAGCACTGCTCCTAAGGCTCAATATACCGAGAGCACTACTCCTAAGGCTCAATATACCGAGAGCACGGCTCCAAAGGCTCAATATACCGAGAGCACTACTCCTAAGGCTCAATATACCGAGAGCACTACTCCTAAGGCTCAATATACCGAGAGCACGGATCCAAAGGCTCAATATACCGAGAGCACGGCTCCAAAGGCTCTCCCATTTCCACTAAGGCACAGTTTAGGCTTTACACTCCCATTGAATATCACAGGGGTATAATAGATTAGGGATGTGTCTGAAATGGCACCCTATTCCCTAAGTATAGCACTATATGCTATGAAAGTAACAGCATTTTTCAGGAATTAGTCTCTAAATAAGCTTTGTTATCAAATAAAAAAAAGGTAAAATGCACTGCATTTGAAACAGTCAGCAATAATCTAACGAATTCAGGGCTTGTGAAATTATACCTAGGGTAAATATACAGTGCCTTCGGAAAGTATTCAGACCCCTTGACCTTTTCCACATTTTGTTCCGTTACAGCCTTATTCTAAAATGGATTAAATATATAAAGATACTCAGCAATCTACACACAATACCCCATAATGACAAAGCGAAAACAGGTTTAGACATTTTTGCAAATAAATAAAAAATACCTTATTTACATAAGTATTCAGACCGTTTGCTAGGAGACTCGAAATTGAGCTCAGGCGCATCCTTTTTCCATTGATCATCCTTGAGATGTTCCTACAACTTGATTGGAGTCCACCTGTGGTAAATTCAATTGATTGGACATAATTTGTAAAGGCACACACGTCTATATAAAAGGTCCCACAGTTGACAGTGCACGTCACAGCAAAAACCAAACCATGAGGTCAAAGGAATTGTCCATAGAGCTCCGAGACAGGATGTGTAGAGGCACAGATCTGGGGAAGGGTACCAAAACATTTCTGCAGCATTGAAGGTCCTCAAGAACAAAGTGGCCTCCATCATTCTTAAATGGAAGAAGTTTGGAACCACCAAGACTCTTCCTTAAGCTGGCCACCCAGCCAAACTGAGGGACATGACCAAGAACCAGATGGTCACTCTGACAGAGCTCCTCTGTGGAGATGGGAGAACCTTCCAGAAGGACAAACATCTCTGCCAAACTCCACCAATCAGGCCTTTATGGTAGAGTGGCCAGACAGAAGCCACTCCCCAGTAAAATACATTGGAGTTCGCCAAAAGGCACCTAAAGATTCTCAGACCATGAGAAACAAGATTCTCTGGTCTGATGAAACCGATATTTAACACTTTAGCCTGAATGCCAAACGTCACATCTGGAGGAAACCTGGCACCATCCCTACGGTGAAGCATGGTGGTGGCAGCATCATGCTGTGGGGATGTTTTTCAGTGGCAGGGACTGGGAGACTAAACAGCATCGAGGCAAAGATGAACGGAGGAAAGTGCACGAGAGCTCCTTGATGAAAGCCTGCTCCATAGCGCTCAGGACCTCAGACTGGTGCGAATGTTCACCTTCTAACAGGACAATGACCCTAAGCACACAGCCAAGACAACGCAGGAGTGGCTTTGGGACAAGTCTCTGAATATCCTTGAGTGGCCCAGCCAGAGCCCGGACTTGAACCTGATCTAACATCTCTGGAGAGACCTGAAAATAGCTGTGCAGCAATGCTCCCCATCCAATCTGACAGAGTTTGAGAGGATCTTCAGAGAATAATGGGAGAAACGCCACAAATACAGGTGTGCCAAGCTTGTAGCGTCATACCCAAGAAGACTCGAGGCTGTAATTGCTGCCGAAGGTGCTTCAACAAAGTACTGAGTAAATAGTCTGAATACTTTAAAAATGTAAGTAGGCAAGTCAGTTAAGAACAAATTCTTATTTACAATGATGGCCTAGGAACAGTGGGTTAACTGCCTTGTTCAGGGGCAGAACAACAGATTTTTACCTTGTCAGCTCGGGGATTCTATCTAGGAACCTTTCAGTTACTGGCCCAACGCTCTAACCACTAGGTTACCTGCTGCCCCAATGTAAATGTGATATTTCAGTTGTTTACTTTTAAAACATTTGCAAAAATGTCTAAAAACCTGTTTTTTCTTTGTCATTATGGGGTATTGTGTGTAGATTATTTAGGGGAAAATTGTTTTAAATCCATTTTAGAATAAGGCTGTAGCGTAACAAAATGTGGAAAAAGTCAATGGGTCTGAATACTTTCCAAATGCACTGTACGGCTTCCACAACCATAAGACCCAATAATAATGTTTTTTTTTTTTTCTCAAAATAGTTTAACCTGCTTTTTTGGTAATAATCACTGATCTTTCATTCAAGTCTGTCTGTCAAAATGTCCTTTTTGTTACAAATTTTACCAGAACCATGCATATGCACATTCATTAATAATGACCAACTTGTAGCAGGCATCATCTCTCAAGCATAAGCCCATGTGCTAGAGAGTAGCCAGCTAATCTTTATATTTCAAGTTTAGCCAACTTGGATCTATTTGCTAGCTAACAATGTAAAACAGTTAAATTGTTATATGCACACCCTTCTGTCTGTCTCCAACTGTTTGAACAGCATGCTAGCTTGTCCACTTTGTTCAGATGTTGAAATCAAGTGGCCTACCTTATTTCTCAGAATGAGTTGCCAATTCCTTATATAATTGTGTTTTATGTTCATTTCAAATTTATAAAAACACAGACTAGATAGCTGGTTAGTATAAGTCTGTGGCTAAAATGCTGCTAGCGGTACCCGCGCACGACAGAAACGGCACATTTGTTTAGCAAAATCAATGTTCATTGATACTCCCATTTTTGTAGGGTGTGCTTGTCGCACAATTTGAGCAGTTGAGACATAAAAAGAGTATCGTTGGAAAGTTTAAGTTCTCATCTATTACAGTAAAATAATGTCTCAATGTGTTTCGGTGTCCATATGACCAAACCTCAAATGCAAATAGCGAGTTGAAACCGTTTGTCAGAGAGGAACAAGTGCTTTCATCTTTGTTGTTGTGAGTGGCAGGGGGAGGAGCTTGGTGAGGAGCATGGTGTGTGTGTTTAAATGGGAAGGTGCACAGTCACAGCAAAAGGAGCGAAGGAAACAAGACCAAAAAAACTACGAGAACAAGCGGACAAATGCTCATAAAAAAGAAAAAAACAAAAACAAAATAAATTGATTCTTGTGATACAGGCATTTGGAATATCACGTTAAAACAAACTAGTTAATTTGATATATCGCCCAGCTGTAACATAGGATGACGATACTTTCATACCGTATATAGGGAGTAGGGTTCTATGCGTCCGAAATGGTACCCTATTCCCTATATAATGCACTATTCTTGACTGGATAAAAGACCACTAAGTAGTGCACTAAGCTAGCGGATAGGGTTCCATTTCAGATGCAGATTAGGTTTTCCTTTATAAAAGGGGCATTTATGTCCATTATATTATCTGGCCATAATACCAGGAAGTATTAAGCGGACTGTGAGGTCATAAAGGCCAGTGTGCATGATGAGGCAGAGATTGGCCTTCTGTTGGTTCTCTTCATTGTCTTGCCTGCTCTGTTTTCTTCACTCCGTCTTCTCAGACAATCACATTTCCTACAGAAGAATTAATGCAGGGTTCAGAGCCCATCAGCTGTGCGGAGCATCACATCCATTCCTGTGTGTGTGTGAGTTGGTTCTTCTATCCTTGTGGGGACCTAAAATCCCCACAAGGATTGAAAAACAAGGAAAATTCTCCCTCGTGGGGACATTTCCCACATCCCCATGAGGACAAAGGCTATATTAAGCTTAGGGGTTAGGTTTAGAGTTACAATTAGGGTTAGAATTAGGGTAAGGTTAAGGGGTTAGTGGATAGCTTTAGGGATAGTAGTTAGGATAAGGGTTAGGTTTACGTTTAGGGGTTAGGACATTTTTTATTTTGAATGTGTGTTTGTCTGTCCGCAAGAGAGGGACAGATTGTTGTGTGTGAGAAAGAGAGAGAGTGTGTTGAACGTGAGAAAGAGAGAGCGTTGTGTGTGTGAGAGAGAGTGCTGTGTGTGTGTGTGTGTGTGTGCGCGCGCGTGTGTGAGAGAGAGATAGAGGATGGCACAGTTTACAGCGAGTCACAGTTTAATTAGACTATTGTTCAGTTCACCCTCAGGCTCTTCAGACTCACAAAGGCATATAAAACCTAGGCAGTATGGACTACTAAGCAAGAAAAGGATAATAGAATACCCTTTACATATGAACTGTGTTTGTTTACTCTGAGAGCATGAAAACACCATTCACTAGATTCTAGAAAAACATTCAAATACAATGCTTAATAAAAAGGATCCTAGTGGCAATTATGGGAGGGCTAATGTTAAAGTCCAACATATCAGTTACTAAGACTGCAAAACAACAGAAGTTGAGCCCAGTGGTTCAAAATAGGGGGTTAAACTCAATTTATTTGTTGGCATTGACATTGTGATGCATTATAGATAGAGAGGGAACTGACACACACACACAAACAGGGTTGTTTCCTGCATATTCAGTCCCAGGAATGGCAAGAGAGAGAGAGAAGGAGAGAGTCAGAGACTTAAATAAAATCACATTTAGCCTGATTCACTGCTGGCTCGCGTTGAGCACGACGCAATCTCCCCAGATTCATCATAGGCCAGGCAAATCTCCACTTGACCCAATGGAGAATATCCAGTCCCAGCATTACATAGGGCTACATCCACCGAGAGACCAGAGCACAGAGAGCGAGAGAGCTTGGGAAGGGACCTAGTTTCTGCCCTGGGAAACCAACTCCAACAGATGATGAAGCATCTTGACCTACATCATCAGGCCCAGAGTCAGCTTTATGTAGGTATCGCTAAATTAGAAAATATATCGTTAAAAGAATATAAGTCAGCAGCACACTATAAATGAGGGAAGGCTACATTATTGCCACCATCTGTCACAGTGCCACTCCAGCTATACCAACCAATAAATAATCGAATATGATTCTCTCAAAAAGGACACTTCATAAGATTATAATAGGTTAAAAGCTGATGTTGGCCAGCCAGAGAAGCGAACAGCTCTGTTGTGAGGCAAAGCGATTTAGGCAGACCGAGGGAGAGCCCAAAAATAGACACCATCCGCCACGACCGACCGACGCAGTGCATTACCTCACTTCCCACTCACATCCGCAAATGTGTCCATCACAATCACCTACTCTAAACCAAGCTGGCATCCCCTCGCTGCAATGCTAGCTAGCTAGAAGCTCATACTGTAGCTGCTAGCTACTCCGCTGTGGGTTCGGTTGGTTTGCTCGGGAATCCAACCGCAGCATGGCACATAAAAGCCATGACTTACATTTTTCAACAGGCCCTCTATACGGTATATGCGGTCTAAAAATACTGAGCTTCTGCCTTATTCTAATGAGCTAAATTAAACCTAGGCCCGGGGGCAGTGCACAGCAAGCAGCACAGTAGGCATAGATGAGACAAATACAGCCATCAGCAAAGTCTCTTTTTCAAAAGTCCAAAAATCTAATGCTCTCATCCTCGTCTCCTTCCCATCTCCTTGCCTTCATCGGGAAAATACTTGATGAGGGAAAACAATATGGTGGAAGACAGCTCATTATTTGTCTGGCTTTCAGATCAGTCAACTGGTCAATTTCTTTCTGATCAGTACTGATGAAGGAGAGGAAACAAGAAGGAGAGGAAGCAAGGAGGACTAAGTGAGAAAGACTGGAGAGGATATTTAGACGATTGGGAAAAAAAGCTAATGTCTGAAGTAGACTCATTTGGAATGTAGTACTCTGTGGACACAGAAACAAGTAGCCTTACAGTACAAGTGGGCAGAGAAGACAAGTACAATCGTCAGCCATGCCTCTTTCTCTGGGTGATGACAGCCATGGCGGCCTATTCAACTGAGCAAGTACAGTATGGCTTCATCATGTAGGCTCAGTCACAGGCAGCTTTCGTGGCAGAGGGGGGACAGCTGCAAACACGTACAGAGCGTTTTTTCCCCCCCAGCAGAAAATCTGAGGCGGCGCATTTTGTACTGGAAAGGCAGCAATTAAGTTCCTCGCTAGCGTTGCGTCCCTCACCCAGTCATTGTAGGCCGATTTGCCAAGAATGCCTCTCTCATGAGTCATGACTGAGCGGGTTGTACACGTCTACGCACTCGAATAAAACATACGGGGAGAAGAGCAGTAGATGTACAGTATGACAAGCCTAGACCTACTGCCTTTTCTGCCTATATAGTAGAGATGTAAGGATTCACTGATAGGTATCAGTCCCGGTTTAAGATGCCAGCATGCATCGTTCAGAGAACCGATTCAAACATTAGAAATCCCCAGTTCACTAATGTTTTTAACTCGCATTGTTCTATTCCCGAAAATACCTCTTATCTCATGATTGAATTGATGCGTCCCTCTCCTTCAGTTCAGTAGTGTATCAAACTTTGATGCACGTAACTGCTTATGACTGTCATAACAACTGCGCACAGTGCTGGGGAGACAGCTGCTCATGCTAACGAGAGGTAGGCATATCCCTGTTCTAAAACCTTGCTCAGACTGCAGGCCTTCATGCTCAATTCAGTTTTATTTTTCAAATCCGTTTTGGACTACTGACTGTCCAAACAGCAAGATACAAGTGACAAAATCGGATTTGAGTGTGTTCAGACAACAGTCATTTGATGACAAGGCTACGCTAGTTGTCATAGTATGTGTGCAGTGGTGTCGGCTGATTGGTGGTGCTTGTGCTTCCAATCACTCAGAAGGTTTGGTGAAAGCAAAGGTGACAATGCCTGCCATGGACATTTCCCAGTTGCTTTGAATGTTCAAAATCATAGTGTAAGAACACTTTTAGAGCCTCAAAAGACAAGATGATCCAACTTTCAAACATGTCTTTGTGGCTAGCCGCAGCAGTAAACTAGCTAGCTACAGTTGAAGTCGGAAGTTTACATACACTTAGGTTGGAGTCATTAAAACTCATTTTTCAACCACTCCACAAATTTCTTGTTCACAATCTATAGTTTTGGCAAGTCGTTTCGGACATCTACTTTGTGCATGACACAAGTAATTTTCCCAACTATTGTTTAAAGAAAGATTATTTCACTGAATCACAATTCCAGTGGGTCAGAAGTTCACATACACTAAGTTGACTGTGCCTTTAAAAAGCTTGGAAAATTCCAGAAAATGATGTCATGGCTTCAGAAGCTTCTGATAGGCTAATTGACATCATTTGAGTCAATTGGAGGTGTACCTGTGGATGCATTTCAAGGCCTACCTTCAAACTCAGTGCCTCTTTGCTTGACATCATGGGAAAATCAAAAGAAAATCAGCCAAGACCTCAGAAAAAAAAATGTAGACCTCCACAAGTCTGGTTCATCCTTGGGAGCAATTTCCAAACGCCTGAAGGTACCACGTTCATCTGTACAAACAATAGCACGCAAGTATAAACACCATGGGACCACGCAGCCGTCATACCGCTCAAGAAGGAGACACGTTCCGTCTCCTAGAGATGAATGTACTTTGGTGTGAGAAGTGCAACTCAATCCCAGAACAGCTGCAAAGGACCTTGTGAAGATGCTGGACGTACAAAATGATCTATATCCACAGTAAAACGAGTCCTATATCGACATAACCGGAAAGGCCGCTCAGCAAGGAAGAAGCCACTACTCCAAAACCGCCATAAAAAAGCCAGACTACGGTTTGCAACTGCACATGGGGAAAAATATCATACTTTTTGGAGAAATATCCTCTGGTCTGATGAAACAAAAATAAAACTGTTTGGCCATAATGACCATGGTTATGTTTGGAGGAAGAAGGCGGAGGCTTGCAAGCTGAAGAACACCATCCCAACCGTGAAGCACGGGGGTGGCAGAATCATGTTGTGGGGGTGCTTGCTGCAGGAGGGACTGGTGCACTTCACAAAATAGATGGCATGATGAGGAAGGACAATTATGTGGATATATTGAAGCAACATCTCAAGACATCAGTCAGGAAGTTGAAGCTTGGTCGCAAATGGGTCTTCCAAATGGACAATGACCCCAAGCATACTTACAAAGTTGTGGCAAAATGACTTAAGGACAACAAAGTCAAGGTATTGAATGGCCATCACAAAGCCCTGACTTCAATCCTTTTTAAAAAATTTGTGGGCAGAATTGAAAAAGTGTGTGCAAGCAAGGAGGCCTACAAACCTGACTCCGTTACACCAGCTCTGTCAGGAGGAATGGACCAAAATTCACCCAACTTATTGTGGGAAGCTTGTGGAAGGCTACCCGAAACGTTTGACCCAAGTTAAACAATTTAAAGGCAATGCTACCGAATACTAAATGGGTGCATGTAAACTTCTGACCCACTGGGAATGTTATGAAAGAAATAAAAGCTGAAATAAATCACTCTACTATTATTCTGACATTTCACATTCTTATAATAAAGTGGTGATCCTAACTGACCTAAGACAGTGAATTTTTACTAGGATTAAATGTCAGGAATGATGAAAAACTGAGTTTAAATGTATTAGGCTAAGGTGTATGTAAACTTCCGACTTCACCAGTGGGTAGCTGTTTAACTTTCTAGCACATTATTAAGTTAGTTATCTACCACATGTTCCTGTCAAACTGTCAGAGTACCTAGCAAGCAACAAGATATGTCGAATAATAGTCTGAAAACCATTTGACCTGGCTTCGCAGGTGGTTTGAAATATCCAATGCCATGTGCTTTTTGGCATTTCAGACTGCAGGAAAAATAAACAGATATGCAAATAAATAGGATGAGTAATTTCAAAATGGCTAACGTGAACACGGCTTAATAGGCTATTCTTACATCTGCATTCAGATGCTTGTAAAATGGCTTTTGCAATATCAAATCATAGGCTTTATTAGTTGAGTGACAACCAATATAATTTGCTGGGTCATTGTTACCAAACGCACTTTAGAAAACTGTGTTTACAAGAGTTGTATAGCCTACCAGAATGGACAAAACTCACATCCAACTGCTGATCGGGGTTTGCAATCATTCAGATTTTATTTTAATTGTTAAAGTTCTCCATAAGAAATAGTTTTGGTAGTTTTGCTTTAAACAGTCAGTGTGTATTTTGTCATTTTTACATGAACATGTTAATTTCCTACAGCAATCATTTTTGCCAGCTGCGCATGGTCACATTCATTCACTGGTCAGAGCGGGAGAAGCTCACTGTAAAATTCCAAATAGCCTAAACCTTCACTTTTGAGTTTGGGATCAAATCCAAAGCTGTATTATATTAATTTTCTAAATGCCATGCTAATTTCTAAATATAAATATTGACATGGAACTACCTTAAAACATTGTTTAATCTGCAAAAATGACAAGTGAATCAGTGGGTGATAGTGATTTCAGATAAAAAGTGGGGGGACAAAAATAATAAATTGCCCCCACCCCTAATCTGATAGTGGGGTGTTACGTGCAGTCTGCCCTATGGCTCAGCTCAGGTGCCTACACACACACACAGTTTAGAGCAGTTATCAGACAGATCCAGCTCAGAGAGGCCCAGCTCCTGAGCTCCCATCAGCAGCAGATATGAATTTTAAATGGAAATTGAATCAGTTCATGCAAAACATTTTAGTGCATCGAATTGTATCAATTTGCTCCCCTAATCGTTTCAAACTAAAAGTATCGTTCCTGTATCGTATTGGGGCCCTTGAATCTAGATGCATATCGAATTGTTCATGAAGGGGGAGATGCACATTCCCACATGTAGGCTCCATCACAGGCAGCGTCGTGGCAGAGAGGGGACAGATGCACACACGCGCAGAGCGTTTTTTTCCCCGGCAGAAAATCTGTTCTGATCTGTAAAGACAGGGGGTAGGTAAGGTGAATTAAATGTCAAGCCAGCCAGGAGACTGGCTAGAGTCTACATTGGTGTGGAAGAAAATTATGACATTTGCCTGGCGCAAATAGGTCGGCATATGTACATAGCCGTTGGTTAGCCTACATTAGCGAGTCAATGGCTGCTTCTCTGCTGCTCTACTGAATATATTTGCTCCACAGCTCTGTGTTCCTGTCTGTGATAACAGCTGCACCATGCTGCTCCCGAAGTTCCAACCAAGTATTTCAGATTAAAATGGTCAGTTCAGAAAGACACTGAGAATGGATGGATCCTCTGGAGTGTGGGTTGGGTGGGAGTACAGTCACTGGGACAGCATTCACAATCACTAGACACAGACCATATCTTCCTTAGTGACCATAGGGTGAATCTCAATTGTATTTCTTTGATTCCGCATGAGTCACATCCTCTCTCCTTAGCCTCAAACCTTCTCATCCAATGTCTTTTGAGGAGTCGAGAAGAGGACACAAGGAATCAAGGAAATACAATTGAAATTCTCCCCATGAGTGTGCTCAACTAGCCCCTGCATGTGATTTAGGTCTGACTGGGGCAACTGGTGGACCATGATGAGCCATAAGCAGACACATTCACATGTCCCAGTGACTCCTTCCTTCTTTCCACAGTCATCCATCCAAGAGGCAAATGCACACTTTCCACCAGACCAGACGATGAAGAGAGAACTAGGGGAAGGAATGTCTCGGAGCGACAGCTAGGCTTCCAGGCATTGAAACAGACAATGGAGCAGCACATTAGGAGAGAGGGAGAAGTAGCTAGGCATGAAACCAGAGCAGACAGAGGCATCCAATCTTCCACACACGCCCCCCTTTGATTAGGCTGACAGGATGGATGGCAAGCTTTCTGGTCTGGTGTACAAACAACAATGGGTTATGCTCTGACGAAGGTCATTAGACATACTGACTAAATGTTTAAAGCGAGACTGAAATTGCATCTCTTGGCTATTACATACTGAAATTGCATCTGTGTGCAGAGACACCTTTTTCACTCCTGCACGTTTCCTAACAAAATGGTCGGGTGTGTAGCAGATCACCTCGTTATACAAACAAGTGTTGCCTTCATGGCACCCGTATAGTGACCTAGAGTAACACCCGTTCTGAACAGGGTGTCTATTGTGAGGCGGTAGTAGGATGAGGTCAATATTGGTAATTAAATATAGTGGTGCTGGCAGAGTACCCATTACCCAACATCTGTACCCACTCAGCATCCTAAATGGCACCCTGGCTATTCCCTATACAGTGAACCATTTTTAACCAGATCCTATGGGTCCTGGTCAAAAGTAGTGGACTATATAGGGTATAGGGTGCCATTTGGGACAACCGTCTGCTTTCGCACGACCAAACCGCTCGCCTCAAACCCCCAGCGTACGCAGGGTTTGCGGTCTTTTCAAATCATAATTAATAACCCATATCGGCCTTTGATGGACGTTCTTTAAATTACTATAGCGGCCGCCAACGGTCTTGTTTTTCTAACATTAATATCTTGGTCAAAATTAACTTGCCAACAACCTGGTGTCTTAGCGAACTGTCAGGTTAATCTGTCAAGCAAGAAAAGTTGTGTAGCTGTAAATGTGTGCCGCGCTCGAAGCGTCAAGCTGTCACTACCTAACGTTCGCCATACAGACAACCAGCTAACTAGACAAAAAAATAGAGATTAGAATAATGTGTTTATCTGATGGTTTGTCATCTTTGCTAATTACAGACATTCATAAATCTATACATTGCCTTGATTTCCTATTACAGTGCCTTGCAAAAGTATTCATCCCCCTTGGCGTTTTTCCTCTTTTGATGCATTACAACCTGTAATTTCAATGGATTTTTATGTAATGGACAAACACAAAATAGTAAAAATTGGTGAAGTGAAATGAAAAAAGTTACTTTCAAAAAATTATAAAAAATAAACAGAAAAGTGGTGTGTGCTTATGTATTCCCCCCCTTTGCTATGAAGCCCCTAAATAAGATTTGGTGCAACCAATTACCTTCAGAAGTCACATAATTAGTTAAATAAAGTCCACCTGTGTGCAATCTAAGTGTCACATGATCTGTCACATGATCTCAGTATATATACACACAGGTTCTGTAAGGCCCCGCTTCTGAAAGGCCCCAGAGGCTGCAACACCACTAAGCAAGGGGCACCACCAAGCAAGCGGCACCATGAAGACCAAGGAGCTCTCCGAACAGGTCAGGGACAAAGTTGTGGAGAAGTACAGATCAGGGTTGGGTTATAAAAAAAATATCCGAAACATATAAAAAAGTGGAAAGAATATGGCACCACAACAAACCTGCCAAGAGAGGGCCGCCCACCAAAACTCACGGACCAGGCAAAAAGGGCATTAATCAGAGGGAACAAAGAGACCAAAGATAACCCTGAAGGAGCTGCAAAGCTCCACAGCGGAGATTGGAGTATCTGTCCATAGGACCACTTTAAGCCATACACTCCACAGATCTGGGCTTTACAGAAGAAAAAAAACATTGCTTAAAGAAAAAAATAAGCAAACACGTTTGGTGTTCGCCAAAAGGCATGTGGGAGACTCCCCAAACATATAGAAGAAGGTACTCTGGTCAGATGAGACTAAAATGTAGCTTTTTGGCTATCAAGGGAAATGCTATGTCTGGTGCAAACCCAACACTTCCCATCACCATGAGAACACCATCCCCACAGTGAAGCATGGTGGTGGCAGCATCATGCTGTGGGGATGTTTTTCATCGGCAAGGACTTGAAGGAATGATGGATGGCACTAAATACAGGGAAATTCTTGAGGGAAACCTGTTTCAGTCTTCCAGAGATTTACATTTACATTTTAGTCATTTAGCAGACGCTCTTATCCAGAGCAACTTACAGTAGTGAATGCATACATTTCTTTCTCCGTACCGGTCCCCTGTGGGAATCGAACCCACAACCCTGGCGTTGCAAACACCATGCTCTACCAACTGAGCCACACGGGACTGGGATGGAAGTTCACCTTCCAGCAGGACAATGACCCTAAGCATACTGCTAAAGCAACACTCGAGTGGTTTAAGGGGAAACATTTAAATGTCTTGGAATGGCCTAGTCCAAGGCCAGACCTCAATCCAATTGAGAATCTGTGGTATGACTTAAAGATTGCTGTACACCAGCGGAACCCATCTGACTTGAAGGAGCTGGAGCAGTTTTGCCTTGAAGAATGGGCAAAAATCCCAGTGGCTAGATGTGCCAAGCTTAGAGACATACCCCAAGAGACTTGCAGCTGTAATTGCTGCAAAAGGTGGCTCTACAAAGTATTGAGTTTGGGGGGGGGGGGGGGTGAATAGTTATGCACGCTCAAGTTTTCTGTTTGTGTGTCTTGTTTGTTTCACAATAAAAAATATTTTGCATCTTCAAAGTGGTAGGCATGTTGTGTATCAAATGATACAACCCCACCAAAAAAATATTTGAATTTCAGGTTGTAAGGCAACAAAATATGAAAAATGCCAAGAGGGGCAAATACTTTCGCAAGCCACTGTATTTGACAGCTTGCTTAGCTGTCGCGTTACGTTAGAAGACCGCGCAGTGGAGCTCCAATGATATTGAGTTGCAGTGATATTTGTTTACATAGCCAGCTAACAAGTTGATGGTTTTGTCCTGTTTCTACTGATGCTATTTATTTGGAAACTGTCCCAGCTTTGTAACTAATCAGCTAACATTAGCTAACTCTGTAGTTGTCTGTCAGGCAAGAAAACAAGTTGAGTGGAGGCGGCAATATTGTGCTTCAGTCTCGACGCTGTCACATGATCATCTCACTCCCCTCCACAAAGCCAACCAGCTAACTAAGTCATCTGACCATGGGTCTTGAAGTGTGTGTGCCATATATAGCCTTTACGGTTATAATCTATGAACATCGTTTTGTGTGCACACAATGAACTGAGAAACAAATCTGGCCACTAAGGCCTTAATAAAATAATTTTCATCGATGATTGATTGGTTGAATGAAAGTGCTGTATAGCATCATGATTTAGTTGATTAGGATTACCATTAGCTATTGCAAATGCATCAGCTACTCTTCCTGGGGTACCACATGATTGTGTTATAGTGTGTTTAATAGGAGGTGTGTTGTAACTAACAACTTAAGACACCGTCTCCCAAACTCTGTCCTCGGGACCCCAAAGGGTGCATGTTTTGGTTTTTGCCCTAGCACTACACAGCTGATTCAAATAATCATCAAGCTTTGTAGTGTAGTGTTAGGGCAAAAACCAAAACGTGCACCCCTTGAGGTTCCGAGGACAGAGTTTGGGAAACACTGCCCTAAGTGTTGATTATTAAATAGTATGTGTACGGCTGAGAAAAAGAAAGGTAAGGAGAGAGTGTGTGTGAGTGAAAGAGAGATTATGATCCGGACCACAATTGTATCCTATTTGTTCCTCCCACTCTCTCCTCCTAGATCAGTGAAACTGAGGGAAGTGATGTGGAGAGTCAGGGCTCAGCAGCAGAAGGCAGGGAAGAAGAGGAGTTAGAGATGAGGCACAGGGAGGGGTGGAGAGAGGAAGAGGAGAGTGAAGAGGGAGAGGAAGAGGAGAGAGAGGAGAGTGAGAGGGGGAAGAGAGAGCAAAAAGCACAGGAAGTGGAGGAGGAAGAGCACATCAGAGGGGAGCCTAGGTTTCCATGAAGTGCTTCTGCCAAGTCCCACCATTCACCCTTGTACCACACAGCTTTGGCCTAAAGTGACAGTGGCAGGGGTTTTGGAGTAGTTTTTAAAACAGTGGTAGGAGTCCGTTTTTTCTTCTTCAGATTGTGTTAAACACTAACCTGTCCGCCACCACATCCAATGCCTCCCCATCATGGTTTGGCACGTTTGAAGAGGAGATGAAATGCTTCGTAGGCATCAATATTCTCGTGTGCATCCACCGCTTACCCTCTCTCATCGACTACTGATCTACTGATGCAGCCCTCAGGGTTCCATATAAGCTAGCAAAATGCCACACAACCGCTTTGAGCAGCTAAGTAGGTACATGCGGGGATGAAGCAAAAGAGCTCAGCTTCGCCTACAGCGTTGTAACGGAGCTCATAAGAGGCTACCTATTGTCACACCACCGGCTTTACGCAGACAACTATTTTTCCTCCATTCCTCTGGTGAGAGGCTTGCTTGACGTCAACATCTATTATTGAGTCACACTAAGGGCCAATCGAAATAACTTCCCCAAGGCCATTATGGAGGTCAAGCTCCAGAGAAGTCAGAGTGTGAAATGGTTTGCAGATAATTTAAGGTCGTGTTACTTGAGAGACAAAAGAGATGTGTATTTTCTGTCCACAAAGAGCTCAGGGAAAGACATCCTCAAGCCAGTATCCAAGTTCAGGCAGAACAAACGTCAATCTGTTCCAGAGCTTGTAACGGATTACAATAAGAAAAATGGGGACCATATTGACCAACTGAGGAACTATTACAATGTTGGACGCACAGGCAGAAAATAGAGAAAATATGCGTTTTGGGGGAGGCTCAACATTGTCATCGTAAATGTGTATATTGTGTTGGGGAACCTGCAAAGGCCCCTTCCCAGAAACAGCAGGTGCTGCTCCCTGAAGGCATTTCTAAATGCAGCTTGTGCATTCACTTTGTGATGGCTACAATGGAAGGAAGTGGGGAGCCAAGAGTGTGCCACCAGGGGGTGTGGACCGAATTGTTACTCATCATTTGAAAGCAGGGCACTCCCTGGTGAAGTTTGAAGGGAGAGAGAGAGGGTGTGTGGTGTGTATCCGGAGTGGACACAGGGAAAAGAGTGGGAGGTGTAGAAACTTCCTTTGGGTGCTATACATGTTCTGCGCCACTTTGCAGGACGGGGCCGTGCTTCCAGAAGTTCCATGACATGTTTTAGGTGAAATGCAAACACTAAAAAGTGAGTGTGAAATATGAATTTATCCTTCAAATATTATTAGGGAAATGGTGTAGTAAAATGGTCTCTGAACAGATCTAATACTTTGAGAAATATTCAGAAACTCCAAATGTACCATCTAAAATGTGTTGCATTCACTGAATTTTTGTCAAAGTAGGCTACTATTTCTACATTTTGTACTAAATCTTGAGACATTTTAGATTTTTTTTGGTTCCATTTTTACAGAAGTAAGAATCATTGTCAATCAAATAGCCTACTTTGTGTGGATTTTGAAATACTTTCTGAATATTGTTATCTGGTCACATTGTGGTTTATTATTTTAATATGTAAATAATATTTTACTTGAGTAACTTAGTCAAATGTACTACAATTTAAATACTCTAGGGTTTTTTGTTTGTTGTTAATAATTTTTTGATAGTGTCTTTACACAAGGGAATGCAAAATTATGGTATTCTTATTGCCATGATTATGGTGTCATTAAAAAAAGAGGTTGTGCTCTTTAAAACAAAGTTAACTTGTAATTGTCATTTGTTTTTTTAGCCATGTCTGCTTGAAATGTGTGAGAAAATTAGTTATCTTAAATTCTCAGTAATCTACAGCAGCATTCTAGAGGTCTAAAGGGTTAAAAGAAAGGAAAAAAGAAAGGAAAAAGAAGGATAAGAAGAGTGGAGGAGCATAATTCTCCTAGTCATCCGAGAAAGCATTCTTATAGTTAAACCCGACCTGCATCCCAAATGGCACTCTATTCCCTATATAGTACACTACTTTAGACCAGAGCTCTACGGGCCCTGGTCAACAGTAGTACACTATAAAGGAAATATGGTGCCATTTGGGAGATAGCCCAGATCAGTGCAGAACATAAAGCTTGACAGCGCAACACTTTAATATTTTATGTGCTTTGCTACTGTGTCTTAGCACATACATACATACATACATACATACATACATACATACATGCTAAGACAGTAGCAAAGCACATAAAATATTAAAGTGTAAAATAAGAAAGTGTGTTCATACACACACACACACACACAGTGCCTTCGTAAAGTATTCAGACCCCTTGACCTTTTCCACATTTTGTTACGTTACAGCCTTATTCTAAAATGGATTAAATAAATACAAAAATCCTCAGCAATCTACACACAATACCTCATAATGACAAAGCAAAACAGGTTTTTAGAAATTGTTGCTAATTTATTAAATATAAACAGAATTACCTTATTTACATAAGTATTAAGACCCTTTGCTATGAGACTCGAAATTGAGCTTAAGTGCATCCTGTTTCCCTTGATCATCCTTGAGATGTTTCTACAACTTGGAGTCCACCTGTGGTATATTCAATTGATTGGACATGATTTGGAAAGGCACACACCTGTCTAAACAAGGTCCCACAGTTGACAGTGCATGTCAGAGCAAAAGCCAAGGCATGAGGTCGAAGAAACTGTCCGTAGCGCTTCAAGACAGGATTGTGTCGAGGCACAGATCTGGGGAAGGGTACAAAAAAAATTATGCAGCATTGAAAGTCCCCAAGAACACAGTGGCCTCCATCATTCCTAAATGAAAGAAGTTTGGAACCATCAAGAGCTGGCTGCCAGGCCAAACTGAGCAATCGGGGAGAAGAGCCTTGGTCAGGGAGGTTACCAAGAACCCGATGGTCACTCTGATAGAGCTCTACAGTTCCTCTATGGCGGTGGAAGAACCTTCCAGAAGGAAAACCATATCTGCAGCACTCCACCAATCAGGCCTTTATGGTAGAGTGGCAGGACAGAAGCCACTCCTCAGTAAAAGGCATATGACAGCCCACTTGGAGTTTGCCAAGTCACCTAAAGACTCAGAACATGAGAAACAAGGTTCTCTGGTCTGATGAAACCAAGATTGAACTCTTTGGCCTTAATGTCAAGGGTCAAGTCTGGAGGTAACGTGGCACCATCCCTACAGTGAAGCACGGTGGTGGCAGCATCATGCTATGGGGATGTTTTTCAGCGGCAGGGACTGGGAGAAGAGTCAAGATCGAGGGAAAGATGAACAGAGCAAAGTACAGAGAGATCCTTGATGAAAGCCTGCTCCAGAGCACTCAGGACCTCAGACTGGGGCGAAGGTTCACCTTCCAACAGGACAACGACCCTAAGCACAGAGCCAAGATAATGCAGGAGTGTTTTCGGGACAAGTCTCTGAATGTCCTTGAGTGGTCCAGCCAGGGCCCGGACTTGAACCCGATCGAACATCTCTGGAGAGACCTGAAAACAGCTCTGCAGCAACGCTCCCCATCCAACATAACAGCACTTGAGAGGATCTGCAGAGAAGAATGGGAGAAACTACCCAAACACAGGTGTGTCAAGCTTGTAGCGTAATACCCAAGAAGACTCGATGCTGTAATCACTGCCAAAGGTGCTTCAACAAAGTACTGAGTAAAGGGTCTGAATACTTATGTAAATGTGATATTTTTGGTTTTTAATTTTTATAAATTAGCAAAAAAGTCTAAACTGTTTTTGCTTTGTCATTATGTGGTATTGTGTGTAGATTGTTTATTTTTCTTAATGTAATCAATTTTACAATAAGGCTGTAACATAACAAAATGTGGAAAAAGGGGTCTGAATACTTTCCGAAGGCACTGTATACACACACATAACTGACAATTCTCTCTCTCGAAAACCATCCCCTTATTAATATATATTTTACAAAAGTAAGGCTTCTCTCACATGGCAGGGGGGAGGAGGAGGAGAAGGAAAGAAGAGAAACAAGTTCAAGGCTTTCAGCTGAGACGCATGAGGGAGTTGTGTTGCGCAGCAGCAGAAGAGGGGGAGGAGGAAATGTGAATGCAATGCACTAGCAGGGACTCACTCGCAACAGGTTGTCCCTGCCACCAACTCAGGGAGGCATACAGTGCCCTTTACACAGGAAGTACACAGGACGTCAGTTTATAAGCATGGGGGAAGGGAGGCAGGCCTATGCCAGTTATATTGCATTGCACATACTGGGTCTCATTTATCAAAATGTGTGCTTCTCACTGTTAATAAATGTGTATAGGGGCATTCCATCAGCCGTCGTCTAACACGGATAAGCACGATGGCGCTAAACATAAACACAGTATAATAAATTACAGAAAATAATAGTGATGAAAATATATCACTTGAAGTCGGAAGTTACACTTAGGTTGGAGTCATTAAAACTCGTTTTTCAACCACTCCACAAATTTCTTGTTAACAAACTATAGTTTTGGCAAGTCGGTTAGGACATCTACTTTGTGCATGACACAAGTACTTTTTCCAACAATTGTTTACAGACAGATTATTTCACTTATAATTCACTGTATCACAATTCCAGTGGGTCAGAAGTTTACATACACTAAGTTGACTGTGCCTTTAAACAGCTTGGAAAATTCCAGAAAATGATGACATGGCTTCAGAAGCTTCTGATAGGCTAATTGACATAATTTGAGTCAATTGGAGGTGTACCTGTGGATGTATTTCAAGGCCTACCTTCAAACTCAGTGCCTCTTTGCTTGACATCATGGGAAAATCAAAAGAAATCAGCCAAGACCTCAGAAAAAAAATATATTGTAGACCTCCACAAGTCTGGTTCGTCCTTGGGAGCAATTTCCAAACGCCTGAAGGTACCACATTCATCTGTACAAACAATAGCACGCAAGTATAAACACCATGGGACCACGCAGCCGTCATACCGCTCAAGAAGGAGACACATTCCGTCTCCTAGAGATGAATGTACTTTGGTGCGAAAAGTGCAAATCAATCCCAGAACAACAGCAAAGGACCTTGTGAAGATGCTGGAGGAAACAGGTACAAAAGTATCTATATCCACAGTAAAACGAGTCCTATATCGACATTACCTGAAAGGCCGCTCAGCAAGGAAGAAGCCACTGCTCCAAAACCACCATAAAAAAGCCAGACTACGGTTTGCAACTGCACATGGGGACAAAGATGGTACTTTTTGGAGAAATGTCCTCTGGTCTGATGAAACAGAAATATAACTGTTTGGCCATAATGACCATGGTTATGTTTGGAGGAAGAAGCCGGAGGCTTGCAAGCCAAAGAACACAATCCCAACCGTGAAGCACGGGGGTGGCAGCATCATGTTGTGGGGGTGCTTGCTGCAGGAGGGACTGGTGCACTTCACAAAATAGATGGCATGATGAGGAATGAAAATCATGTGGATATATTGAAGCAACATCTCAAGACATCAGTCAGGAAGTTAAAACTTGGTTGCAAATGGGTCTTCCAAATGGACAATGACCCCAAGCATACTTCCAAAGTTGTGGCAAAATGGCTTAAGGACAACAAAGTCAAGGTATTGGAGTGGCCATCAAAGCCCTGACCTCAATCCCATAGAAAATGTGTGGGCAGAACTGAAAAAGCGTGTGCGAGCAAGGAGGCCTACAAACCTGACTCAGTTACACCAGCTCTGTCAGGAGGAATGGGCCAAAATTCACCCAACTTATTGTGGGAAGCTTGTGGAAGACTACCTGAAACGTTTCACCCACGTTAAACAATTTAAAGGCAATGCTCCCAAATACTAATTGAGTGTATATAAACTTCTGACCCACTGGGAATGTGATGAAAAAAATAATTCTCTCTACTATTATTCTGACATTTCACATTCTTAAAATAAAGTGGTGATCCTAACTGACCTAAGACAGGGATTTTTTACTGTATGTCAAATATTGTGCTATAGCTTGGAAAATAAATAAATGTGACTCTGGATGACAACATAATGATGTTTGTTTGCAACATTACGGCTGTTTTCCTAATTAAGTTAAATCCGCTTCATATTTTCTTACCTTGCCACGATACTAACGAGTATTGCAATACTGGTATTGTACTGGCCCTTGTTATTTGCAGTAAATTATATTCTTACTACCTTCCGGGAAAAAACAACTCCTTCAGGGTCAAACTAAGCATGTAACTGCGTTGACAGTCATTGATCTAGGGCTGGGCGATATGGCCAAAATATCTTATATTTTTCTAATTGTTAACGATATGTTTTTGAATAACAAAAGTTCTACATACGCTTTATGAGTAGTTCATGACCCTATGGTTGCAACACATACATTATAAGTGATTTCAAATGGGGCTTTCTCCATTATGATTGTTCAATCCAACTTTAAACCAAAATAATTCAGGGCTGCATGATATGGGGAAGAAAAAAAAAATCTAGGCCTAGTAAATTGGTGAACTTTTGGAATCATGGAAATATAATGATTACTCTAAATATATATTTGGAATAGTGGGCAGCATCTTGAATACATTGTTGTTTGGCATGACGACGAATGAATAAGCCAGGGAGGAATTATTGACAGTGTAGGAACCAAAATGTTGAACAGTGTGCCCAGGTGACCCTAATTAGATGTTACGTGACATGTTTTCTTTCCTCGTGTAACTAGCTAACATATTCTTGCTTAGCCTCCTCTCTGATTTAGAAGATACCATTGCACAAACAACGTGCTTATCTAGGTCTACAATAGCACTGGTACCATACTGTATCAGATAGCTACGTTTAGCAAGCTAGCTAGCAATTAGCATTAGGGGGTTAACATGATTTATTTTAGCCACAATTTGCGAAGTAAATACAAACTAGCAGACGGTAGCTTGCAGACCGTAAGATACATAAACTAATAGTGTAATTATAGAATGCTTGTGGAAAGCAGCATGTAACCAACATCTTGTTGCATCTATCTGACCATGCAGACTGCAGAGTGAACAGCAAGGAAGTGAACGTGACTCCGTGGTCGAGCAACTACTCTCTCCTTGAGTGACAGGGACCAGGGCTTGGTGTGGGAACTGGCATGCAGCAGGAGAGGGAGAAAGACAACAAACAGAGTAAACTATAATAACGGATATTACACGTACACGAGTTGCGTATCACATTTAACAAACCAAACATTGAAATACCGTTATAAAGGTAAAGTAAAAACCCAAACATGCATGTATATAGTAAAATACGGTACACCACCCTGCCCTACAAGTCATTTTGCATACCGAAAGACCCCTAGTAAAACTGCATACTGTTAAACGAGAGGTAGGCGGCCTATTCCTAATCTTGCAAATCTGTGTGGCACCTTCAGGATTCAAGTGCTTGTGCAATATAATGAATGCTTTATTAGTTGATCGTCATAAAATGCGCAGTTGAAAATGTTGTTTTACAATAACAGAAGTAGCCTAAGGGAGACAACTATCATCTGGCTATAGCCTTTCTACTGATCGGGGCTTACATTTGATTTTATTTACAATTATTGAGGTTCACCATCAGCAATATATTTGGTTGTTTTGCATGGTCATTTTTAGATATACAACTTGGATATATATGTAACAAGGACAGCACTCACTTTTGCGAGTGGCACTGCATTGTCAAAGCAGAAAGAGAACCAGGGTTGCCAACACATTTTCAGGGTAAGTTGCTAGAGGCAGGTTGATTAGTTGCTAAATGACGTTGTCATGGCATTGCGTGATAACGTAAAATGGCGTCATTACGTAGAATACACAATAACGTTACTCAAATTGACTTACCATCTCGGCAAACAATATGATTTGACATTTGTTCAGGTACAGACTCCCGCTCTTTTCTGCACATTTTTGATTGAGGCATGTTGATTGATGTTGTAAGTTCTGTTCAAGATCAAACATTTGTGACCATCTATATTCATTGGGTTTGGCTGGTTGAACCCGTACTACTGCTTCTGCAGTCAGCCAACAATGAGTTGCAAATTTGCTGAAATTGGTGCTGGCTGTGCACGAGCTGAGCGCCTGCCGCTGACGTCACTCACAATGCACTTTTGCAGCCAGGCACGTGAGTTGTGACTGAGTGTGTTACAGAGAAAATCGCGTTTGTGTCATTTAGAGGGAAAATGAGTGCATTTTAGCTTTTGAGTCACTTTTCAAAAGTTTGAAGTAGCTAAATTTGTTTCTAGGTGCCGTTTGAAAAATAAGTTGCCAGTGTAGTCTGAAAAGTTGCTAAATCTAGCAACAAAATTGGCATCAATGAGGAGAACCACTGAACTTTCAAATGGTAAAAACCATTCGATTTTGAGATGGGGTGGAATCCAAAGTTGTGCTATATATTAATTGGATATGTCATCACACATTTAAGATAAATATTGATACATTACCAGTTGTAACTCCTTTAAATCTGGAAAAAAGATAAGTGGGTGATGGTGATTTTGGATCAAAAGTATGGGGAGAAAAAAAGCATAGGCTACATTGCGCCCCCCCCCTAATCTGTTAGTGGGGTGGTAGATGCCCACTTGCCTGCCTCCCTGACAGCTCAGGTGACTACATACAGTGTACAAAACATTAGGAATAACTTCCTAATATTGAGTTGCCCTCAGAACAGCCTCAATTTGTCAGGGCATGGACTCTACAAGGTGTCGAAAGCATTCCACAGGGATGCTGGCCCATGTTGACTCCATTGCGTCCCACAGTTGTGTCAAGTTGGCTGGATGTCCTTTGGATGGTGGACCCTTCTTGATACACACGGGAAACTGTTGCGCATGAAAAACCCAGCAGCATTGCAGTTCTTAACACACTCAAACCAATGCACAAGCCATTCGACTCCTGAACATCTAATCAAATGGGTACCCAGACTATTTACACCCCCCCCCCCCCGTTTACACTGCTGCTACTAGTCTTTATTATCTATCTATGCATAGTCACTTTAATAACTCTACCTACATGTACATATTACTCTTTAATTATTTAAGAACTACAAAAATCTTTGAAACTGGAAACACTTATCTCCCTCACTAGCTAAGCACCAGCTGTCAGAGCAGCTCACAGATCACTGCACCTGTACATAGCCCATCTATAAATAGGCCAAACAACTACCTCTTCCCCTACTGTATTTATTTATTTAGCTCCTTTGCGCCCCAGTATTTCTACTTTGCACACTCATCTGTCAAATCTACCATTCCAGTGTTTTAATTGCTATGTTGTATTTACTTCGCCACCATGGCCTATTTATTGCCTTTACCTCCCTTATCTCACCTCATTTGCTCACATTGTATATAGACTTATTTTTCTACTGTATTATTGACTGTATGTTTGTTTTACTCCATGTGTAACTCTGTGTTGTTGTATGTGTCGAACCGCTTTGCTTTATCTTGGCCAGGTCGCAGTTATGAGAACTTGTTCTCAACTTGCCTACCTGGTTAAATAAAGGTGAAATAAAAATGTAAAAAAATTAAATTAATCCATTCAAAAGGCACTTAAATATTTTGTATTGCCCATTCAGCTCATGAGCTCCATCAGCAGCAGGTTTTTATTTGTAACGGAACAAATGTTAGCACATCACATCGATTCGGTCCTCTAATCAAACAGTATCGCATCGAATTGTTTCAAACTAAAACGGATCGTTCCTGCACCGTATTGGAGCCCACGTACCTAGATATGTATTGAATCGTCTTGAAAGGGAAGATTGTCTTTGTGGTTGGTGAGTCTTGGTGGTTCCAAATTTCTTCCATTAAACAATGGAGGTCACTGTGTTCTTGGGGACCTTCAATGCTGCAGAAATATTTTGTTACCCTTTGCCAGATCTGTGCCTCGACACAATCCTGTCTCAACCTCTTGGCTTGGTTTTTGGTCTGACATGCACGGTCAACTGTGGGACCTTATATAGACAGGTGTGTGCCTTTCCAAATCATGTCCAATGAATTGAATTTACCACAGGTGAACTCCAATCAATTTGTAGAACCATCTCAAGGATGATCAATGGAAACGGGATGCACCTGAGCTCAATTTCAAGTCTCAGAGCAATACTTGTAAATACGTTTTTTTGTATTTTATTTTTGTTGCCAGTGTATAAACCTCCCCCTGAAATAGGGTCTGCCTTTCTGGGAGAGAGACCTGGAGCCTGGGCCTGCCATTGTCCCAAATGGCACCCAATTCCATTTGGGCATTGGTCAAGAAAGTAGTGCACTATAAAGGGAATAGGGTGCCATTTGAGACAAGATCAGTCTCTTTCTCTCCCTCTCTCTGACAGCCACTTGTATGTAATGCACACATACTCACAACCAAAGCACAACCATTGAACAAGCCAAAAGATCATGGATACACAATATGTCAGTGACAGGGAGTGCGTCCCAAATGGCACACTATTCCCTATGTAGTGCACTATGGGCCTTTGTCAAAAGTTGTGCACTACATACGGAGCCATTTGGGGAGGTAGAGAGGATGTCACATCGGAATATTCAACAGACAAGCTAAACTAACAGTGTTCAGATGAAAGGGGGCGGTGAATGGAAGAAAGTTCTACAGCTGCACCATCGAGAGCATCTTGACTGGCTGCATCACCGCTTAGTATGGCAAATGCACCGCCTTCAACCGCTACAGATGGCAGTGCGGACGGCCCGGTACATGACGGGGACAGCTCCCTGCCATCCAGGACCTCTATATCAGGCAGTTATATCAGGCAGTGTCAGAGGAAATTGTCAAAGACTTCAGCCACCAAAGCCATATACTGTTCACTCTGCTACCGTCAGGCAAACGGTACCGGAGCATTGGCTCTTGGACCAACAGCCTCTGACACAGCTTCTATCCCAAGCCATAAAACTGCTGAATAGTTAGTCAGTGCAAGATAATTAAATGTTTACACTGACTATGCACACTCACAAGACATACAGTACCAGTCAAAAGTTTGGACACACCTACTCATTCAAGGGTTTTTCGTTATTTTTTACTATTTTATACATTGTAAAATAATAGTGAAGACAAAACTATGAAATAACACATATGGAATCATGTAGTAACCAAAAGGAGTGTAAAACAAATCAAAATATATTTCATATTTGAGATTCTTCAAAGTAGCTACCCTTTGCCAGCTTGGCATTCTCATACAGCTTCACGAGGTATTCACATGGAATGCATTTCAATTAACAGGTGTGCCTTGTTAAAAGTTAATTTAATTCCTTCTTAATGCGTGAGCCAATCAGACCGGTGGAAACTTGTCCTTTGGTCCAAATTTGAGATTTTGGTTCCAACTGCCATGACTTCGTGGAAGCAGAGTAGGTGAACAGATGGTCTCCACGTGTGGTTCCCACTGTGAAGCATGGAGGAGGAGCTGTGATGGTGCTTTGCTGGTGACACCGTCAGTGATTTATTTATAATTCAAGGCACACTTAACCAGGATGGCTACCACAACATTCTGCAGCGATACGCCATCCCATCTGCTTTGGGCTTAGTGAGACTATCATTTGTTTTTCAACAGGACAATGAACCAACAAACCTCCAGGCTGTGTAAGGGCTATTTGACCAAGAAGGAGAGTGATGGAGTGCTGCATCAGACTGACCTCGACCATCACCCAACCTCAACCTAATTGAGATTGTTTGGGATGAGTTGGACCGCAGAGGAAGGAAAAGACACCAACAAGTGCTCAGCATGTGACCCGTTTCAGGAAACTATGCATATGTCGCGGGTCACTACTTCACACGACCGGGAGACCCATGGGGCAGTGCACAATTGGCCCAGCGTCATCCGGGTTATGGGAGGATTTGGCCGGCAAGGATGTTCCTGTCCAATCGCGCACTAGCGAGTCCTAAGGCTGGCCGGGCACATTGACATGGTCGCCAGGTGTACAGTGTTTCCTCCAACACATTGGTGCGGCTGGCTTCCAGGTTAAGCAGCCGTTGTGTCAAGAAGCAGTGTGGCTTGGCTGGGTTGTTTCGAAGGATGCACGGCTCTCAACCGTCGCCTCTCCCAAGTCCGTACGGGAGTTGCAGCGATGGGACAGGACTGTAACTACCAATTGGATAGCACAAAATTGGGCAGAAAAAGGCAAGAAAATGTATTACGAGCCTAGTTGGTTTAGCCACATAAAAAAGACACCAACCTTCCAGTTAGCCATGATTGGCAGAGATCATGAGTGGGCTCGACATGCTGGGAGATCAGTCTGCCATATAGCACACTTCTGACTATTTGAGCTTGTCAGTATGTCTAGGTAATTCTGTCTAACGCAGCTTTTTTTTGTTTTATGTATCATGTATTCAAACTGCATAAATTTTGCTTTCCACTTTCTGGAGGACCAAGTTTTGAAAATCTGTGGAATTCGAGTATGATAGCTAAGGAGACGGAGAAAACACCTGTCTCCAGATTACATCTTCAAACTAAGGGCAACCATGGCATCCAACAGGAGACACGTCCATCCATGAATTATGTATACGGGTAAAACAGTCTAGCTAGCTACATTTTCAGATATTACACAATTCTAATTTTGACAGAAAGAGCCATTTGCTTAGCTAGCTATAGCCTAATGTTAGCTAGTTAGCATGGACATATCCGACATATCCGACATAAACAGGTTCATGCAGGTTGGTAACGTCATTTGTTGTGATTATGGTTCATTGTTTTCCTAGCTAGCTAGTCTTAAATGACTCCACTATGCAAGTAACCATTTCGGGTGCATTCCTAAATTCAGTCTGGCCATCTACTCTGACATCAGAGCACTCCGAGTGTGCCTGAGCGCAGAATAACTGTTAATTTTATGAACGCTCAACACCCGTTGAATATAGCCGGTGTCAGTAAACGTCGGCAAAAAAACATAATTAAATTGTTGCCAGCAGCACAGTCACCAACACTCTGGATAACATAACAGCCTAACCAGCTCTGCTAGCGCGAGTAAAATGGTCAGCGTGGGGAGTTCTCTCTTTATATGTCTGTAAGTAGCTAGCAAGCTAGCCAATGTCAGCCAGTTAGCTTGAGCGCTTGACTGCCGTTGTGAGGTCAGAAAGTTCGGATCAACCCTACTCATCGGCCAGAGCGTCCGGTGTGCGCTCTGCACGCTCCGAGAGCCACACATTTCGAATATACAAACAGACAATCTGACAGCACAGTTGCAGTCACCAACGCTCTGGATAATATAACAGCCTAACCAGCTCTGCTAGGACGAGTAATGTTCAGTGAACTTTTGTCAATATGTGTCTGGAAGTAGCTAGCAAGTTAGCTTGGGTGCTTGACTTCTGTTAGTACTGAACGCTCGGATCAACCCTTAAAGAGATGGGTGGGGCTAAAGCTTAAGAGGGTGAGAACGATGTTGAATGGCTGTAGACAAAGAAGGGCTCTCCAGTAGTAGTACCAAAAGATTCAAAAGGCCATTTTCTCAAAAGTGAGTTTACAAGTTTAAAAGCAAAATTACTTTCCCATTGTTCCTTAACTGTAATATATGATAAACCATTTGGTAGCTCTAAGTCTCTAATTTTATTCAATGTAAAAAACACAATTTCAAATGTTGCAACATAAGACCGATTTCAGCTGGTCGGTCACATATGGGAACTCCTTCAAGACTGTTGGAAAAGCATTCCAGGTGAAGCTGGTTGAGAGAATGCCAAGAGTGAGCAAAGCTGTCAACAAGGCAAAGGGTGGCTACTTTGAAGAATCTCAAATATATTTTCATTTATTTAACACTTTTTTGGTTACTACATGATTCCATGTGTGTTATTTAAAAGTTATGATGTATTCACTATTATACTACAATGATTGAAATTTGTTAAAATAAAGATAAACCCTTGAATGAGTAGGTGTCCATACTCATGACTGGTACACACTACAGTGAGCTCAGAAAGTATTCATACCCCTTGACTTGTTCCACGTTGTGTTGTGTTACAGCCTGAATTTAAAATGTATTAAATTGAGATTTTGTGTCACTGGCCTACACACCATAATGTCAAAGTGGAATTGTTTACAAATTACTTAAAAATGAAAAGCTGAAATGTCTTGAGTAAATAAGTATTCAACCCCTTTGTTATGCCAAGCCTAAATACGTTCATGAGTAAAAATGTGCTTAACAAGTCACATAATAAGTTGCATGGACTCACTGTGTGTAATAATAGTGGCTAACATGATTTTTGAATGACTACCTCATCTCTGTACCCCACACATACAGATAATTGTAAGGTCCCTCAGTCGAGCAGTGAATTTCAAACACAGATTCAACCACAAAGACCAGGTTTTGCAATGCCTCACAAAGAAGGGCACCTATTGGTAGATGGGTAAAAATAAAAAACACATTGAATATCCCTTTGACCATTTTGAAGTTATTAATTATAATCTGGACGGTGTATCAATACACCCAGTCACTACAAAGATACAGGCGTTCTTCTTAACCCAGTTGCCAGAGAGGAAGGAAACGACTCAGGGATTTCACCAAGAGGCCAATGGTGACTTTAAACAGTTACAGAGTTCAATGGCTGTGATAGAAAACTGAGGCTGGATCAACAACATTGTAGTTACAACACTAACTAGTAATGCACCGATATGACATTTTTGGCCGATACCGATATCCAATATTTTCCTTGCAAAAAAAAAAAAAAAAAACTGATACAGATATGAACTTTTTTTTTTTTTTAACCTTTTAAGCATTCTAGTACAGTTAAATAGTTAAAACACACACACACGGACGCAGCGGTCTAAGGCACTGCATCTCAGTGCAAGAGCCGTCACTACAGTCCCTGGTTCGAATCCAGGCTGTATCACATCCTGCCGTGATTGGGAGTCCCATAGGGCGGCACACAATTGGCCCAGCTTCGTCCGGGTTAGGCCATCATTGTAAATAAGAATTTGTTCTTAACTGACTTGCCTAGTTAAATAAGAGGTTACACACACAAAAAGTTATTTTGTTGGCATTTACTTATGTCCGCAATACCAGTAAAACATAATCAAAACCTATTTCTTTCACTTACTTGCTGTGCCGTTTCATTCTCAACCAGGACTTCTATGGAACGCTGTTTGGGTCTTTGCGTGTCAATTAACACTTGTTGACCAATCAGGACCTGAATATCACTGCACGTTACATAATAAACACGTTCTTGAATTTTTTACGTAGTTATTACACAATCACTCGTATTTCATATGTCACAACGATTCATCGATATGTATGCTATGATGCTGGTAATGTTGTCTCGCGCACCTACAGTGCTGTCATAAAAAAAAGCTAGCTCATGGATGCAAACAATGTTCTTTCCCAAAAACATAGCAAAACGACAATCTGCTTCAGCAGCTATAGTTAGCTAGCTAACTATATAGCTAGGTGTCATCATCTAAAATAACCCTTATTTATAAAGACAGTTCTTATTTGATTAATGGTGGTCAGACCCATCTATGTGAAGCTAGCCACAATAAGGATTAGCCACAACAGTGGACTTTGCGGTTAGCCTTCAAAATACAGTTGTATTCGCATCACTGTCAATGACGTTATTTTATTTTGAAGGCAAACCACAAATTTCCACTATTGTGCCTAATCCTTATTGTGGCTAGCTTCACAACACATAACCCGGTCCGGTCGAGCCTCACTAGCCAGATGAAGCTAGCTGGCTGCTTATAACGTTAGCTCTGGGCAACAGGGTTAAGTAGCTGGCTAGCTATTTATTTTCATTAACTGAAGTTCAATTTCAATAGGCGAACACCAAGTGGCAACCAAGCTAATACTTACTCACAAAGATTCCTAAATCATTGGTAAGAGTAATGAAAATGACTGCAGTTTCTACTGGTCATTGTTTTCAGGATGGTTGTATTGGTGCTAGCTAGGTACTAAGCTAAAACTAGCTACCCCAGAAGTTGCGGTCGAACAAATCATGCTTTATTACCAACGCAGTATTGTAAATAGAGGTCGACCGATTAATCGTAATGGCCTATTAATTAGGGGCGATTTCAAGTTTTCATAACAATCGGTATTTTTGGCCACCGATTTGCCGATTTTTTTTTCTTTGTTTAAATTATTTTTTAACACACCTTTATATAACTAGGCAAGTCAGATTAAGAACACATTCTTATTTTCAATGACGGCCTAGGAACGGGGGTTAACTGCCTTGTTCAGGGGGGATTCGTTTTTGCAACCTTCTGGTTACTAGTCCAATGCTCTAACCACCTGCCTTACATTGCACTCCACGAGGAGCCTACATGGCAGGCTGACTACCTGTTACGCGAGGGCAGCAAGAAGCCAAGGTAAGTTGCTAGCTAGCATTAAACTTATCTTATAAAAAAACGATCAATCTTAACATAATCACGAGTTAACTACACATGGTTGATGATATTACTAGTTTAACGTGTCCTGCGTTGCATATAATCGATGCGGTGCCTGTTAATTTCTCATCGAATCACAGCCTACTTCGAGAAACGGGTGATGATTTAACAAGCACATTTGCGAAAAAAGCACTGTCGTTGCACCATGTACCTAACCATAAACATCAATGCCTTTCTTTAAAATCAATACACAATACATATATTTTTAAACCTGCATATTTAGGTAATATTGCCTGCTAACATGAAATTGTGTCACTGCTCTTGCGTTCATTGCCTGGCTCGTTGCGAACTAATTTGCCAGAATTTTACGTAATTATGACATAACATTGAAGGTTGTGCAATGTAACAGGAATATTTAGACTTAGGGATGCCACCCGCTAGATAAAATACGAACCGGTTCCGTATTTCACTGAAAGAAAAAAAACGTTTTGTTTTCGAGATGATAGTTTCCGGATTCGACCATATTAATGACCTAAGGCTTGTATTTCTGTGTGTTTATTATATTATAATTAAGTCTATGATTTGATAGAGCAGTCTGACTGAGCGGTGGTAGGCACAAGCAGGCTCGTAAGCATTCATTCAAACAGCACTTTCATGCGTTTTGCCAGCAGCTCTTCGCAATGCATTGCGCTGTTTATGACTTCAAGCCTATCAACTCCCAAGATTAGGCTGGTGTAACCAATGTGAAATGGCTAGCTAGTTAGCGGGTGCGCGCTAATAGCGTTTCAAACGTCACTCGCTCTGAGACTTGGAGTAGTTGTTCCCCTTGCTCTACATGGGTAACGATGCTTCGAGGGTGGCTGTTGTCGATGTGTTCCTGGTTCGAGCCCAGGTAGAAGCAAGGAGAGGGACGGAAGCTATACTGTTACACTGGCAATACTAAAGTGCCTATAAGAACATCCAATAGTCAAAGGTATATGAAATACAAATCGTATAGAGAGAAATAGTCCTAAAATTCCTATAATAACTACAACCTAAAACTTCTTACCTGGGAATATTGAAGACTCATGTTAAAAGGAACCACCAGCTTTCATATGTTCCTATGTTCTGAGCAAGGCACTTAAACGTTAGCTTTCTTACATGCGACATACTGCACTTTTACTTTCTTCACCAACACTTTGTTTTTGCATTATTTAAACCAAATTGAACATGTTTCATTATTTATTTGAGGCTAAATTGATTTTATTTATGTATTATATTAAGTTAAAATAAGTGTTCATTCAGTATTGTTGTAATTGTCATAAAAAAAAAAATCACAATCGGTCGACCAATCGGTAAACACATCATTCGTGGCCGGTGTTTGCAGACTTTTCTGACAGCGCTACTGTATCTTTTTTGACATGCACAGACCCAAACGGCGTTCCATAATATGACAGTATGTCGTGAAGCTAAAAGCAGTGACGCAATTACTGTAACTCCGGTAGGGCAACATCTGAAAAATAGCGCACTTGGTAGTATGTACCGGTGCTCAACCAGTCGGCGAAAGCCAACATCACCCACGACAGAGAACGGTTGATTGTCAAGGGCAATGAATTCCATTATCGTGGCTTTAATGGATTTCGCCTTTGAGTTGTCTCGCTGAAATTTTCTTACTCTTTCAAATGACTGCTCGACTTGTTGACTGCTCGATCCACACAGCAGACTGTGGGCTAGGTTAGGAATGCTGTGTTGCACAACATTTTACGTCGGCGTCATTAGTCATGTACCTCCGTTATATAGGTATGCACATCAGCTTTGACATCGGTTTTGCATATCGGCTTTAAACTAGACAGACATCGGCCGATTCCGATATGTTCAACCGCTATATTGTGCATCCCAAATACTAACCTAAATGACATTATGAAAAGAAAGAAGCCTGTAATGAATAAAAATATTAAAAAACATGCATACTGTTTTCAATAAGGCACTAAAGTAAAACTGCAAATAATGTGGCAAAGAAATTTACTTTGTGTCCTGAATACAAAGCATTGTTTGGGGCAAATCCAACAACACATCACTGAGTACCACTCTTCATATTCTCAAGCATGGCTGCATCATGTTATGAGTAATGCTTCTCATCGGCAAGGACTATGGAGTTTTTTTTAGGATAAATAGAAAAACAATAGAGTTAAGCACAGGCAAAATCCTGGAGGAAAACCTGGTTCAGGTGGCTTTCCAACAGACACTGGGAGACAAATTTCAGCAAGACAATAACCTAAAATACATGGACAAATATAGTTGCAGTTGCTTACCAAAGACAACACTGAATGTTCCTGAGTGGCCTAGTTACAGATTTGACTTAAAATCTGCTTGAAAATCTATGGCAAGACTTGAAAATGGCTCTCTAGCTATGATTAACAACCAACTTGACAGAGCTTGAATAATTTTTCAAAGAATAATGTGCGAACATCGTACAATCCAGGTGTGCAAAGCTCTTAGAGACTTACCCAAAAATAGTCACAGCTGTAATCGCTGCCAAAGGTGATTCTAACATGTATTGACTCAGGGGTGTGAATAATTATGTAAATGATATATTTCTGTATATTTGCCAAATTTTATAAAAACATGGTTTCACTTTGCCATTATGGGGTTGTGTGTGTAGATGGGTGAGAAAAATATATATTTAATCCATTTTGAATTCAGGCTGTAACACAACAAAATGTGGTCCAAGTCAAGGGGTATGAATACTTTCTGAAGGCACTATATAGACACACCAACAAAACTTTCACTCATCATATGCTGCTGCTACTCTGGTCTTAATTCTTACTTTTATTATCCATACTAATGTCTCGTCACTTTACCCTGCCTTAATGTACATATCTATCTCAAATACCTTGTACCCCTGCACACTGATCTGGTACTGGTACTCCCTGTATATAGTTCCAATCCAGGCTGAATTACATCCGGCCGTGATTGGGAGTCCCATAGGGCGGTGCACAATTGGGCCCAGCATCATCGGTTTGGCCGTCATTGTAAATAAGAATTTGTTATTAACTGACTTGCCTAGTTAAATAAAGGTTAAATTAAATTAAAAGATATAGCTTCATTCTTGTGCATTTTATTCCTTATGTGTTTTTTTTTAATACTCTGAATCGTTGGGAAGGGCTCTGAAGCAAACAATTCCCGGTAAAGTTGTATTCAGCGCATGTGACAAATACAATTTTATTTGAAAGGGCAAGTTCAGTTGAACCTTGGCCACACACACACACACACACACACACCTATTTCAGGCTATTGTCTTCATTTAAACATTCATCCTGATACAATAAACATTGAACTGGCCTAGATACCAGTATTATCAGCTAGATAGCCAGGCAAGGCAGGCATCCTTATGGAAAGAAAAGTAGGCCTGGCACTGTGTAACTTTCTGTTCATTGCTACTTCTCTCTCAAAGCCAGAGACTTACTGATGAGCTAGATGGCCTACTTGAGGTTACTGTATGGGAAAGCATAGGCTTATGCAATTTATGTAATGAAAGAATGTTTATTTATGAATTAATTTGTTTCCTTAACTCAAGTTTTTTTATTTTTTTTAATAAATAAAATAAACAAACCCCTCTAAAAAACGAATATGGTTTCAATATACACCTGGCAACCAGAATAAACAAGACAAGCTCTGAATACCAATATGCTAAATATGGCAGTTCATGACCTCACATGGCTAAGGCAATATCTTGGGAAATTGCAAGCTATTGCATGTTCATTAAAAACATATCTGTTAGTTTGCTACTCAAGCTGTACACATAAGAGAGATGACATCATGAAGTCAGGTTGGTTTTTGTAGGCTGTTCCACTGGCTGCTATTTTAGCCATTTAAAATCATTCATTTCAAGCGGGTCATGTTAACCTACATTTACTTTTATGCAGATTACGGAAACAAAAGCTCTGTATTAGTGGCTAAGCTCTGCTTGAAATCATTGCACGAATGACAAAAGACGGGAAATCAAACAGAATAATGTTTTGAATGTAGCTGTCAATGTTATTAAACTAGCCTACCCAGTGTACACAAGTCCAACATTTGCTTCGAGCACAAATAGAATAGGCGCACTAGACTCGGGGACTGTACTTTTTTGTCAGTCTGTCAGTTACTGTATTGCCTATATCGTCTCATTTCATTGACATTGTCTAACATGTGCATTGCGCTATGCCATCGTCGTCGATGTATGGCAATCAATCAATCGTATGATGTCCAGAAAATGATAAAGTAGATGGTTGTAGAGCGTTCACTCGCAACAATGTATCCGCTGGAAAACAGTTTGTGACACAGCCAGACAGTCTGGCTACACTGTAGACCCATCTGTCTAGTGACAACTCGCCAATGATCAAGTAAAACCTCTCTTGGAACAAAATGACATTTCTCAAAATTGACAGCAAAACAAAGTTGAAATGCTTTTGAGCAACTGAATACAGGTTTGAAAACATGGTGTACTATTTATCGAGCGGTTCAGTTTGCGTACCAAACTGGCTTGTTATTTGTTGGCAATACACTTACCCATGAGCTCAGGTGCTTTTATGAAAATGCGTCCTCTGTTCCTCATTTGCCAACAATACTTTCATCGATTAAATAGCCTTGTATGTACAAACAATGTCCAATTAAACCGATAGTGAGAATTGTTTTGCGAGCAGGTGTAACCAACCAACAGAACAGTTATTAACTGGCTTGCACAGTTTAACTACCATACGCACTCCACTGGCTGCCTATCTGGTCACAGACTGACGTTAATACAACAGATGCGTTCAAATCTTAACTTTGGCAGTAGTCATGTTATCTGGCAAGCTATGAGTCATGATGAAGACTAATCTACATTAGCCTGGTAGTATGACTAGGAAATACTCAATTCACAGTAACATACTTCGACTTCAGCTAGAGGAAACTAAGACATGATGGCAGCGTTGTAGGAACTTGGAAGTGTCTCTCGTACTGCATGAGGTCAGCAAATTACAACAGTAAAACGTTTAAATCAATAAGATATACACATCATGAATAAACCAATGTAAAAACTGACCAGTGATGAATCCCACGTTTCCAATAACATTTAGTCCAACTCCGGAGGAGATGACTTGACTTTCTGAAGAGTTGTCAGGACTTCCTGAATGAGGGCTCGAGAGTCCTCTGCTACACACGAGTACAGCCCCTCGTCACTGACAGCTAGTTTGACAGGCTGAAAAATAAATTCGTAGATTGTGTCAAGAAGCAGTTCGATGCACCTCCAGAAATGTTATGGTTTGGCACAAAAACAAGCAGTCAATGTTTCTTCCCCTATACGTGCCACAATTGTTTAGGTAATGGCCATTGATTATTGCTCAATAAAGTACACTGATCAGATCTCTGCAACGCCAGGGTTGTGGGTTCGATTCCCACGGGGGGCCAGCACAGAAGATTTTTTTTTTAATGAATTTGTATGAAATGTATGCATTCACTACTGTAAGTCGCTCTGGATAAGAGCGTCTGCTAAATGACTAAAATGTAAATGTAAATCTCTTCTTGTCAAATTTGTCATTTAAGCTGTCATTTAACTCGACACAATTTGACATTGTATTATGTGTAATTTATTACAAGGCAAAACAATCGAGTTCAGAGTCACAGAAGAACAGGACAACAATTTAATCGGTTATCTGCTATAGGCGATCATCACAGACATCCTTCCTTTGCTTTACGATAAATATACATGTTAAAAATGATCACGAATACTTTGGCACACTGTATGAGGTCTCAGTCCATTACTCATGCCCACATCAAACGAACATGTTAATTGAACACTGAAAGCGTGAATGTCGGTCACAGAAATATGTCAATTCTGACCGAATATGTCACGTGGCAGTATTCATAAAATCTGAGGCTACACTGCCATCTGGTGTTATACCTGAGAATGATAGATTCAAAACCAGGCAACAAATTAAATGAACATGCCTCATGGCTCCCTTGCAGTCCCTACTGGCCAGGGCAGCAGTGATGAGCTTTGACAGGGTTTTTTAAATGGGAATGTATGCGCACAGGCAGAGATGCATCCCATAGTGCATGTGTATTATGGTCTGGGGGTGGTTCGGAACCAAGTTTGCATAAGCTCCTTGACAGACCTTTAGACTTGCATTGGCTGCCAAGCTAATACCTAGACTTTGCTTAGCAGGAAAAAAGAGAGAGAAAGAGAGGGTCGAAACAGCAGGTCCCGGGCGAGATAGCACAACGAGTGAACAGGTCAGGGTTCCATAGCCGCAGGCAGGACAGCAGAAACTGGATCAGCAGCACGAGAATGTAGCACATCCGGTGAACAAGTCAGGGTTCCATAACTGCAGGCAGAACAGCAGAAACTGGATCAGCAGCGCGTCCAGGTAGCAAGTCCCCGTGAACAAGTCAGGGTTCCATAGTCGCAGGCAGAACAGCAGAAACTGGATCAGCAGCACGACTAGGTTGACTGGGGACATGGGCATGGTCCTAGGGCTCAGGTCCTGGTGTGAAGGGGGAGGGCGACGACACTGTGGCACCGTCCAAAGTTACCCCCGGACAGGGCCAACCAGGCAGGCTATAACCCCACCCACTTTGCCAAAGCACAGCCATCAAAGCGATATAAAACAAACCATTAACTTACTACCCTGAGACAAGGCCATGTATAGCCCACAAAGATCTTCCCCACCGCACGAAAGCGCAAGCAAGCAAGCAAGCCAGCCAGCCAGCCAGGCAGAGACAGCAAGGGTGGTTCGTCACTCTAGTGTCAGGGCCGTGCACCTTCGCACCCTGTGCCAGACTACACTCAATCATAGGACCTACTGAAGAGATGAGTCTTCAATAAAGACTTAAAGGTTGAGACCGAGTCTGCGTCTCGCACATAATCGGCCGACAATTCCATAAAAATTGAGCTCTATAGGAGAAAGCCCTGCCTCCAGCTGTTTGCTTAGAAATTCTAGGAACAATAAGGAGTCCTGCGTCTTGTGACCATACCGTACGTGTAGGTATGTACAGCAGGAACAAATTGGTGAGATAGTTAGGAGCAAGTCCAGGTAATGCTTTGTTGGTTAGCAGTAAAACCTTGAAATCAGCCCTAGTCTTAACAGGAAGCCAGGCTAGCACTGGAGTAATATGATCACATTTTTGGGTCCTAGTCAAGATTCTAGCAGCTGTATTTTGCACTAGCTACATTTTGTGTAGTGCTTTGTCTGGGTAGCTGGGGAGTAGAGCATTGCAGTAGTCTAATCTTGAAGTGACAAAAGCATGGATTAGCTTTTCTGCATCATTGTTGGACAAAAAATAATAATACCTGATTTTTGCAATGTTACGAAGATGGAAAAAGGCTGCTTTTGAAATATTTTTGATATGTTCGTCAAAAGAGGTGTCAGGGTCCAGATGCATGCCGAGGTCCTTCAGTTTTATTTGAGACGACTGTACAACCATCGAGATTCATTGTCAGATCCGACTGCCGAGCTCTTTGTTTCTTGGGAGCTAGAACCTCTGTTGCCGCCATCCACTTCCTTATGTCTGAAACACAGCCTTCCAGGATAGGCAATTTTAGGGCTTCACCATGTTTTATCGAAATGTATAGCTGTGTGTCATCTGCATAGCAGTGAAAGTTGATATTGTGTTTCTGAATGGCATCACCAAGAGGTAAAGCTAGCTCACTGGGCTAACAGTATTTTGGCATACAAAAGACCTAGGTTTAACCCCGGTCACATACATTATGTTCAAGTGCTATCAGATATGACTTGTAGTATCATCAGGAGTGTGATACACTAGTCTAGGGCCTGTCTGGCAAACCTACTGTGGATTCCCCAAAACGTAGAAGTTTCTGCAGCCCACTCTGACACCTCTCCTCATTCCAGTGCCGATGTGTCTGGCTGAAGATCTCTCTCACCTCCCCTGACCTTGGTCAACTGACCTCTGATTGGTTGCCATTTTTTAGCCGAGAAAATATCACTCTGATCACCAGACTGATGCAGCCAATCACCATTAAGGAGTTACCTGGTATGGACCAGTTTAGGCTGCTCTAACCTCAGCCTACTCAAGCTGCACAGGGAGATTGGATACACCTGTATCTCTAAGCTGCACCCTTCACATCTGGACTTCACCATCCAAGGACTACAACTGGTGAACACCTTTCATGCTACAACCTCTGGACTACTTTAGTGTGTGTGCGCCTTCATCACTGCCCAGAGTAAATGGACTTTGCAGCCAGAGTGCTTTTATAGTTACTTTCTGTATGTGCTGTTACTATTCATTATTGTTACTTGATTTAACTTAGTTGGTAGCGATATCGATATCATGTCGCTGTAGTATATCATGTTACATAGCCAGTTTATCCCCTTATGGTTGCGTTATTAATCATTTTACTGTTGGGCCAATATTTACTCTGCTTGCCATTGAAACCTATAGGCCCAAGATGGCCGCAAAGTTATTTTTCCTATTCAATATGGCCTCTGGCCAACATGCGTTACCGTATCCGCCACTTCCAGTTGTTATTATCATGTGACCATTCCAAGATGCTGGCCCCTTATGATAACCAGAATTCTAACATGCTAAGCTAAATTGTTAACTGTAAAGGATGTTAAGTTGTTTACCATGTTAGCTTACATTGTTCCTGATGTTAGCTTGCATCCTATTCCTTGCTAGATTTGATACATTTTATAAATGTGTTATATCACATTTATAGCCTGTCATTACACATACCTATGAATATTCTCCTACTGTACACTTGACATTTATATTGGTATAGCCTTGTTATTGTATTCCATGTTATCTGCTAATACTCTTACTATTAATATTGGTATATCTTTAGCTATACCACTGTGTAATACATATTCCTGTCTTTTTCTATAGATATCACGTCATACTTCCTATATCACTACTTCCTGTTTCTCCTGTTTCTCCTGTAATTCTGGTGTATGTTGAGGCTGGCAATAAACCTGTATTATTTTCCCCTGTTTCCACTGAGTCATCACCCCCTCTAACTGGACCGAGTAGTGAAGTTGTTCCTTTCACCAGTTACTCTATGGGTGGCAATCTGTTTCAGCCTGTATTAAGTAGGAGTGCTGATTTTGGATAAGGTCCCCCCTATCCATGTTATCATATTCGTTATGTTCTAAAAAGCCAGAAACGTATCCAAGATCAGCACTCCAAGCTGAGACGCTTGCAGTAGCGTAAAATAAAAATCCTGTAAAGTACTACTTAAGTAGTTGTTTGGGGTATCAGCACTTTCTTTTCTTTAGGAATGTAGTGAAAAGTAAAAGTTGTCAAAAATGTGAAAAGTAATGTACATTTTACTCCATACATTTTCCCTGACACCCAAAAGTACTCGTTCAATTTTGAATGCTTAGCAGGACTGGAAAATGGTCCAATTCACACACTTATCAAGAGAACATCCCTGGTCATCCCTACTGCCTCTGATCTGGTGGACTCAAGAAACACACATGCTTAGTTTGTAAATTATGTGTTGGAGTGTGCCCATGGCTATCTGTACATTTTTCAAAAACATGAAAATTGCTTAAAATGAGCAATTTCAAATGATTTATACTTTTAATTTTACTTTTGATACTTAAGTATATTTTTGCAATTACATTTACTTTTGATACTTAAGTATATTTAAAACCAAATACTTTTACTAAAGTAGGATTTTACTGGATGACTTTATGTCATTTTCTACTAAGGTATCTTTACTTTTACTCAAGTATGATGCTGCTGCTGCTGCTGCTGCTGCTGCTGCTGCTGCTATGTGTATTGGCCATTGAGAGGCTTTGAAGACACCAGTTGGCCATATTGGTACTCCTTAGAAGAAGCAGTTTTCCATAGGAATGAATGGAATTCTACAGTATTTAAACGTTGTTGAAGTGGGGACAGTAACATTAGTAATCCAAAAAAGATATATACTTTAAGGAAAATGTTTTTATATATTTTTTATTTTTATGTTTAGCACACAATATGTAAAAGTATGCATTAATGCATTAAGGTGTTAGTAATAGAATACACGTGGCAAAAATGAATTTAGACATTTATAAATGCATTTCTATAGCTTGTGTATATATAAATCATTAGACACACCCCCAAGAAAGATTTTATAAATGCACACATTTACTCATATTGCAAGCAGCCCTATGCAAGGACCAAGCTACTACCACTTAACTACCAGAGTGAAACTGTCTGGTGTCACCACTATATACATACACTCAGTGGCCAGTTTATTAGATACACCACCCCGTTCATGAAAATGGATCACTCCTACAGTGAGTCATTTGGCCGTGGCTTGTTATATAAAGCAAGCAGACAGGCATCGAGGCATTCAGTTACTGTTCGATTAAACGTTTGGAGGACAGTTCGAAGGAACCTACCAGGTATAACCCTAAATCCGTAACCATGGGCACCCTCTTAGATATCATCCTGACCAACCTGCCCTCTAAATACACCTCTGCTGTCTTCAACCAGGATCTCAGCGATCACTGCCTCATTGCCTACGTGCGTACTGGGTCCACGGTCAAACGACCACCCCTCATCACTGTCAAATGCTCCCTAAAACACTTCAGCGAGCAGGCCTTTCTAAATTGACCTGGCCCGGGTATCCTGGAAGGATATTGACCTCATCCCGTCAGTAGAGGATGCCTGGTTGCTCTTCAAAAGGGCTTGCTCTCCATCTTAAATAAGCATGCCCCATTCAAAAAATGGAGAACTAAGAACAGATTTTGCCATTGGTTCACTCCAGACTTGAGGGCCCTTGACCAGCACAAAAACATCCTGTGGCGTTGTGCATTAGCATCGAATAGCCCCCGCGATATGCAACTTTTCAGGGAAGTCAGAAGCCAAGTCATTTAGGAAAGCTAAGGCAAGCTTTTTCAAACAGAAATTTGCTTCCTGTAGCACGAATTCCAAAAAGCTTTAGGACACTGTAAAGTCCATGGAGAATAAGAGCACCTCCTCCCAGCTGCCCACTGCACTGAGGATAGGAAACACTGTAACCACCGATAAATCTACGATAATCGATCATTTTAATAAGCATTTTTCCACAGCTGGCCATGCTTTCTACCTGGCTACCCTGGCCAACATCTCAGCACCCCCTGCAGCAACTTGCCCAACCCCCCCGCTTCTCCGTCACCCAAATCCAGACAGATGATGTTCTGAATGAACTGCAAAATCTGGATCCCTACAAATCAGCTGGGCTAGACAATCTGGACCCTCTCTTTCTAAAATGATCAGACAAAATTGTTGCAACCCCTATTACTAGCCTATTCAACCTCCTTCGTATCGTCTGAGATCGCCAAAGATTGGAAAGCTGCCGCGGTCAACCCCCTCTTCAAAGGGGTATACACTCTAGACCCAAACTGTTATAGACCTATAGGCATCTTGCCCTACCTTTCTAAAATCTTCGAAAGCCAAGTTAATTAACAGATCATCGACCATTTCGAATCCCACCGTACCTTCTCCACTATGCAATCTGGTTTCCGAGCTGGTCATGGTGCACCTCAGTCACGCTCAAGGTCCTAAATGATATCATAACCTCCATAGATAAAAGACAGTACTGTGCAGCCGTCTTCGTTGACCTGGCCAAGGCTTTCAACTCTGTCAATCACTGCGTTCTTATCGGCAGACTCAATAGCCTTGTCTTCTCAAATGACTGCCTCGCCTCGTTCACCAACTACTTCTCTGATAGAGTTCAGTGGGTCAAATCGGAGGGCCTGTTGTCCGGACCTCTGGCAGTCTCTATGGGGGTGCCACAGGGTTCAATTCTCGGGGCGACTCTTTTCTCTGTATACATCAATGATGTCGCTCTTGCTGCTGGTGAGTCTCTGATCCACCTCTACGCAGACAACACCGTTCGGCATACATCTGACCCTTCCTTGGACACTGTGCTAACAACCATCCAAACAAGCTTCAACGCCAAACACTCCTTCCAACTGCTTTTAAATGCTAGTAAAACTAAATACATGCTCTTCAACCGATTGCTGCCTGCACCCTCCCGCCTGACTAGCATCACCACTCTGGACGGTTCTGACCTAAAATATGTGGACAACTACAAATACCTAGGTCTCTGGTTACACTGCAAAATCTCCTTCCAGACTCACATTAAGCATCTCCAATCCAAAATGAAATCTAGAATCGGCTTCCTATTTCGCAACAAAGCCTCCTTCACTCATGCCGCCGAACATACCCTAGTAAAACTGACTATCCTACCAATCCTGGACTTTGGCGATGTCATTTACAAAATATCCCCCAACACTCTACTCAGCAAATTGGATGCAGTCTATCACAATGCCATCCGTTTTATCACCAAAGCCCCATATACTACCCACCACTGTGACCTGTATGCCCTCGTTGGCTGGCCCTCACTACATATCCGTCGCCAAACCCACTGGTTCCAGGCAATCTATAAGTCTTTGCTAGGTAAATCCTCGCCTTCTCAGCTCACTGGTCACCATAGCAACACCCACCCGTAGCACGTGCCTCAGCAGGTATATTGCAATGGTCATCCCCAAAGCCAACATTTCCTTTGGCCGCCTTTCCTTTCAGTTCTCTGCTGCCAATGACTGGAACGAATTGCAAAAATCACTGAAGCTGGAGACCTATATCTCCCTCTCTAACTTTAAGCATCAGCTGTCAGAGCAGCTTCCCGATCGCCGTACCTGTACACAGCGAATCTGTAAATAGCACATCCGACTACCTCTCCCAATATTATTACTTACCCTCTTGCTCTTTTGCATCCCAGTGTCTCTACTTGCACATCTATCACTCCAGTATTAATGCTAAATTGTAATTATTTTCGCCGCTATGGCCTACTTCACTGCTCTTCTACATTTGCACGCACTGTATATAGATTTTTCAATTTTTCTTTTCTTTGGTGTTATTGACTGTACTTTTGTTTATGTGTAACTCTGTGTTGTTGTTTTGGTCGCACTGCTTTGCTTTATCTTGGCCAGGTCGTAGTTGGAAATGAGAACTTGTTCTCAACTGGCCTACCTGGTTAAATAAAGGTGAAATAAAATAAAAATAAATAAAAATGGGCAAAACGAGTGACCTAAGAGACTTTGAGCATCGTACGATTGTTAGTGCCAGGCATGCTGGATCCAGTATCTCAGAAATGGCTGCCCTCCTGGACTTTTCACACAGGATAGTGTCTAGGGTTCACCAAAAATGGAGTGACAAACAAAAAACATCCAGTCAGCGGCAGTCTTGTGGCCAAAAACAGCTTGTTGATGAGAGAGGTTGAAGGAGAAAGGCAAGAATCATGCAAGCTAACAAGCAGGCCACAAACAGACAAATAACGGCACAGTACAACAGTGGTGTGCAGAACCACATCTTGGAATGCACAACTCGTCTATCCTTGTCAAAGATGGGGTGTTACAGCAGACGACCACACGGGTTCCACTCTTATCAGGTAAAAACAAGAAGAAGTGGCTCCAGTGGGCACTCGATCACCAACACTGGACAATAAGGAGTGGAAAAACATTGCAAGTTTAGTTTACTTGGGTGGCCTGTGCAGTCACTAGGCCTCAATCCAATAGAGCATCTTTGGGATAAGATGGAACAGGCTGTTCGCAGCATGAATGTACCGCTGTCCAATCTGCAGCAACTGCGTTATGCCATCACATCAGCATGGATCAACATCCCTGTGGAACGCTTCTGACACCTTGTAGAATGCCCTGAAGAATTCAAGCGGCTCTGGAGGCAAAGGGGGTCCTACCCAGTAATAGACGGATGTACCTAATAAACTAGCCAGTGAATATAAACTATATACGCAAAAGTATATGGACACACCTTCAAATTAGTGGATTTGGCTATTTCAGCCACACCGTTGCTGACAGGTGTATAAAATTGAGCACACAGCCATGCAATCTCCATAAACAAACATTGGCAGTAGAATGGCCTTACTGAAGCTCGGTGACTTTTAACCTGGCACAATCATAGGATGCCACCTTTCCAACAAGTCAGTTCGTCAAATTTCTGCCCTGCTAGAGCTGCCCCGGTCAACTGTATGTGCTGTTATTGTGAAGTAGAAACACCTAGGAGCAACAACAGCTTAACCGTGAAGTGGTAGACCACACAAGCTCACAGAACGGGACTCCTGAAGCGCATAGTGCATAAAAATAGTCTGTCCTTCGTGGCAGCACTCACTACCGAGTTCCAAACTGCCTCTGGAAGCAACGTCAGCACAATAACTGTTCATCGGGAGCTTCATGAAATGGGTTTCCATGGCCGAGCAGCCGCACACAAGCCTAAGATCACCATGTGCTATGCCAAGCGTCGGCTGGAGTGGGGTAAAGCTTGCCAGCATTGGACTCTGGAGCAGTGGAAATGCGACATCTGAAGTGAAGAATCACGCTTCACCATGTAGCAGTCCGACGGACTAATCTGGGTTTAACGGATGCCAGAAGAACGCTATCTGCCCGAATGCATAATGCCAACTGTAAAGTTTGATGGAGGAGGAATAATGGTCTGGGGCTGTTTTTCATGGTTCGGGCTAGGCCCCTTAGTTCCGGTTAAGGGAAATCTTAACGCTACAGCATACAATGACATTCTAAACGATTCTGTGCTTCCAACTTTGTGGCAACAGTTTTAGGCAAGCCCTTTCCTGTTTCAGCATGACAATGTCTCTGTGCACAAAGCGAGGTCCATACAGAAATGCTTTGTCGAGATCAGTGTGGAAGAACTTGACTGGCCTGCACAGAGCCCTGACCTTAACCACATCAAACACCTTTGGAATGAATTGAAACGCCGACTGCGAGCCATGCCTAATCGCCCAACATCAGTGTCCAACCTCACTAATGCTTGTGGCTTAAATGGAAGCAAGTCCCCGCAGCAATGTTCGAGCATCTAGTGGAAAGCCTTCGCAGAAGAGTGGAGGCTGTTATAGCAGCAAAGGGGGGACCAATGCCATATTAATGTCCACGATTTTGGAATGAGATGTTCGATGAGCAGGTGTCCACATACTTTTTGTAACACACACACACACACACACACACACACACACACACACACACACACACACACACACACAGTACAAGTCAAAAGTTTTTATTGCTCACATACACATGGTTAGCAGATGTTATTGTGAGTGTAGCGAAATGCTTGTGCTTCTAGTTCCGACAGTGCAGTAATATCTAACAAGTAATCTAACAATTCCACAACTACCTAATACACACAAATCTAAGTAAAGGAATGGAATAAGAATATATACAAATAAATATATGGATGAACAATGACCGAGCGGCACAGGCAAGATGTAATAGATGGTATAAAATACAGTATATACATATGAGATGAGTAATGCAAGATATGTAAACATTATTAAAGTGGCATTAAAGTGACTAATGATCCATTTATTAAAGTGGCCAATGATTTAAAGTCTGTATGTAGGCAGCAGCCTCACTGTGATAGTGATGACTGTTTAACAGTCTTATGACCTTGAGATAGAAGCTGTTTTTCATTCTCTCGGCCCCAGCTTTGATGCACCTGTACTGACCTCACCTTCTGGATGGTAGCGGGGTGAACAGGCAGTGGCTCAGATGGTTGTTGTCCTTAATGATCTTTTTGGCCTTCCTGTGACATCGGGTGATGTAGGTGTCCTGGAGGGCAGGTAGTTTGCCACCGGTGATGCGTTGTGCAGTCCGCACCACCCTATGGAGAGCCCTGCGGTTATGGGCGGTGCAGTTGAAGTCCACGATCATCTCCTTTGTTTTGTTTGACGTTGAGTGAGAGGTTGAGTGAGCGGCCCGTCAGGAAGTCCAGGACACAATTGCACAGGGTGGGGTTGAGACCCAGGGCCTCAAGCTTAATGATGAGCTTGGAGGGTACTATGGTGCTGAATGCTGAGCTGTAGTCAATGAACAGCATTCTTACATAGGTATTCCTCTTGTCCAGATGGGATAGGGCAGTGTGCAGGCAATTGTATTGTCTGTGGACCTATTGGGGCGGTACGCAAATTGAAGTGGGTCTAGGGTGACAGGTAAGGTGGAGGTGATATGATCCTTGACTAGTCTCTCAAAGCACTTCATGATGACAGAAGTGAGTCCTAAGGGGCGATAGTCATTTAGTTCAGTTACCTTTGCCTTCTTGGTTACAGGAACAATGGTGGCCATCTTGCAGCATGTGGGGACAGCAGACTGGGATAGGGAGAGATTGAATATGTCCTTAAACACACCAGCCAGCTGGTCTGCACATGCTCTGAGGATACGGCTAGGGATGCGTCTGGGCCGGCAGCCTTGCGAGGGTTAATACGTTTAAATGTCTTATTCACATTGGTCACGGAGAAGGAGAGTCCTTGGTAGCAGGCCGCGTTGGTGGCACTGTATTATCCTCAAAGCAGGCAAAGAAGGTGTTTAGTTTGTCTGGAAGCAAGACGTAGGGGTCTGTGAAGTGGCTGGTTTTCTTTTTGTAGTCCGTGATTGACTGTAGAACCTGCCACATACGTCTCGTGTCTGAGCTGTTGAATTGCGACTCCACTTTGTCTCTGTACTGACATTTCGCTTGTTAGATTGTATTACAGAAGGAATAACTACACGTTTTCTTTATTTATTAACCCCTCCCCCTCTTCGGAGGACAATAATATATTTTTACAGCTTTTCTGCTACATATATATATATATACACACACACACACACACACACACACACACACACACACACACACACACACACACACACACACACACACACACACACATTGCATAACTAGACTGTTTGTATTTGGCCAAATTCCCAGTCACCTTTCGTTCACCAAACGTTCAGTTTTGCGTTCAGTTTTGACTACCGCTATCTATCCACGGTTTCTGGTTAGGGTAGGTTTTAATAGTCACAGTGGGTACAACATCTATGCACTTCCTTATAAACTCACTCAACGAATCAGCGTATAAATTGATATTATTCTCTGAGGCTACCCGGAACATGTCCCAGTCAGCGTGATCAAAACAATCTTGAAGCGAGGCTTCCGATTGGTCAGACCAGCGTTGAATAGTCCTTAGCACGGCTACATCCTGTTTGAGTTTCTGCCCATAGGAAGGGAGGAGCAAAATGGAGTCGTGGTCAGATTTTCCAAAGGGAGGGCCTTGTATGCATCGCGAAGTTAGAGTAGCAGTGATCCAGTGTTTTGCCAGCGTGAGTGCTACAATCGATAAGCTGATTATTTTACTAATAATCAGCATTATAATAATCTAATAATCAGTATTACCATTTTCTACATTGTAGAATGATGAAGACATCAAAACTATGAAATATCACATATGGAATCATGTAGTAACCAAAAACAAAGTGTGAAACAAATCAAAATATATTTTATATAATGAGATTCTTCAAAGTAGCCACCCTTTGCTTTGATGACATCTTTGCACACTTGGCATTCTCTCAACCAGCTTCATGAGGTAGTCACTTGGAATGCATTTCAATTAACAGGTGTGCCTGTGCGAGCTTATGTTCCGAAGCCATTGCGTTGCTATAACTGTCAAAGGTTTGGGCATGTGGTGGCGGTGTGTAAAGGCAAAAGGAGATGTGTGAATTGTGGGGGAGAACATGCATATGGGGAATGTGGAGACGTGGCCCTGTTAAAAAGTGCTGGAACTGTGGGGACGCCCATAGTGTGGCATATGGAGGTTGTGCAGTGATGAAAAGACAGGTGGAAGTGCAGCAGGTGCGGAGTGAGTGTAAAATCTTGAATGCAGAAGCAATGACGGTAGTTCACGCAGAAACAAGCGGGCACCTAGAAGAGCAGGTATTCCAGGACGGATCGGGATGCAGGTTGGGAGCGATGTAGGGAGCAGAATATGGGAGAACACAAGACTGGTAGTAGACATGAGGAAGGTTGTTACATTTTTGACAGCAGCAATGAATTGCACAGAATAATAAACAATCTAAGACTAAGAAGACACAGATCATTGTGGAGCAGGCAGTGAAGTATCTTAAGTTCCCATAATTGACATGGGAAAATGTACAGGATGACCTCAATAAGATTGAGAGTCAGTCCTGCCAGGAATCATGTATGGGTTAATTTTCATAATAGTGTTAATCTTTCAATGGAACGCCAGAAGTTTGATGGCTAATGGGCAAGAGTTCAAATCGTTTCTTGAGGAGTTACCAGCTTAAACCTACTCTAGATTTCGTAATACAAGGTTATGTTGCAGTCCGTAGAGATAGGGTGGCAGGTGGAGAGTGTGCTACCTTTATAGAGCAGTGGATCCCATATACACTACCGGTAAAACGTTTTAGAACACCTATTCATTCAAGGGTTTAAAAAAAAAAAATCCTACATTGTAGAATAATAGTGAAGACATCAAAAACTATCAAATAACACATATGGAATCATGTAATAACCAAAAAAGTGTTAAACAAATCAAAATATATTTAATATTTGAGATTCTTCTAATAGCCGCCCTTTGCCTTGATGACAGCTTTGCACACTCTTGGCATTCTCTCAACCAGCTTCATGAGGTAGTCACCTGGAATGCATTTCAATTAACAGGTGTGCCTTCTTAAAAGTACATTTTTCAATCAGTTGTCTTGTGACAAGGTAGGGGAGGTATACTGAAGATAGCCCTAGTTGGTAAAAGACCAAGTCCATATTATGGCAAGAACAGCCCAAATAAGCAAAGGGAAACGACAGTCCATCATCACTTTAAGACATGGTCAGTCAATTCAGAAAATTTCAAGAACTTTGAAAGTTTCTTCAAGTGCAGTCACAAAAACCATCAAGCGCTATGATGAAACTGGCTCTCATGAGGACTGCCACAGGAATGGAAGACCCAGAGTTACCTCTGTTACAGAGGATAAGTTCATTCGAGTTACCAGCCTCAGAAATTGCAGCCCAAATAAATGCTTCACAGAGTACAAGTAACAGACACATCTCAACATCAACTGTTCAGAGGAGACTGTGTGAATCAGGCCTTCGAGGTCGAATTGCTGCAAAGAAACCACTACTAAGGGACACCAATAATAAGAAGAGACTTGCTTGGGCCAAGAAACACGAGCAATGGACATTAGACCCGTGGAAATTTGTCCTTTGGTCTGCAGTCCAAATTTGAGATTTTTGGTTCCAAAGACTGTGTCTGTGTGGGTGAACGGATGATCTTCGCATGTGCATTTCCCACCGTAAAGCATGGAGGTGGTGTGTTTGTAGTGTGTGTTTTTTTTCTGGTGACACTGTCTGTGATTTATTTTTAAATTCAAGGCACACTTAACCAGCATGGCTACCACAGCATTCTGCAGTGATACGCCATCCCATCTGGATGGGCTTAGTGGGCGTCATGTATCCCCCGGTACTGCTGCTCATCCCGTTCACCAGCTCCGGAGGTCTACGTCACCGGCCTTCTCGGCGTAACTGAACTGGATCATTACCACCGACCCCGGACTGTCTTGTCTCATTATGCACACCTGGTTCCTATTCCCCCTGATTAGTATGTGTATAATTGTGCCCTCTGTTCCCCATTATCCTTGTCGATTATTGTTCCAGGTCCGTTGGTCTTGTGAGTACCTGTGCTCTGTGGTATCGGCTTTCGTGCTACGTTTACTGTACGTTGTATTACGGTTTACATACCGTGTTAGTGTGCACTTGTTATTACGCGTCTCGTCCCGTGTATTGTTATTACGGGTCTCGTCCCATGTATTTATTAGAGCTTTACACCTCACTCTTTGGTTTGGGTTACAGTCCTGTGTGATATACATGAATACATACGTTTGTTTTGGGCTTCATCCGCTATTTTTGGGTAGTGAAATAAAAAGAAATGACTTTGTATTCCTGCGCCTGTTCTCAAATCAGTATACAACATGACAGTGGGACTATCATTTGTTTTTCAACCGGACAATGACCCAACACACCTCCAGGCTGTGTAAGGACTATTTTACTAAGAAGGAGTGTGATGGAGTGCTGCATCAGATGACCTGGCATCCACAATCCTCCGACCTCAACCAAATTGAGATGGTTTGGGATGAGTCTGTCACGCCCTGACCAGGTGAACTCGGGTATTTTGGTCAGGGTGTGTCATGTTGGGTATTTTCCCTTGGTTTGTATTTCTATGTTGGGTTCTGTCGATTCCCAATCAGAGACAGCTGTCGCTAGTTGTCTCTGATTGGGATCACATTTAAGTTCCTCTTTCCCCCACGCTGTTTGTGGGGTGTTGTCTCTTTGATTTTGAGCAGCTAACGTATTGGCATTTTCTTGATTTTGTGTACGTGTTTATTTCAGTGTAAAAGAATAAACATGTGTTCGCTCCCAGCTGCGTTTTGGTCCGCTTCCTCGTCACCCGACGACGATCGTTACAGAACACCCCACCAAAACAGGACCAAGCAGCGGGAGGATAAGGAGCGCGAGAGATGGGCTCGCGATGGGAAGGAGTTCTGGACCTGGGAGGAGATCATGTCGGGGAAAGGACCCTGGCGAAAGGATTCCCAGGAGGTAATGCCAGCCGGTGGACGGAGTCGCAGGCGGCGGTCGAGGAGGCCCGGAAGACACCCCCAATAATTTTTTTTGGGGGGGCTAATGGGGTGGTCCGGAAGGGCAGAGGAAGAGCCCAGACCACTGCTCTCGTGGGGGATGACGGCGGAGGAGGAGACGAAGATGAGGCGGTTGATTGAGGACCTGCTGAGGGAAGATCTGGAGGAGGAGCCATGGTATGCGGAGTTGCGCGCTGTGTCGCCAGTGCGCCCGCACAGCCCGGTGCGTCCGGTGGACATGCCCAGCACATGCCGTGCTAGGATGGGCATCCAGCCAGGACGAGTGGCTAAACCGGCTCCACGCTTCAGTTCACCAGTGTGTGTTCACAGTCCTGTCTGGCCCGTCCCTGCTCCCCGCACCAAGTCAGTGGTGCGTGTTCCCAGTCCGGCCCGGCCCGTCCCTGCTCCCCGCACCAAGTCAGCGGTGCGTGTCCCCAGTCCGGCCCGGCCTGTTCCTGCTCCCCGCACCAAGCCAGCGGTGCGTGTTCCCAGTCCGGCCCGGCCCGTCCCTGCTCCCCGCACCAAGTCAGTGGTGCGTGTCCCCAGTCCGGCCCGGCCCGTCCCTGCTCCCCGCACCAAGTCAGTGGTGCGTGTCCCCAGTCCGGCCCGGCCCGTTCCTGCTCCCCGCACCAAGCCAGTGGTGCGTGTTCCCAGTCTGGCCCGGCCCGTCCCTGCTCCCCGCACCAAGTCAGCGGTGCGTGTCCCCAGTCCGGCCCGGCCCGTTCCTGCTCCCCGCACCAAGCCAGTGGTGCGTGTTCCCAGTCCGGCCCGGCCCGTCCCTGCTCCCCGCACCAGGTCAGTGGTGCGTGTCCCCAGTCCTGTCCGGCCCATCCCTGTTCCGGCACGGCCCGTGTCCGGTCCACTGGTGCCCAATCCTGTTCCGGTCGACGGCTTCGCTCCGGAGCCTGAGCATGCCGCTCCACAGTGGTCCAGTCCGGGCCAGAGGGGTAGGGCTAAGATGGAGGCGGGGGAAAGAACACGCCCGGGGCCAGAGCCTCCACCGAGGATGAGGCGCCCACCCGGGTCCCCCCCCCCTAATAGACTTAAGTTTGGTGCGCCGGGAGTACGCACCATTGGGGGGGGCGGGGGTACTGTCACGCCCTGACCAGGTGAACTCGGGTATTTATTTCTATGTTGGGTTCTGTCGATTCCCAATCAGAGACAGCTGTCGCTAGTTGTCTCTGATTGGGATCACATTTAAGTTCCTCTTTCCCCCAAGCTGTTTGTGGGGTGTTGTCTCTTTGATTTTGAGCAGCTAACGTATCGGCATTTTGTTGATTTTGTGTACGTGTTTATTTCAGTGTAAAAGAATAAACATGTGTTCGCTCCCAACTGCGTTTTGGTCCGCTTCCTCGTCACCCGACGACGATCGTTACAGAGTCGGACCGCAGAGTGAAGGAAAAGCAGCCAACAAGTGCTCAGCATATGTTGGAACTCCTTCATGACTGTTGGAAACGCATTCCAGGTGAAGCTGGTTGAGAGAATTCCAAGAGTGTGCAAAGCTGTCATCAAGGCAAAGGGTGGCTATTTGAAGAATCTCAAATATATTTTGATTTGTTTAACACTTTTTTGGTTACTACATGATTCCATGTGTTATTTCATCATTTTGATGTCTTCACCATTATTCTTGTTCAAATATTTTTTTATTGAACACACAAGAATAGTGTATAGGTATTTTGTAGAAGAGACAAGTATGCAATTCTTATATAAACATAAAAGAGCAGACAGATACAAAAAGACCCAGAGTTATAGGTACAAACTAAATAATACAAAATAAGACATACAGAACAAGGACACGTAAATAGAAAGAGGGCAGATGTCACCCCCCATATCCAATTCCACACCAATAACCATACAAGTTAGAGCATAGGGCAAAGCGGGGAGTAGTGTACCCTCCGCAGCATGACATTTATCACACATAGGGGATGTATCCGGAAATATCCTATGCAGCTTAGTTTTGGAATAGTGTAATACCTTGCATTGTATGAGACGATGTCTGGAGTTAATTGAGCAGGTGTGGATATACTCCAAGCCATCTTCCCAGTCTGCCACATAAATGTCAGTCCCTAGCTCTTCCTCGCATTTTGCCTTAAAGGCATCTGTAGAAGGTGTGCTGACAGATTGAAAAGCGTCATACAGACGGGATATCAGTTTGCCTGAGGTGGGACAAATATGTATGCATCCGTTAAACATGGAAGTCTAGCATTTCCAAATGTCGGAAGTTGTTTTCCAACAATCTGTAGGTATCTGAAAAAGTTACTTCTGGGAAGGCTATAGGCTTCCCTCAGCAAATCAAAGGAGGCAAAGGTCCCATATATATATAGGACCTTTCCCCTATGGTATTGACCCCTAGCTCTCCCAATCACTCAAAAGATATTATCAAGGTTAGAGGGGACAAAGGAGGGATTCCTTGCAATACGGAGCAGGAATGATGTTGGTCTAAGGTCAAAATTAACCTTAATTTGCTTCCAGATACAGACTGCGCTATGTAAAATAGGATTGTTACTATAAATTGACATCTCCAAATTGACTGGAGACAAAATCGCAGGGCCAATAGAGAAGGGGTGGCAAACTCAAAAGTGAGTATTCTCGCACAGGGGTTCCTATATAGAAGCTGGATCCATTTTTTTAAACCTTCCCCCATATAACATTTCTGTAGGACCGTAAATAGATAGGACCACTCAACTTGGTCAAAGGCCTTTTTTGGCGTCAAGAAATATAACGGCAAGGTCCACGTTGGGTAACCTCTGAGAATACATCATGTTGAAAACGCCTTAGATTGAAGAATGATTTTGTTTGGGATAAAGCCGGTCTGGTCCGAATTATAAGTGAAATAATCTGTCTGTAAACAATTGTTGGAAAAATGACTTGTGTCATACACAACGTTGATGTCCTAACCGACTTTCCAAAATTACACACACACACACACACGCACACACACACACACACACACACACACACACACACACACACACACACACACACACACACACACACACACACACACACACACACACACACACACACACACACACACACACACACACACACACACACACACACACACACGAGGCTGGTGGGAACCTACTGGGAAGAACGGGCCCGTGGCAATGACCGAAGCGGAACGGCACAAAACTCCAACATGATTTCCAGGTGTTTGATGCCACTCCATCTGCCCCGCCTCAACTATTACCACAAGCCCCCTGCAAAAAAAGAAATAAAAAGTATGACAACAATAATAATAATAATAATAATAATAATAATAATAAGTAAGAATTGAGAAATAAATAACGAAACAAAAATGTAATGATATAAGGATATCCATCCGAAAGTGTCAATGATCAAACCTGGCAAGCCACTCAAACAGGCATCGCTCTAAACTCCAACGACAGGTCAGTCTTCCAGCCAGTATGAAAGTGAAATGAAAGCACCGATCGCCCTCCAGTGGCCGGATCAGCATCTTACATGTCAAGGAGCAACAATAACATTTTAGTCGGCAGCCCTTGCTGAAACAGTTAATAGGATTTCACCCACTACGGCACAGTTTGGATTCGAGTCCATGAGCAGACCCTAACACGCAATGACAAGGCGCTCTAAGCCATACGGGGGACTGGTGTATATTCCCGGATAAACTTCTCTCCGTCCAAAACCGAGGAGAGCCAAATCTTTTCACCAGAAGGAGGGGTAATTCTGAGTCTGGCAGGGAAGAGCAAGGCTCGGTGAAGATGGAATTTGGTCATGACCAGTGGCGATTTTAGCATGTAAATCTTGGTGGGGCAAACTAAAAAAAAAAGGGTTTAGATACATGCCAGCAAAGACACTACACAATACATGAATTGCACTATAACGGCGACAAGCGGTGCCCACAAACTGTTAGGGCCTACATAAAGCTGTCCCGACAGCAGAGCTTTCTTTTCAGCACCATGGAGTGAATCCTTTCCACCGCTACACCTGGCTATCAGCGGAGCCTTGTCTGGCAGCGAAACAATTCATTTACTGCCTTTTTTAAAAAGCATAGCTGATATGGCTGACTTGCTTAAACAAATGTGGTTTCTACTGACAATTGAGATGTACAAACTATGGCATAAGGGAACGATGAGTGGATAAGAGGCATTACGTAATTTTTATTAAGACACTAATGAGCGAGCGATGACGGACGTAGTCAATATTACTATGTTGTCAGTACTTTTGAAATGTACAGTGACAGAATGCAGAACATGGGCTGCTCTTACAGTATTTTCCCTGTACACCAAGTCAGATAAAGGGGGCATATGAGCAGACAATGAAACCTCTTACAATATTAGATTGACATCTCAAAAACAGGTTATTGGCTACATGTGCAGCACCACCGAGTCAGAACAGTAACGTTAGGTGAAATTAATGTGAAAATAGACCAAATTATTAGTGAGGCACATGGGCTACTAACAGCTTACTACACAACATACCCTTAGTATTACTTTCTTAGCTACAGTATACATATCTTCCTTGCATATTACATAATTTATGCAGCAGCATACAATACATTTTTGGACTCACCTTGGCTTGTGATGTGCTCACTTAAACATGAAGGTGGCGCAGCGGTTTTGTCATCAAACTTTGTCATCAAAGTCTGGCATTCTCTGGATTCATAGTTAGCCACTGATTCCCTCCAAACAACTCCTTGTTGAATTTGCGATTTCCAACTTGTGTAATCTTTATGTCCAATGGCCGATGAGCACCGATACGTTTTATCTATAATTTCTCTTCATTATTTTTCTTCATATAACAAGGATTAAAAAGGATTTGCCAGTAGATTGTCGACTTGATCTATGATGACTGAATCTATGATATGGCGCTGACAGAGATGGTAGCCTCGCTTCGCCTTCTTAGGAAACTATGCAGTATTTAGTTTTTTTGTATTATTTCTTACATTGTTACCCCAGGAAATTTTAAGTCTTATTACATACAGCCTGGAAGAACTATTGGACATGAGAGCAACGTCAACTTACCAACATTACGACCAGGAATATGACTACCGAAGCAGATCCTCTGTTTGGACCACCACCCAGGACAATGGATTGGATCCCAGTAGGCGACCCAAAACAACGGCGCTGCAGAAGGGGCAGACGGAGCGGTCTTCTGGTCAGGCTCCGTAGACGGGCACATCGCTCACCGCTTCCGAGTATACTAATTGCCAATGTCCAGTCTCTTGGCAACAAGGTAGACAAAATTTGAGCAAGGGTTGCCTTCCAGAGAGACATCAGAAATTGTAACATTCTCTGTTTCACAGAAACATGGCTCACTCGGGTTGCGTTAGAGACAGAAACAAACATCTCTCTGGTAAGAAGGGCAGGGGTGTATGCCTTATGATTAACGAGTCGTAGTGTGATCATAACAACATACAGGAACTCAAGTCCTTTTGTTCACCTGACCTAGAATTCCTTACGATCAAATACCGACCGCATTATCGACAAAGAGAATTCTCTTCGATTATAATCATAGCTGTGTATATCACCCCCCCCCCCCCCCTCGACGGCCCTGAAAGAACTTCATTGGACTCTATGTAAACTGGAAACCACATATCCTGAGGCTGCATTTATTGTAGCTGTGGATTTTAACAAGGCTAATCTGAAAATAAGGCTCCCTAAATTTTATCAGCATATCGAATGCACGACCCGGGCTGGCAAAATTATGGAACACTTCCGCAATGCATACAAAGCCCTCCCTCGCCCTCCTTTCATCAAATCTGACCACGACTCCATTTTGTTGCTCCCAGCCTATAGACAGAAACTAAAACAGGAAACACCCACGCTCAGGTCTGTTCAACGCTGGTCCGACCAATCTGATTCCACTCTTCAAGATTGCTTCGATCACGTGGACTGGGATATGTTCCGGATAGCCTCAGACAACAACATTGATGTATACGCCGATTCAGTGAGCGAGTTTATTAGCAAGTGCATCGGTGATGTTGTACCCACGGTGACTATTAAAACCTTCCCCAACCAGAAACATGGGATTGATGGCAGCATTTACTCAAAACTGAAAGCGCGAACCACTGCTTTTAATCATGGCAAGGCGACCAAACATGACCGAATACAAAAAGTGTAGCTATTCCCTCCGCAAGGCAATCAAATAAGCTAAGCGTCAGTATAGAGACAAAATAGAGTCACAATTCATCGGCTCAGACACGAGACGTATGTGGCAGGGTCTACAGTCAATCAAGGATTACAAAAGGAAAACCAGCCCCGTAGCGGACACCGACATCTTGCTCCCAGACAAACTAAACAACTTCTTTGCTCGCTTTTTAGGACAATACAGTACCACTGACACAGCCCGCTGCCAAGACCTGCGGGCTCTCCTTCACCACAGCCAATGTGAGTAAAACATTTAAATGTGTTAACCCTCGCAAGGCTGCCAGCCCAGACGGCATCCCTAGCTGCGTCCTCAGAGCATGCGCAGACCAGCTGGCTGGTGTGTTTAAGGACATATTCAATCTCTCCCTATCCCAGTTTGCTGTTCCCACATGCTGCCACCATTGTTCCTGTTCCCAAGAAAGCTAAGAGAACAGAGCTAAATGACTATTGCCCTGCAGCACTCACTTCCTTCATCATGAAGTGCTTTGAGAGACTAGTCAAGGATCATATCACCTCCACCCTACCTGACACCCTACCCCCACTCCAATTTCCTTACCGCCCCAATAGGTCCAGAGACGACGCAATCGCAATCACACTGCACTAACCCATATGAACAAAAGGAATACCTATGTAAGAATGCTGTTCATTGACTACAGCTCAGCATTCAACACCATAGTACCCTCCAAACTCATCATGAAGCTCGAGACCCTGGGTCTCGACCCCGCCCTGTCCAACTGAGTCCTGGACTTTGACGGGCCGCCCCCAGGTGGTGAGGGTAGGAAACAACATCTCCACCCCGCTGATCTTCAACACTGGGGCCCCACAAGGGTACGTTCTCAGCCCTCTACCTACACCACCCGATGTCACAGGAAGGCCAAAAAGATCATCAAGGGCAACAACCACCCGAGCCACTGCCTGTTCACCCCGCTATCATCCAGAAGGCGAGGTCAGTACATGTTCATCAAAGCTTGGACCGAGAGACAGAAGCTGTTTTTCTATCTCAAGGACATCAGACTGTTAAACAGCCATCACTAACATTGAGTGGCTGCTGCCAACATACTGACTAAAATCTCTAGCCACTTTAATAATAAAAAATAGGATGTAATAAATGTATCACTAGTCACTTAAACAATGTCACTTTATATAATGTTTACATACCCTACATTACTCATCTCATATGTATATACTGTACTCTATACCATCGACTGCATCTTGCCTATGCCGTTCAGCCATCGCTCATCCATATATATGTACATATTCTTATTCATTCCTTTACACTTGTGTGTATAAGGTAGTAGTTGTGAAATTGTTTGATCATTTGTTAGATATTAATGCACAGTCGGAACTAGAAGCACAAGCATTTCGCTACACTTGCATTAACATCTGCATGGGACCATTAACATTTGATTGCTAGCTAAGACTTTGAAAGCCCAATCAAAGCTACTGTAGATATAACGTGATTTGATGTCAATCTGTGGCCAATGACCTTAGGCCTTCTTGGATGGGCACTCTATGGCAGAACCCAAGGGGCTAAAATTTTCTAACTCTAACCTTAGACTTAGGGGATGACATATTGTCCCATGAGTCGCTCAGTTCTGTCAATCAGGCACAACGCTCTGTATTTTCTTCTGACTTGACCCACCACTACAGAAAGCACTGATCTAGGCTGAAACACCTACATTTTGGAGCTGCCTTACATACTGACCACACCGCTCGTGTCGCGTGCGTTGCAAATTAAATTTAAACATACATGTTATTACATTTTTGCACCCACACTGCTTGTGCGCGTGCCAACGAGTGCCTGTATTGCCAAGTGCTAAAATAGAAGTCAGTTCTATTTGTGACGCTGAGCGCCGTGCAAGTCCTGCCTCTCCCATCTCCTTTATAGAAGCAGATACCCACGTGCCATCTCTTCATTGGTTATACCCACGTGGGTGATTGAAAGATGAACTGAGTTTGTTCGGTCGTCGTGGCAACTATGAAAGTTAGATGCCAATCGCCATATAAAGTCCAAAGAAGAAAAAGCCTGAAAGGAGGAGAGATGACTAGAAACGATTCGGTTGACTGTTTTATGTGTGGATTAACTGTTGCAGTAGAGGACCTTGAGCATTTCAGGTAAAATAACATTTATATCCCAGGACAAATTAGCTAGCAACAGCAAGCTAGCTAAATAGGACAAATTAGCTTGCAACTGCAAGCTAGCTAGCTAAATTGCCATAAATGTTTAACGCTTTTTGACCTGTCCCCAAATTAGTATAATTGGTTCAGAGTTTGTTTTGATATTTCAACCTGCGTGTCGTGATCGGGTTTGGTGTGGATGGCACAAAATCAATATGCGCACGATGGAGCACGCGCACGGCCGGTTTGGGTACGGTGTTACTCAAGAAAGCAAAAAAGAGACCATGTTTGTATGCGGCTTTATTAACTTTTTGAAGTTGCAAACTGATGTGTGACACGTATTAATGCCAAATTAACAAGCAAAACAGGCAAACTCTCTTCAAAAATATATTTTTTTGTTTGTTTTATTTTACCTATAAATGTGGGGATCAAAACAGATGGGCTCTGCCCCACTTGCCCTGAATGACGGGTCGCCACTGGTCATGACATCCCTGTAGCCGGCAAGCTGCTTTGCCACACCGGGCGCGTAATCATAGACACGGAAGGAATGTCCTTTATGTAACCGGTTACCTCTCATTCTAGCCTCATGCAGGATAAGATTCTTGGTCTTGAAACTGTGACAACAGATGATTACTGGGTGAGGACGTTGGCCCATCCAGGCACGGGGACAAGAGCACGTACAAAGCTCTCCCTCCATTAGGCAAATCTGACTGTGATTCTAGCCTCCTGATACCTGCTTACAAGCAAAAATTAAAGCAGGAAGCACCAGTGACTCGTTCAATAACCGAGTCACCTATTTACCTCAAATAATAAAGTGGTCAGATGAAGCAGATGCTAAGCTACAGGACTGTTTTGCTAGCACAGACTGGAATATGTCCCGGGATTCTTCCGATGGCATTGAGGAGTACACCACAGTCACTGGTTTCATCAATAAGTGCATTGATGACGTCGTCCCCCCAGGGACTGTACGTACATACCCAAACCAGAAGCCATAGATTACAGGAACAACCGCACTGAGCTAAAGGGTAGAGCTGCCGCTTTCAAGGAACATGTCTCTAACCCGGGAAGTTTATAAGAAATCCCGCTATGCCCTCTGACGAACAATCAAACAGGCAAAGCGTCAATACAGGACTAAGATCGAATCGTACTACACTGGCTCTGAAGCTCATTGATGTGGCAGGGCTTGCAAACTATTAAAGACTATAAAGGGAAGCTTACCAGATTAGCTAAATTACTTCTACGCTCGCGTCGAGGCATGTAACACTGAAACATGCATGAGAACATCAGCTGTTCCGAATGACTGTGTGATCATGCTCTCCGCAGCCGATGTGAGTATGACTTTTAAACAGGTCAACATTCACAAGGCCGCGGGGTCAGACGGATTACCAGGACGTGTACTCCGAGCATACGCTGACCAACAGGTGTCTTCACTGACATTTTCAACCTCTCCCTGTCCGAGTCTGTAATACCAACATGTTTTAAGCAGACCATCATAGGCCATGTGCCCAAGAACACTAAGGTAACCTGCCTAAATGACTACTGACCCGTAGCACTCACGTCTGTAGCCATGAAGTGCTTTGGACTGGTCATGGTTCACATCAACACCATTATTCCAGAAACCCTAGACCCACTCCAATTTGCATACGCCCCAACAGATCCACATGACGCAATCTCTATTGCACTCCACCCTGCCCTTTCACACCTGGACAAAAAGGAACACCTATGTGAGAATGCTATTCATTGACTACAGCTTAGCGTTCAACACCATAGTGCCCTCAAAGCTCATCACTAAGCTAAGGACCCTGGGACTAAACACCTCCCTCTGCAACTGGATCCTGGACTTCCTGACGGGCCACTCCCCAGGTGGTAAGCGTAGGTAACAACACATCTGCCACGCTGAGCCTCAACACAGGGGCCCCCTCAGGGGTGCGTGCTCAGTCCCCTCCTATACTCCCTGTTCACTCATGACGGCACAGCCAGGCACGACTCCAACACCATCAATAAGTTTGCCGATGACAGTGGTAGCCTGATCACCGACAAGACAGCCTATAGGGAGGAGGTCAGAGACCTGACCGTATGGTGCAAGGACAACAACCTCTCCCTCATCATGATGATTGTGGACTACAGGAAAAGGAGGACCAAGCACGCCCCCATTCTCATCGATGGGGCTGTAGTGGAGAAGATTGAAAGCTTCAAGTTCCTTGGCATCCACATCACCAACAAACTAACATGGTCCAAGCACACCAAGACAATTGTGAAGAGGCACGACAACACCTTTTCCCCCTCAGGAAACTGAAAAGATTTGGCATGGGTCAGATCCCAGATCCTCAAAAAGTTGCACCATAGAGAGCATCCTGACAGATTGCATCACTGCCTGGTATGGCAACTGCTCACCTCCGACCTCAAGGCACTACAGAGGGTAGTGCGTACGGCCCAGTACATCACTGGGGCCAAGTTTCCTGCCATCCAGGACCTAAAAATTGTCAAAGAGTCCAGCCACCCTAGTCAGACCGTTCTCTCTGCTAACGCACGGCAAGCGGTACCGGAGCGCAAAGTCTAGGTCCAAGAGGCTACTAAACAGCTTCTACCCCCCAAGCCATAAGACTCCTGAACATCTAATCAATTGGCTGCCCAGACAATTTGCATTGACCCCACCCCTTTTACTCTGCTGCTACTTTGTTTATTATCTATGCATAGTCACTTTAATAACTCTACCTACATGTACATATTACCTCAATTACCTTGACTAACCGGTGCCCCGGCACATTGACTCTGTACCGGTACCCCTTGTATATACACTGTAGCCTCGCTATTGTTATTTTATTGCTGCTCTTTAATTAGTTGTTACTTTAGTTTTTTTTGTATTTTTCTTAAAACTGCATTGTTGGTTAAGGGCTTGTAAGTAAGCATTTCACTCTAAGGTTAAATACCTGTTGTATTCGGCGCATGTGACAAATAACATTTAATGTGCACGGTCCAGCTGAGGATCAGAAGCCAAAACTTCCGATTCCATTGTATCTCTCAGTAGGTTGGCGAAGAAGTTGGTGGGGTGAGAGCCAGCCTCCACGCCCTCTGCCAGACCAACAATGAGAAGGTTATGACTTCTGGACCAGCCCTCTAAGTCGACCACATTCACGGAAAGCCTCTGTGCACTCTCTTGCAAGGATGTGCATAGCTTCTCGAACTCGTCGATCCTACCAGAGTTTAATTCAGAAGCCTTCTCAAGGTCCACAATATTCTGGCCCTGCAAAGCAACCGTTCGAATGGTGCTCTCGATTTTTAAGTCCAGTTCATCAATAGCAGCCTTGAAGTCCTCAGCTATAGCAACTCATAGTTCGCCCAGAGCCAGGGTAAGTTCTGAAAGTGTCATGTTATTACCTGTGACTTCCGCCATGGCTGTCTCGTTGTTTGGTGGGGAGGAGGCCTCCGATGGGGATTTCTTGTCCTTTAGTCACCTATTATTCAACATGTTGACATAAAAAGTTACACTATTGTATTAAAAAGAGACTTATGTAAAAAGTGCGATAAAGTAGGTTAAGTTAGATTGAGAGGCTCCCACAACTTTTTACGAAACAAACACAGCCGTTCACTCCAACATGCTAGCTCCACTCCCCTTCACTATTATTCTACAAGGTAGAAAATAGTAAAAATTAAGAAAAACCCTTGAATGAGTAGGTGTTCTAAAACTTTCGACCGGTAGTGTAGGCGTGTGGTAGAGGGAATTGAACAGGTGTATGTAGTGGTAGAGGTGTGGTTCGGAATATGGTATAGTGAACTTTTACAACCTGTGTAAGAGAGTTGATGGCCCTTGGGAATGTAGAAGGTCAAGATAGGAGACATGATGTGGTGTGGGGATTTTAATGCTCATAGTACGCTCTGGGGAGGGTTACAGACTGATGTCAATAAACAAGTGTTGGAGGAACTACTCGATGAGAAAGGGCTTGTGAGTCTTAATGATGGCATGGGAACAAGAATTGACCCAGTAACTACAAATTAATCTGCTCTGGATCTAACTCTGATCTCAAGTTCAACAGCAGGCAGATGTAGTTGGGAGGTTTGGGAGAAATCTACAGTGGGTAGTGATCACTATCATATCATGTGTATTGTAGGAATGAGGGTGGAAGATTCAGTAGGAAATGGATTGAGGAGATGGATATTTGGAAAAGCGGAGTGGGGTCAGTTTCAGGAGTTAAGAAAACAGGAGCCGTCTCAGGTTGATCTCAATTCAGATATAGAAACAGTAAATGATCGAGTAAGAGGAGTAATAGTAGGGGCCGCAAGGCAGGTGATTCCTATGGGTATAAGGGGAGAAAGAGTAACACTTCCCTAGTGGACTGAAGAGTGTAGTGAAGCTGTGAAGAGTAGGATCAGGGCTTTCAGAATGTTGAAAAGGTCCCATAGTTACCAGCAGCTGATTCAGTATTAAAAAAACACAAGCAGTAGTAAGGAGGATCATTGGCTGAGATAACCCAGTTTAAGCTACTGCACTCTATCATCTCCTGGAAATTATGAGATGTGTTACATCATGATGGCTCAGTTCAGTGACACTGCAATGGGGAAAGTATTGGGCCTTTATAATAAGGTGTGGCAGGAAGGGAAACTGCCTGGAAGTTGGAAGCAGGCTGTAGTGCCGATATGGAAACCAGGGAAAGAACCTACTAGTCCTTCAAGCGATTGGCCGATAGCGTTGACATCTCATGTATGTAAACTTATGGAAAAGATGATAATGGAAAGGCTGACTTACTTTCTGGAGAGTAGACAACTAATATCACTAAATCAAAGTGGGTGCCGGAAAGGCGGGGGAACGATGGATCCTGTACTGTAGCTTGAGTCAGTAATACAGAAGGCACAGGCAAATAAGGAGGTGGTGGTAGCTGTTTTCTTTGTTTCATTGTTAAGAAGACCTATGATATGATGTGGAAGGAAGGCCTACTTATCAAGCTGGATATGATGGGGGTAGGTGGAAGGGTTTTTAACTGGATAAAGGATTTTATTTTTGGGCGATCAATACAAGTGAGGTTGGGGAGCTCTATGTCTCTACATTTCCAAGATGGCATAGCAGTCAGACGTCCGTTGTCCTCCTCTTGTGTCCCGTGTGTGTATACATATACACACACACACACACACACACAGACACACATCTTTTCTTCGCATATCTTTTTTTTCTAAAAACTCAACCTCAAAACATTCTCCTGCAACCCGCCTCACCAATTAAAAAAAAAAAGTATTATTTACCTCAAATCTGAAATCCACAACAGAAGCTAGCCAGAGGTTAGCCAGAGGCTGGCCAGTTCACTGGCTAACGTTGGAGTTCAGCTAGCCACGGTTGGCGGTCATCAGCTATCCCCTAGCTCGAAAAGCTATCGCCAGTTTTGTACAGCGCGACTCAGACCAGAGCATACCGGACCTATTTTTTTCTCCATATCCCTGGATTTCTACCGCAGGCTCTGGACATTTACACCTGGATCTTGCAGCTAGCTAGCTGCTACCCGAGTGACTATTGGCTAACGTCGGTCCCGGAGCTAACATCAATTATTCCGGAGCTAGCCAGCTGAAGAGTTCCATCAGCCACTCCTGGGCTACAATCACCTATCCTGACTCGTTTTACTGCCGATGCGGAGCCCCATTGGGCCTTCACAACTGCACTACCAACGTTATCTGTCCGAGGGAGTTATCCAACTGGCCCCTCCATCGCGACGTAACCTGAACGCCCATCTGCGGCCCGCTAATCGTTAGCTGTCTTACCGGCTGCTATCTTAATAGGTCTATCGGACAATTTTCTTGGGCCACTATAACTATTTTGCCAATTGGACTGGTCCCCCCTACCACATGGAACCCCACTAATCTACAGACGGAAACGCACGAGGTGGCTAAAAACAGACCTCCCTCCATCTTCTACCAGCTTGCTACCTATAGCCTGGCTAGCTGTCTGAATCTTACTTGGACATTTATGATCACTCGGCTAAGCATGCCTCTCCTTAATGTCAATATGCCTTGTCCATTGCTCTTCTGGTTAGTGTTTATTGGCTTATTTTACTTTAGAGCCTCTAGCCCTGCTCATTATACCTTATCCAACCTTTCAGTTCCACCACCTACACATGCTAAGACATCTTCTGGTTTCAATGATGTTTCTAGAGACAATATCTCTCTCATCATCACTCAATGCCTAGGTTTACCTCCACTGTATTCACATCCTACCATACCTTTGTCTCTACATTATACCTTGAAGCTATTTTATCGCCCCCAGAAACCTGCTCCTTTTACTCTCTATTCGGGACGTCATAAATGACCAATTCTCATAGCTTTTAGCCGTACCAATATCCTACTCCTCCTCTGTTCCTCTGGTGATGTAGAGGTGAATCCAGGCCCTGCAGTGCCTAGCTCCACTCCTATTCCCCAGGCGCTCTCTTTTGATGACTTCTGTAACCGTAATAGCCTTGGTTTCATGCATGTTAAGATTAGAAGCCTCCTCCCTAAGTTTGTTTTATTCACAGCTTTAAGACACTCTTCCAACGATGTCTTAGCTGTGTCTGAATCCTGGCTTAGGAAGTCCACCAAAAACTCTGAAATCTTCATCCCTAACTACAACATTTTCAGACAAGATAGAACTGCCAAAGGGGGCGGTGTTGCAATCTACTGAAGAGATAGCCTGCAGAGTTCTGTCCTACTATCCAGGTCTGTACCCAAACAATTTGAACTTCTACTTTTAAAAATCCATCTCTAAAAACAAGTCTCTCACCGTTGCCGCCTGCTATAGACCACCCTCTGCCCCCAGCTGTGCTCTGGAAACCATATATGAACTGATTGCCCCCCATCTATCTTCAGAGCTTGTGCTGCTAGGTGACCTAAACTGGGACATGCTTAACACCCCAGCCATCCTACAATCTAAGCTTGATGCCCTCAATCTCACACAAATTATCAATGAACCTACCAGGTACCACCCCAAAGCCGTAAACACGGGCACCCTCATAGATATCATCCTAACCAACTTGCCCTCTAAATACACCTCTGCTGTTTTCAACCAAGATCTCAGCGATCACTGTCTCATTGCCTGCATCCGTAATGGGTCAGTGGTCAAACGACCTCCACTCATCACTGTCAAACGCTCCCTGAAACATTTCAGTGAGCAAGTCTTTCTAATCGACCTGGCCCGGGTATCCTGGAAGGATATTGACCTCATCCCATCAGTAGAGGATGCCTGGTTATTTTTTTTTCTCTCCAGACCTGACTTCCCTTAACCAACACAAAAACATGCTGTGGCGTTCTGCATTAGCGTCGAACAGCCCCCGTGATATGCATCTTTTCAGGGAAGTTAGAAACCAATATACACAGGCAGTTAGAAAAGCCAAGGCTAGCTTTTTCAAGCAGAAATTTGCTTCCTGCAACACAAACTCAAAAGAGTTTTGGAACACAGTAAAGTCCATAGAGAATAAGAACACCTCCTCCCAGCTGCCCACTGCACTGAGGATAGGAAACTCTGTCACCTCCGATAAATCCACCATAATTGAGAATTTCAAAAAGCATTTTTCTACGGCTGGCCATGCTTTCCACCTGGCTACCCCTACCGCGGTCAACAGCACTGCACCCCCCACAGCTACTCGCCCAAGCCTTCCCCATTTCTCCTTCTCCCAAATCCAGTCAGCTGATGTTCTGAAAGAGCTGCAAAATCTGGACCCCTACAAATCAGCCTGGCTAGAAAATCTGGACCCTTTCTTTCTAAAATTATCTGCCGAAATTGTTGCAACCCCTATTACTAGCCTGTTCAACCTCTCGTGTCTTCTGAGATTCCAAAAGATTGGAAAGCAGCTGCTGTCATCCCCCTCTTCAAAGGAGGGGACACTCTTGACCCAAACTGCTACAGACCTATATCTATCCTACCCTGCCTTTCTAAGGTCTTCGAAAGCCAAGTCAACAAACAGATTACCGACCATTTCGCATCCCACCGCACCTTCTCCGCTATGCAATCTGGTTTCAGAGCTGGTCATGGGTGCACCTCAGCCACGTTCAAGGTCCTAAACAATATCGTAACCGCCATCGATAAGAAACAATACTGTGCTGCCGTATTCATTGACCTGGCCAAAGCTTTCGACTCTGTCAATCACCACATCCTCATCGGCAGACTCAATAGCCTTGGTTTCTCAAATGATTGCCTTGCATGGTTCACCAACTACTTCTCTGATAGAGTTCAATGTGTCAAATCAGATGGCCTGTTGTCTGGGCCTCTGGTAGTCTCTATGGGGGTGCCACAGGGTTCAATCCTCGGGCCGACTCTTTTCTCTGTATACATCAATGATGTCGCTCTTGCTGCTGGTGAGTCTCTGATCCACCTCTACGCAGATGACACCATTCTGTATACTTAGGTCCCACAGACATAATTAGAGTGTTTTCTATCCAAATCTACTAATTATATGCATATCTTAGCTTCTGGGCCTGATTAACAGGCAGTTTACTTTGGGCACGCTTTTCATCCGGACGTGAAAATACTGCCCCCTACCCAAGAGAGATTAACAGAGTAGTTGTCAAAGGAAAGAAATTATTGAATGTGATGCGTTGCCTATCAGGAATGGAGTAGGTGGCTGATAGAATGGTGTTGAAAATGCTATATATAGCGCTGTCAAGGTCATCACTGATTATGGAAGTGTAGCATATAGATCAGCAGCTCAGGCATCTTTAAAAAAGCAATATGTAATCCAGACCCAAGCCTTAAGAATATTTTGAGGAGCACCCAGGACCTCTCTGGTGGCAGCGATGCAGGTAGAGTTGGGAGAGATGCCGTTAAAGTTAAGACAACAGCTAACCATGTCATATTGGGTAAATCTACAAGGACATATGGTTACACAGCCTACAGAAAAAGGTACTCTTAGAGTGCTGGGAACATGAACGAAATCTGAATACAAGTTGGGTGGATAGGCAATGGCATGGAGAGAGAGAGTTCTTTCCGTGGTTCTTTCTGCTATCCCACCTTGGTTGCTCCCTAAGCCAGTGATATATCTAGGGTTGATTGAGAGGGTAAGAGCTGTTGAGGAAGGAGTTGATTCAGTTGTACGTGAACATTGAACACAATACTATGCTTTCTTGAATATATTCACAGATGGATCTAAGGACCCTAAGCAGGAAGGACAGGTGCAGCTTGTAGTGTTCCTGAGTTTTAAGGTGGCAGTGACAAAAAGAGCAACAGGTCATTTATCTGTTTACACAATAGAGTTGATGGGCCTACTCTTGGCTGCAGACTGGGTGGAGGAGGTGAGGGCAGACAGAATAGTCATCTGCTCTGACTCCTGTGCAGCACTGATGAGCTTAAATTAATTTGTATCGCAGCAGACAGGATGTATTGTATGAAGTTTTGCAGTGCTTGTATAAGGTGAGACAGATGGGTGTATTTGTGATGTTCCTTTGGGTACCAGCTCATTTGGGAGTAGAGGGGAATGAGGATGGAATGTTATCACCAAGCAGGCTCTTAAATATGCTAATGTTGAGATGGAATTGTCAAATCAGTGAAGCAGAAGCCATGAGGTTAATTAAAAATAGTGGTTAAAAACAAAATGGCAAGGGTTGTGGAAAAGGAAGACACCTGTATAAGATTCAGGAACAGGGAGGTCATCAGGCTGAGAGACAGGGGAGGAAAGTGTAATCACAAGGCTGAGACTGGGACACACAAGGCTCAATAGTACATTGAAATTGGTGGGGAAACATCCGACTGGGAGGTGTGATCATTGTCAGGAGGAGATGGAGACAGTGGAACATGTTTTGTTTCAGTGCCAGAATATGGGAGGGAAAAGGAGCGATTTATTAGATTTGAGGCGTAATGAGGTTGAAGAGCCAAAAATTAAATGGACTGCTGGAGAAATCTTCAGGGGATGTAGTATTTAATTATATATTTTGTTTCCTTAAGGAGACGAGAATATTGGGTAAGATTTAGACCTTATTAGGTTATTAAAGTATTGCATCTGAGCTCCTAGAGTGTGCGGCGCTCCTTTTCTTTTTCAAGTGTTCTACTCCGCTAGCCAGCACCTCGCCTAAACAGGTGTGCGTTTCTTTCGCCTCCAGGATTTAGACCTTCCCTGTCTCTGGTTCACACTCCAGTTAAGTTGGTGGCAGTAATGCACCTTAAAGTTAGCTGCCAACAGCCATAAAAAAATCTACAGAAGAATAAAGGAGAAGGAGGAGTGACAGTTTGGCCCTTTCCGACCATACCCTTGGACAGGGCCAACCAGGCAGGATATAACCACACCCACTTTTCCAAAGCACAGCCCCCACACCACTAAAGGGATATCTATAGACCACCAACTTACTGCCATGACACAAGAGTGAGTATAGCCCATGAAGATCTCCTCCAATGCACGTGCCCGAATGGGCGCAAACCGGACAGGAAGATCATGTCAGTGACTCAGCCCACTCAAGTCGAGTATAGCGAAAAAACCCTGGCACGACGTGATGCACTTCCAACTTCAACTGTGTGTATATATATTTACACACACACACACACACACACACACACACACACACACACACACACACACACACACTCTCACTCCTTTCTTGATACATTAATTCCTGAACAGTCTTTATATCTATTGGACCTAGGTCTTCAGTGTGTGACAGGTTCGTGATACTGAAAGAACAGCAACAGTAATACCAACGCAGGAGTGCAATTTTGTAAAAATTCCCTGTCTTAGGTCCGTTAGGATCACCACTTTATTTTAAGGCAGTGAAATGTCAGAATGGTAGAGAATGATTTATTTCAACTTTTATTTCTTCCATCACATTCCCAGTGAGTCAGAAGTTTACATACACTCAATTAGTATTTGGTAGCATTGCCTTTAAATTGTTTAACTCGGGTCAAACGTTTTGGGTAGCCTTCCACAAGCTTCCCACAATAAGTTAGGTGAATTTTGGCCCATTCCTCCTGACAGAGCTGGTGTAACTGAGTCACGTTTGTAGGCCTCCTTGCTCGCACACGCTTTTTCATTTCTGCCCAAAAAAATTATATAGGATTGAGGTCAGGGCTTTGTGATAGCCACTCCAATACCTTGACTTTGTTGTCCTTAAGCCATTTTGCCACAACTTTGGAAGTATGCTTGGGGTCATTGTTCATTTGAAAGACCCTTTTGCGACCAAGCTTTAACTTCCTGACTGATGTCTTAAGATGTTGCTTCAATATATCCACATAATTTTCCTGCCTCATGATGCCATCTATTTTGTGAAGTGCACCAGTCCCTCCTGTAGCAAAACACCCCCACAGCATGATGCTGACACCCCCGTTCTTCCCGGTTGGAATTGTTTTCTTCGGCTTGCAAGCCTCCCCCTTTTTCCTTCAAACATAACAATGGTCATTATGGCCAAACAGTTATATTTTTGTTTCATCAGACCACAGGGCATTTACCCAAAAGTACAATCTTTGTCCCCATGTGCAGTTGCAAACCGTAGTCTGGCTTTTTTATGGCGGTTTTGGAGCAGTTGCTTCTTGCTTGCTGAGCAGCCTTTCAGGTCATGTCGATATAGGACTCGTTTTACTGTGGCTATAGATACTTTTGTACCTGTTTCCTTCAAAATCTTCACAAGGTCCTTAGCTGTTGTTTTGGGATTGATTTGCACTTTTCGCACCAAAGTACGTTCATGTCTAGGAGACAGAATGTGTCTCCTTCCTTAGCGGTATGACGGCTGCGTGGTCCCATGGTGTTTATACTTGCGTACTATTGTTTGTACAGATGAACGTGGTACCTTCAGGCGTTTGGAAATTGCTCCCAAGGATGAACCAGACTTGTGGAGGGCTACAATTTTTTTTCTGAGGTCATGGCTAATTTCTTTTGATTTTCCCATGATGTCAAGCAAAGAGGCACTGAGTTTGAAGGTAGGCCTTGAAATACATCCACAAGTACACCCCCAATTGACTCAAATGGTGTCAATTAGCCTATCAGAAGCTTCTAAAGCCATGACATCATTTTCAGGAATTTTCCAAGCTGTTTAAAGGCATAGTCAACTTAGTGTATGTAAACTTCTGACCTACTGGAATTGTGATACAGTGAATTATAAGTGAAATAATCTGTCTGTAAACAATTGTTGGAAAAATTACTTGTGTCATGCACAAAGTAGATGTCCTAACCGACTTGCCAAAACTATAGTTGGTTAACAAGAAAGTTGTGGAGTGGTTGAAAAACAAGTTTTAATGACTCCAACCTATGTGTATGTAAACTTCGGACTTCACCTGTATATATCATATACCCACCTTTTTTTCAGTGGGCATTGCTTATACTCACTTCTTAATCCCCACTGATGCATATCAAAGTAGTGTAGTAGAGGTATATGACTTATGTAGTACAATCAAGAAATCATGCACAAATGAACCTACACAATCGCAAAGTACGTGAAATAAATTCACATGCGCGCAGAACACATACCCTAGTTTCAGTGGAATATCATCTGCAGGCAGCAAGACCAACTTGTTTTGGCATGGAGCTCACAGAAGAATGTCATCGGTAGCCAGTAGGGTAGATAGGAAACGCTAACTAAGGCAACAATGGGTAGGCAAACCAGGTATTGAATAAATTTGGTCCAAAGCCTTTTTGTGATGCGCAATTCAGTCATCATGTGCTGTTTGCATCAGGGGTGTGGGCATGAGTGGGCCTGAACACATGCCCACCCACTAGTGAGCCAGGCCCTGCCAGGCCCACTAAATCAGATTGAGCTAAAACAAATAAAGAATACATTATCATTACAAAAAAAAATACTCCTCAGATCTCCAAAATTATCTCCTTATGTGGTTTAAGCATTGCTGTGGACAATGTAGAAAAACAACAAGTGTTATGTTCTATTTTTAAAAAGTGTGATTGAGTGTGAAAATATATAGGAAAACTTTTCACATAAGGATCCTTTCCGTCGCTGGGTGGGCCATTTGGGAAATCTTGGCCAAAATGTGAGTATAACCACTTCTCCAGGCACCACTACACCACTGCATAGGGCCGATGGAAAGACAGCAGTCAAACATAGCCTGATGTTAAAGGATAAGCAGTCCATTCCTTCGGACATAGTAAGCCAGTAGGTCCCTATCAAAAGAATACAAAAACACAACCATTAGGCTAAGCCTTTCCCAATCAGAATTGACCAAACAAAACATTTCACGTTTAGCACAAAGTAACCTGGGACCTAAAGTTTAAATGCAACAATGCTTCACACACACAAGTTATTTTCAAAGAGATGGCTAACAACAGCAAGCGAGCTCCAATAAAAAACACAGTTCCACTCACCAGATGATGATAATTTGAAACTGAACTTCTTGTTGGAAGTTATTCTTGGAAAGGGAGAAGCTAACAAACTACAAACAACATCCTCTTCAATAACAACAGCTGCAGCCACTGCAAACTAGCCTATAACAAAAGATGACTTACTAGACGGTGGGGAAACTATTGCTTGCAATTGCACAGTGACCTGTTGGCCTTTGAGAAGGCAGAAGTTTCCATTTGTTTTCGTAAAAACGGTCCCACCCTTTAGAAGTCACAATGTGATTGGTTTATTCCCTCACAAATTTTACCCTAATACAGTTAAATAGCAGATGCCTTCTATCTAGCTTCTGATGGCCTAGCCAATCAATGGCTTCTTATTCGATGCGGTTTAACGGCGATGGGCATCCAATGTTAATGGTGCATTACCGCCACCAGCTGAACGTGGTATTGAATAAGAAACAAAAAACATTTCGGGAAAGGGGGAAAATGACATCATACAAAATTCAAAAGTAAACACATCAACTAACAAAACCCATCACACTTCTTCAATCACAGTCCATTCCAAAATACATCCCTACACAGGCTCATTGGCCTGTGATGGCAGAACATTCACCGACAGGATTTCTTGCACGGCCTCGGCTCTGAAATCACAAAAAGTCCACCTTTTTAACATGTAGTATTTCACTATCCCACTATCCCTCATTTGATGAAAAACCCTTACTGCTCGTGATGACACTACTACGATTGTTTCTTCCCCGCTACTCATTCCTTCCAATCTTTGCACCGCCTCAAAAAAGGAGACACGCTGGACACTCCTTACCCTTGCCACCTCATTCTCCTTCACCCTAACGGGGCATTCCAGGAACTCAGGTGCATGTTTACAACCACATGTCAGCATTTCACTTCATCTGGCATACAATACTCTTCCCTTCTGCACACACTTGACACATGACCAAATAATTGATATTTATGACACTGAAGGGGATTGTGCACAAAAAAATCTTACAGGACATGAATGAATCCTAACTTTATATGAGTAGGGAGACTCTTCAAAGAACAGTAGTATGGATGAAGTGAATTTATTTACCATACAGGTCAGTCGACGTGCACCAACCACTCCATCAATGTCTTCAGTAATATACTCTGCCTTTATTTCTTACACAACCCCAGAAATAACCCCCTTGATAGGTGCCCGGCTACGAAAATCCATACAGGAAACATTCCACTCCGATATCTTTTTGAGACTTAAAACACGCTTCTTCTGCTCCACAGACACACAAAAAATCTAAATAAGACCACTTCTCGTGTCTCTCACCGACTCCACACTTTCCTCCAACACATTCCAGATTTTCCTTGAAATGTTTCCCAAGTAGCATTGATCCAAAACCCTCATTCCGACTAAAAACGAGTCTAGTGGTTTCCTATTTTCCCACTACAGCTTTACTTCTAGTTTCTCTTTTTCTTCGCCACTCATTCCTACTTTCTGTACTATTAGCTTCACCCGACTCACTAGCAGTTTCAAACAAAACTTCAGTTTCCGCCATCTACTCCCCGTCACACCCATCCTTGATCGGCTATTCTTCCCACCCTCTTTCCTAGCCAATGTCTGATTTAGCTAGATAAAATGATCTCCCCAGAGGCCACCAAAGAAAAGAACATCATTGAAAATAATAATAGAATTAGAGTTGTTATTATTTTATTTTTATAAGTCCTAAGAAGGACCTCATTGTTCCCCACTGTGTTTGAGTTAGTAATACTTTGTAGAGTGGCTCTAATTTCCCTCAGCATGCATTTTTTCACCATTCTGAATGTCTTTTCCATACGCTTTTTCTGAAATATGAACACAGAAATACTGGACATTTTGAATGCTTAGTACGGTGGCGGTTTGACAAAAATTAAATCATGGTCTTAAATTGGACTCTGGCATTTTTCTGGTCTTGGTCTTGACTCGGTCTAGGGACCCCTTGCCCCCCTCCCGGACTCGGTTTTGACTCGGTCTTGTCCCCCCCTGGTCTTGGTCTTGAATCTGTCTCACTTCAGGTGTCACGTCTAGCTTAGGTAGTAGGAAAGGGGCAGAGTCAAGAGCAGGAGACTGAGGTCCGGTAGCACAGAAGTTTATTCTACCGTTGAATAAGGTAGCCAAAAACGCAGGGTGCGCACAACACCCAAAAGGAGAATCGCTCCAAAAAAACGAAAACGCACGGGGCGCAGGCCGGCAATACACAATGACTGGTCAAAAGCACGCTGTGAATACAAAGGCAGCGCAAACTACCACCTGCCCTCTTAATGACAATAAAACAATCCCGCACGAATTCCTGAACAAAAAAGGACAAACTAAATACCCCCCCACTAATGACAAACAAGGAACAGGTGCGGACCTAGACAGACAAAACCAAAAGACACAGAAACATAGATCGGTGGCAGCTAGTAGGCCGGCGACGACGACCGCCGAGCACCGCCCGACCGGGGAGGGGCGCCACCTTCTGTGGATACTGGAACGGGGAGGGGCTGTAGTTTCCCTCGAGGCAGGTGCCTCGGAGCCTTACACTGGGCGCACACCGAACAGGAAGAGACATAGTGTCTAACATCCTTAACCAAGGTGGGCCACCAGTACTTTCCTTTCAGGCCCCCGCACTGTCCGTTCCACCCCAGGATGACCCGAGGAGGGTAGAGTGTGGGACCATCGGATCAGGCGATCGCGAACACCAAGCGGAACGTACTTCAGAACCGCAGGACATTGAGGTGGAGGGGGTTCTGACTGACCCGCACGCTCGATGTCCGCATCCACCTCCCATACCACCAGTGCCACCAGACAGGAGGCGGGGAGTATGGGAGTAGGATCAATGGTCCACTCCTCGGTGTCGTAGAGACGCGACAGTGCGTCGGCCTTCCGGTTCCGTGAACCTGGAATGTATGAGAGGGTAAATTGAAACCTCGTAAAGAACATGGCCCACCTGGCTTGACGAGGGTTAAGTCTCCTTGCTGCCCGGATGTACTCCAGGTTACGGTGGTCAGTCCAGATGAGAAAAGGGTGTCATGCCCCCTCAAGCCAATGTCTCCACACCGTCAAAGCCTTGACCACGGCTAACAACTCCCTGTCCCCCACATCATAGTTGCGCTCCGCCGGGCTCAGCTTCTTAGTAAAGAATGCGTAGGGGCGAATCTTCGGAGGAGCGCCCGAACGCTGCGACAGCACCGCTCCTACCCCAGCCTTGGACGCGTCCACCTCCACTATAAATGGCAAAGAGGGATCCGGATGCGCCAGCACCGGAGCGTCGGTAAACAGAGCCTTCAGATGACGGAAGGCTCCGTCCGCCTCTGCCGACCACCGCAGCCGCACCGGACCCCCCTTCATCAGTGAGGTAATGGGAGCCGCCACCTGGCCAAAACCCCAGATAAACCTCCGGTAATAATTGGCAAACCCCAAGAACCGCTGCACCTCCTTCACCGTGGTTGAGGTCGGCCAATTACGCACAGCCGTAACGCGGTCACATTCCATCACCACCCCAGTGGTGGAAATGCGATTTCCCAGAAAAGAGACGGCTCGTTTGGAGAACTCACATTTCTCAGCCTTGACGTATAGGTTATGCTCCAGCAGCCGCCCAAGCACTTTACGCACCAGAGTCACATGCGCGGCGCGTGTGGCGGAGTAGATCAAGATGTCGTCGATGTACACCACCACACCCTGCCTGAGCATGTCTCTGAGAACCTCGTCCACAAAGGATTGGAAGACGGCAGGAGCATTTTTTAACCCATACGGCATGACGAGGTACTCATAATGGCCCGATGTGGTACTAAATGCGGTTTTCCACTCGTCTCCGTCTCGGATTCGCACCAGGTTATACGCGCTCCTGAGATCTAGTTTTGTGAAGAAGCGCGCCCCGTGAAATGACTCCACGGCCATAGCAATGAGAGGTAGTGGGTAACTGAAACCCACCGTGATAGAATTTAGACCTCTATAGTCAATGCACGGGCGCAGACCTCCCTCCTTCTTCTTCACAAAAAAGAAGCTTGAGGAGACGGGTGACTTGGATGGCCGAATGTATCCCTGTATCAAGGACTCAGCGACATATGTCTCCATAGCCGCTGTCTCCTCCTGAGACAGAGGATACACGTGACTCCTAGGAAGGGCCGCATCAGCCTGGAGGTTTTAATGAAAACGCACGGGGCGCAGGCCAGATATACACAATGACTGATCAAAAGCACGCTGTGAATACAAAGGCAACGCAAACTACCACCTGCCCTCTTAATGACAATAAAACAATCCCGCACGAATTCCTGAACAAAAAAGGACAAACTAAATACACCCCCCACTAATGACAAACAAGGAACAGGTGCGGACCTAGACAGACAAAAACAAAAGACACAGAAACATAGATCGGTGGCAGCTAGTAGGCTGGCGACGACAACCGCCGAGTACCGCCCGACCGGGGAGGGGCGCCACCTTCTGTGGATACTGTGACATCAGGTGGATCGAACACAACACTGCTGATATCTTTCCGACAGATAAGATCTAAACCAGGCAAGAACTTGTCCATTTAGACCAATTAGGGTTTCCAATCTCTCCAAAAGAATGTGGTGATCGATGTTGTCAAAGGCGGCAATAAGGTCTAGGAGCTCGAGGGCAGATACAGAACCTTGGTCTGATGCCATTTAAAGGTAATTTACCATCTTCACGAGTGCCGTCTCAGTACTATGATGGGGTCTAAAACCAGTTTCAAGTTTTAGATTTTTCAGGAGAGGCTTTATTAATGCCACTATTAATGAGTTTGGTACAGATCTGGAGGATAGGGAGCCAATTATTATGTTCAACATAGGAGGGCAAAGCACAGGAAGTAGCTCTTTCAGTAGTTTCATTGGAATAGGGTCCAGTAGGCAGCTGGAAGGTTTAGAGGTCATTACTATTTTTGTGAATGTGTCGAGAGATACAGGATTAAAAAACTTGAGGGACTCCATTGATCTTAGGTCCTGGCAGTTCTGTGCAGACTCAGGACAACAGAGTTTTGGAGAAATATGCAGATTCAAAGAGGAGTCCGTAATTTGCTATATATAATGATCATGATCTTTTCGTCGAAGATGTTCATGAATTCATCACTGCTGAAGTGAAAGCCATCCTCTCTTGGGAATGCTACTTTTTAGTTAGCTATGCGACAGTAAAAAAAAAATGGGGATGGTACTGTCTTTCCAAGCTACTTGGAAAACTTCCAGTTTGGTGGAGCACCGTTTCCGTTTCAATTTTCTGGAAGCTTGCTTTAGGGCTTGGGTATTTTCTGTATATCAGGGAGCTAATTTCTTCTGACAAATGTTTTTTGTTTTTAGAGGTGTGACTTCATCTAGGGTATTACGCAAGGTTACATTTAGCTCCTTGGTTAAGTGGTTAACAGATTTTTATACTCCAAAATCCTTTGGTGGGTTGTAGGAGTCTGGAAGGGACCGTTGCAGTGTCTTGAATTTAAAAAGTTGGGCCTTGTGGCAAGTGTGTGCAGACGGAATAAATATGTTGTGGAAGAGTCAGTGGATACACAGTACTGCAATTGTGGTGGAAACCACGTTCCAGGAATGCCCTGTAGGGGTGAAGGAGGTCGAAGTAGCAAGAATCCGGGCTTTCCACCAGGTCTCCTATACAGAGGCAGGCAAATGGCGGAAGGAGCAAGTGCAAATTAGTAAGAAATGGCAATGGATGCCCCACAGCCTGCAGAAAGTGTTGTTCATCAGTTGAGGGATCCTGAAGTGCTGAAAGTTTAGAATATGGAGTTTGTTGTGTTTATTGTGCAGGTGATCCATTGTACAAGTCAAACTAGCAAGAAGTCGAAGAAACTTGAGGTAATTGTGAATGCAACAAAAAGGCTTTTGGATCTCCAGGACTTTACGGCTGAAACAATGCATTATGTTTTCTTTTTTTCCCCTGTGTTTTTCTGCGTTAAAGTTCCCCAGTTTTCACCCCACACAGTAGGTGGCGGCATGCACCTCTAAATACTATAGAAGAAGAAGAATCATCACAACAACAACAACAACAACAACAACAACAAAACCTAGAATATCGTGGCGCTCTGCACGAGGCCTGACCTCGTAAATGCCTACTTAGACAACACACATCAGGTGCAGTTATAGGGGAAAAGGCTATTTAATGTATACATGATTCAATTAGTACATGTTTTAACCACAACGGTGTGATAAAATCACCCCCAACAAATATCTTTTTCGTTTTGTGAATTTGAGATTTTGGTCAGGCGCGTTGGCGGCCATCTCACATATATTGGGGTCTTAACAGACGTAGGCGCTGTTTTGTTCTGTACAGCAATTCAAATCGATTGTTTATCTAACGTTTGTTTACAATTTTACTAGCTAGCCGTCATATGGCTTCCACTTTACTGTCACCGATGGTAGATTATTACAATGATGAAGAAGAACTTGATAGTGTGGACGAGGACGATGATCGAAGCTTCAGGGGAATAGACTCGGAAGAAGGTAATGTTAGCTAAACTAGCTAGGTTCACGCGTTAGTTAGCTTTAGCTGGCTAACGCGTTACACTTGTTATATTTAATAAGGAACATTAATGTTAGATTTTTTAAATATTATATTAACATTCAAAAAATAAAAAATAAACTCATCCCCATTGAACTGTAAAGGCAGTACGTTTGAGCTGACGTTAGCTTGGGCAACGATGTCGTAACGATAGCTACAGTATCGTAGTTAACTAACTAGCTACCTACACATTATGGAAGATAGTTTTACTTTATTTGTACACTTTTGTACACTTTTACAAGGCTTTTGAGAGAGTTGAACATTTTCTTTTTGAGACTTAGATTTTGGGGTTTTGGTCTATTTTCAAAGTGTAATTAAGACACTTTACACTAATCGTAACATCTCTGTTAAATTATCCCATTGAACTTCACAGAGAATCGACATTAGATGCGGAATTTAACATGGATGCCAAACTTTTATTTTTTGGGATCCCACAAGTTATGGCAAAATATCAATATGTATAGTTTTAGGGGTATTCAGATACAAGATAAAGAGAACATTCACAATTTGCTGACGACACCACCATTTTTTTTTAAAGAACATGAAGTCAGGAAAGCTATTGAATGTATTAATGCCTTCTCACATGTATCTGGTTTATCCCTGAATATTAGGAAATGTGAATTATTTGCGTTGAAAAAATGTGATTTAAACTCATGTAATATCCTTGTAAAAGATGTGATCACATATCTTCGTATTAAAGTTAGCAAGGAGCAGAAAGAAAGGGACAACTTAAATTTCTCTCCTATTGTAGAGAAAATTGTAGAGATTTAACTGCTGGTTATTAAGAGATATTTCTTTATCTGGACGTGTAGTTTTGTCAAACTCTGAAGGTCTGTCAAGGTTAGTGTATACCTCCCTTGCCTTGGATGTTCCTCTGTCAGTAACTATTTAACTTCATATGGTGGAATAAACCTCAATATTTAAGAAAAGCGGTAATATGTAGAACCCAAAGTGAGGGAGGGTTGAATGCTCTGGGTTTTAAAACCTCTAATATAATCTAAGATAAAATGGATACAAAACTATTTAAGAAATAAGGATTGCATTTGGAATATAGTCCCTAATTTAATATTCCAACAAATTGGTGGTCTAGAATTCTTGTTCAAATGCAACTCTGATGTGGGTAAGATCTCTATTAAGTTTTCTAACTTTCATAAACAAGGACTTCTAACTTGGAACCTCATGTACAAACACAATTTTTCCCCGCATAGATATACAATCTTGAATAATAAAGACATGAGATAGAAAAACAAGTCTTTGTTTTTCCATAACTGGTTTGACAACAGCATTATCTGGGTTAAACAATGATTGAATAATGATGGACAACTATATGATTATCCAGAATTCATGAGAACACACAAATCCTGAGGAGTTTCAAATAGTTGTTAGAGCTGTCCCTAAAAGTGCTATTCTTCTTTTATGAGAATATAACAGTACTCCAAGTGCTACTGTTGAGGATTTTGTAGCCTCAGTACAGCTAGAAGGAATTGACATTTTAAACTATAAATGTAATAACGTGTATAAAAGAGAACTGTCATGATGTTACTATTCCCTCTGCTAGAATATACTGGAGAAGTGAACTGGAACAAAGTCTTGTTGTTGTCTGGGAAATACTACATCTAAAAAGGTGAAAGAAGTATCATACAAACTAATTCAAAGAATCTACCCTGTAAAGACCTTTATCATACACAGTTTTAAAATAGCTATTGATAACGTGTATTTTGTGGTTGTGACCCAGAGACTCTTGACCATTTATTTTGGGCTTGTCAGAAGATTTTGGGTTGAGTAAAAATATTTTATTTTAAAATAAACTAGCTACTATTAATGTTCATTTGAAAGACTCTGATATTATGTTTTAATTTGATCCAAATGATATGGACCCTGATTTAACTTTAATTGTTAATTTGTTTATTTTCATGGCAGATAATTTATCCATGAAATGAAGTGGGCGGAGAACAAACCCCTCTTCACATTTTGTCTAAGAAAATTTCTAAATTACATTTAAATTCAGTAAGTGTAAAAAACAAAAAGCAATTCGTATCATAAACATTTTTGACAAATTGAAAATGTATCTCGATATGTAACACCCCTGTCTGTTAGGTTTATGTACTCTTGTTTGTATATTTCTGTGATTGTATTTGTTTTGTTACTTAGTAGAAAAAGACAAATCAAAAAAAGATGACTGGCTAGCTTAATCAACAACACAGTAGTGATGGGCATTCCGGCTCTTTTCAGTGAGCTGGCTCTTTTGGCTTCCAAACGGGTCTTTAAAAAAAATACAAAACATTTTTTAAGTCAAACAGTTTGCGATAGTTTGACTATAATTGATGTTCAAACAATTCTAATTAAATTATTAAATTAAATCCTATTCTACCTTAACAACAATGTATTTAAAAATGTATTGGTTTGTTATGAAAAAGAATGCTACTAAACATTTGCATTTAAAGTATAACTTTTTTAATGTATATAAACAAAGTGCATATAAATCTAACCATTCAAAACGAATACAATCTGAACAACATAATAATAGAATATTGCACCATATCAAAGAAAAATAAATAACAATATGCAAAACTGCAGCATCCCACTTAAAACATTAAACTGATCCCTCTTTTCTCTCTCTTCTTTAGTGCCATGTTATAACCAGCAGCACACAGCAATGCTGACCATATTTTGCTTTTATGAGAGATTTGCATTCAGAAATGCAAGCTACCTCACTTCAGGGGCTGATGCGGTTTCTTCTCTCAGTAATTATTTGTCGTGTTTTTGAGAAGACCCTCTGAGGGAACGGATGTGGCCACTATGCAGAGTCTCCCTGTCATGACTTTACTAAGACGTGGGTAGACAGAGGCCTTGTTCTTCCACCAGCTCAGAGGGTCTGCAGACCTTTGGAGGAGGGGCTCCTCCAAATAGGATCGGACCTCCATTATGGCATCTGCTGAGGGATTCCTTCGTGCTGCATCCCCAGTTGCTCTCTCGTCAAACGGCAGACGTTTGTGGCACTACTGCTGGTGCTTCTGCTCCATCTGATCCCTCTTCTTCCTGTTGCCCTGGTGCCTGAGCCAGCTGACTGCTGGGGCTGCCCCTCCCTGCTGAGGTTATTCTTTGAAGAGCCTCATCAATCGCTCTGGCATCACTGAAGGCTAACTTCTTAAACCTGGGGTCAAGTGCAGCGGTTTCTGATAGCACGTGATTATATTCCATTCTGTGGAACTTTCTGTCCATTGATGAACATAGGGTGTCCATCAACTCTGTCACATGTCCTGTGGTTACATTTGCTTCTCTCTGGCGGCTGGCTGTGATTCGCTGCAGACCCTTACACAGGAGTATCATTTTTGAGGCTGTCACATAGCTGAAAAGAGAGAACAGTAATACTACATTCTCATCTACTGCTAATATACATGTATAATACTGGATTAAATAATGTAGTAATAACTGCACCTCTCTCCACTGATCTCCACAGTGACCTGCTCAAAGGGTTCCAGGACTCTGCACACCTCCACCACCTCCCATTCCTCTTGGGTCAGAGCATCAACAGGTGCATTGACGATGGCATCCTTTGACTCAAGAAACCACTTCAACATATAAAATGTTGAATTCCACCTTGTAGTGCAGTCTTGTTTAGGCCTCAGCTCAGGTATCCCCATCTGGCGTTGTGTAGACTTTAGTTTTTCAGCACCTACTGTGCTCCTGTGGAAGTATTCCACAGCTGCTTTCACTTTGTCCACAGTGGGCTTCATCACCTTCAGAGCATCTCTTACAATTAGGTTGATTGTGTGGGCAAGACATGGATGATGGGTCCATTTAAACATTTTCATGGCTTTGGTTATGTTAGCTGCATTGTCGCTAACACAACAGACCACTTTTCCATCTACTTGCCATTCTCTGGCCACTCTCAACAGTTCCTCTGCCAAGTTTTCTGAGGTGTCTGTCGCTGAACTCAAAGCAGTCCAGAAGACAGCTAGACATCGAAAAATCTTCAATGAAGTGACATGTAGCCAACATGTAAGAAGTGGTTACCCTTGATGTCTAGCAGTCAGTGTTAAGGCAAACTGCAGTAGCATTTTGGACTCCTTCCCACACTGAAGCCTGTGTGCTCGTACAGTTGTGGAATAAGTGATTTTGAAAGGGTTTTCTTGCTTAGAAATTAGAGCAATAGTCTAAATCCAATGTACACAATTCCAAAACCACTGTCATCCACGATCGAAAATGGTTGGAAATCGGTGGCAATCCTTTTAGCCAATGCAATAACAATTTGGCCTTGTTTTGCTACAGACAGACTTTGGCATAAACCGGTCCATAGAAGACTGCGTTGCTGTGGGTTGCGGAGTAGGCCTACTTGACTGAGTGGATACATCTACATGTGTGGAGGTGCTGGCTCCACCACTATCACAAGCAGGCCCGCTAGTTTCTTGAAGCTCTGCTACAGCTAGCTTCACAGTTGGGTGCACAGTTTGCATATGCCGGTGTAGGTTGTGCGTAGAACTGGCGTTATGAGATTTTGTTTTGTCAAATTCTACACTGCTCTAACATTGTCTACATTATTCAAATGCTACTGTGCTTCCGACTCATTTTCCAGCTGTTGTTTCACTGCTGCCCTTCCTCTCTCCTCGGCTGCTGAGTGTGTGACTGAGTGAGTTGGCTCGGCCCTCCCTCACGCATCTTTGGTTCATTGGTTGACACTGTCTGATTTGACAGGAACAACAGGTGAGGCTGTTAGTCTGAGCAGACGGTCAGAACGAATGTGTGCGCTTGAGCATTTAGGCCTATTTTATTTAATTTTTTTTCGTTCTTTGAATTAGTTAATTCTATTCATCTTTTGATTATTCATATCTTAATGTGTTTATGTATAAATAGATTCGGCTCTTCTGAGACTCGTTCGCGAACGACCCATCACTACAACATTCATGGGGGGATCTGGCACCACGACGAGTGAACCAGAATCAAGGCAGGATTTACAGGAGACGTTGAATATGGCGATTCTCCTTTTAAACGCCATATTCTGGTTCACACGAGGAGTAACGTTAGTAGCTTGCTGGCAAGAAAGCTACCTGTCACGGGGAGGAGTTCATGTATTTTTCAACTTTCATGGTTTGCATCCAAGCCTGGTTGTAAGTCTTCTAACGAGTTAACGTTACAGCAAACCATGTTCTGGTCTGATGGTAGACAGATTGCTAAAGTTAACGAAGAAAGCGTTCATCTTGTTACCCCTGTGCACTGGAGTCTCGATTCTGCCATCTGGCTCATTTAATGTTAAAATATTAGTAGTAAAGTTAGGAACAAGTCAGGGCAGGCAGTAATTCTCAGTAACGTTAGAACATTGACATGTGGCAAGAAACGCTCCAAATGGCTTTACCACCTGCGATTTAATTGATTGGCCTGTTCTGACACGGTCTTGGTGTGAAGTATATGGAACGTGTTTTATTTTTGTAATTATCTTTGCATGTGGATGGTGGTTGGATTGAGGCCCAGCCAAGCTCATTAAAACTTTCAGGAATGACGCTAGCCAACAACGTTAACTGACTTTGATGGATAGTTGTTTTATCAAAGGTAAGGTCATCCATTTTTAAACTGTCTAGCTAGCGTAATTTTGTCGACTAGTAGATATCTGGCTAACGTTACAGTACAATTCGCTGACAGGTAACCGGTAAAACCTTTGCGCTGGCAAGCTCAGTAGCAAGGCAACAAACGTTAGCTAGTTGACAAACGAGCTAGTCAGGGTAGCTAGGTAGGTAATGTCACGTAACGTTCGGCAAAACATAGGTGAAGATTGAATCTAAGAAACTCGCTTAATTAGCTAGCTATCCAAGTCTTCTGAGTGAGTCGTTGCTAAGCTAGCTAACGTCAGCTTGCCACATCACACCGCACGCCTGGAACTTGGCTCCATCAGCTACGCAATAGCAACTGTGCTAGCAAGTCAACATGCGGCAAACGTTCGGCAATCAAGGTAAAACCGTTCGCTATTGAGAATTAGTTGGATAGTCAAATGAGAAACGACTAATTACTTGAGTCGATTTCTTTCTGCCGTGGTACATTTCTTTCTGCGACGTTTCAACGAGAAGTTGTTGATACAAACGGGCCAGCCTCTTCGCGGAATGTCTAGCGTGCTAGTTTACCACTTTGCTTGTGACGGTAGTAGCCTACTAAGTCAGATAAGTAGCGAACTACCTAGTTTATCCTACGACAAACTAATTTAGCTACCCAAGCTATATTTGAATGTGTCGATGGGGGAAAACCTGTGCCTTTATCAGCCTCCGCACCTCGTTTTTCTGTGTTTTGGTATACGTTTATGTAAGTTTAAACATAAATGGCTGGTAACCGAGTCATGGGTGACGCAAATAATGGTAACTTTACTGAGTGCATAGGATTTTACTAGTCTAACGTTACTAAGATTTCCGGACTTTTTTTTATGGAGGACCGCATGTCCTAAAAGTATTCATATCATTGATTTGGGAGTGGTATTGACCAACGTGTTCTGAAAATGTAGTCTTGGCATGCCATATGATATTGCCTAATTTGGTACCTTAAACCTAAGGTGTATAGCTAGTATACTTTAATAACTGACATCAGGCTTTTTTGCCTTTTTTCAGACACTGAAGATGCCAGTGAAACTGACCTAGCGAAACACAACGAGGATGATTATGTGGAAATTAAAGAACAGTGAGTTTTCCCCAAATGCATGGTTACGCTGGATAGATTAATCAGGGCTCTCCAACCCGGTTCCTGGAGCTCTACCGTCCAACTCTAACGTAGCGCACTTGATTCTAATAATTCGCTTGTTGATAAGCTGAATCAGCTTAGTTACAACTGGGGTAGGAGGGAAAACCTACAGGAGGGTAGCTGTACAGGAACAGGGTTGGAGAGCCCTGGAATAGATGATGACATGGACCAAATGGGATGTTCAAAATGTAGCCCGATCTTGAAGGACTAAATGTACAGATACAGTAGTTGTTTGTGATAATCATGTTTGTTTTGTTGCAGGATGTACCAAGACAAGTTGGCATCATTGAAAAGGCAGTTGACGCAACTCCAAGAAGGTAATGTCACTGTTTCTAATTATCCCCACAGCATTTATTTTATTGTATTTTTATTTAACTAGGCAAGTCCGTTAAGAACAAGTTCTTATTTACAATGACCCCCTACCCCGGCCAAACCTGGAAGACGCTGGGCCGATTGGGAGTCCCATAGAGTGGCGCACAATCACGGCCGGTTGTGATACAGCCTGGAATCGACCAGGGTCTGTAGTGACGCTTCTACCACTGAGATGCAGTGCCTTAGACCGCTGCCTCTCTCGGGAGCCCTTTAATTTATGAATTCAACCGACTCCGTGGCCTTGTGGTTAGTGTCCGCCCTGAGATTGGAAGGTTGGGAGTTTGAGTCCCAGCTGAGTCATAACCAATACTGTAAAAATGGGAACCGATGCATCTCTTCTTGCCACTCAGCATCAAGGAGATAGATTGGCAGTAAAGCCCTGTGATAGACTAGTGTCCTGTCCATGGGGTATATTTGTACATCAAGCTGCCTCACGCTACAGAAATAGGCTCCTGCTCCTATGAACTGTTCTGTCTCGCGCAAGCTAAGGCATGTGCAAGGCTACTTTATTTATGAATTTGGCCTATCCTATAATCTATTAATCATCCTCACTGTAATAACAGTATTTGATTAGCAATGTCATAAATCCCTCAACATGCTGAAGTAGGAGCTTAGCAGACCTTTATCATTTGACACAACTGTTACGATGACACCTCAGAGGTAGTGTTGTTCCTTGCAAAAATTGGTTGAATATGGACGTTACATGCTTTTTTTTTTCTCATCCCTGCAGGAACACTTCAGGAGTACCAGAAGAGAATGAAGAAGCTGGACCAGCAATATAAAGAGAGACTTCGCAATGCTGGTAAGATCACTGTGCACTGTTTTTGAACTAGATGGGTGTTTCAGTAGTTGTTTTCCACGTGTAGAGGCCATATTCTTTATCATTTGATCTTGAACTCACCCAAGGGTGTGCAGGTTTTGTGATAAGTCGATGGGACAGACAGGGAGGGAGTAACTGACGTTTCAGTCAACATGAGCGTTACCGTTGTGTTTTCTGTTTCCTACAGATCTCTTCCTCCAACTAGAGGTAAGACATGTTTGATATTATTACTTAACATTGTAATTCCGTTGAATAATTAGCCTGCCATGATGTCCTTTTGACACAGTGAACATCCCCGGGCCTCTCCTCCTCTTTTTCTGTCTTTCACAGACAGAACAGGTGGAGAGGAACCACATCAAAGAGAAAAAAGCGGCGGTGAAGGAGTTTGACGATAAGAAGGTTGAGCTGAAGGAGAATTTAATTGCGGACCTGGAGGAGAAGAAGAAGATGATAGAGAATGAGAAATTAACAATGGAGTTGACTGGCGGTAGGAGAATCACTGAAAAAGATAAGATAACAAAGAAATCTCCCCCCCCTCATGTGGGGATTAAACAAAATGAGAGAAAGATGAAAAAAAACTTGACGACTTTGTAGGCTAATTTATTTCTGTCAGTGCAGTGGAAGTGTTTTAGAGATGAGAAAGAAAGTGTTTTAGAGATGAGAAAGAAAGCTTTTAAGCCCATCTCAGATCTCACAGCCTTGGTATTAACATGGGTGCCAATTAAAATGGCCTAGTCTTAGATGCATTGTGTTCTTACTGAAAATGTGCATCTTTCATGCTAATCACTCAGCTGATGATCTTGTTACTGTGCAGTAATGTTATTAAAATCTGTAAGGTCATGTAACTTTACGTAATGAGAATACATTACATATATTATAGTTATCAATATACTGATATACATTTAATCTGTTTTAGTTATTTCTTTGAGTGTCAGCTGCAGTGAACTCATGGTTTGTTTCCCTCTAGATTCTATGGAGGTGAAACCCATCATGACCCGGAAGTTGAGGAGGCGGCCCAACGATCCAGTCCCCATTCCAGACAAACGAAGGAAACCGGCACCTGATATCCTTTACAACTCTCTGCTTGTTTATAGAAGGGTTGACCCGAGCTATGCGCTGTGCAGAATCCATCTGTCTTCAATAACAATCTGGTCTTTACTGATTTTTAGTTACAGTACATTTCCCATTTGTAATTTGCACAGATCGTATAACAAACTCCAAATAATATTTCTGTAAATAACAGTATCTGGGTACAAATTATGATTTTATGATGAGTTGTCCTTAACTAGGCACACCTCAGTTAAACTATTTGCTAACAGACGACCAGATAATGGAAGATCTGCGAACACTGAACAAGCAGCTGAAGTCCCCTAAGCGTCCAGGTTTTACTACTCTTACGATTGTTTCAGTTAGTCTAAAGACCTATTCAGCTAAAATGATAAAATACATCAAGTTATTAAAGGATTTTAGTTCAGAAAATATTATTCATTTTAGATACATTTGTTAAATATAAAAACCTGCCCAGGCCACGCTATAGTAAGTTAACTATTTACATTGAAATGACTAGACAGATTTTTTTTTTGTTTTGTTCTCATGCCATGTTTTCTCCCCCAGTGTCTCCGTCTTCTCCAGACCATATGCCCACCACTCCAGTAGAGGCCCCTTCACAGCGCTATGAAGCCCGCATCGAAGAAGGAAAGCTCTACTATGACAAGAGATGGTACATACAGTGCATTCGGAAAGTATTCAGACCCCTTGACTTTTTCCACATTTTGTTACGTTATAGCCTTATTTTAAAATTGATTAAATTGTTTTTTTCCCCCCAATCTACACACAATACCCCATAATGACAAAGCAAAAACGGATCTCTCCAGAGATGTTCGATCGGGTTCAAGTTTGCGCTCTGGTTCGGCCACTCAAGGACATTCAGAGACTTGTCCAGAAGCCACTCCTGTGTTGTCTTGGCTGTGTGCTTAGGGTTGTTGTCCTGTTGAAAGGTGAACCTTCGCCGCAGTCTGAGGTCCTGAGCGCTCTGGAGCAGGTTTTCATCAAGGATCTCTCTGCTCCGTTCATCTTTCCCTCGATCCTGACTAGTCTCCCAGTCCCTGCTGCTGAAAAACATCCCCACAGCATGATGCTGCCACCACCATGCTTCACCGTAGGGATGGTGCCAGGTTTTAATCTTGGTTTCATCAGACCAGAGAATCTTGTTTCTCATGGTCTGAGAGGCCTTTGGGTGCCTTTTTGCAAACTAAGCGGCTATCATTTGCCTTTTACTGAGGAGTGGCTTCCGTCTGGCCACTCTATCATAAAGGCCGGATTAGTGGAGTGCTGCGGAGATGGTTGTCCTTCTGGAAGGTTCTCCCATCTCCACAGAGGAACTCTGGAGCTCTGTCAGAGTGACCATCGTGTTCTTGATCACCTCCCCGACCAAGGCCTTTTTCCTCCGATTGCTCAGTTTGGTTGGGCGGCCAGCTCTAGCAAGAGCCTCGGTGGTTCCAAATTTCTTCCATTTAGGAATGATGGAGGCCATGGTGTTCTTGAGGACCTTCATTGCTGGATAAATGTTTTGTTACCCTTCCCCAGATCTGTGCCTTGACACAATCCTGTCTCGGAGCTCTACAGACAATTCCTTCAACCTCATGGCTTGGTCTTTGCTCTGACATGCACTGTCAACTGTGGGACAATATGTAGGCAGGTATGTGTTTCCAAATCATGTCCAATCAATTGAATTTACCACAGGTGGACTCCAATCAAGTTGTAGAAACATCTCAAGGATGATCAATGGAAACAGGATGCACCTGAGCTCAATGAGTCTCATGGCCAAGGGTCTGAATAGTAAAGGTATTTATTTTTTGATATTTAATACATTTGCTAAAATAAAAAAACGTGTTTTGTCTTTGTCATTATAGGGTATTGTGTGTAGATTGAGGGAATTAAATGTCTTCAATCAATTTTAGAATAAGGCTATAACATCAGAACATTTGGAAAATGTGAAGGGCTCTGAATACTTTCTGAATGCACTGTACATACATACTGTGAAACTTCAATTAATAGCCAGTAATTCTTTCACTTTTTTCAGTCACTGAAAACAACAGTGGTTATTAGAGACAGGCTTCTATTTAAGCCAGGCGTCTATTTCCTTAATGCACACAGCTTTTGCTTAATACAATTTTGAAAACTCAATATTACCACACTGTTTATTGTGACAGTATAAACATTGTAATAACAAATCCATCAAAAATCAGACTTGGCTGCCTATCATGCACCCCCTATTTTTGAGCTTCAGCACCATTCTCATGCCGTGCGCCTTGTGCCTTGAATCCCATGTAATTGCAGTAAATGTGTGCCAGATGCCCGGCTATTTATTTTGTAAATATTTTTTTATTTAACTAGGCAAGTCGGTTAAGAACAAATTCTTATTTACAATGATGGCCTAGGAACAGGGGGTTAACTGCCTTGTTCAGGGGCAGAACGACAGATTTTTACCTTGTCAGCTCGGGGATTCGATCTAGCAACCTTTCGATTACTGTTCCAACAATCTAACCACTAGGCTACCTCCCGCCCCTATTAAAATGGACCGGCGGCTGAGACTGCTTTTAATTTAAGTTTAATATAAATGCATGCAAAGCTTTTTCAATCACAATGGCATCTGTTTATCTTCACTTTAATTTGTTTTATTTGACTATTTTAAAAACACAGAAGAAAAATGGGATTTTCATTTAGGTTGATCAAGTCAAACTTAGTTCCACTGTGGTCCTTTTTATTGACAGCTGTGGTTGAACACTGTTTAAAAACAAAAAAAATGGGGCAAAACATGTGATCTACTAAACTGGTTTATTATAGAATATTGAGTGTTTTTAATCCATGATGCAGTTGACTTTTATTAGCCACTAGATGGCAACACACCCTTATAAATACTATACAACAGGAATTGTAGCCTTTACTGGCTGTATTTCTGGCATGTCTGCAAAGGATTTTCAAACAAGATCTTAGTGATCTTAACTACCAAATACTAAAATGCATTATCTGCCCTCTGGTCAGTAGAGAAAGGTTATGTCTTATTTACCAACATTCCCACCATTGATTGGATATCTGCCACCATGGATTTACATTTCACTGTCATGGGGCTAGAACATGCCTTTGGCCATTCTGACAGAAAGGACTGAATGTTGGCTTTACTTGGATAATCCGTCCTCTCAGGCCCCTTGGGTAGAGAGGGAGAGTCTAGCGCTCCCTGCATAGGACAGATGTCAATGAATAATTCCTTTTGAAGAGTGGACATTTTAAATGTGTTCCTTTCCATGACTTTCATGAAGCCTCTGATACATTTTGAAATGAGAGAGGGCTCAGGTGAGGGACCACTAAGTAGTGCTTGCTGCTATCTGTCTCACTCTGTTGTTAACCGTGAAACTATATGGCTTTGGTGAGGTTACTGGATATACCACGTCCATGGGGAAATGTACTATCCACATCTACTCCTTTCAAAGTGATTACTGTCTGTTCCACCTGCTATTGCTCTTACCTCAGGGTGACTCTCCCCAGACAGAGTATATGATAATCCAAGATTACCTGGCTGACTGTCATACAGGAGAAGCAGATTCTGTTAGATTACCTTTAAAAATACTTTAAATAGTGTGTGTGCAGTACCAGTCAAAAGTTTGGACACCTACTCATTCCAGGGTTTTTCTTTATTTGTACTATTTTCTACATTGTTGAATAATAGTGAAGACATCAAATCTATGAAATAACACATGGAATCATGTAGTAAGTGTTAAACAAATCAAAATATATTTGAGATTCTTCAAATAGCCACCCTTTGCCTTGACAGCTTTGCACACGCTTGGAATTCTCAACCAACTTCATGAGGTAGTCACCTAGAATGCATTTCATTCAACAGGTGTGCCTTGTTAAGTTAATTTGTGGAATTTGTTTACTTAGTGTGTTTGAGCCAATCAAGTGTGTTGACAGCCCTATTTGGTAAAAAACCAAGTCCATATTTGGGCAAGAACAGCTTGAACAAGCAAAACAAAACGACAGTCCATTACTTTAAGACATGGTCAGTCAATACGAAGATTTCAACTTTTTAAAGTTTCTTCAAAGACAGTTGAAAAAAAACAAGCAGTATGATAAACTGGCTCTCGTGAGGACCGCCACAGGAAAGGAAGACCCAGCGTTAACTCTGCTGCAGAGGATATGTTCATTAGTTACCAGCCTCAGAAATTGCAGCTCAAATAAGTGTGTCAGAGTTCAATTAACAGACACATCTCAACATCAACTGTTCAGTGGAGACTGCATGAATCAGGCCTTCATGTTTGAGTTGCTGCAAAGAAACCACTACTAAAGGTCACCAATAAGAAGACACTTGCTTGGGCCAAGAAACACGAGCAATGTACATTAGACCAGTGGAAATCTGTCCTTTGGTCTGAGTCCAAATTTGACATTTTTGGTTCCAACTACTGTGTCTTTGTGAGAAGCAGAGTAAGTGAACGGATGATCTCCACATGTGTGGTTCCCACCGTGAAGCATGGCGGAGGTCTGATGGTGCTTTGCTGGTGACACTGTCTGTGATTTTATTTAGAATTCAAGGCACACTTAACCAGCATGGCTACCACAGCATTCTGTAGCTATACGCCATCCCATCTGGTTTGTGCTTAGTTCCACTATCATTTGTTTTTCAACAGGACAATGACCCAACACACCTCCAGGCTGTGTAAGGGCTATTTGACCAAGAAGGAGTGGAGGGCAGCATCAGATGACGTGGCCTCCACAATCACCCGACCTCAGCCCTATTTATTTTATTTATTTCACCTTTATTTAACCAGGTAGGCAAGTTGAGAACAAGTTCTCATTTATAATTGCGACCTGGCCAAGATAAAGCAAAGCAGTTTGACACATACAACAACAGAGTTACACATGGAGTAAAACAAACATACAGTAGAAAAATAAGTATATACGATGTGAGCAAATGAGGTGAGAAGGGAGGTAAAGGCAAAAGGCCATGGTGGCAAAGTAAATACAACATAGCAAGTAAAACACTGGAATGGTAGATTTGTAGTGGAAGAAAGTGCAAAGTAGAAATATAAATAATGGGGTGCAAAGGAGCTAAATAAATAAATACAGTAGGGGAAGAGGTAGTTGTTTGGGCTAAATTATAGATGGGCTATGTACAGGTGCAGTGATCTGTGAGCTGCTCTGACAGATGGTGCTTAAAGCTAGTGAGGGAGATAAGTGTTTCCAGTTTCAGAGATCTTTGTAGGTCGTTCCAGTCATTGGCAGCAGAGAACTGGAAGGAGAGACGGCCAAAGGAGGAATTGGCTTTGGGGGTGACCAGAGAGATATACCTGCTGGAGCGCGTGCTACAGGTGGGTGCTGCTACGGTGACCAGTGAGCGGAGATAAGGGGGGACTTTACCTAGCAGGGTCTTGTAGATGACCTGGAGCCAGCGGGTTTTGCGATGAGTATGAAGCGAGGGCCAGCCAATGAGAGCGTACAGGTCGCGGTGTTGGGTAGTATATGGGGCTTTGATGACAAAACGGATGGCACTGTGATAGACTGCATCCAAATTATTAAGTAGGGTATTGGAGGCTATTTTGTAAATGACATCGCCGAGGATCGGTAGGATGGTCAGTTTTACGAGGGTTATGTTTGGTAGCATGAGTGAAGGATACTTTGTTGCGAAATAGGAAGCAAATTCTAGATTTAACTTTGGATTGGAGATGTTTGATGTGAGTCTGGAAGGAGAGCTTACAGTCTAACCAGACACCTAGGTATTTGTAGTTGTCCACATATTCTAAGTCAGAACCGTCCAGCGTAGTGATGCTGGACGGGTGGGCAGGTGCAGGTAGCGATCGGTTGAAGAGCATGCATTTAGTTTTACTTGTATTTAAGAGCAGTTGGAGGCCACGGAAGGAGAGTTGTATGGCATTAAAGCTTGTCTGGAGGGTTAACGCAGTGTCCAAAGAAGGGCCAGAAGTATACAGAATGGTGTCGTCTGCATAGAGGTGGATCAGAGACTCACCAGCAGCAAGAGCAACATCATTGATGTATACAGAGAAGAGTTGGCCCAAGAATTGAACCCTGTGGCACCCCTATAGAGACTACCAGAGGCCCGGACAACAGGCCATCCGATTTGACACATTGAACTCTGTCAGAGAAGTAGTTTGTGAACCAGGCGAGGCAATCATTTGAGAAACCAAGGCTATTGACTCTGCCTACGAGGATGTGGTGATTGACAGCGTCGAAAGCCTTGGCCAGGTCAATGAATACGGCAGCACAGTATTGTTTCTTATCGATGGCGGTTACGATACCGTTTAGGACCTTGAGCGTGGCTGAGGTGCACCCATGACCAGCTCTGAAACCAGATTGCATAGCGGAGAAGGTGCGATGGGATGCGAAAGGGTCGGTAATCTGTTTGTTGACTTGGCTTTCGAAGACCTTAGAAAGGCAGGGTAGGATAGATGTATAAGTCTGTAGCAGTTTGGGTCAAGAGTGTCCCCCTCCTTTGAAGAGGGGGATGACAGCAGCTGCTTTCTAATCTTTGGGAATCTCAGACGACACGAAAGTAAGATTGAACAGGCTAGTAATAGGGGTTGCAACAATTTCGGCAGATAATTTTAGAAAGAAAGGGTCCAGATTGTCTAGCCCGGCTGATTTGTAGGGGTCTAGATTTTGCAGCCCTTTCTGAAATTGAGATGAGTAGGACCGCGGAGTGGCGGAAAAGCAGCCAACAAGTGCTCAGCATATGTGGGTACTCCTTCAAGACTGTTGGAAAAGCATTCCAGGTGAAGCTGGTTGTGAGAATGCCAAGAGTGCAAAGCTGTCATCAAGGCAAAGGGTGGCTATTTTGAAGAATCTTAAACAAATCAAAATATATTTTATATTTAACACTTTTCTGGTTACTACATGATTCCATATGTTTTGATGACATCACTATTATTCTATAATAGTAATAGTAATAATAAAGGAAAAACCCTTGAATGGAGTAGGTGTCCAAACCTTTGACTGGTACTGTATGACATTCTTACCTGAATAGACTGATCCCTGCTCTTACCCCCTCACTCAATGTCAGTCGATTAAACATTAGAGGAGCGACATTTAAATATTTTTCCGTTTAATTTAAATGTCCTCGTGTTTTTTGTAAGGACACTGCTTAGAAATGTCTGAAATGGCTACTGACTACAAGGTAAGATAATGATCATGCATTCATTTCCAGCATGAGAAGTGTTTAATTGCTAATGTTTTTTGGCTCATGTTTTTTTGTTCTTGTCTTGACCCTGTCAGGTACCATAAGGGCCAAGCCATCTACCTGGAGTCAAAGGAGAACACCAAGATCAGCTGTGTCATCAGCTCTGTGGGAACAAACGAGGTGAGTGTCAGACCCTTATAGCCACTAGCCTGGTCTAAGATATTTGTGCTCTCTTTAGTCATTGCATACTACCCTGAACAAAAATATAAACGCAACATGTAAAGTGTTAGTCCCATGTTTTATGAGATGAAGTTAAAGATCCCAGAAATGTTCCATATTCACTAAAAGCTTATTTCTCTCAAATCTTTTTACAAATTTGTTTACATCTCTGTTAGTGAGCATTTCTCCTTTGCCAAGATAATCCATCCACATGACAGGTGTGGCATATCAAGAAGCTGATTAAACGGCACAATCATTACACAGATGCACCTTTTGCTGGGGTCAATGAAAAGCCTCTCTAAAATGTGCAGTTTTGTCACAGAACACAATGCCACAAATGTATCAAGTTTTGAGGGTGTATGCAATTGTCATGCTGACTGCAGGAATGTCCACCAGAGTTGTTGCCAGAGAATGTAATGTTAATTTCTCTACCATAAGCCGCCTCCAATGTCATTTTACAAAGTTTGGCAGTATGTCCAACCGGCCTCACAACCGTAGACCATGTGTAACCACGTTAACCGAGGACCTCCACATTTGGCTTCTTCACCTGCGGGATCGTCTGAGACCAGCCATCTGGACAGCTGATAAAACTGTGGGTTTACAAAACCAAATAATTTCTGCACGAACCGTCTCAGTGAAGCTCATCTGCGTATTCGTCGTCCTCACCAGGGTCTTGACCTAAAAGAATTATGGCCACTGGCACACTGGAGAAGTGTGCTCTTCACGGATGAATCCCGGTTCAACTGTACCAGGCAGGTGGCAGACAGCTTGTATGACATTGTGTGGGTGAGAGGTTTGCTGACGTCAACAACGTGAACAGAGTACCCCATGGTTATGGTATGTCCAGGCATAAGCTACAGACAATGAACCGAATAGCATTTTATCAATGGCAATTTTAATTAGCACAGAGATACTGTGACGAGATCCTGAGGCCCATGTCGTACCATTCATCCTCCGCCATCACCTCACGTTTCAGCCTAAATATGTACGGCCCAATGTCGCAAGGGTCTGTGCACATTTCCTGGAAGCTGAAAATGTCCCAGTTCTTCCATGGCCTGCATACTCAGACATGTCACCCGTTGAGCATGTTTGGGATGCTCTGGATCGATGTATGACAGCGTGTTCCAGTTACCGCCAATATCCAGCAACTAAGCACAGCCATTGAAGAGGAGCGGGACAACATTCCACAGGCCTCGATCAACAGCCTGATCAACTCTATTTGAAGGAGATGTTGCATGAGGCAAGAACTGGTCACACCAGATTCTCACTGGTTTTGGATCCACGACCCTACATTTTTAAGGTATCTGTGACCCACATGCATATCTGTATTCCCAGTCATATGAAATCCATAGGTCAGTGCCTAATTGATTAAAATTGACCTATTTTAATTTTTACTTTTTTTTAAATACATTTTTTTATATATATATATTTTTTATTACATATTTTTTCAATTTTTTAATAATAAAAAAATAAATAAAATATATATATATATATATATATATATACACACACACACTGCTCAAAAAAATAAAGGGACACTTAACCTGTTATGGCTAGGGGGCAGTATTTTCACGGCTGGATAAAAAACGTACCTGATTTAATCTGGTTACTACTCCTGCCCAGTAACTAGAATATGCATATAATTATTGGCTTTGGATAGAAAACACTCAAGTTTCTAAAACTGTTTGAATGGTGTCTGTGAGTATAACAGAACTCAAATGGCAGGTCAAAACCTGAGAGATTCCTTTACAGGAAGTGGCCTGTCTGACCATTTCTTGGCCTTCTTTGCCATCTCTATCTTTTACAAAGGATCTCTGCTCTAACGTGACACTTCCTACGTCTTCCATGGGCGCTCAGAGCCCGGGAAAAACCTGAATGTCGTCATCCCAGCCCCAGGCTGAAACACATTATCGCCTTAATCAAGTGGCCGATCAAGGGACTGTGGGCTTAGGCGCGTGCCCTGGCCGCCCCCGTCTTTGTGATTTTTCCTCTGTTTGCCGAAAAGGAGATTCCCGGTCGGAATATTATCGCTTTTTTACGAGATAAATTGCATAAAAATTGATTTTAAACAGCGGTTGACATGCTTCGAAGTACGGTAATGGAATATTTAGAATTTTTTTGTCACGAATTGCGCCATGCGCACGACCCTGATTTACCATTTCGGATAGTGTCTGGGACGCACGAACAAAACGCCGCTATTCGGATATAACGATGGATTATTTTGGACCAAACCAACATTTGTTATTGAAGTAGCAGTCCTGGGAGTGCTTTCTGATGAAGACAACAAAAGGTAATCAAACTTTTATAATAGTAAATCTGATTTTGGTGAAGGCTAAACTTGCCGGGTGTCTAAATAGCTAGCCTGTGATGGCTGGGCTATGTACTTAGAATATTGCAAAATGTGCTTTCACCAAAAAGCTATTTTAAAATCGGACATATCGAGTGCATAGAGGAGTTCTGTATCTATAATTCTTAAAATAATTTATGCTTTTGGTGAACGTTTATCGTGAGTAATTTAGTAAATTGTTAGTAAATTCCCCGGAAGTTTGCGGGGGGTATGCTAGTTCTGAACGTCACATGCTAATGTAAAAAGCTGTTTTTTTATATAAATATGAACTTGATTGAACAAAACATGCATGTATTGTATAACATAATGTCCTAGGTGTGTCATCTGATGAAGTTCATCCACCACTGGCCTGCTGGCCCCCCTACCTCTGAGGAAGCACTGTTCCCGCTCAGCCCAGTCAAAACTGTTCGCTGCTCTGGCACCCCAATGGTGGAACAAGCTCCCTCACGACGCCAGGACAGCGGAGTCAATCACCACCTTCCGGAGACACCTGAAACCCCACCTCTTTAAGGAATACCTAGGATAGGATAAAGTAATCCTTCTAACCCCCCCCCCCCCCCCCCCCCCTTAAAAGATTTAGATGCACTATTGTAAAGTGGTTGTTCCACTGGATATCATAAGGTGAATGCACCATTTTGTAAGTCGCTCTGGATAAGAGCGTCTGCTAAATGACTTAAATGTAAATGTAAATGAAGATCATCAAAGGTTAGTGCTGCATTTAGCTGTCTTCTGGGTTTTTGTGACATTATATGCTAGCTTGAAAAATGGGTGTCTGATTATTTCTGGCTTGGTACTCTGCTGACATAATCTAATGTTTTGCTTTCGCTGTAAAGCCTTTTTGAAATCGGACAGTGTGGTTAGATAACGGAGAGTCTTGTTTTAAAAATGCTGTGAAATAGTCATATGTTTGAAAAATTGAAGTTTTTGTATTTTTGAGGAATTTGTAATTCGTGCCACGCCTATCATTGGATATTGGAGCAGGTGTTCCGCTAGCGGAACGTCTAGATGTAAGAGGTTAAACAACACATCCTAGATCTGAATGAAAGAAATAATCTTATTAAATACTTTTTTCTTTACATAGTTGAATGTGCTAACAACAAAATCACACAAAAATAATCAATGGAAATCCAATTTATCAACCCATGGAGGTCTGGATTTGGAGTCACACTCAAAATTTAAAGTGGAAAACCACACTACAGGCTGATCCAACTTTGATGTAATGTTCTTAAAACAAGTCACAATGAGGCTCAGTAGTGTGTGTGGCCTCCACGTGCCTGTATGACCTCCCTACAACGCCTGGGCATGCTCCTGATGAGGTGGCGGATGGTCTCCTGAGGGATCTCCTCCCAGACCTGGACTAAAGTATCCGCCAACTCCTGGACAGTCTGTGGTGCAACGTGGCGTTGGTGGATGAAGCGAGACATGATGTCCCAGATGTGTTCAATTGGATTCAGGTCTGGGGAACTGGCGGGCCAGTCCATAGCATCAATGCCTTCCTCTTGCAGGAACTGCTGACACACTCCAGCCACATGAGGTCTAGCATTGTCTTGCATTAGGAGGAACCCAGGGCCAACCGCACCAGCATATGGTCTCACAAGGGGTCTGAGGATCTCATCTCGGTACCTAATGGCAGTCAGGCTACCTCTGGCGAGCACATGGAGGGCTGTGCGGCCCCCCAAAGAAATGCCACCCCACACCATGACTGACCCCCCGCCAAACCGGTCATGCTGGAGGATGTTGCAGGCAGCAGAACGTTCTCCACGGCGTCTCCAGACTCTGTCACGTGCTTAGTGTGAACCTGCTTTCATCTGTGAAGAGCACAGGGTGCCAGTGGCGAATTTGCCAATCTTGGTGTTCTCTGGCAAATGCCAAATGTCCTGCACGGTGTTGGGCTGTAAACACAACCCCCACCTGTGGACGTCGGGCCCTCATACCACCCTCATGGAGTCTGTTTCTGACCGTTTGAGCAGACACATGCACATTTGTGGCCTGCTGGAGGTCATTTTGCAGGGCTCTGGCAGTGCTCCTCCTGCTCCTCCTTGCACAAAGGCGGAGGTAGCGGTCCTGCTGCTGGGTTGTTGCCCTCCTACGGCCTCCTCCACGTCTCCTGATGTACTGGCCTGTCTCCTGGTAGCGCCTCCATGCTCTGGACACTACGCTGACAGACACAGCAAACCTTCATGCCACAGCTCGCATTGATGTGCCATCCTGGATGAGCTGCACTACCTGAGCCACTTGTGTGGGTTGTAGACTCCGTCTCATGCTACCACTAGAGTGAAAGCACCGCCAGCATTCAAAAGTGACCAAAACATCAGCCAGGAAGCATAGGAACTGAGAAGTGGTCTGTGGTCACCACCTGCTGAACCACTCCTTTATTGGGGGTGTCTTGCTATTTGCCTATAATTTCCACCTGTTGTCTGTGCCATTTGCACAACAGCATGTGACATTTATTGTCAATCAGTGTTGCTTCCTAAGTGGACAGTTTGATTTCACAGAAGTGTGATTGACTTGGAGTTACATTGTGTTGTTTAAGTGTTCCCTTTTTTTTTTTGGAGCAGTGTATATAAAAAGCCTTTTTTTCTCCTTATGAATTGTAACACAGTAAGATCTTTGAAATTGTTGCGTTTTTGTTCAGTTTAGTTTGCTAGACGGCACAAACTGATCTGGTGCCAGGCTACACAGCAACAGCTATGCGTTTTAGCCGTATGTCTTCTACAGTTTAGGAATCTTGGACTGCATGACTTAAAACACTGTGGAATGTTAGAAATTGTGTGACATTTAGATTTTTGCTGCTTTTTCATCCACTAAACTTGTGATTTCCCCTACAGATGCTCTTTCTTATTGCATGGAGAGCTAATGAGTAATTTGTTCTGTTTCCCCCTCACAGATCTGGGTGAGGAAGACCAGTGACAGCACAAAGATGAGGATCTACCTGGGACAACTGCAGAGAGGAGCGTTTGTCATCCGACGGCGGTCGGCAGCATAGAACACATGCCCCTTCTGTTTATCCATCCATCTCTATAGCATCTTCCTCGTTCTATCCCTTTTTGTAAGTATAGTACGTGGCTTCCCTCATGTTGATCCCCTGCCCTACTGTGTGCCTGAGGAAGTTTTCTCAATGACTTCCTGACGTTTCAACTAGGGATGCACCGATATAAAATCTTTGCCCAATATCGATATTTTCCTTGCCAAATAAACCGATACCCGATATTTACATTTTTTGCGGCCTTTTTAAAATGCTGTAAAATAGTCATATGTTTGAAAAATTGAAGTTTTTGTATTTTTGAGGAATTTGTAATTCGCGCCACACCTATCATTGGATATTGGAGCAGGTGTTCCGCTAGCGGAACGTCTAGATGTAAGAGGTTAATTAAGCATGTCCCAGTTTAGGTCACCTAACAGTACGAACTCTGAAGATAGATGGGGGGCGATCAATTCACATATGGTGTCCAGGGCACAGCTCGGGGCTGAAGGGGGTCTATAACAAGCGGCAATGGTGAGAGACTTGTTTCTGGAAAGGGGGGTTTTTAAAAGTAGAAGCTCGAATTGTTTGGGCACAGACCTGGATAGTATGACAGAACTCTGCAGGCTATCTCTGCAGTAGAATGCAACTCCGCCCCCTTCGGCAGTTCTATCTTGTAGGAAAATGTTACAGTTAGGGATGGAAATTTCAAGATTTTTTTGGTGGCCTTCCTAAGCCAGGATTCCGACAAGGCTTGGACATCCGGGTTGGCGGAGTGTGCTAAAGCAGTGGAAAAAACAAACTTAGGGTGGAGGCTTCTAATGTTAACATGCATGAAACCAAGGCTTTTATGGTTACAGAAGTCAACAAATGAGTGCCTGGGGAATGGGAGTGATGCTGGGGGCTGTAGGGCCTGGGTTAACCTCTACATCACCAGAGGAATAGAGGAAGAGTATGGTAAGAGTACGCCTAAAGGCAATAACAACTGGTCGTCTAGTGCGTTCAGAACAGAGTAAAAGGAGCAGATTTCTGGGCGCGGAAGTATAGATTCAAGGCATAATGTACAGACAAGGGTATGGTAGGATGTGAGTACAGTGGAGTTAAACCTAGGCATTGAGTAAGGATGAGCGAGTTTTTGGCGCTAGAGGCACCATTTAAGCCAGGTGAGGTCACCGCATGTGTTGGGGGTGGAACAAAAGGACTAGATAAGGCTTATTGGGCTGGGCTGGAGGCTCTACAGTGAAATAATACAATCACTAACCAAAACGGCAGTAGACAAGGCATATTGACATTAGGGAGAGGCATTTGTAGCCAGTGAGTAGCTAGGCGAGTGAGTAGCTAGTGTCCAGTGACTAGCTAGGCGAGCTGGAGACATGGCGATTCAGACAGCTTGCAGGCCGGGGTAAGCAGATGGGGGACGTAGCAACGGAAGAGCCTGTTAACTGCCCGAGGGGGTTTCATGTCGGCAGACTGGTCGTGATGGATCGGCGGTGCTCCGTGTCGGCAGTAAAAGGGTCCAGGCCAATTGGCAAAGGAGGTATTGAAGCCCAGGAATTGGCTGATGGATCTCTTCAGCTAGCCGGGAGATGGGCCTAGCTCGAGGCTAGCTCCAGGTTAACTGGTGCTTGCTTCGGGACAGACGTTAGCCAGGAGTAACCACTCGGATTGCAGCTAGCTAGCTGTGATGATCCGGTGTAAAGGTTCAGAGCTTGTTGTCGGAATCCGGAGATGTGGTAGAGAAAAGCAGTCCAATATGCTCTGGGTCTATATCGTGATGTGCAGACTGACAGGATTTGACCGGGCTGAGGCTGGCTTATGTCCAAGCTAACTGACTACTTGCTAGTTAGCTGGCTAGCTTCTGATTGGGGTTCCATTTCTGAAGTATAAAAAAAATCAGATCCATACCAAATTGGGTGAGGCGGTTTGCAGGAGAGTATGTTCAGTCTGTAGATGGAAATTGAGATTTATAAATATATATGATAATAGATTTATCCGGTACAAGACAAAAACAGAAGTCCGACTGCTACGCCATCTTGGAACAGATGTTTTGTTGTCGGAAGTGTGCCTACATTATATAGGTATGCACGTCAGCTTTGAAATCGGTTTTGCACATCGTCGTTAAACTAGACATCGGGCCAGTTCCGAAGTTGGCATTTTTAATTAATATCAGCCGATTTCCGATATGCTCACAGATCTATCTTGCATCCCTAGTTGCAACCAATCAGGACCACTGGAAGGGAAGAGCGAGACTGTAACCAAGCATTCTGTCAATTGTTTTATTTTTTGGGGCCATCTTCCAGCACAGGTGGAAACCATTTTACCTAGGTTTTTGTTCTATTGTCATGATTCAAGCCCTGTTACAAATAGCCTGTAGGCTTTGTGTTGGGCTCAAAGGAATGGATAGCCCAGGTTTAAGACATTTTGTAATAGCTCCACCATGCCTGAGAGACTTCTGAATTATTTCCATTTTGCTTACGCTATCTACTCCTCTCAGATCTACACAAGATTATAGGGGCTCAAAGCTGATGGATAGGACTTATGTCTTTCTACACTTAACATATTTCTGTAACAGTTTCCTTGATCTGCCGTTCAGCCGGAATCATGCCATGTTTTCTAAGAGCGAAGCTTGTCTGAACTGCACCATGAATACGTGGAGGGGGAAATTTGTCTTGTCTTCTTCATCTGGTACATTGTCTGTTTAAAAATTTTTTTTGCTCCTGTTATATTGACCTTTTTATTGCTTATAAAAAAATATATAATGTATTGAATTGATTTAAGGTTTTAATTTTGTATCTGTGATATTGACATTAGATGAGTCTAATTCACTCGTGGAATAGCTATCGGACTTGGCTGGACTCTATTTGCACATGCGAAGATGAAACCTAACAATTTCTATTTGTACATTTTTGTGCGTTCCATTTATTAAAGATGTTATTGCCTTTGAGTTGACAAATCTACAAACAATACCCAATAATGACAAAGTGAAAAAGTTTTTAGAATTGTTTGCAATTTTATTTTAAAAAAGAAACACCTTATTTACAAAAGTATTCAGACCCTTTGCTATGAGACCAGAAATTGAGCTCAGGTTCATACTGTTTCCATTGATCATCCTTGATGTTTCTACATCTTGATTGGATTTACCTGTGGTACATTTAATTGATTTGGAAAGGGTGTGCAGTATTGAGTAGCTTGGATGAAAAGCATGCCCAAAGTAAAATGCCTGCCATTCAGGCCCAAAAGCTAGAATATGCATATTATTAGTAGATTTGGATAGAAAACACTCTGAAGTTTCTAAAACGGTTTGAATGATGTCTGTGAGTATAACAGAACTCATATGGCAGGCAAAAACCTGAGAAAAAATCCAACCAGGAAGTGAGAAATCTGAGGTTTGTAGTTTTCCAAGTGATTGCCTATCCAATATACAGTGTCTGTGGGGTCATATTGCACTTCCTAAGGCTTCCACTAGATGTCAACAGTCTTTAGAACGTTGTTTCAGGCTTCTACTGTGAATGGGGAGAGAATAAGAGCTGATTCAGTCAGGTGTCTGGAAAATTGGCATAAGCTCAATGATGCGCGTGGCCGTGAGAGCGAGCTGCCTTTCCTTCAAATTCTAAAGACAAAGGAATTGTCCGGTTGGAATATTATTGAAGATTTATGATAAAAACATCCTAAAGATTGATTCCATACATCGTTTGACATGTTTCTACGAACTGTAATATAACTATTTTGACTTTTCGTCTGGACTAAACCCACGCGCAAACAAAATTGAGGTATTTGGACATAAAGATGAACTTTATCGAACAAAACAAACATTTATGTGGAATTGCGATTCCTGGGAGTGCATTCCGATGAAGATCAAAGGTAAGTGAATATTTATAATGCTATTTCTGACTTCTGTTGACTCCACAACATGGCAGGTATCTGTATGGCTTGTTTTGATGTCTGAGCGCTGTACTCAGATTATTGCAAAGTTTGCTTTCGCCGTAAAGCTTTTTTGAAATCTGACACAGCGGTTGCATTAAGGAGAAGTGTATCTGTAATTCTGTGCATAACACTTGTATCTTTTATCAAAGTTTATGATGAGTATTTCTGAAAATTGATGTGCTCATTCACCGGGAGTTTGAGGCAAAACCTTTCTGAACATTACACGCCAATGTAAAATGGGGTTTTTGGATATAAATATGAACTTTATCGAGCAAAACGTACATGTATTATGTAATATGAAGTCCTATGAGTGCCATCTGATGAAGATCATCAAAGGTTAGTGATTAATTTTAGCTGTATTTCTGGCTTTTGTGACACCTCTCCTTGCTTGGAAAATGGCTGTGTGGTTTTTCTTGTCTAGGTGCTGTCCTAACATAATCTAATGCTATGCTTTCGCCGTAAAGCCTTTTTGAAATCGGACACTGTGGTTGGATTAACGAGAAGTCTATCTTTAAAATGGTGTATAATACTTGTATGTGTGAGAAATTGGAATTATGAGATTTTTATTGTTTTGAATTTGGTGCTCTGCTATTTCACTGGCTGTTGGCATCCCACATTTCCCAGAGGTTAAATGGAAGATGTTTGGATCCAGCAAGACTCTTCCTAGAGCTGCCCCCCAGGCCAAACTAAGCAATCGGGGGAGAAAGGCCTTGGTCAAGGAGGTGACCAAGAACCCAATGGTCACTGACAGAGCTCCAGAGTTCCTCTGTGGAGGTGGGAGAACCTTCCAGAAGGAAGCCACTTCTCAGTAAAAGGCACTTGACTCTCTTTTTTATTTTTTTAATATTTTTTTTTTTTTTGGCCTGAATGCCAAGCGTCACGTCTGGCGGAAACCTGGCACCATCCCTACGGTAAAGCATGGTGGTGGCAGCATCATGCTGTGGGGATGTTTTTCAGTGGCAGGCACTCGGAGACTAGTCAGGATCGAGGGAAAGCTGAATGGAGCAAAGTACAGAGCAATCCTTGGTGAAAACCTGCTCCAGAGCGCTCCGGACCTCAGATTGGGGTGAAGGTTCACCTTCCAACAGGAAGACATCCCTAAGCACACAGCCAAGACAAGTCTTTCAATATCCTTGAGTGGCCAAGCCAGAGCCCGGACTTGAACCCGATCGAACATCTCTGAAGAGACCTGAAAATAGCTGTGCAGCGACTCTCCCCATCCAACTTGAGAGTATGAGAGGATCTTCAGAGAAGAATGGGAGAAACTCTTCATACAGGTGTGCCAAGCTTGTAGTATCAAACTCGAGGCTGTAATCTCTGCCGAAGGTGCTTCAACAAAGTACTGAGTAAAGGGTCTGAATACTTACAGTACCAGTCAAAAGTTTGGACATCTCATTAAATTGTTTTACTATTTTCCACATTGAAGAATAATAGTGAAGATATAAACTATGAAATAACCCATATGAAATCATGTAGTAACCAAAAAAGTATTAAACATATCAAAATATACATTTTAGATTCTTCATAATAGCCACCCTTTGCCTTGATGACAGCTTTGGACACTCTTGGCATTCTCTCAACAAGCTTCACCTGGATTGCTTTTCCAAGAGTCTTGAAGGAGTTCCAGCATATGCTGAGCACTTGTTGGCTGCTTTTCCTTCACTCTGCAGTCCAACTCATCCCACACCATCTCAGTTGGGTTGAGGTTGGGTGATTGTGGAGGCCAGGTCATCTGATGCAGCACTCCATCACTCTCCTTCTTGGTTAAATAGCCCTTACACAGCCTGGAGGTGTGTTGGGTCATTTGTCCTGTTGAAAAACAAATGATAGTCCAGCTAAGCGCATGACAGATGGGATGGCTTATAGCTGAAAAATGCTGGGGTAGCCATGCTGGTTAAGTGTGCCTTAATTCTAAATAAATCAGACCGTGTCACAAGCAAAGCACCACCACCTCCATGCTTTACGGTGGGAACCACACATGTAGAGTTAATCTGTTCACATATTTTCGTCTCACAAAGACAGTGGTTTGAACAGAAAAATCTCAAATTTGGACTCAGACCAAAGGACAGATTTCCACCATCTAATGTCCATTGCTTGTGTTTCTTGGCCAAAACAAGTCTGTTCTTATTGGTGGCATTTTTAGTAGTGGTTTCTTTGCAGCAATTTGACCCTGAAGGCCTGATTTCACGCAGTCTCCTCTGAACAATTGATGTTGAGGTGTTACTTGAACACTCCAAAGCATTTATTTGGGCTGCAATTTCTGAAGCTGGTAACAATAATGAACTTATCCTCTGCAGCAAACTCTGGTTCTTCCTTTCCTGTGGTGGTCCTCATGAGTGTACTGAAGTATAATTACAAGCATTTCATAAGTGTCAAAGGCTTTTATTGACAATTACATGAAGTTGATGCAAAAAGTCAATATTTGCAGTGTTGACCCTTCTTTTACAAGACCTCTGCAATCCGCCCTGGCATGCTGTCAATTAACTTCTGGGCCACATCCTGACTGATGGCAGCCCATTCTTGCATAATCAATGCTTGGAGTTTGTCAGAATTTGTCGGGTTTTGTTTGTCCACCCGCCTCTTGAGGATTGACCAAGTTCTCAATGGGATTAAGGTCTGGGGATTTTCCTGGCCATGGACCCAAAATATCGATGTTTTGTTCCCCGAGCCACTTAGTTATCACTTTTGCCTTTTGGCAAGGTGCTCCATCATGCTGGAAAAGGCATTGTTCGTCACCAAACTGTTCCTGGATGATTGGGAGAAGATGCTCTCGGAGGATGTGTTGGCACCATTCTTTATTCATGGCTGTGTTCTTAGGCAAAATTGTGAGTGAGCCCACTCCCTTGGCTGAGAAGCAACCCCACACATGAATGGTCTCAGGATGTTTTACTGTTGGCATGACACAGGACTGATGGTAGCGCTCACCTTGTCCTCTCCGGACAAGCTTTTTTCCGGATGCCCCAAACAATCGGAAAGGGGATTCATCAGAGAAAATGACTTTACCCCAGTCCTCAGCAGTCCAATCCCTGTACCTTTTGCAGAATATCTGTCTGTCCCTGATGTTTTTCCTGGAGAGAAGTGGCTTCTTTGCTGCCCTTCTTGACACCAGGCCATCCTCCAAGTCTTCGCCTCACTGTGCGTGCAGATGCACTCACACCTGCCTGCTGCCATTCCTGAGCAAGCTCTGTACTGGTGGTGCCCTGATCCCGCAGCTGAATCAACTTTAGGAGAGGGTCCTGGCGCTTGCTGGACTTATTTGGGCGCCCTGAAGCTGCCTTCACAACAATTGAACCACTCCCCTTGAAGTTCTTGATGATCCGATAAATGGTTGATTTAGGTGCAATCTTACTGGCAGCCATATCCTTACATGTGAAGCCTTTTTTGTGCAAAGCAATGATGACGGCACGTGTTTCCTTGCAGGTAACCATGGTCGACAGAGGAAGAACAATGATTCCAAGCACCACCCTCCTTTTGAAGCTTCCAGTCTCTTATTCAAACTCAATCAGCATTACAGGGTGATCTCCAGCCTTGTCCTCTTCAACACTCACACCTGTGTTAACGAGAGAATCACTGACATGTCAGCTAGTCCTTTTGTGGCAGGGCTGAAATGCAGTGGAAATGTTTTTTGGGGATTCAGTTCATTTGCATGGCAAAGAGGGACTTTGCAATTTAATTTTTATTAATCTGATCACTCTTCATAACATTCTGGAGTATGTGCAAATTGCCATCATACAAACTGAGGCAGCTGACTTTGTGAAAATGTATATTTGTGTCATTCTCAACTTTTGGCCACTACTGTAAATGACTATTGTCCTGTAGCACTCACTTGTCATCATGAAGTGCTTTGAGAGGCTAGTCAAGGATCATATCAACTCCACCTTACTTGTCACCCTATACCCACTGCATTTTGCATACTGCCCCAGTAGGTCCACAGACGATGCAATCGCCATCACACTGCCCTATCCCATCTGGATAAAAGGAATAACTGTAAGAATGCTGTTCATTGACTACAGCTCAGCATTCAACACCATAGTACCCTCCAAGCTCATCATTAAGCTTGAGGCCCTGGGTCTCAACCCCGCCCTGTGCAGTTGGGTCCTGGACTTCCTGACAGGCCGCCCCAGGAAACCTCTCCACTTGGCTGATCCTCAACACTGGGGCCCCACAAGGGTGCGTGCTCAGCCCCCTCCTGTACTCCCTGTTCACCCATGACTGCGTGGACAAGCATGCCTTCAACTCAATCATCAAGTTTGCAGATAACATAATAATATTATGCTTGATCACCAACAATGACGAGACAGGCTATAAGCAGGAGGTAAGGGCACTGGGAGTGTGTCAGCACCCAATGTCACAGGAAGGCCAAAAAGATCAGCAAGGACAACAACCACCCGAGCCGCTGCCTGTTCACCCCGCTAACATCCAGAAGGCGAGGGCCGTACAGGTGCATCAAAGCTGGGACCGAGAGATTGAAAAACAGCTATCTCAAGGCCATCAGATTGTTAACAGCCATCACTATCACGGTGAGGCTGCTGCCTACATACATACTTGAAATCATTGGCCACTAATAAATGGATCACTAGTCACTTCATTAATGCCATTTTTAATAATGTTAACCTCTCTGGGCCAGTGGGACGTTAGCGTCCCACCCTATTCAACAGCCAGTGGAATCAATTGGCGTGAAATACAAATACCTCAAATGCTATAACTTCAATTTCTCAAACATATGACTATTTTACAGCCATTTAAAGACAAGACTCTCGTTAATCTAATCACACTGTCCGATTTCAAAAAGGCTTTACAACGAAAGCAAAACATTAGATTATGTCAGCAGAGTACCAAGCCAGAAATAATCAGACACCCATTTTTCAAGCCAGCATATAATGTCACCAAAACCCAGAAGACAGCTAAATGCAGCACTCACCTTTGATGATCTTCATCAGATGACAACCCTAGGACATTATGTTATACAATACATGCATGTTTTGTTCAATCAAGTTCATATTTATATCAAAAACCAGCTTTTTACATTAGCATGTGATGTTCAGAACTAGCATACCCACCGAAAACTTCCGGTGAATTTACTAAATTACTCATGATTAACGTTGACAAAATACATAATTATTTTATGAATTATGGATACAGAACTCCTTTATGCAAACGCTATGTCAGATTTTAAAATAGCTTTTCGGCGAAAGCACATTTTGCAATATTCTGAGTAGATAGCCCGGCCATCACGGCTAGCTAATTTGACACCCACCAAGTTTGGGACAACCTAAACTCAGAATTACTATTAGAAAAATTTGATTACCTTTGCTGTTCTTTGTCAGAATGCACTCCCAGGACTTCTACTTCAACAACAAATGTTGTTTTGGTTCCAAATAATACATAGTTATATCCAAATACCTCCGTTTTGTTTGTGCGTTCAGGTCACTATCCGAAGGGTAACGCGCATTTCCTCACAAAAAAATTCTAAATATTCCATTCCCGTACTTAGAAGCATGTCAAATGCTGTTTAAAATCTATTTTTATGCTATTTTTCTCGTAAAATAGCGATAATATTCCAACCGGACAACCAGCTTTTTTACATTAGCATGTGATGTTCAGAACTAGCATACCCCCCGCAAACATCCGGTGAATTTACTAAATTACTCACGATAAACGTTCACAAAAAACATAACAATTATTTTAAGAATTATAGATACAGAACTCCTCTATGCACTCGATGTGTCCGATTTTAAAATAGCTTTTCGGTGAAAGCACATTTTGCAATATTCTCAGTAGATAGCCCAGCCATCACGGCTAGCCATTTAGACACCGAGTGCATAGAGGCACGCGCCTGAGTCTCACAGTACTGTAACCAGCCACTACCCAAACGCGCTACATTTTTTCAGCCAGAGCCTGCAAAGCCACGATTCAGCTTTTTGCCGCCTTCTGAGAGCCCATGGGAGCGTCACGTAACAGCAGAAATCCTCTGTAATGGATAGAGATAATCAAGAAGGGCAAGAAATTGTCAGACAGGCCACTTCCTGCATGGAATCTTCTCAGGTTTTGGCCTGCCAAATGAGTTCTGTTATACTCACAGACACCATTCAAACAGTTTTAGAAACTTTGGAGCATTTTCTATCCAAAGCTAATAATTATATGCATATTCTAGTTTCTGGGCAGGAGGAATAATCAGATTAAATCGGGTACGTTTTTTTATCCCTATTGTGAAAATACTGCCCCCTAGCCATAACAGGTTAAAGACTACAAGAACCAGATTTCCCACTTCCTGGTTGGATTTTTCCCAGGTTTTTGCCTGCCATATGAGTTCTGTTATACTCACAGACATCATTCAAACAGTTTTAGAAACTTCAGAGTGTTTTCTATCCAAATCTACTAATAATATGCATATTCTAGTTCCTGGGCCCGAGTAGTAGGCCGTTTAATTTGGGTACGTTTTTCATCCGGCCGTGAAAATGCTGCCACCTACCCAAGAGTTAAAACCTCTTGGGGCTAGGGGGCAGTATTGAGAATTTAGAAAAAAATATGTTCCCATTTTTAACTGCCTCCTACACCAACTCAGAAGCTAGAATATGCATATTATTGTTCAGGTTTGGATAGAAAACACTCTGAATTTTCTAAAACTGTTTGAATGGTGTCTGTAAGTATAACAGAACTCATATGGCAGTCAAAACCCTGAGACAAATTCTGACAGGAAGTGGATACCTGATGTGTTGAATTACCTTTAAGCCTATGCCATTGAAACACACAGGGGCTTATTAATTGTTGAGCACTTCCTATGCCTTCCACTAGATGTCACCAGTCTTTAGAAAGTGTTTTGAGTCTTATACTGTGAGAACTGAACGAACAAGAGCCTTGGAACGGCTATGGCCGATTAGACTCTTGCGCGAGTTCATGTTGGGTACTCTCGTTCCAAAACGTTTTAAAAGAGAATGCAAACGTCCGCCTTGAATATTATTCATGTTCTGGTTAAAAAAGGCACTAATGATTTATGCTATACAACGTTTGACATGTTTGAACGAACTTAAATATTTTTTTACCCCTCGTTCATGACGAGAAGTCCGGCTGGCATAGATCATGTGCTAACAACACGGAGCTTTTTGGACATAAATTATGAGCTTTTTCGAACAAAACTACATTTGTTATGGACCTGGGATTCCTGGAAGTGACATCTGATGAAGAGAATCAAAGGTAATGGATTATTTACATAGTATTTTTGATTTTAGATCTCTCCAACATGGCGGTTAGTCTGTATCGCAAAGCGTATTTTTCTGGGCGCAGTGCTCAGATTATTGCAAAGTGTGATTTCCCAGTAAGGTTATTTTTAAATCTGGCAATCCGGTTGCGTTCAAGAGATGTAAATCTATAATTCTTTGAATGACAATATAATATTTTACCAATGTTTTCGAATAGTAATTATTTAATTTGTTGTGCTGCTTGACTGGCGGTTATTGGAGGGAAACGATTTCCTCAACATCAATGCCATAGTAAAACGCTGTTTTTGGATATAAATATGAACTTGATAGAACAAGAAATGCATGCATTGTCTAACATAATGTCCTAGGATTGTCATCTGATGGAGATTGTCAAAGGTTAGTGCATCATTTTAGCTGGTTTTCTGCTTTTGGTGACGCCTGTCTTTGAATTGACAAAACATTACACACAGCTATTGTCAATGTACTCTCCTAACATAATCTAACTTTATGCTTTTGCCGTAAAGCCTTTTTGAAATCGGACAACGTGGTTAGATTAAGGAGATGTTTATCTTTCAAAGGGTGTAAGATAGTTGTATGTTTGAAAAATTTGAATTATGACATTTAATTGTTTTCAAATTTGGCGGTCTTGATATTTCACCTGTTGTTGATTGGGTGTACCAGGGGTGGGACGCTTGCGTCCCACATAGCCCATAGAGGTTAAGTAGTGCTTGAAAGTATTTTTACTTAAGTACTTTACACCACTGCTGTTGAGGATACATTTCATTTATATATATATATATATACATACATACATACATACATACATACATACATGCATGCATGCATGCATACATACATACATACATACATACATACATACATACAGTTCACCTGTCAGTCACCACCAATCTAGCATTCTGTACTGGTATGTTAACAACTCTTCATATCCACTGTAACTTAGCCAACAGGTCAGTTTTTACCTTACCGTTGCCTCACCATCTCAATTCTATGACCCTGATTGTTGAGATAGATATGACCAACAAGTCCTTCCCCACTAGAATCCAATTTCTCCCAACCTTTACACTCTGAATCAATTGGCCCTGCGCATTAGTCTCCCCTTGCCAGGAGTAATATTCATCAATGTCTTCAGTGCCTTTTTGTTGTTTGTCTCTCATGTCTCCGTTACACCCCTCATCTGAATTAAACCCGATGAGAGGTTTCAGTTGCCTCATATAATGGAGCATCCTTTCAAGGATCGGCAATTAATGCGTTTTTGCTGCTTAGTCGGCGCTAAATGCAAGGCCCTGACCTCTGTTTGTGGTAGCCCCATATGTGATCAGAGTGCTCAGTTTCTCTGTCCTTTTTTAAATGAGCCTGTAACATGGCTTTCTCCCATCTCATTGGTTTTAATCAAGAATTGGCTTCTTTGTGGATTGCGATGGGGTAGCAATGCTAATGGCAGAGCATTTACTTGATGTCCACAGTAATAATGGCTATCTTTCTGCTGGCTGGGCCTTTCTCTGTGCGTGTCATCAGTCATAAATCTACTGTTGGCGTGTGTCTGCAGTCACAAATCTAACTACCGCATGTCCGCTTTCACCCAAGCCATTTTAATTGATCCTGGATCAATTGCTCATCTCTGTGATTTGCAGATATTTCAGACCAAAGTGCAATGGGGGTTTTGAGCAGGAGTGTGAATATTGACATTGCCATTCCCCTGCTGTACTACCGACGTCAGTCTTCTCTAAATGGATGTTCTTACCTGTTCAGAACCTGTACAGGTAAGTGTGGCTCAGTTGGTAGAGCATGGTGTTTGCAACGCCAGGGTTGTGGGTTCGATTCCCACAGGGGACCGGTACGAATTATTATTATTTTTATTTAAAAATAATTATGAAATGTATGCACTCAGCTTTGCACTCTGGATAAGAGCGTCTGCTAAATGACTAAAATGTACATATTGTCTCAAAGTAGAAGTGCTGATCGAGGATCAGGTTCCCTCCTGTCGTATTCATGATCTGAAGGGCAGAGCTGGTCCTAAATTAGTACTCCTACTCTGAGACACTTTGTTGAATACAGAGCTCTACACCACATGGTTCCTAAAACCGGAGTGATGTGTTCACAATATGATTGTTTCCCAGATGGCAACCTTTTATAGTGCACAGCTTTTGACGAGCCCTATGGACCCAGTGCCTCTAAGGGAATAGGGTGCCATTTCAGACAGTCTATGTCCTACTGTTATCTCCTCTTACATCTAAGTACTCCACATGCTCTCCTCAACACCTTTCCAGTCAGATCTGTGTGTAAACGTCTGATTAAATTCTGTAGCCTAATCTCAGCGAGCTATCTGACCAAACCTGGATGCGACTGCTGCTGTTAACACGTACACAAACACACACTCGCCTGGCTCAGAGGGAAACCGACATGGACACTTTGGTTGAGGACAATAGAATCTGCTACGTGGGCAGACAGTGAGTGTAAAAATCAACATGTCTTAATTTTCTTTGAGTACAGGACCATTGTTTTAGTCCAGAGCCATATATTTACATATAGCTCTGCAGGACTTAAAGCTCTCATTGATGATGATTTAAGGAGCTGGCTGTTAAAAATGCATCTTGACCACGCTATCACCAAATGGCCTATAAATGGGATAGTAAATGAAAATCGGCATCACTTCCACCCACTGTGTATGTGTTGGGAAACTCTCACTGGAGTCATTTTGCACTGTGGTTATTGCTTGTGTGCATAAAGACCCACCCAAAGCATCATTAAAATCCACCAGCTTCACCCCCCTACCCCAGCAGCCTTCTGTGTGTCTGTATGTGGCAGCATCTTCCTCTCAAACTGCATTCGCTCCACCCTGTGTGTGTGCGTGTGTGTGTGTGTGCGCGCAGCGCATCAGCCTAAAGCTCTCTTACTCAGTGCTATCTGCTAGACTTAGACTTGCCTTTGGTGGTCTTAATAAGAGAGGTTTTGTTCTTAATATCCCTCCCCATCAAGGCCCTGTGCATAGATGTGTTGAGAAGTATGGAAGTACTCGTTTTGCTCCACTATATCTCCCTTGCAGCCTTCACTCACTCACTCACTCTAGTTTGGAGTGGAAAAGGGTAGTGTTTGGTGCTTACTTTATGAAGATCGCTGTCTGTAGGACATTAACATTTTATATCACCTGTTGCCTTAGTATGAGTGACACAGAATTAACTTTGTTAAAGGTCCAATGCAGCCATTTTTATTTAAATATCAAATTATTTCTGGGTAACAATTAAGTACCTTACTGTTACTGTTTTCAATTAAAATAGTCAAAAAGAACCAAAAATACCATTTTAGCCAAGAGCAATTTCCTTAGCAAGAATTCTGCAAGAGTAGGGCCCAATAAAATCAGATTTAAGTATTTTGGGGGGGGAAATTCATTCTGTTTTCTCCGGGTTTTTTTTGTTATCGTTTAATTGAGAAGGTTTTTGGGAGTGCCTTTCCATCTACCAGCAGACAGTTATCATTAGCATTATCGTTAACGGCTACAGTGTAGACTAGACATAGGCGCACAACGTGCACACGGGCATTCTTGTGTGCATTTTGTTCATGTCTTATGATTAACATGGGCAAATAATGAAGTTCACTACATTTACTTGATTTCCTACTAAGTTCATAACATATTTTTGAATGTTTGACTCAACGATGTCATAGGGCCCATGCCACGTAGCCAGGAATTTGCTCTCCGTTGTGGGGATCAGCACCAAGACCACCTCACCCGGGTGGAACTCTCGTGGTTGGGCCCCCTGGTTGTATACGTGCTCCTGGGCGTGTTGGGCTTGGGCCATGTGTTCCCTCACCACTGGCCAAATCGCCATCATCCTCTCCCTCATCTCCACCACACTGCGCAGGGGGATTGGTTGCTTGGATAGGCCCAGCTGTCCACAGGGCTGATGGCCATACAGGAGTTCAAAGGGGGAGAACCCAGTGGATGCTTGGGGTACCATCGCGCACCGAGAACATCAGGTGGGGTAGCAGTTGGTCCCAGTTCCTCCCTTCTCTCGATGACCTTCAGCATCTGCTTTAGGGTCTTATTGAAGCGTTCGACTAGCCCGTCTGTTTGTGGATGGTACACACTGGTCCTCACCTGTTTGATTCGTAATAGATTGCAGACTTTCATTACAAGCGACATGAATGCAGTGCCCTGGTCAGTCAGAATTTCCCGCGGAATACCCACCCGGCTAAATAAATGGAAAAGCTCCCGCGCGATACCTTTCCCTGCCGCCATGCGTAATGGGATCGCCTCAGGATACCGCGTGGCGTAATCCACAATTACCAGGATGTATTGGTGTCCCCTTATGGTCTTCACCAACGGACCCACCAAATCTATATCGCCACCCGCTCAAACGGCACCAATATAATGGGCAAGGGAACCGAAGGGTTTCTGTAATGTGCCCTCGGAGCTGTGATCTGGCACTCCGGGCAGGTATGGCAGTAGTCCTCCAAGGCGTG